>NC_091806.1:12012500-12637500 GCF_041296235.1 Equus asinus | reverse complement strand
TGTGGTTTTTCTCTCTGATCATACTCTCTCCCTAGAAGGCAGGTTTCTCCAAACGATGGCTGCTGACAGCCCTAGGCTGACATCCTTCCAGCTGCAGAGGGCTCTAGCTATCACGGCTGCATTTAAGGTGGGGGCAGGGAGAAGGGCTTGTCAGGAGGAGGAAGCTGGGACTGTTGCCTTTTGTCAAAAGATCAAAAGCTTTCTCAGAAGCCCCAGAGCAGACTTGCCCTCAGGTCTTATGGGCAAAAACTGGTTCACATGGATACCCCTAGCTGCAAGAGAGGCTGGGAAAGTGGGAAACGGGGTTGTCGCTGGTTTAGACGTATCATGACCCATTGCCTGGGGCTTGCCACGTGGTTACTCTGAAAAAATTTGGGGTTTCTTATGCCAGGAAGGAGAGAGACCAGATTGGGTAGGTAACTAATGGTGTCTACCACAAGAAGGTGTTGAAGGCAACCTCACCACATCGCATAATAAGAACAGGGAGGAGAAGTTTCGCAAAAGAAGTGGAAAGGTCAGCCAGACAGAAACAACTAATGTGCACATTAGAATTGGGGAACAAGAAGGTGACAGCCAGGAAGAGAGGTGAATCAGGGGAGGTGGACGTGGCCTGACAGGAGAGGACCAGCCAGCTGTGGACAACCTGTCAGGACATTTCCTGGATCACACAGTCCTCATCTAAGGCAAATACAGAGGACTCTTGGTGAGCAAGGAGCAAGTGAGAGGTCTCCTTACCGCGCAAAGGGTCTGAGTTCTTCCTACTGTTTTCGTTCAGTCCCCACTATTCCTGCTCCCAGGCAACCCCAAACCAAACCAAAGCTACAGCTCTGGGGCACCAAGGAGAAACGTGCTGAAAAATCTCGAGTGGTTCCCTGCCACCATGACCTCAAGTCCAGATTTCATAGTCTGGTCCCACTGTCCTCTCCAGCTTCCTCTCTCTTCGTAACTCCTCCTCCATCCTCTTGCTCCAGCCCCTCGCAGCTCCCTGAATCCAGCCTGCACTTCCTGACTCCAGGATTGTGCTCCCACTGTCCTTTCTGCCCTTTCCTAGCTGTGACCTCTCTGAGCTTCCATTTTCTTTTCAGTGAAATGGGAAGTACCTACCTTATTAAAGAATCATGAAAATGAGATAAAACACGTTAAGTGTTTAGACTACTGCCAGGCATGTAGGAAGTGCTTGATCCGTGTTGGCTGCTATTATTCATTAATCCCTGCTTTGAAACCTTAACAAACTTGATGTACATATCATAGCGCTTCCCCATTCCTTCCTTGCTGAATTTGTGAATGAATACGTCAGGAGGGTGAGCATCGTGAGGCCCGGGGTGATGTGGGTGGCTGCCGTTTGCATCTTGTCCTTTGTGGTGGCAAGCCAACCACACAGCTGTGCTTGAACAGTTCCTTGAGACAAAAGACAGCCAGCCTGACAAGGGACAGAAATGTCCCTCCAGGACATGGTGGAGGACACAGGGCTACGCTGGGCAGAAGGTCCACCTCCAGGGCTGTCCCCTCTTGCTGGCCATGGGGCCACCCCAGGAAACGGAGCCCACCCACAACTTCACAACGGAGCTCTTGGGAAAGTCAGAAGAATTCATCCACCGACGGTGTGTGGTAAGGCCTGTCGCCAGGAATCTCCCCCAAAGGGCAGGAACCTGCCAGTGTGAGGGGAGGCCTGAGTGCCACTTGCCTCCCTTCACAGCCCATCAGCAGTGACTCAGCAGGAAACCAGCCAAGGCCTGAGTCACTGCCTCCCCTACCACCACACCCAGGGTTTTCCTCTGGGGCTGGGAAGGCTGCTTGTGGTGCTGGAGGTATAAATCTTCGGTACCTGGGTCTACCCAGGCCAGCAAAATCATTTCTTCAACATAGCTTAGTATTTAATAGCTCAAGTTCTGGAGTCCAACTGCCTAGGTTAGAAGCCTGGCTCTGAGCTAAACTGGAGCAAGTTTCTTAGATGTTCTGGCCACACTTTGCCCATCTGTAAATGTTGACAAGGACGGTACCTCCCTCATAGGAGTGAAAGAGCTTAAAGAGCTTAGAACAGTATGTTGATAGGGTTCTTCTGAGACACGAGCCCTGGTCTCACCTCAGGGCCTTTGCACCTGCTGTTTTCTCTGCCTAGAATATTTTTGCCCTAGATGGCCAGCTCCCTCACTTAATTCAGGTCTTTACTGAATATTCATTTTTTCAATGAATCCTGTGATGGCTGCCCTCTCTAACCCTTCCTCCTCCTCCAACACTTCTTACCCTCTTTCCTACTTTTTCTTCTTGGTATTTGTCACCATCTAATGTACTACTTTTTTTTTCTGGGAAAGATTTGTTCTGAGATAACATCTGTTGCCAATCTTCCTCTCTTTTTTCTTTTTTCCTCCCCAAAGCCCCAGTACTTAGTTGTATATTTTAGTTGTAAGTCCTTCTACTTCTTCTATGTGAGCCGCCACCACAGCATGTCTACTGACAGACAAGCGGTGTGGTTCTGCTTCCAGGAACCCAACCGGGCCTGCCAAAGCGGAGTGCACCAAACTTTAACTGTTAGGCCATCAGGGCTGGCTCTAAGTATTTTAATCATGTATCTTTTCTCTTTTTTTTTGATTTTGGTATGGAAGATTAGCCCTGAGCTAACATCTGTGCCAATCTTCCCCTATTTTGTATGTGGGACACTTTCACAGCATGGCTGATGAGCGGAGTAGGTCTGCACACGGGTCCCAACCCGGGAACCACGACCGCCAAAGCAGAGCACACGTAACTTTAACCACTTGGCCACAGGCCAGCCGCTCATGTACCTTTTCTATTGACCATCTCCCTCCACCAACACTGGAATTCAAGTTCCATTTTTGTCTGCTTTCTTCACTACTGTATTCCCTAGACCTAGAAAAGTGCTGACCCGTAGCAGCCTTCAATAAACATATGTGGAATGAATGGACATTAATGTCAGCTTATTCATCACTATTTATCACCAATTATCATTATCAATTAAGGTCAGCGGTAAAGATCACCATGATTGTTCTATGACAGCGAGAATCAGAGAGAGGTTCAAAGTTTAAAAGCATACCACATTCTGCAAATCTGCCTTGGTTCATCAACACTTGAATAAATAGACTCCAAGAGCTTGGAGATGTCTCCTGTCAGGGTGGAAAACTCTGTTAGCCACAGGCGCTGGGCAGATGGCCTACAATGTAAATATGTGAATCAGATGGGGCCAGTAGGGAGTGGTGAGAACCAAGGAAGCTGGGAATGCAATCGCCCTGTAAAGGCATTCAAATTCAAATCAGAAGATCATCACTACCCGCCAAACACATCCCTAAGCTGCGTTTCCTGGATTCCAGATTCTAAGTGTAAATTTATCTTATCCCCCACTTGATTTTCCTGATGTTAAAATATTCAAACATTAAGGGCTGACCCAGTGGCACAGCGGTTAAGGGCGCATGTTCCGCTTCTCGGCGGCCGGGGGTTCGCCGGTTAGGATCCCGGGTGCAGACATGGCACCGCTTGGCAAAAGCCATGCTCTGGTAGGCGTCCCACGTATAAAGTGGAGGAAGATGGGCATGGATGTCAGCTCAGGGCCAGTCTTCCTCAGCAAAAAGAGGAGGGTTGGCAGTAGTTAGGGCTAATCTTCCTCAAAAAAAAAAAATATTCAGACATTAATATGGCTCAGAGCCTCGCATTCTCCCATCAGCCTGACATCGAGACCCCGGGTGGGCGTCACAGGTCAACAGTCAGTTCCAATCTTAGCTACCATGTTTTGGGCTGCTTTGCTGCCAACTCCCCAAAATTCAGCTGGGGGCAAGTCATCAGCGTATTCTCAAAGCCTGGCCGAGCTCCCGACCCACAGGAATGGGTGAATGAATGAATGACTTGATGGCTCGGACCAGGCAGTCACAGGGCCCGTGTACCTTCCTAGTCTCCATTGTTCCACCTTCAATAACGTCGCCCACAGGGAGGAACCTGCGGTCCAGGTGGAACCTTTCCCCAGGAAGACTCTTTCTCCTCCGCTCCTCGAGGGTGTAGGTCCGTTAAAAATACGCCAGTTCCCATCATTAAAGAGAACTTTAAACACAGTCCACAGCCTCTGTGTGGAGATTGAGGCAACCCCACCCACCTCCCCAAGGACAATGGGCGCGGACTTGCCTCATCTTTGTATAAAGGGCCATTCTGGTAAATTTCCCTAACAAAGAGAGCCGGCTCCAAAAGTAGGAGCCTTTACTCCCGGAAGCGGAAATTGCCAGCATCCCTCCCCCCTCTCCCACCCTGCCCCATGGCATTTTCTCATTAAAAGAGAAGAAGGAATGAAGTCCCTCCCGCAATGTACAGATGGGGAAACGGAGCCAGACGGACTTGAGTTCTAATCTTCACAGGCTGTGTGACCTCAAAGTTCCCTGAGCCTCTGCCTTCTCTGCTGTGAACTGGGAAGAAAAATCGAGTGACCTGACTGGGTACAGGGAAGATTAAAGAAATGTGAGCCACGCCTCCTCCTGATTTAGCCCCTCCCCGACTCTGTCTGTCTGTCTCTCACTCTCTCTCTCTCTCACACACACACACACACACACACACACACACACACACACACGCACTCCCCATTCCCACCCCATCCCCTCAAGGCAGCCTCATTACCTGTTAGCTATTGCTGTGATTGCTGTTAAGGGTCTTCATCTCTGAATGCACAGCCAGGACAACCAGCCCACACGCCAGCCCTCGGTGCCCCCAGCACCTGGCCTCTCCAAGCAGAGCACTTTGAAAAGCAAATCCGATGCAACAGCAGATGCGTGTCTATGCAACATAACTTAAGTGAGCACCAAATAAATCTCTTAGTGCCTTCAGCATCCCCACCAGCACACGGCTGCTCCCCGTTATTAGCCCCTTACCTCCACCCACCCCGGCCATTCCCCTGGAAAAATCATTTTTATAGAAGTCTTGAAACATCACTGCTCATTGACAAACACAGGAGTGGATATTTTCAGGGAATTTCTGCCAGCAGCATAACCAGGGGAAGAAGACCTCACAGGAAGCGCCTGCCAGGCCCTTGGCCTTGAAGACATCACTCAGCCTCCTTTGTTCTGAGCCTCCACAGCACCTGGTGCCAAGCCCAGTGGTGGCACTGGACTGGCAGGTTTCTTATCTGGCCCAGGCTAACCTGCCAGTGCCTGGAGGGCAGGGACGGAGTGCCTGGCACCCATTACGGCTGAATAAATACTGCTTGGCTTGTAGATCTAAATAAAAGCCAGAGAGATTTTCTCTTGCATCTTCATCCCTCCCTATCTAGGGGGAAGGTAGTGGGGCTTCTAGACTTTCTTCTCCATTTCCTCTTGCCCATGGGGCCTTGTGAACGGAGCATCAAGACATCTGTAGGCCCAACAGTTCTTCCTTTTTCTCTTTGCGATTGGCCTCTAAGCCTTAGGTGGCTCAGAGGGTAGTGAAAAGACCCAGAAGTCGGGAGGCTGCCTTTGAGTATGAGCTTTGCTGCTAAGCTGCCGTGTAACCTCAGGCGAGTAAGTTCATTTCGCTGAACTTCTGGTTTCTAATCTGCAAAGCCAGAAACCAACATCCATTGCATGGCTAGCGGGTGTTCAGGTACGTTCCTGTTAACTCACTTAACCTGTACAATGAAGGAGATGGGCGAGGTCATTTCTGAATTCCTTCTGGGAAAGGTTTTAGTAGTCGCTTCAAAACCACTTCAGCTCTCAGTCCCAGGAAGGGGCTGTGACGTCACAGAGAAAGCACAGGATACGGAGCCAGGCTGACCCGGGTTTAAATCGCTGATCTGTCATTTGCCAGCCGTGCTGCTGCTGGGCAAGCCACATGGGCACGTGGAGCCTCAGTTTCCTCATCTACAAAATGGGAACAATGTCTCCCCCGGACGGCTGCCTGGAGGATAAAATGAGATGGGATAGATAGAACCCAGCACTGCATGTAGCACAAGTAGGACTCAACCCCTGTCGGTTCCCGCCCCCTTCCCAAACTACCCAAAGAAGACTCAAGGATGAGCCTTGATGCAAATTATTTCTGCTAACCCCCAAAGTCTTTCATTTGGGTTTGGCTTGTGAGAAGGAAGCAAAAAGTTGCATCTGATGGTCTAAAAAAGTGCTGATGACAAGGGTTTCATTTCTGCAGCCTAGGCTCCGAGCCGCAGCGTCAGATGGTCATGGCGCAAACCCTCGCAAAATCAGCCTTCCCCTCCAGACTCTGCTGCCTGAGAACAAATATATTTCTTTAAAATAAATAAATAAATAAGTAAATGTTTAAAAGGTCCCCCTTCACTGTGCCAGGTGCCATCCAGAATCAGGGTCACGTTCTCGGAGAGGCTCCCTGACCCCCCTGTTGGCAATTCCAACCCCTCTCCCACCTCTGGCAGTTCCCCAGTCCCCTTTTCTGCTTTCTCTTTCTCCATAGCGCTTATCACCACAGAACACACACCCACAGCCACAGACACACACTTCACCGGAACGTAAGTGCAGTGGGGATTAGGGACTCGGATGCTGCGTTCACTGCTGCGTCTTCAGGGCTCAGACCAGGACCTGGATTAAGTAGGCACTAAGTAAAAGTTTGTTAAAAGAGTGAATCTGGGCCTGAGCTAAAGCCAAGCTGGCAGTTCTGGCCAAATGATAATAAAATATCCCATGAGTCCTTCATCTCGCGGTTTGCAAAGCCCTCTCACAATATTTCCTTGATCTTGTGCAGAAGACGTTGTCTCTGCATTTTCTGGGTGAAGGAGCCTAGCTCAGAGAGATGAAGTGCCTCTGGAAGGCAGGGGAAGCGCTTCTGGCCCACCAGCCTTGGGCAAGTCACTTCCCTTCTCTAACCTCATTTTCCTTATCTGTAAAATGAACAGAGGTGGACTGAGTCCCTTAGGGGCTAAGGGTTTTAAATTAAATCCTAAGACTTGGTTGTTAACCCTTTAAAGACTAACTCCAGTGATGTTCCCTACACGCTGTAATCGCGGAATCAGGATGAGCTGCAACCTGAGTCCGTCTGATTCCATTTCTGGTTCTTTTAGCAACCTCACTCCAGTGGGGAGCATTCCAGCTGGGTGTGCCGACACACTCAAACAAAAGCACACAGTAGGTTCTGTGTAATGATGAGTTGTTGTTACATGGTCATTGTTGTTACATGGTCAAAGCAGGCAATTTATTTAGTGAAAAAAAATCACTCTGCATTTGCTTGGGTTTCCAATAGTCTTCTAACTTGACTGCCCGTCTCCAGGCTCTCCTCTCCAGTCCATCTTACACACTGCTTTGAATCCAAATGAACAAACTTTGCTTTAAGGAAATCAAAAAACCTTCAATGGCTCCCTACTCCCTATAGAATACCATCTGAGGCCCTCCTCGGTCTTGCCCTAACTCTTTCCAACATCTCTCCCCACCCACCCTTCTTTGTTGTGCCAGAATTCTCTGTTTCCATCCATTCAATTCATTCATTCAATAACTGTGTATGACATCCCCACTATGTGCCGGGCACTCACAGCTCTGGGTACCACTGTGACGAGCAAAACAAGTTCCTGTCTTCATGAAATGTACATTCTGGAGGGAAGCAGATGGAAAAACAAGCCAACAAGATTTTTTCAGATAGTGATGAAGATAACATCCTCTCTGTGGGGCCACCTTTAGCGAAGGCCTGAGTGAGAAGAAGGGGCAGCCACGTGGAGACCTGGGAGCAGAGTGTTGCAGGCAATGGCCCCAAGGTGGCAACAAGCTTCACATGTCCTCAGGGTGGAAAGAACCCCGAAGGAACGCTGGCAAGGAAGAGGGTGGTGAGAGAGGGGGTCAAGGAGGTAGGCAGGGGTCAGCTCCAGCAAAGCCTGGTGAGGAGCTTGGATTTTTTTTTAAAGATTGGCACCTGAGGGGCCGGCCTCATGGCTGAGTGGTTAAGTTCACATGCTCCACTTCAGCGGCCCAGGGTTTCGCCGGTTCGGATCCTGGGTGCGGACATGGCACCGCTCATCAGGCCACGCTGAGGCGGCATCCCACATGCCACAACTAGAAGGACCCACAATTAAAAATACACAACTATGTACCAGGGGGCTTTGGGAGAAAAAGGGAAAAAAAAAAAAGAGAAAGATTTGCACTTGAGCTAACATCTGTTGCCAACCTTCTTCTTTTTTTTTCTTTTCTTCTTCTCCCCAAAGCCCCCCAGTACATAGTTCTATATTCTAGTTGTAGGTCCTTCTGGTTCTGCTAGGTGGGACGTTGCCTCAACGTGGCCTGATGAGCGGTGCCATGTCTGTGCCCAGGATCCAAACTGGCGAAACACTGGACCACTGAATCGGAGCGCGCCAACTTAACCACTCGGCCACGGGGCCGGCCCCGGGAGTTTGGATTTTATTCTAGGTGCATGAGAAGCCATTAGAAGATGGTCACAGGAGAGTGACATCATCTGATCTATGTTGTAGAAAGATGACTCTGGCTGTAATGTAGAGAATGAATTGTGGAAAGTATAAGAAGCAAGGGGACGCGTTTGAAGGTTTATTTTTTAATTTTTTTTAATAATTTTTTTTTTGGAGGAAGATTAGCCCTGAGCTAACATCTGCTGCCAGTCCTCCTCTTTTTGCTGAGGAAGACTGGCCCTGAGCTCACATTCGTGCCCATCTTCCTCTACGTTCTATGTGGGATGCCTGCCACAGCATGGCTTATTGCCAAGCGGTGCCATGTCCGCACCCGGGATCCGAACCGGCGAACCCCGGGCCACCAAAGCAGGATGTGCTACCTTAAACACCGCACCACCCGGTCAGCCCCTGTTTGGAGGTTTTTGAAGAATCAAGGTGAGGGATGATGTGGCTTGAGCCAGGGGGTGGCAGTGCAGGTGGAGAGAAGTGCAGGGGTCACAGATGTTTCTGGAAGTGGCGCTAACAAGGCTAGCTGATGGATTCATTAGAGGTTGACATAAGGTAGCGGGGATAAGAGGAGTCAAGAGGACTCATTGCCCTCCCCACAAGATTTTATGCTTTTTCCCCCTATATTCTCTCCACCTCTACTTTCTGCTCTCTGCTTACCCTGCACCATCTGTAAACCTACTCATCTTCACAGGCCACTCACGCCCAACCGTTTCAGTAGCACCTTCCTTTTCTGCTGTCTTCAGTCGCAGGACTCTTCCTCAGAGGTTCTCTGGTTCCTTGTGTGTGTGTACCCATCAGTGGGTACATGCTGAGATAAATTTCTCTTTTGATGGCTGTGTTCTTCCTTCCCTATTAGATGATCAATTTTTGAGGGGTAGGTACCCCAGCAGAATCGTAGGACAGAATGGCGCGTTAGCTCTGAGCACAGCCAGAATCTCATTGATAAGTGACATCAGATCGATTACTGACTTCTCTGAGTCTCAGTGCAGAATTGAAAAAAAAAAAAAAAAACAAGCGGAGGTGTGATTAAATAGATAACACATATGAAGTGGTTAATACATACAAGGCCTGGCATACAGTAAGCTTTCAATGAATCATAGCTGTGGTTATTAAGTACAAGACAGCTGTCCTGCTTGTGACTATGACTGTGGGCAACTTGTTTCCCTCTTTAAGTCTCAGTTTGCTCGTCTGTAAAATGGGATGTAGGTAGAATTCAGCTCTAAGATTCTCAATGCCTTTGTTATATTTGTTAACACTTTAGAATCCACTTTAAGTAAAGTTACCCAAAACCCTTGTGATGTGATCTATTCTTCGTAATGTTGCACCGCCCTCTATTGGAGGTAGTCTGCCAGCATTTGATGGAGCCTCAAAGCAGCAGATGCTAAAACAGAAGCTCCCTCACCTATATTCTGAGAACAATCTTTTTTTTTTTTCAGGAAGATTAGCCCTGAGCTAACTGCTGCCCATCTTCCTCTACTTTATATGTGGGACGCCTACCACAGCATGGCTTGCCAAGCGGTGCCATGTCCACACCCGGGATGCGAACCGGCGAACCCTGAGGCCATCAAAGCAGAATGTGGGCACTTAACCGCTGCGCCACCGGGCCAGCCCCAAGAACAATCTCTTCTTAAGTAACATCTCTCTCCATGTAGCTTTGAGTTATTCTTACAAAACAAAAATTTTTAAATTCTGTCCCTATTTTATTCTTTTTTTAGGACTTTGTAAAAGTTTAGGTTTTTTTTTTAATTAACCATTTTCACGTAATTTCAGACTTACAAAAAAAATTGCAAGGATAATACAATTATTACACTATATCTTTCACACAGATTCCCCAAATGTTAACATTTTACCCCATTTGCTTTATCATTTTCTCTCTCTGAGTCTGTCTTTGTCTCTGTCTCACTCTCTCTCCACGCTTAGAGGCGTGCACACACATGCATACACACGTATACATGTCATACATACATTTTTAAAGTCATTTGAGAGTAAATTGCAGACATGAAGCCCTTTTATCTTCAATACTTTTTTTTTTAAAGATTGGCACCTGAGCTAACATCTGTTGCCAATCTTCTTTTTTTTTAATTTTTCTTCTTCTCCACAAAGCCCCCCAAGTGCACAGTTGTATATTCTAATTGTAGGTCCTTCTGGTTGTGCTGTGTGGGACGCCACCTCAGCATGGCTTGATGAGCGGTGCTAGGACTGCACCCAGGATCTGAACCAGGAAACCCTGGGCCACCGAAGCGGAGCACGTGAACTTAACCACTCGGCCACGGGGCCGGCCCCTTCAATGCTTTATTAATGATGATGTGATGTGATTATCAAATCTTGAGACTTTATTCAAATTTCTCTGATTATTTCAATAACCTTTTTATAGCAGAACAAAATCCCACGTCCCATTCTACATTCAGTTGTCATGTCTCTTTAATTTCCTTTACTCTGGAAGAGTTTCAAAAATTGTCTTTTAAGACATTGACATTTTTGAAGAACACAGGCCTGATATTTTGTGCAATGTTCCTTTATTTGGGTTTGTCAGATATTTCTCAATGATTAGATTTCAACTGTGCATTTTTGGCAGTAATACCACAAAACTTTAGGGCTTTTTGAGTTAAAAAAAAAAAAAGCAGTACATCTTTAGGAAAGATATGCAGTAATTATATAGAAAATTATTGTAATTATGTATTTATTTGCCTATTTACATAAACAAACACTTGGGGAGCTTTTAAAAAATACTGATGCCCAGCCCCACCCCTAGAAATTTTGATTAAATTGGGATGTTGCTTGACTATTAGTATGTTTTTAAAGGTCTCCAGGTGCTTCTAATGTGCAATCAGGATTGAGAGTAATTGATTTCTACTCCACTAACTCCAAAAACAATATTAGACACGTTACAGAGATCCATGAAAATACAACAAGGAGGTTGGCCAGTGGCGCAGCGGTTAAGTGCACGTGTTCCGCTTCGGCGGCCTGGGGTTCGCTGGTTCGGGTCCTGGGTGCAGACATGGGACCGCCTGGCAAGCCATGCTGTGGTAGGCATCCCACATATAAAGTAGAGGAAGATGGGCACGGATGTTAGCTGAGGGCCAGTCTTCCTCAGCAAAAAGAGGAGGATTGACAGCAGATGTTAGCTCAGCTCAGGGCTAATCTTCCTCAAAAAAAAAAAAGACAATTTCTTGAATGCTTACCTGTGTTGGGTCCTATGCTATAAGCTTTACAGATTCTGTTTAAATCCTTACAGCTACTCTTTGAGGTAGGTACTACTGTGAACCCCATTTTATAAGATGAAGAAACAGATTCAGAGACGTTAAGTTACTCGCCCAGGCTCGAACAGCTTCTAAGTGTCAGAGCAAGTATTTTACTTTAAAACTTTAACATTTAACCACTAAGTACACGATTATCTAGTGGCTAAAAAAAAAGATCCTCTTATGCAAACTCCACTAAATTCAGCTATTTTGCATGTTATTTGCTAAAGGTTATTTTCCATATCAGATGAATGTTTCATATGAAAAATGCCTTCATATGCTTTGGTGAGTAGCTTTGAAAATGAATTGAAAACTCTTGCTATACTTTGGTTAGTAGTTTTCCACCAACATTCAGGCCTGTGCTTTTTTCTAAAAAGCAAATGCACACGATAAATTACAGTACGTAGGTGGTATTCAGTCATTTCATTTATAATAAGGCTTTTAAACATGATGCAATATTTTAAAAGATTTCTAGAATGGAATCATTCTTCAAAAGGAACTCAAAGAATGTCTTTCATTTTTTTCCCATGCATCAAGACCAAAACTTTTCCCTGAGATCTGTCTAAAAGACTCAGGAGGAGGAAAACAAAATCGAAAAGTCTGGTTTGGTTTAGTGGAGTTGAGTCTTAATGGCTTTTGTTTTTAAGGAAATGAATTGGAAAAATCTGCGGGCCGTTCACTGTGAGTTATAGAACAAGCATGGGGCTGGGGGCTACGAGTCCTGGGTGTTGGTTAAGTCGCTGCCCCACTCTGGGTTATTTCCTTATGTATAAAATGAAGGGATTGGATCAGACAATCTCTGAGGAAACTCCCAGCTCAAAAATTCCTGATTTTATAACTGGATTATCCTGCATTGTTCTGTATCGCCTGAGTCTAAGGAACAACCACGGTGGCCCCCTCCTAGACAGAGGTGGAGCCGGAGGTTGAGGGGGAACAGAAGAGAAACGAATCTAGGTGCTTTCTCCCGGTCAACCCTCCATCCACCGAGGCTGCCCTCAGCTTGGGCCAGAGGATGGAGGCCCCAGAAAGAAAAGAGAAACAGAAAAGAAGCAAAATCTCTGGATTTGAAGAAGTAAGAGGAAGGAGAAAGTGGAGGAGCAGAAAGAAAGTGAAGAGATGTCTCTTTCTCTTAAGATTTTCAAATATTTAAACATCCCAGAATTTCATACGCAAACCAAAGTCTATATAATATATTCTTGTATTCCAAATTGGATACAGTGAATTTAGATCTGTAAAGAACCCTTAAAAAGTGCTGCATTTATTCCAAATACTCCCAAATGTCTCTCATTAAAGGAAAAGCTTTATCTTCCTATCACTCAGAGTTCCTAGAGCTGTCCTGTCCAGTAAGGTGGCTTGTAGCCCCATGTGCCCATTTAAGTGTAGATTTAAATTAATTAAAATGAAATCAAATGTAAAAGTCAGCTCTTCCATCATCTTAACCACATATCAAGGGCTCAATAGCCACACGGGGCTAGTGGCTACCATGTTAGACAGCAGACATAGAACATGTCAATTACTGAAGAAAGTTCTATCGGATAGCGCTGTTCTAGAGTGTTTGATTAAGAGGAAATCGAGTGCAGAACATTTGATAGGAAACCAGACAACAGGAGAATGATGTAAATAGGCAGTTGTTAATAATCATAACAGTTCCAAGTACTGGATTAAGCCATTTATATGCATTCTTCACTCACCCTTTAAACACCCTCACGAGGTGAATACAAGTGTTATCCTCATTTTACAAATGGTAAAACTGAAGCATAAAGAGAGAAAACTGCTCAAGGTCACATAGCAAGTGAACCCAGTCTACCCAGCACCAGAGTCCATGCCTATTTCCTCTTTACCTCAAGTTGAAGGGGCAAGACAGACAGACCTCTGGCTGGTTGCAACAGGTGATGTGTGCTAGCATCTCTCAGCTCTGTCCCAGGTGCTGAGGACACAGTCCTAGGTACTGGGGACACCCTGTACCCAAGCCCCCACTGTTAGGGCGGGTGAGAGCAACGAAGGAGTAAGCAAATAAATAAAGGCATCATTTCAGCCAGTGACTAATGCAAAGAAGTTAATAAAACAGGGCAATACAGACATCGATGGGGAAGGGGCTCCTTGAGGCACTGGTTGGGGAGGCCTCTCTGAGGGGTGACATTTGAGCTAGACCTAAATGATGAGAAGGAACCAGCCTTAGAGACAGCAGAGGCATTAGTGGCACAAAGACCCTGAGATGGGACAGACTTGGTGAACCAGGAGACCAGCAAGGACGCCAGCGTGGCAGTCAGTGAGGAGGGAGAGGAAAGCCCTGGGTGTACGGAAATGGAGAGCCAGCTGTCCCTGCTTCAGGAATAGAGCCTCCTCAGCTACAGGGAGAGAAAAGAAAGGCCAGAGGGCCACCCAGGCAACTCATTCATCGCCATTCTGACCACCCCAGTGGAATCACCCTTTTATCTCACCCTAATGGAGGCAGTCTTCTGACTGGTCTCCCTGCCTCCACCTATGCCCCCCAGAGTCTGTTCTCTACTCCGTAGCCACAATGATCCTGTTAAAGTATAAGTCAGTGCACCACGCCTCAGCTCATAACTCTCCAAAGTGCCCCAGCTCACTCAGAGTAAAACCCAGAGGCATCATTATCACCTACCAGGCCCTAAGTCGTCTGCTTCTGCTGCTTCCCTGACCTCATCTCCTCCAACTCTCCCCCTGCGCACTCCATGCCAGTGACACTGGCCTCTTTGCTGTCCCCCAAAATGTCAGACCCACTAGTGCCTCCAAGACCTGCAGAATTCACTCCCTCATCTTCTTAAGTTTTGGCTCCAATGCCACCTTCTCCAGGAAGCCCTCCTTGACCACCATATTCAAGTTCAAAACCCTCTTATTTGCTGTACATTCTCCCTATCACTTACCCCTTCTAACATGCTATGTCTTGTCTTGCATTTCGTGTACGCATTTTGACTATGTATGGTCTCTCTCCCATCTAGAGTTACCCTTTCCATGAGAGCAGGGATCTTTGCCTTGTTCCCCGCTGGGTCCCAAGCTCCTAGAACGTGCACATAGTAAAGCACTCAATGTACGCATTTTTGAATAAACGTAGAATGAACAATGAGCTCTACTCTCTCAGGAGTCCTCTTCCAGATTTGGGGTCTATCTCCTGGCCCAGGAAACACGACAGGACCTCTTTCTCTCTATGACCCTCTGATTTTTGTTATTCGTCACAGGTGATTGATCTGGTAAAATGATGTATTTTTTAAAATATTTGAACCAGTGATTCCTCCAAGTCTAAAATTTGCCCAGGCCCCTGCAGGCCTGCCCCTAACCTCAGACACAGACACGCTAGACCAGCACAGGCTAACAAAGATAGAATGCAAACCACACACGTGATTTTAAATTTTCTGGTAGCCACGTTGAAAAAAGTAAAATTAATTTTAATGTTTTATTTAATCAATATATCCAAACATTATCATTTCAACATGGAATCACTATAAAAATGATTGAGATATTTGACATTCTCCTTTCATACAAAGACTTCGAAGTTCGGGGTGTATGTGAAACTTACAGCCCATCTCCCCTTGGATCAGCCACATTTCAAGTGTCAAGTGTGGCGAGGGGCTCCAGCGCAGCTCTGTGGTCTCTGGAGGAGAGGTACAGGGTACATGGTGCTGAGGAAGGAGCTGTAGGGTTCTGACCAAAAGGCTTGGTCAAAAAGCTCGCGTCAGCAGACGCTCTAGCAGCAAACAAGCCTCCTTGTCTCTCCTTCCCTCAGCCCCTACCCTAGGCCGCTTCAGGCCCCTGGATCTCCCTCGGTGCTGTGGCTCCCTAGTCCTCTTCCACTTCAAGACATCCCCGTCTGGGACACTCCCGTGACCCACTAAGTACCCAGGCTCTCTGCAGTGGGGAGTGTCCAAGGTCAGCCTCCTCCGCCAAGGGGAGGAATGCGGGAGGCCAGACCGTTTCTCCCAGCAGCCCCAGAGCGGAAGGCACACAAGGGGTTCCTCTTCTCCAAAGAGAGGAACTGCATGCCCAGCCCCTAGGAACGGTGCGGGGAGAGAGAACAGGCCTTTCAGCCAGAATTTCTGTTCACGCTTCTTTCCAGGGGAAAAAAAAAATCTGGAGCAATTTTGGCTTCCTTCTCTTACAAGTCAGGACAGTTGACCGGTTCCCAGGGTGAAGTTATTTGGGCCTCAGCCCCCCTTCTCAGAAAGTTCTTTCCCAAACACTGCCATATGGTCCTGTTTTGCATCCGCTGCTTGCTCCGGCTTTGGTCGGGGCTGTCCCGTCTCCAGGTCTCTCACGTGCTTACTGTATCTCTACCACCCGCCCCTCAACCCCACATGCTCGTTTCTGCCTTTTTCTCCACCCCACCAGGCTCTGCTGTGGTTTTTGATGATTTCCCCTTTGTTTAATCGTTCTGGTGAGATAGGACCCAAAATAGCAAACAAGAGAGTGCTGAGTTGGATGGGAAATAGAACGCTAGAACAACTTCAACTAACAACAATGTGCTAATCGCTGACCCTAAGCATCGCCTGCTCGCCCATTTATGGACATAGTGTCACCTTACAAACCAGGGGCAGCGTGTTTACTCCACGGACAACACGCACGTGTGCAGGTTCTACTACAGACAAAGCTCTATTGTGCCAGATGGGGGGAGACAGAAGTGGGCGTGGGTATCAAGGCTTCTGCCCAGAGGACCTTGTAGAGAATAAAGACAACGTCTGCCCTGAGCCCATAAGGAGAGGGGATTTCACGGAGGAGGGGCGCTTGAGCCAGGGCTTGAAGGTTGGGATGGACTTTAAAAGGCAGAAGCAAGAAGGAACTGCCTGCCTGCCTTTTGATGGAAAGAAGGCAGGCAGATGTGTGCAGAGGGAGGGAGCAGGAGAGATGCGCCCACTCGGCACAGCAGCCAGCTTCTGCCTGGTTGGTCGGGGCTGGTGCGGGACTGACGGCTCAAATATTTTTAATATTACCCCCAAGCTAAGGAAAGATTACCAACCTCTGTGCACAAGTTCCTGGTCAATGTTGCCTATACTGCAGCTTTCTGGCTCTGAGAGCATCCGAATGAGATGGTTGAGGGGAGTGAGCCTGAAGAACAGAGGGGTGATCTGGACCGTGGCAGCTGAGGTGCCACCACCACCGGCACCTCCACCAGACTCAATTTCTGCAGCCTGTGGGCCACTGGAGAAGGGGAAAGCCTGGAGCTCAGGAGGCTTGAATTACCAGGCCGAGGCCTCCCTAGAACTGGCCCGAGGCCACCGCTCAGTCGTCTGTCCTCTTCAAACAGTGCGAGGGGCTCTTTGCGATTATTTCCCTTTTGCAAAAACCGTATTAGAGAGAGAAAAAAAAGCAAAGGCGTTCAACCTCTCTGCCCCAAGAAAGTAATCCTTGCTATTCAGGCAACCCATTGATGAGGAAAGTCTGAAAGAGCTTCACAAATCGCACCAATTCACAGTGCTGGGTTTATTTTTACCTCTTATGGAACATTGCCCCCGGGCATAGCTCAGTGATCCAAGAGAGTCCGTCCCTGGTCCCCATTTGAGTGGTGTCTGACACAAGCTCCATCACATGACCTGGGTTTGCTTTTCTTTTTTTTTCACAGCGTTGATCACTATCTGAAATTCTCTTGTTTGTTCATTTGGGTTCTTCTTGATCACAGGTCTCCTCCCCTGGCCCCCAACCAGACTGTGTCCCCAGAAGAACAGGGGCTGTCATGGCACTGCAGTGTCCCCAGTGCTTTGCAACAATATTAGCATGAAGTGGGCACCCGAGAAATATTTGTGGAAATCCACGGAGGGCCACATGGTCCATCCATCCAATTTACAAATGCACACGCCCTCAACTCAGAGTGACTGAAGAAGAGATGGGGGTGGGGGGTGAAGTTGACTTTCGTTTTCCTTAAAGGAACAAAGAGAAGCTCCCAACCTCAATCATGAAAGTAATTTCTTACACCACTGTAATAACTAAAGACTGGAAGAACCTACATGTCCACGTGGTTAAATAAATTCCAACCCAGTTATACACTGAAGATACGGCGCATACCTGTGAGAGAAAGAAGGGGCTCTTTGTAGACTAGCCTGGAAAGATTTCCTGATGACGGATGAAAACTAGACTATTGGTCGTGAGCACAATGCAGTCTAAACAGAAGCTGAAATATGATAATGTACACCTGAAATTGACACAACGTTATAAACCAATATGACCTCAATAAAATAATAATTTTTTTGAGGAAGATTAGCCCTGAGCTAACATCTGCTGCCAATCCTCCTCTTTTTTGCCAAGGAAGACTGGCCCTGAGCTAACATCCATGCCCATCTTCCTTTACTATATGTGGGACGCCTACCACAGCATGGCTTGCCAAGCTGTGCCATGTCCGCACCCGGGATCTGAACCGGCGAACCCCCGGCCGCCGAAGCAGAACGTGCGCACTTAACCACTGCGCCACCAGGCTGGCCCCAAAATAATTATTTTTAAATAGTTCCTGGATATAATTGATGTGGATCAAGGCTGCCCCAGGTAGAGAAGCCCATGGCGTTGTGGCCTACATGCCGATCTTTATGACCCAACATATCTAAAGTTATACCAACACAATAACCAGACCCCGCCCGGACTGATACCATTTAATGACTGTTTACATCATCTTTTCTTTGTCTTGTAAAGAAATAACTCACATACCTATGCCTTATAAATTTGGCCCTAATCCTCAACACATTGCAGCTCTTTACTGTCCATGGGTCCTGTCCCCATGCTACTCCACGCGATTCTCTGAATAAAAGAGCACTACTGCCAGACCTTGAGAGTCTAAGAAATCTTTCCTTTGACTCCTCGACTCACCGAGCCCACATCAATAATCTTAAGTGAAAAAAAGCAAAGTACAGGACTGTGTTAAAATGTGCTACCATTGGTGAAAAAACTAACAGGGGCAATGTATTCATATTTGCATCATGTATGCATATTTGCATATTCATATTTGCAAACAACATTTCTACCAGGGTACCCAAAAACTAGTTACAAGGACTGCCTACAAGGAGGGGAACTGGGTTCCTTGGGAGCAGAAAGATTTTTCACTACAAATCTTTTTGTAACTTTTAAGTTTTGAACCATAAGAATATATTACCTATGTAAAAATAAAATCGATTAAATCCACATCTATACTTATTTATTTATTTTAAAATATATATTGAGGGAACAATTTGATGACTGTAGTGCAGTTTCCCTTGGTGGCTACAGGAAATGTAAGCCAGTGTCCCCTCCCATTCTCATTCACATTCCTGCCCTCACTCTTCCTCTCCCTGCCCCTCCCCTCCCCTAAAATAAGGCCAAGTTCCTGAAGGTTGGGCCTCTGTGGGAGGCTGTCCCACTTGCTCGCTGAAGGTATGTGAAGGACAGGGAAACAGTGGTATGTGGTGGCAACAGAAATCCCCTCCATGCCAGTGTGTTACTGTAAACAGAGTAAAAGAACAATGTCATGTTTACCTTCTAGGGAGTTTTACGAAAGCAACTTTCCTGCCTCCTTAAGCTACTAGATAAAGGAAAACAAACTTGGCTCTGTTCTGCGTCAACGGGCTTAGCTAGAAACCATGGAATCTGGGGGAAAATTTGGGTAAAGAAGTAGCAGCAGCTTGAGGAAGACTGTCCCTGAGCTAACATCTGTGCCCATCTTCCTCTGTTTGGTATGTGGGATGCTGCCACAGCATGGCTTGATGAGCGGTGTGTAGGTCCATGCCTGGGATCTGAACTCGCAAACCCCAGGCCACTGGAGCAGAGCATTCGAACTTAACCACTACACCACCAGGCCAGCCCCTAGAACCAGTACCATTCTTGAGCTGATGGGAAAAAGGTCTCTTGGAGCCTACGGTGTCCACACACAGGAGGAAGACCAGCCCAGAGAATCCAAATCTATCTCCTGGCCTACCTCTGAAGGCAATAGGCAGGGCCAGCTTCACGGGCGTGTGACCCATGCTTAGAAGGGACCCTGCACTTGGTTTAATGCTCTGCTGTCACCAACTTGAGATTCTTCATAATTTTTGAACAAGCAGCCCACATTTTCACTTGTACTGGGCCCTGCAAATTATGTAGTCAGTCCTGCAGGAAGTGTCACAAAAATCCTTTGTCATCTCAAGTATCCGGCTTATGGTTTGCTGTGAAAAATACAGTGTCTCTTCTCATTTGCCAGTGTTTATCAGTTTATCAGATCTTTTCCTAAAAGCCATTTGAGGAGAGCTTGAGGGTCCAGGTACTTGCAACCTGTAGACATGTGGGAGGGAAAGGACACGGTCAGGGTTAAGGTCAAGGGAGAGGGTAGGTCACTCTACCAACTTGGGTACAGCCAGACACTGCCAGTGTTTCTCTTTATTCCTGGCTCTCAAAGGGTGCCTAGAATTACTGGTTCACAGCGTAGCACCTTTGAGGAAAATCTGAAGAAGTCATAGGGATAAAGCCTTTAATTTTTCCATTTGTTCTTTGATTCAAGAAATATTTACTGAGCACAGAGGTGCTGGGCATACAATAGGAAGGCACTTTCCCGGGCCCCATGAGCTTACAGTGTAATGGAGCTGGGCAATAAGCGACTAAATGAACACAATGATCAATATGAATTGTGGAAAGTGCTATGGAGGAAATAAACTGCTGAGAGAGAATAAGTGGTGGGAAGTCAGGAGGAGGAGGAAGATGACTTGGATAGGGTCAGTAGGGGAGGCCTCTCTGAAAACGGGACCGTTCAGCTGAGACCTGAAGGATAAACAGAAGCAGCAATGTGAAGAAAGGGGGAAGGGCAGACCAGGGAGGGGAACAGTCTGGGAAAGGACACTGAGTAGTTGGGATGTGCAGAAACCTGGCTTGTTCATGAACCAGACAAAGGCCAGAGAGCAAAGGGGAGAGTGAAGAGGGTGCTGGGGCTGGAGAGGTGGGCAGGGGCCAGTTCCCATGGGGCTTCATAGGCCCCACTGGGGACCATGGGTTCCATTCCAAATGCAACAGGCAGTCTTGGAAGACTTGTAAGAGAGACGGCAATGCCTACCAGATTTGCATTTTGGAAAATTTACACTGGCTGACATACGGACACTAAAATGGAGGAGGACAGGACCCCAAATGAGGAAACTAGTTAGGAGGCAATTGCAGGTAAGAGATGACAGTGTCTCAGACAAGGGTGGTAGTGGTGGGAACGGGGAAAAAGTGAGTGGACGTGAAATACAGATCTTTCTCAGCTTACCATGAGGTTACCTCCTGATGAACCCATGGCAAGTTGTAAGCAAAAATGCATTTAATACTAACCTACCGAACACCATAGCTTAGCTTAGCCTAACGTGAATGTGCTCAGAACACTCACATTAGCCTACAGTTGGGCAAAATCATCTAACACAAAGCGTATTTTATAATAAAGTACTGAATATCTCATGTAATTTCTTGAATACTGTACCGAAAGTGACAAACAGAATGGTGGTCTGGGTACAATGGCCATATGGTTGTTTAACCTCAAGATCACATGGCTGACTGGGAGCCGTGGCTTGCTGCCACAGCCCAGCATCACGCGGGAGCCTCGTACCACATATTGCTAGCCCAGGGAAAGATCAAAATTCAAGATTCGAAGCAGAGTTTCTACTGGATGCGTAACGCTTTCACATCATGTAAAGTCAAAAAATCATTAATTGGACCATGGTAAGTCAGAGACCATCTGTGTACTTTAAAGGGGGAAGAAGCAGGATTTGATGATGGATTCCGGAGTGGCGGGGATTGGGGGGAGGTTGAAAGAGAAAGAGATGTCAAAGGTCATGACCTATAGGTATCTGGCATGGGAGAATGCATGGCTCAGGTGACATTTACACAATTAGGAGAAAACAGATTTTGGAGGTGGGGACTGAGATGAAGAAACCCATTCCGAACATATTACTCTGAGATGACCCTACAAGATGGAGTGGAGCTGGCTATCCCGCTCTCTGCTAGACAAGTCAGAGGGAGGCTTCTGTCCAAATGCCAGCTTGGAAGGACAGGATAGTCAGAAGGGAAGGGCAGAGCCTGGCTTCCTGCTCCCTCACTGCCGGCCGCTGGGTCCTGGGTCTCCACGCTGAGACTCGGGACAGATTCTCCCTGTGAGATCTGGAATCATCAGTGGCCTCTCCCTCCTACTTCCACCCCACCCACTTAGTTGCTTCAATTTACCACCTGATAGGGCACTCCGTGTGCAGAATAACAAGGTTTAGGACACATGGTCTCCAAGTAGCAGACATGTGCCTTGTGGGAGGGCTCTTGTCATTGAATGTGGGCACTGATCTTTTCTGAGGAGCACTGAGGCCCTAAACCACACTGGTCTGGGAGGCAGGAGCCCTGGTGGGTGGGCCCTCCATCTGCACAGCACTGGGGGGCTCACAACGCCCTTTCATATCCGTTGTCTCAGTCTCTCAACAACCTTTGAGATCAGGCAAGGATTATCATTAATTCCACTTTATATAAGGAGGTTCAGAGAGATTAATCTAATTTGCCTAGGTCACACAGGGAATAGAGGAGTCAGAGATCAAAACAAGTCTATCTGATGCCAAGATCAAGGCTCTTTCTAGCAGGCCATGTCATCCCACGTCGGGACTGCCGGTGTTTAGAGGAAGCTGGCTTCATTTCTGAGACAGACTGTGAAAGGCACTGGGGGCCCCACTGCCTGTGATGCTGCCCAGAACCACAGCCTATTAGAGCTGTGAGGGCCCGCAGAGATCCTATCCGTCTCCTCGCTTTACAGCTGAAGGAGAAACAGACGCACAGTGGCAAGGAAGATGGTGGCAGAACAGGTGGAAAACCCAAATCTCCAGCCCAGATCTCTTTGCACCTCACTCAAGGCCTCCTGGGCTTGGCCCTCTTCCATCTACGGAAAGGCCAGCCCTTGTGCTGGAAGAACTTCGTGGGAAAGAAGAGTAACCAGAACTAAAATGTAAAAGGCTGCTTAGCACCCAGAAAGGTGGGCCCGTGTGTTTTTGCCACGAGGCATCCACCTACCCTTCTTTCTGCTGTCCTCATCCCCAGGCTCCCTGTAGGGGGACCACTCACACCCCCCTCTCAGGCTCTGCACCTGGGGGGAAGTCATTTCAAGGAGTTCATTTCACTTCCTGCTTCAGGAGTGGTCATGTGATTCAGGTTTGGCCAATCAGAGCATCACATTTCCCTGGCCACGTGATTGGCTCAGGAATGGACATGTGACCTAAGCTCAGCCAGTCATTCTTTCTCCCCCAGGACCCCCAATCTTGAGAGTAGTCGGACAGGCACAGAAGAAAGGGCTGGAATTATTGGTTTCTGCCGTCGCAGCCTATGCTTTTTAGCCTAAACCTTTAGACTTCCTGACAATTCATCCCTGCTCAAGACCCCTCTGCAACTCTTTCGAGACAGTAGTTAGGAAATCAAGTGACAATATTGTTTCTCTTATTTCCGACAAGAATCTCTTTCCCTGAGACGTGGCAGCTTTGCTCGTGAATAGTTACTTGGAAAATGAGACCCAACGCGAGAAGATTGAGTGGACATGAAATCTTTTAATGGTTCCTTTAAATAAGTGATTCTCAGTGTATGGTCCCCAGATCAGCAACATCAGCATCACCTTGAGACTTGCTAGAAATGCAAATTCCCAAGCCCCGCCCCAGATTTACTGTATTAGAAGCTAGGGGAGAGGCCAACACTCTGGGTTTTCAGAAGCTCTCCAGATGCTGCTGCCCCCTAGAACTTGGGAATGTCTGCTTTAAGCCATTAAGTCCAGTTCTATATGGATTTCCTTAAAACGTTTGAATATGAGGGGAAAAGATGCCTAAAATTTGTGTCTCACTTCAGACCAAATTCTACAGGATCACTTTATGTTAATCTAGTGACCTGGAGACAGGACTTTGCATCAAACAAGCTTCGGTTCTAACCCTCACTCAGCTACTTGTTGGCTGTGTGAATTTGGGCAAGTTATGTCACTTCTTTATTTTTTTTTAATGGTTTTTTTTTTTTAAAGATTGGCACCTAAGCTAACATCTGTTGCCAATCCCTTTTTTTTTTTTCTAATTTTTCTCCCCAAAGCCCCCCAGTACATAGTTGTATATTCTAGTTGTAGGTCCTTTTGGTTGTGCTGTGTGGGACACCGCCACAGCATGGCCTGATGAGCAATGCCATGTCCGCGCCCAGGATCCGAACTAGAGAAACCCTGGGCCGCCAAAGCGGAGTGCATGAACTTAAACACTTGGCCGCTGGGCCAGCCCCTATGTCACTTCTTCAAACCTCAGTTTTCTCATCTGAAAAACTTGGAATAAAAACATCTTCTTTGTAAGTTACAGTGGACATTAAATGAGATAATACTATAAAATTGCTAGCATATAATAAATTCTCAATAAATTTCAGCTCATTTTTATTACGTTTATGAAATTAAGACTACCTATTTATAAGTAGTATAAATTACTTATTTATAAGCACTGACTTTGTTTCACCATCCTAGGCTGGCTGAGAATGCATTTCCCATGTGTCCGAAATTGATGTCTAGCCTGAGAACACACAGAATGGGATCAAAAGGCCTATGTCTGGGGCTGGCCTCATGGCATAGTGGTTAAGTTTGGTGTGCTGTGCTTTGGTGGCCCAGGATCATGGGTTTGGATCCTAGGCACAAACCTACACCATTCGTCAGCCATGCTGAGGCAGCGACCCACATATAAAGTGGAGGAAGCTTGGCAAGAGATGTTAGCTCAGGGCAACTCTTCTTCAGCAAAAAAAAAAGGTCTACATCTTAAGCCTGCCGCTGCCAATAACTTACTATACGACATTCAGTGAGCCAATTTCTATCTCTGAACCTCAGTTTCCCCAAGTGTGAAATACGTGGGTTGGGACTAGATGTGCCCTAAGGTCCTTCTGGGCTCTGAAACTATGATATTCTGCATCTTAAGCCTTGAATAGAGATTGCTTAATCAGCCAGAAGAAGCACAGGCTTTAGTGCCAAAACACATCTGGAAGAAGCTATTTCTTAGGAAACGTGCAAAGCGGACCAACCTTCATGGGTGGGCAGAAGAGGGAGACAGATCCTCCTACAGAGCCAATGTCTCTGTAGGTTTACCCCCCTGTCTCGGGACCATCCCATCCTCTGGGTTGTACCATCAAGGAGCCTGCCTCCTCACTCGGGCAAGAGAAGCCCTCTCCCTTTCTCTGTCTGCTGGTAATTGCTTCATCACTGGGTTTGAGTTGGGTCCTCAGAAACTCTGACCAAGGGCCCTCCCAAAACAGAGAGCAGAGTGGCCACTAGCCCTCGAAACTGCCAACAAGAACAAGAAGTTCAGGCTGTTGGGTCTTGAGCCAGACTCTCACAATAGCCCTGCTCTGCTAAGCCAAAGGCAGAACACTGAATCATCCCTTTTCGTTTTTTCTTTTTGCTTATCTACGTTTTCTGTTTTTGCCCTACACTGGATGTTTATCATTTCTGTTTCATCTTCAAAGCAGTCGCTTCCAATGGAGACCCTCACCCAGCAAGGTGATGGTTTTCTTTGGCGGTAAGGGTACGCTAATACCGGGTCACCGGGTGTCTTGGGCAAGTCATTCAGCGTCCCAGGCGCTGCTTGTCACTGTTATAGAGTAAGGAGAAATCGGACCAGCTCTTCACCTATGCTACTTTCCAAGACTTCCCAAAACGTCACCCGAGGATTGGCGGCTGGTGAAAATGCCATGCAGATAAAGTCCTGAGATCCATCCGCATCCTGCCTTTATGTGTTTATGGATGTGAGTAAATAGGGAAGAAAGATGTGAATTGACTGATGCAAATCCATCAACAATACAATCCTGATGTCCTTCTGAGGGACAGGACGGGGACAGGGGCGTGTGGCTGAGCAGGTGTTGGAAGATTCACATGCGTCCCCAGTCTCCCGAACTTGTGATGAACAGATTGGGACGACAGGTGGTGGGGCACTGGATTCATCCATTTCCCCCACATTTCAGATGAGGAAACTGAGGCCTAAACTGGGGAAGTGAGTCCTTAAGGCCACACAGAGAGTGGGTGACCCTAGGTCAATGCTCAGCCAGTAACAACACCTGACTCTGCTTTTCTATCGTGAAAGCTAAGGGCCCCAGGGAAATTTTTTACCGCTAAGTGGGTAGATCAGATGGACCTTGTCAAAGCTGAAGAAGACCCTCTGGCACCCCTACCTCCTCAGTGGTAACAGCAGAGGCCGTCTGACCCCGGCTGCATTTTTCCCAGGCTGCCTCAGACAAAGGGCTCGCCTGGCCTCGCCTTGTTATCTCTTGGTGTTAATCAGCTACACTCCATTTTTTATCATGTTTTATCCACAAAAGCCTCCTTGGCTGCCCAACAGGAAAGCCAGGCCAAGGTCCCAGAGTTAGGATGAAGGCCAGACTGGGACTGCTTTGATGGGAGGAAACACAGTGGATGCTGGGCCTGCAGCCTGCAGGACTCACAGAAATCCACATCTCTGCACGCAGAGGCAGTGTGGAGGGGCAGGCAGGCGCGCTGGGGTTCAAATTCCAGCTCCTTCTCAGCTGCGTGACTTTGAGTAAGTGTTTAGCCTTCCGAGCCTCACTCGCTCATCCACAAAATCGGGATGACACCGCTCGCCTCTCGAGGTTCTTGGGTGGCGTATGTTGCGTCATAGCTCTGAGCCTGGAAGATGGAACTCTGGGTATGTTTGTTTTCCTGCTGCTCCAGCTGTGGAGCTGTGCTCATGAAGAATTAGCGGCGTGGTCCTGACCTGGAGGCGGGCCGTGGTGTGACTGGCAGAGCCCGGGCATCGAGCTGGAGATGGCTGTGATGCTCACCAGCTGTGCCGAATCCCTCCTCTTCTCTAAGATTCAATTTCCTAATCTCCAAATGGAAAGCTTAAGGCCCTTCCTGCCCCCGAGATTACAGTTATGAAACTGCTTTGTAAACTGTAAAATATGCCGGTGTTATCTCTTCTTCTTAGCACATATTGGTGTGTAATCAAATCCTCCTGAGACCTTGGGCAAGTCGTTAAACCTCTCTGGGTATATCAGTCATGGTCCCAGCAGGAAACAGATGGTACATCCAGACTGGGTGATTTGATTAGAGTGTATTAACAGGGCTTTTTACAAAAATGTGTGCGCAAAATGGATAGCGCAGTGTCTTGGGGCTAGTTACCGCAAGGAGCCCTCACTACCCCCAGGCCTTCAAGCAGCAAGGGAGAAGCAGTGAGCTGGACCAGAGAGGGCAGCTGTATGGAGAGGGCCACCTGACAGGAGCTGCAGCCAGCAGAAAAGCCCATCTAGCAGGGAGGGAGTTGATGACGTAATACCCTTACCCCGCTCTCCCCTCCCTCTGATCTCCTGTGGGTGCTTCCCTTTGGCCAAACTGGAAGCCAGAGGGTAAGGGAGCCCACTGGTGCAGTCCACACAGGGCAGCCTCCCAGGATACAGCACAAGGTGACAGAGGGTGGAGCACAGGTCTGGAGGGGTGATTGGCAGGTATCCAGCACGCTGGGCTTCCATGTCTTCCACAGTTAAAGAAAGGCATAGAAAGGGATGATGTCTCCTACTGTCTCACCCTCTGATGGAGTCTCAGCACCTTTTCCAAGCTTCAGATCAGGACCTAGGTCGGTGAGACCCCAGGAGGGAATCCAAGCCGTCTCCCAGGGAGGCCTTTAGTCTTCCCAATTATCAAGAGCGAGGACATCCTTTTCCGGCAGCCCCCAATTTAAATGATCACCTTTGAGTCCCATAGGCAAAGCAGAGAGGGCAAGCCAGTGGCAGAGAGACTAATTCTTTGGATTACTATGTTTTAGTATTTATTTTTCCCTTTTAACCAATGTAAGCCAGGTGCGTGTCTCAAATGCTAAACAGATGCCCTTCTGCTCTCATTCATTGGAAGAAATATAATGCAATGTCGCGGTCTCTTTAAGCCTTATCTCTAGAAATAATAAATTGCATACAAGTGAACACCCTGGAGCAATCTAATTTTTTCCAGCACCTTCTAGCTGACAGTCAGTGTGGCTCCCAGGGGAGAAATCAAAGAGCTGAGTAATCTTGGAGAGACAGTCGTTCCCAAATCCCCTTTTTCATTCCATCTTATTCCAGATGGGTGATATAAATCATGTGCCTGTAACAGAAAAGATAAGAGAGAGCTTCCCAGCAAATCTCAGCACAGGCAATCTGGGCCAATAGTCAAAACCCTGGGCTCTAGAATCAGTGAAGCCCAGGTTCAACTTACTAGTTGTCTTTCTGACCTTGGACAAGTTGCCTAAGCTTCAGTTTCCTCATCTGTCCAATTAGAGCAGTAATGATGCTTTATCTGCCTCATAGGGTTATTTCAAGAATTGAAGGAAATAATTCAAATACTTAGCACATAGCAAGCTCTCAATAAATGGCGCTGGAGGGGAAATGGGGAGCTGCTGACAGATCTATGACACTGGATCCACAGTAGTCGCTCTCCCCCCAGCCACGGTGCTTCATCTACGCTTCTTCTATGGCCCTCATCACTTTCCCTTGTATTTTAGCCATCCGTAGTTTCCCCCCCCCCCCCCCCCCCCCCGGCTCTAGACGTGTCAATCACAGTGCTTGCCACGCCCACAGCCCCTTGGTGAGGAGCACCATCATGTCAATCACAGTGCTTGCCACGCCCACAGCCCCTTGCTGCGGAGAACCACCCTTTTTCCGCCCACACAACTGCCATAAATGAGGGATAGTTTTTAGCTCCTTAAGCAAATCATCGTAATAAAATACTATGTATTAGCTATTCCTCCAGTATAGAATACAGGGCAAGGAAAGGCCATTCTGATTCTGTAATGCAGATGGTACTAGAATCTAGAAGACTGACAACCAGAAAAGCTACATGAAACCTATCAACAAGCTGTGACAATACAAAGAGTACCTTGGAAGAGCAGCCTGCAAACACAAAGCATGCTCAGAAAAGAAAAGAAGGGAGAAAGGAAAAGAGGGAGGTTTGAAATATATTTACCTTTATTTGACTTTTTATTTATCGTTTACCCTTTATTTATTAGAAACTGGTAAGGGGTTTTCCTATGAGATCATGAGGTGAGGACCGGAACTCCGGGAAGAAGCTCTATCCTTCCCTTTTTTATAGTTAAGGAAACTGCAGCTCAGAGAGGGTGGTTTACTCAGAGTCACACAGCCGGTTAGAGAAAAAGTTCAAATCTCAGCAAATTGATGTGTATGTTTTATGCCACCTCTTCGAAAGTATTTTGCCGGCACTCTATAAACAGCTCCTGGAGTTTGCTAACAGTAGGGCTCATGAGTCAACACCACAAGCTATTTTGCAACGTTGTAAATTTTCAAAATGATCCATTTGCATTGTGACAATGTACCTAAAGAAAATCTTTAATCTGTTGTCTAATGTTTTACATCCATCTTTTATGGTGATAAACTGCTGGCCTAGAGGAGCGATTCAAGGACTTGAGGTGTGGTGCTCTTCCAGCCAGGGCTTGCGTGTAGGCACCCTCCATCTTTCCTTCCTGCAGCCTTTAGTCAATGACAAGATCTTGAATCTGTGGTCTCAGTTTTCCACATCCTTCTCCTCTTTCCCGCCCCACTGCAGTTGCCCTAGTTCAGGTCTTCAGACTATTGCAGTCGACTCCCAATGGTCTCCCCCACCTGCGGCCTCTCTCCATTCCAGTCTATTTTGCACACATTGCTGATTAATTTATCCACCACACTGCTCATATCATGGTACTTGAATACTTTCAACAGCTTCCTATTGCCTGTAGAAAAAAGCCTCTTATCCCTGTTAAAAAGCAACAAGGCCAAAATGGAGTCACTTGCGCCAAGCCCCCCCCAAGACTTAATACCTAATCTAATTGCAGTTTCAGCCTCTCCAGGAGTGGCACTTTAAACCAATCAGTCTGGAATTTCCTGGTCAGCACTAGTGAGGTACTCTGCCTGGTAAGACCTCCTGCCTTCCCCCAAGAACATGTAACCTTGCCTGAAATAATCCACTCTTTTAACTTCCTTGTCCCACCCTCTTTCTGTCTAGAAAGGCCTTCCATTTTGTATAACTCCTCAAAGCTCCTTTCTATTTGCTAGATGGGATGCTGCCCGATTAAAAAAATGGTTGAATAAAGCCAATTAGATCATCAAATTTACTCAGCTGAATTTTGAGTTGCTTGGTTTGCTTGTCTCGGTGAGGAAGATTGGTCCTGAGCTAACATCTGTGCCAATCTTCCTCTGTTTTGTACGTGGGATACCGCCACAGCAAGGATTGATGAATGGTGTGTAGGTCCACGCCCGGGATCTTATCCTGAAAACCCCGGGCTGCCAAAGCAGAGCATGTGAACTTAACCACTACACCACCAGACCGGCCCTGAATTTTATTTTTTAACATCCCCCATTCAGGACTCTCAACTCTTTCTAATCTGTCTTTCCAATATCAACACCGTACTCCAATGCTCCCAGAAAATTATATTTTTCACTGTTGCCCTCTACTCCCCAAATTTTCCCAAAATGATGAGTCCAGAGCCCAGTTTCTCTCTCTCTCTCTTTCCTTCTCTCTCTCTCTCTCCCAGCTCTGCTCCTTCAGTGAGGGTTCTGTTCTCAGAAGTCTCTCCTCTGCACCTGTAAGATAGCTGCCAGTGGCTTCTAAGGCCACATGCTTCCACATTCAAATTCAGCCGAGAAGAAGGTCTGCTTCCTGGTAGATCTCGTCGTCCTTGACTGGCTTGACTTTGGTCATAGACCCATCCCTCAGTCAATGCCTGTGGTTAGGGGATGGGAAAGGCTGATCTAGGAACTCCCTGAATTTCCCAGTCATGAGGTTTGGGTGGGACTGACCCCCACCTTCAAGTCCAGGGATGAGCCCTGGCTGATCTAAGATAGTAGATGCTCTGGAGGCCCCCTCTTCCATGGAGCTTTTGCCTTACTCCTCTAGGTAGAAAGCAAGTTCTTTCTCATCTGAACTTGTAAAGCTCTTTATCAGCATTTCTTTTATTGTAGTTACCACTGTCTACCTTGCATTAAAGCTCTCTGTCTCATCTCTGTGTCCTGGACACGAATCATGGTGAACATCGCATCCACAATCTCCTATGAGAAATGACCCTGTCCAGAGTCCCGGGCTGAGCGGCCAGCTGTGAGTTACTTCATGTGATCGTATCTGCCCTCTCTCCCTGCTGGCCATGCTGATTAGACCTGGGATGGGCACCCGACCCAAAGGCAGGCAGCTATAGGCTGGCCAGCAGCTTCTGGGGGGTCTGAAATGAATAGTTTTACCCAGAGACCTCAGTGATTAGCTTTGAAGGCCGTGAGGTGCAAAGATGAGGAGGCAGAAGCCAGAATGCAAGGAAAAGACAGAGAGTAGACAGTTAATACCATTATCCTCAGGAATATGGAAGTTGAGACGCAGAGAAGCCAACTAACTTGCCCAACAGACAGTCTAATTCTGAGGCCTGTTCTCCCAACCAGTACACCATACTCTCAAATTGCTACCAAAAGCAACTGTGTTACATTCGATGTGGACGAATCCTTATTACACAAGCCAATGGAAGGAAATGTTAACGGGGAATGAATGAGTCATTGGTGGTGGCTCCTTACCCTGGATGGTCACTCAGGGCCTCTCTCTCTCCGCATTGGTCTTTTGGTCACTCCTTTCAAAATTGTCCAGGAACCTTTCCCCTACATCATACTCTAATCAGGAATGGCTTTCATCTACTCTCAGATGAGTGGTCTCATTGACCCTAAACAGGATGAGCAGAAGGCAAGGCCCTGGAAGCTCACGTTCTTTCTCCTGTTCACTGCCGCCTCCTAAATGGAAAGACAAATGAGGCTATTCCATTTGACTTAGGATGCAACAATAACTAAGGCTTTTGCTTCGTTTTCTTTTTATTGGCATCGGGAGTATTCATAATAGATTGTTATCTTTAGCCTTTATTTTATTATGTTTCCGTGAAACACCAAACAAACCCTCAACTTGCTTAACAAGGTGGTACCATGAGTCTGAGGAGTGTGTGCGCATGGTGGTGTCCAACCATGGGACACAGTGTTGAAACAAGTGGCTGTCCCAGGGGTACTCAGTCAGATGGCTTAGGATCCTCTTGCGATGAGGATATATGTAATGAGAAATGTTTAAAGGCCAGAGGGAAAACCCTCCCTTAGTTATGGAACACTTCCAATAGGTCTGAGTAGAGTTAGAAATGAGTATGTAATATCCTGATAGGAGCTCTTCTCTGTGTGTCCAGAGTTGTTTAGACAAATTGCTCTAGAAACACTCCCCAAACGTAGCTAAACTCCAACAATTAAATAGCCCACCTCCTTTTTTCCGATCGTTTCACTGCGCGTTTCTATTGCTCCAACGTATTCAAATAGTATCCTGCTGATTTGAAAGAAGGAAATCTTTTATCTCTGTCATTTATAAAGTCAATAAACTTATTCTGAGTGCCAATATGTGGCAGGTGTGAAAGATTTAATGGTTAAAAAGCACCATCTCTTCCACTCAGGAGCTTTAGTCTTTAACTCAAGAAGCGTTTCTGCAATTCCCTGATAGCATTCGTAAGAGCTTCTTTCTGTTGACGCATTACAGTTCGTTGAAGTGTCACCATATTCCTGGGGTAGGCAGAGCAGGTTTTACAATCTCTGTATTCCAAATGAGAAGCCTGAGATGAGAGAGATGTGTTTTCCCCAAAGTCCCACAACTGGTAAATAATCGATCTGAGATCTAAGCCCACTTAACTGGGGGTCCCTTTTATGGACTCAAGGATGTCTTCAGTCATGTTTTTGACTTGCTGTTTCTAGAAGATGCAGATTTCTGCCTGTAGTACTCGAGTCAGGGTTAGCAAACTATGGCCTTTGGGCCAAATCTGCTGCCCTCTGTTTTGTTAATAAAGTTTTATTGGAACACAGCCACACTCATTCATTTATGTATTATCTATGGTTCCTTCCATGCTGCAACAGCAGAGCTGAATAGTTGCAATGGAGACTGTAAGGCCCACGAGGCCTAAAATACTATTTCCGGCCATTTATATAAGAAGCTTGCTGACCCCTGGTCCACAATATAAACTTAACTTGGTTTCCCCTTGATTGCTATCTTTGGCCAGAGTCATGGGTCAGTCTGAGACCAGGATCAGTGTTCAATCTGGGGCTACCAAAGATTACAATTCCACAAATTCTATCTTTCGTAGGGCTTTTCTCCTTTCGTTTGATCTCAAATATTACTGCGTCTCCATCTCTTCCGGTACAACTTAAAGAGGGCCCTAGAAAAGCAAATGACTTCATATCCAAAGAAGGGAAGAATGTTGAAACAAAGACTTGACTTGCCGGAAAACTGCCTATATTAACTCTATCCTATAGTCACGGCACATTCCATTCACTGTACGTAACATCTAACTCAAGAGGAGGCCACCCAAGAATGCGCTTGGTCCAAAAGTCAAAATGACTCTCTGAGACCAACCCTGTGCTTTCCCAGCTGAGGCTGACTTTGAAACAAGCTCTCCTTCCTTTGCACTTCCACCGGAAGACCAAGCAAATTTGCACATCTGAGTGGCCAGGGCTTCCAGTCACACAGCCCATGCTTCTCCACCCAATGCGACCTTTTTGATGCCCTCACAGCAATTTGTTTCCATGAGCGAGAGTCTCTATGCTCCCATTAATTCAATGGACAGGTCCCACAGCAGGCCCTCAGTTCTCTCTTTGATGCTAGGTAAGCCTGGTATGGTTAGGGGAGGAGATGGGAGGCATTCAATCCAGATCTCACATTGACCAAGACCTCAAACTCGGACTTTTGGCATCATCTACTAAAGAACTTACACCTAGAGTCACTGCGCTACACTGGTGGAATTATACTCAATACTGGACCGTGTCGCTTGGACTCTACTTTGAATTAATATTGCTTTAGAACTTCATTATAATTTGTGAATGACATTATAAACTACCTTTTTTAGTTTTTTATGTTTTGGTAAGGAATATTAGCCCTGAGCTAACATCTGTGCCAATCTTCCTCTATTTTGCATGTGGGATCCCTCCACAGCATGGCTGATGAGCGGAGCAGATCCCACGCCCGGGATCTGAACCTGCAAACCAGGGCCACCGAAGCAGAGTGTGCGGGAGTTTAACCACTCAGCCATGGGGCAAGCCCCTACATTTTTTTTTGGTAAAAATATTAATTTTTTAAACGTAAACATTTAAAATATACCACAATCTGTATCACACTGCTTTAGACCTTCTTCATATTTTCATTTTTCAGGAGCTACAAAAAAACAGAAGAATCCTGAGCTTCTTTAGACTTCCAGAGCCCCCACCCACGCAATCTGAGTAATCTAATCAATAAAGGTGTGTCAAAAATGGGCACTGATCTTTCCTAACAACATCCCCAAGTTTGGCCATAATTGGGTATATTTCACTTCCCGGTAGCATGTCCCACATTATTTGTACATTTCAGGATCCGCATAGGTCAATGAGGCACAGCTCCTGCAATTATGGGGGTCATCCCCTCTTCTGCACCTCCCTCCTGGAAAAAGGGAGAAAGAGCAGCCCAGAGCAGGGCTTATTTTAAGATCTCAGGCATGGGGCAACCCAAGAGCTGTCTACTGCATCAATGGAACCAAAATGCAGACTCCCTCACACACAGTTGTAACCCCGCATTGCACACACTCAAATGCCATTGGAGGATGAGTGACCAGCAAAATTGTCTGCCAATCATTTGTTTAACTTGGCCCAGCGCTGCCTACAAAGCTGTTGTTAATATATATGGATACACACATATATACACACACATACATACATATGTAATATATATACATATTCACACATGGATATAATGAATTAAATTAACACTAATTTCTGAAAGTTTGCTTCCAGTTTCAGGCGATGGGGAGAAAGCTACTGCATCTTTACGTGATCAGGCGAAAGCCAGAGTCTAAAGGGCCAGTTGGGGTTGAGGTATTCGTTGACTTAATAAACCATCATTAGAATGTCTAGAGATCCAGGATCTAGAGAGCCGAGTAAGGTGGTCCCCGTGCACGAGGGGCTCACAACGCAGTGGGGGAAACCAACTCCTATAGAAGTCAGACCACAGAAAGTGCTGGTCTGCCGATATAAACCAGGTGCTGCTGAATTTCCAAGGAAGAAGCTGGAGAAGACTTCGCCTGGAAGAAGGAGTATTTGGCTGAGCCTTGTAGAAGGAGAAGATGATGAGAGAGAGCAATGAGGGAGAGGGCTTTTAATTCAATTTAACAGACACCATTTAATCACCTACGCTCCACCGAAAATACTTTCTTGGGCTAGCTGCTCCGTAAACATGTGCTTTTGTAATACTGTGATGATGCTGGGTGCAGACAGGGCCAGCACCAGCCTGCTTAGCACTTTTGTTCTAATAGAAAAGGCATGCCTCCTCTAGACACTCAGAAATCAAATTCAGGGCTCACGGCTTGGTGAGTCAGGGTAGATTTCAGTCCCACTTCCACTCCACTTACCCCTTACGCCAAGCTCCTTTGTACAGCGAACAACCTGCTCAACTATATGTGGCAACCCCGGGTGCAGGAAGCTCAGAGATGAATGAGACATGGTCTCCACCCTTGAGGAGCTTGTCTGGTCAAGGAAAGAAATGTGGAAACACATATGATATAAATGATATAATAAAGTTTTGTTCAAATATTATGGGAGGGAGCAGTAAGAGGGAGCTGTGATCAAAGATAATGAGGCATGAAAATATGTGACCAGTTGAGGCAAGACTGAGTGTGCTTGGGCAGAAAGGGGCAAGTGGCTTTATTTCTCTACGCCAGTGGTTCCCAAGCCTAGAGGATCATCAGAATCACTTGAGGAGATATTAATTATTCAGCCATAAAAAAAAAATTCTGGGCCGGCCCAGTGGCGCAGCAGTTAAGTTCACACGTTCTGCTTCTTGGCCGCCCAGGATTCGCTGGTTCGGATCCCGGGTGCAGACATGGCACCGCTTGTCAAACCATGCTGTAGTAGGCATCCCACATATAAAGTAGAGGAAGGTGGGCATGAATGTTAGCTCAGGGCCAGTCTTCCTAAGCAAAAAGAGGAAGATTGGCAGTAGTTAGCTCAGGTCTAATCTTCCTCAAAAAAAAAAAAAAATCTTGGGGCTGGCCCCGTGGCCGAGTGGTTAAGTTCGCGCGCTCCGCTGCAGGCGGCCCAGTGTTTCGTCGGTTCGAATCCTGGGCGCGGACATGGCACTGCTCATCAGACCACGCTGAGGCAGCGTCCCACATGCCACAACTAGAAGAACCCACAACGAAGAATATACAACTATGTACCGGGGGGCTTTGGGGAGAAAAAGGAAATAATAAAATCTTTAAAAAAAAAAAAAAATCCTGCCACTTACAACAATGTGGATGGACCTTGAGGGCATTATGCTAAGTGAAATAGAGAAAGACAAATGCTTTATGATCTCACTTACGTGTTCAATCTAAGAAAAAAAAGAAAAACTCATAGAAAAAGAGATCAGATTTGTGGTTACCAGAGGCAGGGGAGGGGTTTGAAGGAAGGTGGTCAAAAGGTACAAACTTCTGGTTATAAGATAAGATAAGTAAGTGTCAGGGACGTAATGATGATGACTATCGTTAGCACTGCTGTGTGATATACATGAAGATTGTTAAGAGAGTAAATCCTAAGAGTTCTCATCACATGGAAAAAAAAAATATATATATATATATATGTATCTATATGAGCTGAAGCATGTTAAGTAAACTTCAAGTGGTGATCATTTCACAATATATGTAAGTCAAATTATTATGTTGTACACCCGAAACTTACACAGTGCTATATGTCAATTATTTCTCAGTAAAACTGGAAGAAAACAAAAGTAATGATTTAAAACTGAAAACGAGAGAGAGAGAGAAATTACAGCCTCCTGCCCTCCACAGCAATCCATCTCAGGTGAAGCCTAAGCGTCTGCATCACAATAAGTTCCCCCAGGGTGATTCCAATGATTTGCTGGTTAGGAACCACAGATGTGAAACCGAGGCCCCACCCAGCCTCTACTCACCACCCGGCATCCACTTTCTCTTGGTGAAACAGTATTGTTCAGAACTTTCTCCCTACAGTAAAAAGGAAATGAAAGTCCTGTGGTGGCTACAGCTGACTACCCAGGTGAAATTTCTGTTCTGCTTTAGAAAGAGAAAAGGCATCTGAGACCTGAGCTGAGTGACACGTTCAAGGGCCGGCTACACAGGATTGTATGAGCACTTTTCATCCACTGATGCGGCTGCTGCGGGGACGCAGGGAGAGGACAGGGGCAGCCTGGCCAGGAGAGTGGCCCCCAGATAGGAGTCCTGATGACAAACCCCAGAAGAAACCCTTCTCGTGTCTGTAAACCTGACTGCGATGTCCACACCCACCAAAGGACTCTTCCTTCCTGACTTCCTTGTGTGACCTTGGTTATGACCTGTGTACTTGGGGAATCAGTGCTGGGTACCCATTTGGAAGATGAAGCATGTTCCTAGGGCACCAGCAAGGCAGGCACACACACACACACACACACACACGAGTGAAAGAAAGAAAAAGTTCAATATATTTTTTTAAAGTGTAGGAAAAAATAATATTGTCCCTTAGATTTATTGATTATATATTGTTCTTAGTTCAAATTACTTGTGGGAGTGGAGGTGCACCACAATTTTTTTGCCTTTTTTTAAATGAACAAACTTTATTTTTCAGAGCAGTTTTAGGTTCACAGCACAATTGAGTGGAAAGGACAGAGGTTTCCCATACAGCCCTGTCCTCACGCGAGCACAACCTCCCCGACTATCAACATCCCCGCAACAGAGTAGTACGTTTGCTACAATCAACAAACCTACACGTCATCATCACCCACAGTCCCTCGTTCACATTAGAGTTGACTGCTGTACATTCCACGGGTTTGGACAGACTTATACTGACATGCACCCATCGTTGTAGTATTGTACAGAATAGCTTCACTACCTTAGAAATCCTCTATGTTCTGCTATTCACCCGCCCACTCCCCAACCTCTGGCAACCATTCATCTTTTTACTGTCTCCATGGTTTTGCCTTTTCCAGAATGTCATGCAGTTGGAATCACTCAATATGTAGCCTTTTCTGACTGGCTGCTTTCATTTAGTAATATGCATTTAAGTTTCCTCCATGTCTTCTCAGGGCGTGATAGCTCATTTCTTCTTAGAGGTGAATAATATTTTGTTGTCTAGATGTGCCGCAGTTTTGTGGGTTTTTTTAGATTTTGTCTTTCCTTTTTCTCCCCAAAGCCCTCTGGTACATAGTTGCATATTTTTAGTTGTGGGTCCTCCTAGTTGTGGCATGTGGGATGCCGCCTCAGCATGGCTTGATGAGCGGTGCCGTGTCCACACCCAGGATCCGAACCGGGGAAACCCTGGGCCACCGAAGTGGAGCGTGCAAATTTAACCACTTGGCCACCGGGCGGCCCCCGCCACAGTTTATTTATCCATTCAATTTCTTGAAGGACTTCTTGATTGCTTCCAAGTTCTGAGAATTATAAGTAGAGCTGTTATAAACTTCCAAGTTCAGGTTTTTGTGTGGACAGAAGTTTTCGGTGTGTCTGGGTAAATACTTTGGAGCATGATTGCTGGATCATATAGTAAGAGTATGTTTAGTTTTGTGAGAAAATGCCAAACTGTCTTTCAAAGTGGCTCTATCATTTTGCATTCCCACCAGCAATGAATGAGAGTTCCTGTTGCTCTACGTCCTTGCCAGCATTTGATGTTGCCAGTGTTTTGGATTTGGACCATTCTAATAGGTGTGTAGTGGTACTGTTGTTTTAATCTGCAATTCCCTAATGATGTATGTTGCCGAACATCTTTTGATATGCTTACTTGCCATCTGTATATCTTCTCTGTTGAAGTTCCGCTTTAGATCCTTGGTTTTAGATCTTTCTTCTTTTCTAATATAGGCACTTACTGCTATAAATTTCCCTCTAAGTACTGCTTTCACTGCATCCCACAAATTTCAGTAAGTTGTGTTTTCATTTTCATTTAGTTCAAAGTATTTTTTAATTTCCCTTGAGATGTCTTCCTTGACCATGTGTTCTTTAGAAATGTGTTGTAGTCTGAAAGTAGACATTGCATGACTTCCATTCTTTTCAATTTGTTAAGGTGTGTTCTATGGCTCAGAATATGGTCTATTTTGGTGACTATTCCATGGGAGCTTGAGAAGAATGTGTAATCTCCATTGTTGGGTAAAGTAGTCCATAGACATCAATTATATCCAATTCATTGATGGTGCTATTGAGTTCAACTATGTCCTTACTGAATTTCTGCCTGCTGGATCTGTTCATATCTGATAGAGGAGTGTTAAAGTCTCCAACTATAAGAGTGGATTCATCTATTGCACCTTGCAGTTTTATCAGTTTTTGCCGCATGTATTTTGATGCTCTATTGTTAGGCATATACACATAAAGGATTGTATGTCTTCTTGGAGCATTGACTCCTTTATCATTGTGTAATGTTCCTCTTTATCCCCAATAACTTTCCCTGCTCTAAAGTCTGATCTGTTTAAAATTAATACAGATACTCCCACTTTCTTCTGATTAGTGTTAGCATGACATATCTTTCTCCATCCCTTTGCTTTTAATCTATATATGTCTTTATATTTAAAATGTGTTTCTTACAGACAACGTATATTTGGCTCCTGTTTTTTGATCCACTCTGATAATCTCTGTGTTTTAATTGGTGTGTTTAGACCATCGATGTTTAAGGTGGTTACAGATATAGTTGGGTTAATAGGTACCATATTTGTTACTGTTGTCTATTTCTTGCTCTTGATCTTTATTCTTGTTTTTTATTCCACATTTTTTCTGCCTTCTGTGGTTTTAATTGAGCATTTTATGATTTCATTTTCTCTCCTTTCTTAGCATATCAGTTATACTTTTTTAACTTTTTAGTGGTTTCCATAGAGTTTGCAGTATACATTTACAACTAACCCAAGCCCACTTTCAAATAACACTATAGCACTCCAGAGGTATTGCAAGTCCATTATAATAATGAAACATTCCTACTTCCTCCTTCTCATCTCTTGTATCATTGCTGTCATTCATTTCACTTATACATAAGCATATATACATACATAAGCATACATAATCAAAAACATTTTTGCTATTATTGTTTTAAACAATTATCTGTTACATCAATTAAGAAGAAGAAAAATAAAAGTTTATGTTTTACCTTCACTTTTCATCCTCAGTGCTTTTCCTTTTTTTGTATAGATCCAAGATTCTGATCAGTATCATTTTCCTTCTCTCTGAAGAGCTTTGTTTAACATTTCTTGCAAGGCAGGTCTACTAACAACAAATTTTCTCAATTTTTGTTTGTGTGAGAAAGTATTTCTCCTTCACTTTCGAAGGACAATTTTGCAGGATACAGAATTCTACGTTGGTGAGTTTTTTCTCTAACACTTTAAATATTTCACTCCACTCTTCTTGTTTGCCCGGTTTCTGAGAAGAAGTCAGATATAATTCTTATCTGTGTTCCTCTTTAGGTAAGGTGTTTTTTTCCCACTGACTTCTTTCAAGATGCTTTCTTGGGCCAGCCCGGTAGTGCAGTGGTTAAGTTCACAGCTTCCGCTTCTCGGCAGCCCGGGGTTCGTGGGTTCAGATCCCAGGTGTGGGCATGGCACTGCTTGGCAAAACCCAGGCCATGGTAGGCATCCCACGTATAAAATAGAGGAAGATGGGCATGGATGTTAGCTCAGGGCCAGTCTTCCTCAGCAAAAAGAGGAAGATTGGCAGTAGTTAGCTCAGAGCTAATCTTCCTCAAAAAAAATATTTTTTCTTTATTTTTGATTTTCTGAAGTTTGAATATGATATACCTGGTGTAGTTTTTTTTTCTTTTTTTTTTTTTTTTTTTGGCATTTATCCTGCCTGGTATTCTCTGAGCTCCCTGGATCTGTGGTTTGGCATCTGACATTAATTTTGGAGAAATTCTCAGTCATTGTTTCAAATATTGCTTCTGTTCCTCTCTCTGTTTCTTTTCCTTCTGGTATTCCCATTTCATGTATGCTATACTTTTTATAACTGTTCCACAGCTCTTGGATATTCTGTTCTGTTTTTTTCAGTCTTTTTTTCTCTTTGCTTTTCAGTTTGGGAGTTTCTATTGTCATATCCTCAAGCTCAGAGATTCTTTCCTCCACCATGTCCAGTCTACCACTGAGACCATCAAAGGTGTTCTTCATTTCTGTTACAGTGTTTTTCATCTCTAGCATTTCCTTTTCATTCTTAGAATTTCCATCTCTCTGCTTATGTTATCCATCTGTTCTTGCATGTTGTCTACTTTCTCCACTAAAGCCCTTGGTATATTAATCATAATTTTTAAAAAGTCCTGGTCTGATAATTCCAACATTCCTACCATATCTGCCTCTGGTTCTGATGCTTATTCAGTCTCTTCAAACTGTGTTTTTTGTTTGTTTGTTTGTTTCTGGTGAGGGAGATTGGCCCCGAGCTAACATCCATTGCCAATCTTCCTCTTTTGCTTGAGGAAGATTGTCCCTCAGCTAACATCTGTGCCAATCTTTCTCTATTTTGTATGTGGGATGCTGCCACAGCATGGCTTGACAAGCACTGTGTAGGTCCATGCCTGGGATCCAAACCCACAACCCCTGGGCTGCCAAAGCAGAGCTCACGAACTTAACCACTATGCCACTGGGCCGGACCCCTTCGAACTGTGTTTTTTGGGTTGTGGTATGCTTGTAATTTTTTGTTGAAAGGCGGACATGATGTCCTGGGTAAAAGGAACTGCAGTAAATAGTCCTTTAGTAATGTGGTGGTGAGGAGTGGGGAGGGGCTGTGCTCTATAGTCCAATTATTAGATCTCAGTCTTTTGGTGAGCCTTTGTCCCTGGACTATCAACTTCACCAGAGCATCTCAGTTTTTCCCCCATCTTAGGTGGGATGGGATGGCTAGAGGGGCTGGAGTTGGCTATTTCCCTTCTCCCAGGTAGGTTAGGCTCTGATAAAACCCAAGTAGGTTAAGCTCCGGTAAAATAGTTTCTCCTGAGGGAAGCCTTGTTGAGAACAGAATGTTCTGACATATTTCAAAATGGTTCCTTTTCCCCTCCACCTGCCAGAAGGACGAGTGTTTTTCTCCAGTGCTCACTGTGAGGAATATTGGTAGAGCTCCTGGAGGTGAAACTCACAAAAGTGTGGGGCCCCCCTGTGGATGGATCCCCCTGAAGTTTTCAGCTCTCAAAGTTGTCCACTCTGAGCCTCCAGCTTTTTGTCAATTATAGTTCAGGTTTTCCTGGCCCCCATTGCTTCCCATGGCAGTGTCTGTTCCTGTAAGTTGCCATTCTCTGTATCCACTTATCTTTCTTTCTTATTTTGGGGGCAGTGGTTTGCCCTGTGAGGTCACTTCTCTGATGGAGCTAAGAAAAGTTGTTACTTTTCAGTTTGTTCAGCTTTTTATTTGTTGTGAGCACCAAGTGGCGATTTTTGAGCCTCTTACATGCCAGACAGGAAACCAGAAGTCCCACCGTGATTTTTTCGGTACATAAGTTCTCTAAAAGCTCTTATTGTGCCCTGAGAGAATTGAATTTCAGTTAATGTTTGTCAAACACCATCTACGAGCCAGATGTCTGGCAAATGCTTTCAGAGTCTTATCTCATTAAGTCCTCACAATAGCGCTGAGCGATGGATACTAAAATTATCCCCATTTTACAGATGAGGAAACTGATAATTGAAAAATCAGAATCACTTGAAAGGATTACATAAGAAGAAAGTGGTAGCACCAAGATGAAAACCAGGTCTTCTTCTAACTCCAAGGCTGGGGACTTCACTTTAGAAAATGAAAAGTCTCGAGTGATTTCCTGCTCCACCTCCTCTTCTCTCTGGGACCTTCACTCATGTTTGGGTTGGCATGGAGGGGGGACATTGGGGAAGCTGAGGTCCACCCACGGAGTCAGTGTGTAGCAGAGCCTTGAGCAACTACGTGGCCAATGCAATTCCAGTTTATTCTGACTTCCCACAGTGAACTGCCAGAATTAGCAGACAAGTGTCACAGTCCATTTTCAAGGCATTTCTTCCATTTTATTTTTGACTGTGTAGACCAAAGGTGTACAGATCTTAACCAAGGGCTACAGATTCCTCAAGGGCTTTGTGAACCTCTTGAAACTGTTCCGCTTTGTTGGTGGGAGAAAATAAGAATTTTTCTGAGGAGAGGGTTTATCTTTTTCAGTAAATTCTCGAAGAGCTGTCCAATGCAAACAAGGTTAAAAATAATTGATATAGGCTTTGTCCAAGAAGAGTTTGTTTTTAAATTTCCTATCCCCAGCCTAGGGAGAGAACCAGATACAAGCAAAGAATGCGGCAGTTCATATCAGGAAATAATAATCACACTAATACTTCGGTAATTACTTTTTTCCTCTGTGCTGATCGAGACATAGATCTGGCTTTGGTGAAATCAAAAAAAAGAAACCCCAACGATTTGTACCGAGACCAAGAGGATGCATCTGTTTCCTGAATCAGCCAGATCAAATGAGCACTGCATCAAACGCTGCCTGTGCCGAGACTATTTTCTTCCAAAGAAAGATGAAGCAATTACACTCAAGGCGGGGGAGGCGGGGGCTGGGAGTACGCCCAGGCAAAAGGAGAAATATAAGCTCTACTTTGGGGTAATGCCAATGGATTTCTTGATATGGCACCTTCTCCAAAGGAACACTCACTCCTAACAGGTACCATTTCTAAAGCGCCTGTAAAGTAACTCTACTCTCTGAAATCTTTAGACAATGGAGGCTTTGGCTCAGTCTGTCTGATTCATTTCAGCAAGTACTACCTTGTGTCTTTCCACTACTCCTGTATCTTCCCCAATCTTCCCCATATCGGCCACGCTCTGGTCATGGTTGATTCTTTGCCATGCTCTCGGTTGCCTCTACACCTTTGCATTTGCTCTTCCTTCTGCATTTGCTGTTCCCTCTGCTTGAAGCCTCCTCACTCCCTTGTCCCCCTGGCTATCTTCTCCTCAGCCCAAGGAACATCTCTTCTAAGGAGCTGTCTTCAACCCCTTAGGAAGAATTGTCCGTCCTTGATATCTCCATAGTATCCTGTGCATACTCTTATCCTAGCACGCAGTGCACAATTCCACTCCAAGCTCCTTGAGGGCAGAAGCCACGTCTTTCATCTGAGATCTCTAAGTGTGTCTGACACATAGTAGGTTTTTACTGAATATGTGTGAAATGACTGAGTGGTTAATTTCCTCCCAGTGCCTAAGTAAGGATCATTAAGTAATAGACCCTTTTGCAGATATTCTGCTTTTGAAAGTAACAGAAATACTCTGTTCCTTTTCTCTTCCCCCTTAGAACCTGGGGATCTTAGAAATACTGACCTCTCAGTATCAAAAAGCTCAGTTTAACACCCCTGCCCATATCAAAGGAGCTCTAAGAAAAAAAGATAATCTGATTATAAGAAAACAGATTATGAATACATTAAAACAAAAGTTTTGTATTTTAGTCTCAAACATCTCTTTTTCCTTTTTCTGAGGATGTTACTGAGATGTTCAGGGTAAATGGCCATTAGGGCCCCTTTTTTGAAATCTGCTGCATTTGACATATAAATTCCTTTGACTACCTGATTTTCCAAGAGGCTGAATCAGGGCTGCTCATTTAGTCATAATGATGTTCAACTCTAAGTTTGAGAAATGTGGTTACAAAACAGAGATACTATATAAAGCTTTTAACTTCCTTCCTCTAAGAAAGGGAACGTGTGGAGAGAAAAAAGAAAAAGGGACCAGAGATCAGTGAGGTCGGTAATTACATCTGAGTAGGAAGACCTGAGCCTGGTTTCTGATTGCTTAATGTGCTTAAGACAAATAAAATTAATCAAGTCACATACAAAAAGAAGTACTACCACAAATGGGATCTGAAATAAATCCAAATTCTTAAAGAACAGAATAGTTGCTCTCGGAGGTAGCTACTTTAAAATGGCCAGCGGATGCTAGAATTCTGATTCTTTTTTCACGTTGGAATGGGATCAGATCATAAGTTTTTAGATTTAAAAGGGACTTTGAAGATGAATTCCTCCAAGCTCTCCCTCTTACCCATCCTCATCTGACTCATATCTCTCTGTCATTATATACCTGGAGAGCACCGTTGGAATCCAACCCAAAATAGGCTTCCTCAGAAGGATTTGGTCCTCTGAATATTTGCCCTAAGGATCATCTGGTCTAAAAAGCTTCATTTCTCTCACAGGGAAGATGATGTCTAAATATAGGCTCCCACAGATGTGCCCAGTGCCCTGCGATGTACAAAGCATGTACACATCACAGTAGCAAATTCAATAAAGAATGATTCTATGGCTCTCCAAGGTCACCCAGCTTCTTAATGGTGGAACCTCGACCAGAACTCCTGGTATAATGCTCTTTCTCTCTCTCTATGATAACGTTTTTGCTAAAAATTATTCCGAAATGCTGTTTGTATGATTCTGAGCAGGAGGGTTTGGCCATATCCAGGGATAATATGAACGCAAGTTAAAGATTCCGAAGTTTTACAACGACATGAGCGAATCCCTTCACGAGGTGGCACATTGCACACAGCCCTTAAACAAGGAAATGCTGAGGGGGTACCAAAGCTGAAGAGAAACTGGGACACCAAGGCCAGGGGTGTTTTGCCTCACGACAAAGCACTTCACAGGATTATAGAGGAAGGCATGTTGTAAGCGATGCTTTTCAAACTCTAATGCCCCTAAAGGCATCCCTAGATCATCTAAAGGCAGATTGAGATTCACAAAGTCTTGGCTGGGGCCTGAGATTCTGCATTTCTAACATTCTTACAGGGTTTACCAATGCCGCTGGTCCATGGAGCTGTGAGGAGCCAGTCATAAGGAAAGAACATCAGTCTAGAAAGCCTAAGACCTGGATCGAAGTCTCATCAGTGCATCTAGGAACCATGCGAATTTGGGCAAGTCCCATCCTAAATCTGTTTCCTCACTTGAAGGATGAGGAGTTTTAATCACATCTCTATATGCACCAAGAGCCTTGAGACCGTCTGCCATCCCTTTTCTGGGACACTAACCTAAGTATGTGTGTGTGTGTGTGTGTGTGTATACACATGGGGGGATGCTTTTGACCATCAAAGATGTTCATCACAATACTTTTTATAATAGTGAAAAATAAGAAGAAACCTAAGTAGCCAAAATTAGGGAAGCATTTTAATAAGCTAGGCTATATCCATGAACTGAATATTAAGCAGCCATTTAAAATCATAGTTAGGGAGAAGCTATCAGAATATGGGAAAATGTTCCTGCAGTAACATAATTACATTTTTAAGCCAAAATTGTACATACAGAATAATCTCTACACTAAATGTATTAAATTCTTGCCCTGGCTGACTCACAGGGGCATTGAGAATAAAATGAGACAGCCATTGAGAGCTCACTATATAACTATGAGGTATTATTAATTATTTTCTCATGGCATTGAGAAAATCCAGGTCAGGTCTCATTCCCTACTTTGGCGTACTGCCTAATTCTGTAACATGACATTTTCTAGAAGGACCAGCTCCTGCCTGAACATTTCCTCTTAGCAGGAAAAATTCATTCTGACTATGCTTGAAAATATGAATCTAGGAAGCAAAGAATGTGTGTTTTCTATTTCTTGTTGTCACCCTTGAGAAAGAGAAAGAGGGGGACAATTTTTTAAGAGTTTTCTGGGACAAACTATTTAAAAGGTGAAGTTTGATGGGTAGAATTTAAGATCAGACTTAGGTTTGAACCCCAGATTTGTCATTTATTGGTTATGGGACCTTGAATGAGTCAAACACCAATTTCTCTGAGCTTCAATTTTCCAAATCTGTATAATAGCCCTCTTAGTATTTATCTCATAGGGTAGTTTGAGAATTGAATGAAATAATTAACGAAAAGTGTCCAGCATAGTGTCTGCTACAGAGGAGACTCTCAAGAAGTTGTAGCTAATGGAGGACAGGCCCCAGGGTGGCCCCTATGTTCACATGCTGTGTGGGTGTGGGTGGGACCTTTGACTTACCTGTAACAGTAGAATGTGGTAAATGCAATTCAAGCTACAATTATCTACATTAGGTTCTGTCCTGCTGGCGCACACTAAAGAGATTCATTCTCCATTGCTGGCTTGAAAGAAGTAACCTGCCATGTTGTGAGAGGGCTTATGGAGAGGGCCACATTGCAAGGAATTGTGGGCAGCCTCGAGCAGCTAAAAGTAGCCCCTGGCCAGCCAGCAGGAAAACAGAGACCTCAGCCACACAACTACAAGGAAGCGAACTCTGCCAACAACCTGAATGATGCTGGAAATTGTCTTCCGTAATTGAGCCTTCAGATTAGAATGCAGCCCAGCTGCCACCTGGATTACAGCCTGACGAGATCCTGAACAGAGGACCCAGTTAAGCCATGCCAGACTCAGGACATATAGGATTGTGAGATAACAAATGTGTTCTTTTAAGCTTCTGGAATTGTGGAAACTAGTTACACAGCAATACAAAGCCAATACACTTGTATGAAGTAGGTAAGTAACACTTATCCTTTGCCCATTGCTTGCAATAAACAAGCTCACCTTCATTTCACCAATGTTTATTGAGCACCCAGCCTTCTGTTAGGGCTGAATCAAAGAATAGGAGTCAGAACGTGCCCTTGATGAGCTGAGAGTCAGTGCAGGAGACAGAGGAAAACCAAAAATGGCAATAAAGGGCAATCAGTGCTGTGACAGAGATGGTGGAGCTTCACAGTGGTAACAGTTCAGCCAGATCCTGAAGGATCAGGGTAAATGAGGAATAGCCAGGCAGAGAGGAGAAGGAAAGGTATTCCAGGCCGATGGGCTGGCACACGCAGAAGCAAGGGGATAAGAGTGTACAAATTGTACCTCAGGAAACCAAGTGGTTGATAAGAGGAATCTTCTCCAGATAGAAGCATTCCAGCTATAAATGAGGGAGGAATTATAGATTTAGAATATCCCCATTCTGTAACCCCAAACCCCTGATGTAATAACAGATCTAGGCAATGATGATGAATGGCTGCTGGAAGAGAGACAACCGGAAACCAAGGTCTTTTTTTAAAATTATGGTAAAATCATGTAACATAAAATTCACCTTTTTAACCATTTTATTTATTATTTATTTATTTATTTTGGAGGAAGATTAGCCCTGAGCTAACTGCTGCCAATCCTCCTCTTTTTTTCTGAGGAAGACTGGCCCTGAGCTAACATCCATGCCCATCTTCCTCCACTTTATACGTGGGACGCCTACCACAGCATGGTGTGCCAAGTGGTGCCATGTCCGCACCCAGGATCTGAACTGGCGAACCCCACGCCGCCGAGAAGTGGAACATGCGCACTTAACCGCTGAGCCACCGGGCCAGCCCCATTAAGGTGTTTTGTTTTTGGTTTTGGTTTTTTTTGAGGAAGATTAGCCCTGAGCTAACTACTGCCAGTCCTCCTCTTTTTGCTGAGGAAGACTGGCCCTGAGCTAAAATCCATGCCCACCTTCCTCTACTTTATATGTGGGACGCCTACCGCAGCATGGAGTGCCAAGTGGTGCCACGTCCGCACCCGGATCCGAACCAGCCAAACCATTAACCATTTTAAAGTGTACAATTTAACAGCATTTAGTGCATTCACAATGTAGTGCCACCATAACTGCTGTCTGGTTCTAGAACATTTTCATCATCCTAAAAGGAAACCCCATTCCCATTAAGCAGTCCACGCCTCTTCCCCCCTTCCTCCAGCCCATGGCAACTGCCAACCTGCTTTCTGTCTTGATGGATTAGCTATTCTGGACATTTCATATAAATGAGATCACCACACAATATGTGGTCTTTTATGTCTTGCATCTTTAACTTAGCGTGTTTTCAAGATTCAACCATGTTGTACTATATGTCCATACTTTATTCTTTTTTATGGCTGAATAATATTCCATTGTATGGATATGCCACATTTTGTTTACTCCATTTTATCATTTGATAGACATTTGGGTTGTTTCTACCTTTTGATCATTGTGAATAATGCTGCTATGAACATTCGTGTACAAGTTTTTGTTTGAACACCTGTTTTCAATTCTTTTAGGTCTATACTTAGGAGTAGAATTGCGAGATCATATGATATGATATTTCTGTGTTTAACTTATTGAGGAACTGCCAAACTGTTTTTCACAGAAGCTGCACCATTCTACATTCTCACCAGCAATGTATAAGGGTCCCAGTTTCCCCACATTCTTGTTAACACTTGTTATTTTCCAGTTTTTGTTTGTTAGTCTGGCCATCCTAGTGGTGTGAAGTGGTATCGCCAAGGGCTTTTGATGGAAGGACACCTACAAAGTATTCCTGCCAACGTTGAACTGACTTAGATGAAGCCTCTACACCTGTGCTGTCCAAAAGAGAAACCAGTAGCCACAAGTGGCTGTTAAACACTTAAAGTGTTGCTAGTCGGCATTCGGTTACACAGTAACCATAAAATACATGCTGGATTTCTAGAACTTAGTGTGAAAAAGAATGTAAGATATTTCATTAATGATCTTTTATATATATTTCATGTTATTTTCTATATTTTGCTTATATGGGTTAAATAAAATGTTATTAAAATTTATTTCATCTTTTGCTTTTTACGTTTTAAATGTAGTTATTAGAAAATTGTAAATTACCTTTGTAGTTTACATTATATTTTTATTGGCCAGCATTGCTTTTTTTTGATGAGGAAGATTGTCCCTGAGCCAACATCTGTGCCAATCTTCTTGTATTTTGTATGTGGGATGCTGCCACAGCGTGGCTTGATGAGCAATGGGTAGGTCCGTGCCCAGGATCCGAGCCCATGAACCCTGGGCCACTGAAGCAGAGTGCACAAACTTAACCCCAGGCCAGCACTGCTTTAAATCTATCAGTCTACAGGAAATACAGAGGACAGACAAACTTGCTAAACAACTCCATAAGGTTGCCACCATCAAAATTTAAATGTGAGGGGCCGGCCCCGTGGCCGAGGGGTTAAGTTCACGTGCTCTGCTTCGGTGGCCCAGGGTTTTGCCGGTTTGAATCCTGAGCATGGACATGGCACTGCTCATCAAGCCATGCTGAGACAGCATCCCATGTGCCACAACTAGAAGGACCCAAGACTAAAAATGCACAACTATGTACCGGGGGGCTTTGGGGAGAAAAAGCAAAAATAAAATCTTAAAAAAAAAAAATTTAAATGTGAGTAGCTCTACAAGGCAAAATATCCAATTTCTTCAGTAAATAAATTGCAAGATTAAAAAAAGAGGGTAGGGGAGCCCATGGGTTAAAAGAAATCTAAGAGACTTACCAGCCAACCTTGTCTGGATACCAATTAGAGAAAACCAGCTCTAGCAATCACCGAAATTTGAACACCTACTGGATATTTGGTGATAATAAGGAACTATTGTTTTTTTTAGAATCATAATGATATGGTGATTATCTATTTTTAAAGATTCCTTAATTCATAGATATACTTATTGAAATATTTACAGATGAAATAATACAATGTTTGATATTTGCTTCAAACTAATCCATTGGGAAGAGTAGTGGAGGGATGGAAGGAACAAGATTGGTCATTCATTGATAATTATCGAAGCTAGGTGATGGTATATGGAGGGGTCATTACACTATTCTCTCTACTTTTGTGTATGTTTGAAATTTTATGTAATTTTTTTTCAACATGGAGTATTCAGGGAGCTGCAGGAAATTTTAAATAGACAAATAATATAGTGTTGACATGTAGCAGGGGAAGGGAAGAAGGGATGAAACATGAGATTAAAGATTTAGGATGAGACCAGACTCTAGAAAGCCTAATCTGTCACACCAATACCACGCTACTACCTTTGGATTTTCCCTCCATAGTCTGGTACGTTACAAACCTCACTGTGCATCAGCATCATCTGGGAAGCATAATAAAAATACAATTAGTAACCATGAGTTTTTGTCATCCTATGAGGCACTGCCCTTCTCCCATGCCCTGTGGATACTCCACCCCTAGTCAGATGGGCAGGCGATTCATGAATAACCACAGGAACCCATTTTCCTGACAATAATGATTTGCCCAAAGGGACAGGAATGTGACGTCCGCAAGACCAATGAATGTCTTTCCCTGAGACTGATACATGCACAATGGAAGAAAGAATTTTCCTTTTCGATGGCATCTGGAGGCTGGACTTCTGTAAGCCTGGAGCCACCAGCAGCCATCTTCCCTGGACTCACAGAGAAAGACAGTTTATAGTAGGAGGGAATAAACTCCAAACATGTCAAAAGGGAGCAGAGTCAAATTAGAGAGAGAGAGAAAGGAGAGAGGGAACATCATTTGATCCTGACCGGTGTAGCCCAACAGAAACACAATTTGAGCCACAAATGCAAGCTGCATGTGCAATTTCAAGTTGCTAGTGTTCATGTTAAGAAAAGTAAAAGGAAACAGATGAAATTAACTTCACGCTGCATTTTACTTGATCCAATATTTCCAAAATATTATTTCAACAATCAATGTAAGAGATCATTAATGAGGTAGTTTTCTCTTTTTATACTATGTCAGCCTGTGTTTCACACTTACATCATATTTCAATCTGTACCAGCCACATTTAAAGTGTTCAGTAGCCACATGTGGCTGGTGGCTGCTTTATTGACAGCACAGCTCTAGATGCATTCCTACTGAAGCTTAGCCTTCTTCTGTGTTTTCCAAGATTCTGTATCTGTCTAATTGGCATCTATTAGGCACAGCGTCTAATAAACTAGTGGTTAACGTGGTTTGCATCTCCCCTAAGATCCAGAGCCCATACTCTGAAGTCACTTCCTTTATCTAGCTCTCACACACCAAGCCAATATTTCCTCTCCCTAAGTCAACCCAGGGCCAGGTATCAGATAACTAGGAACAGCCACTATGCCCCAAAGCCCACCAGAATTATTCAAACTAGCCAGTTCTCAGCTGTTTACACTGCCCTGCCTGGACTTTCCTGCAGAAACCCCAATAAAGGATGTGGTCTATGTCTTTCCTCTCACTCTTTTCTGCCTTCTGGAAAACTTGGTGCCTCCCCATGTAGCCCTGCATGGCATACCCCCTTCTCTCAGGGAATGTAAGTAATAAATTCCTTTTGCAATGGCATTGGCTTCTCCATGTTGTCACTCAATCACCTCCATCAATTAAAATCCTACAGATATAATTGAGATAGTTCTACCCCCTGAACTTCCTAGTCAGAGGAAATAATGGATTCCTTTCTTAACATTTAAAAAAAATTTTTTTTTGCTGAGGAAGATTTGTCCTGAGCTAACATCTGTGCTTATCTTCCTCTATTTTGTATGTGGGTTGCCACCACAGCATGGCCACAAAGGAGTGGTGTAGTTCTGCACCTAGGAACCAAACCCAGGCCATTAAAGCAGAGTGTGCTGAACTTAATCACTAGGTCATGGGGCCAGGCCCAATGGATTCCTTTTTTGACCTAAGTTAGTTAGAGACAAGTTCTGTCATTTACAACCTAAAGAACTCAGACTGTCATATACAGATTCCCAGGTTCTATCCCAAACTCTAGAAACTATATCTTAATACAATGATTCTTTTATAGCCAACCATGCATAGACTCTTTGCTCTGGGGCAAAAGGCCACGGCAAGTTCTTAATTAGATGGAACAAAAAATCATGATCAGATTTGGGTTTTAGGACAATCTCTTCTGACAGTTGGTTTTGAAGATGGACCAGGAGGGCAAGAGATGAGAGAAAGGCCACTTCCAGGCCTGAGAGGGCCACACATAGATCGGTAGTACAGATTCCCTAAGCTCTTGTGCCATTCCCAGGCCACTGGGCGTAAAAGGAAAAGGAAGGGATGTGGGCATTTACTGACGCCGAGAGCTGGGTCTGCTCCCTTTGTGCTGCCTGCCGGGAGGGCGTATTTTTGGGAAGGGGTGTGTTCTGAAAGTAGGGAGGAAGTCGCCACCCCATTGGAAAGAATCTGCCCCCGTGCCTTCCAGCTGAAATATCAGATAGAGTCTGTTCTTCTCCATGGGCAGCAGAGGATGGAATAGCCAAAGGGTGTTTTTTTTTTTTTTTTTGAGAGTTTGTATGAAAGAACATGATGTCTTAGGCTCACAAAGGGAAAAAAGATAAGGGAGAAGTGGCAAGTTAGAAAGTCCATTGTGTATGTTATCTCTGTTATTTTAGATTAAGAAAAAGTAAATATGGCAGACTGGGCTCGTGGTTTATGCCAGCCTGGTCCAAAATTGTTGCTGTATCCTTTTTCTTTGGTTTTGCATTTTGGCAGGATTTCCCTGGGAGTTTTCTGTCGCTCTGCATCGCATGGCCTGGCTGAGGAAGAGAACGGGAGGCCCACTGAGTCAAGCAAGGGAGTGATGCTAAGAAACAAGATCTCCCCAAGCTCTTGAGACATTTAGAAATCTTTGGCATGTAGGTATCACCGTGCTTAAAAACATATTCTTTTCCAGTGGGAATATGAAAAGCAGGATTGGCATCACAGCTTGGGATTTTAAGTGGAAAAGTAATGGAGAGGTTGGAACCAGCAAGCTGGTTCCCAAGAAGCCTCATGATTCTGGTGAATATACTTGTGGCCACGTCTGTCCTCAGCCTAGCCCTTCAGAACCCAGATGTAATCTACATGTAAGCAAACTTTTATTTATTTATTTATTTTTTTATTGAGTTAATGATAGGTTACAATCTGATGAAACTTCAGTTGTACGTTAATGTTTGTCAGTCATGTTGTAGGTGCACCACTTCACCCTTTGTGCCCACCCCCCACCCCACCTTTCCCCTGATATCCACTAAACTGTTCTTAGTCCATAATTTTAAATTCCTCATATGAGTGGAGTCATACACAGATTATCCTTCTCTAGCTGGCTTATTTCACTTAACATAATTCCCTCAAGGTCCATCCATGTTATTGCAAATGGAATGATTTTGTTCTGTTTTGCAGCTGAGTAGTGTTCCATTGTATATATGTACCACATCTTCTTTATCCATTCGTCTGTTGATGGGCACTTAGGTTGCTTCCATGTCTTGGCTATTGTAAATAATTAAGCAAACTTTTAAAATTCATAAGAGCCAGCTCTGATGGCCCAGTGGTTAAAGTTCAGTGCTCTCATCGCTTGGCCACCCCGGGTTCATTTCCTGGTGGCAGAACCACACCACCCATCAGTCAGTTGCCATGCTGTGGCAGCGGCTCACATAGAAGAACTAGAAGGACTCACAACTTAGATACACAACCATGCTCTGGGGCTTTGGGGAGGAAAAAAAAGAGAGAGAGAGAGAGAGAGGAAGATTGGCAACAGATGTTAGCTAAGGGTGAATCTCTCCCTGCAAAAAAAACCCAAAACTACTCATTAAAAAAAAAAGTCATAATAAAAGCTAACATTTATGAAGCACCTACTATGTGCAGTCACTGTGCTAAGCACTTTACATGAATGTTTTCACTTAATCTGAAATAGGTGTTTTTATTATCCTCATATTACAGATGAGGAAATTGAGGCACAAAGAGGTTAAGTAATCCACCCAAGATCCCATGTCTATTCTCCATCTGGCCCTTGAACTGGAACTGAACGGGACAGAAAGTTGACAGAAAACTTGAATGGGAGACTCTGTGAGCACACGAATTGCTGCTTTAGAGGATGGGTAGAGAATACTACACCTCCACACCTCCACCCAGACACAGCCCTGCTCCTCATTTGGGAGACAGGTGGTTTTAGAAGCCTGGGGAGAAGATGTTGGCACATGCTTGGGTGTCTTCACATTGAGACCCTTCAACGTTGGCCAAAGTGAGTCTTCATCAACCGGCCTCATGGAAGGGGATCAATGGAAGACAGAGCCAAAGAGGAGGAAGACTCAGACTGACAGGCTGGTTTGAGACCATGTGAAACATACTTCTCTGAGGGCTCACAAAAGTTATTGGAAAATACTTTAGTGGCAGAGGCTGTTCCTACGTGAGCATGTAACCAGCGTAATTTGAGCATACGTAACTGACTCCTATTTGCATATTCTGGTTCTAGAAGCCAAGTGATGGAGGTAAGACGCAATGAGAAGGAATTGCCATGGGGACCCAAAAGCCCATGTCAGCAGGACCACAGCATTCTCTCCTTAAAGGTGGACCCACAGTGGACACCAAATTATAACCCATTTGAATGTCACTTCCTCTGAGACACCTTCTCTGATCCCCTCCTCCCTTCCCCTCTTCAGGTGCCATGTTGCTGTAATTTACACACAGCATCCTCCACTCCTCTTTTTTAGCAATGATCAAATTGGAGTTGAATAATCATTTGGTGACGGTCTCTCTCCTCTGCTGGACTATGAGCTGGACAGGAACCATATCTATTGGCTCTTCTGCCCCAACCCTGGCATCTCACACGATGTCAGAGCACAGCATTCAATAAATACTATTTCCCTGTTTTCAGCACAGACAAGCTTCTTAAGTCATCTTTCTTCTTCACCACCCATTTGCTCTTTTGCCGGTTCTGATCTGGTGACTGTTCACTGTTCACTGTTCTGACGGAGTCGCCACGCCCTCCACATTGCCAAACCCAATGGACACTCTCAGTCTTGATTTTACTAGATCTTGAAGAGCTCTTGGCACAGTTGACCCCTCCCTCAAGTCTAAAATGCTTTCCTCTAAGCACAATGAGATACCACTTCATACCCATTAGGTTGGCTATTACAAACAAAATTTTTTTAAAAAACAGAAAATAGCAAGTATGGGTAAGGATGTGGAGAAAGTGGAACCCTTGTGCATTGCTGACGGGAATGTAAAATGGTGCAGCTGCTGTGGAAAACTGTATGGTGGCTTCTCAAAAAATTAAACATAGAATTACCGTATGATCCAGTAATTCCATTTCTGGGTAAATGTCCAAAAGAATTGAAAGCAGGGTCTCAAAGAGATATTTGCACGCTCATGTTCATGGCAGCATTGTTCACAATAACCAAAAACTGGAGGCAACCCAAAGCATCCATTGACAGATGAATGGATAAACAAGATGTGGTATACACATACAATGGAATATTATTCAGCTTAAAAAAGGAAGGAAATTCTAATAAATGCTACAACCTGGATGAAACTCAAAGTCAATATGCTAAGTGAAATACACCAGTCACAAAAAGATAAATACTGTGTGATTTCACTTATATGAGGTACCTAGAGTAGTCGAAGTCATAGAGACAGAAAGTAGAGTGGTGGTTGCCGGGGGCTGGGGGAAGAAGAGGAATAGGGAGTTACTGTTTAATGAGTACAGGGTCTCAGTTCTGATGAAAAAAGTTCTGGAGGTGATGGTGGTGATGGCATCAGAACAGTAACAATAATACTTACTACCACAGAACTATACACTTAAAAATGGTTCAAATGGTCAATTTTATGTTATATGTTTTTACCATGAGAAAAGAAAATGCTTTCTCTCTAAGCTTCTATCATACTTCATGCTCCTGGTTTCTCTTTTCCTTCCTCTCTGGCCACTTCTCAGTCTCCTAATCAATTCCTCCTCTATCTGAATGAGTACTACAGGAGCCCTTCCTTTCTTCCTCCAGCAAATATTTAAGTGTCTACTGTTGGTGAAATAGCAGTGAGCAAAAGATACAAAGTTTCTCCTTATGGAGCAGATATTCTTACTGGATGGGAGATGATCTATGAACAAATAAACAAGTAAATATGTAGTATGTTAGATGGTCATAAGAGCTACAGAAAAAAAAAACAAAGCAGGCTAAGGGAGAGTGGAAGAGCCAAGGATAAGGGGTTGCTACTTTTTATAGGATGCTCTGGTAAGGTTATATTTGAGCCATGAACTGAGGGTAGTGGGGAAGCGAGCAATGATGTTATATGAAAGAGCTTTCTAAGCAGATCACAAGTGCAAAGGCCCTGAAGCAGAATAGAGGTTAACGTGTTTGAAGAATAGCAAAGAGATCAGGGTGACTGGAGCAGAATGAGATGGAGGAGAGCGTGGACTCCAAGAGGCAACGGGGTAGAGGATGCAGGTCATAAGGAGCCTAACAGGGGCCAGCCCGTGGCCGAGTGGTTAAGTTTGTGTGCTTGTGCTCTGCTTCAGTGGCCTGGGGTTTCACTGGTTCGGATCCTGGGTGCAGACATGGCACCACTCATCAGGTCATACTGAGGCGTGTCCCACCTAGCACAACCAGAAGGACCTACAACTAGCATATGCAGCCATGTACTGGGGGGCTTTGGGGAGAAGAAGAAAAAAAGAAAAAGAAGATTGGCAACAGATGTTAGCTCAGATGCCAATCTTTAAAAAAAAAAAAAAAAAAAGAGCCTGACAGTTTTAGTCTGAGTGAGACGGGAAGCAGATAGAGTGTTTGGGGCAGAGGAGTGACATGATCTGCCCACTACTTTCAGAGGACACTCCGGCTGCTGTGTTGAGAATAGACCATAGGAGGGAAAGGTGGAAGTAGGAGGCTACTGTGACAATCTAGGTGAGACAAGAAGGTGCCTTGGACCAGTGAGGCAGTGATAGACAGGATCAAAAGTAGAACATTGTGGCTATATCCTGAAGGAAGGATTTCTTGACAGATTGTATATGGGATGTGAGAAAAGGAGCAGTGACTGGAAGGTCCAAAGTTTTGGGCCTGAGCAAGTAGAAGGATGGAGTTGTCATTTAAAGAGTTGGAGAAGACCGGGATAAGCAAGTTTGAGCATGAACATCAAGGTTGGGTTTGGACATTTGCTTCGAGATATCTATCAGAGATCCAATCAGAGATGTTGAATCTGCAGTGACACAGGATCTGCAGTTCAGGGGAGAGAGAAGGTCAGCATAGACACAAAATTTCAAAGTCCATGCCTGGGTCCTCCGCTGTCCTCCTTTAACTCTCTCTCTAAGTACTCGCATCCATTTCCTTGGCTTTCGGTACCACTTATGAACATCTGGGCATGTGATCTGTGAAGTCACACAGGGCCCCACGTTAGAGGTCTCTGCTTGGTTTAATTCTCTGCTCTCACCATCCTGAAATTCTTAATCATTTTTTAACAAAGAGCCCTGCATTTTCATTTTGCACGGGGTCTCACAAATTATGTAGCTGGTCCTGCTCCCAAATGTGTGACTTTACCCGGGACTTCTCTTTTGAGTACTTTGTCTCATATTCCCAACTGTCTACTTGACATCTCCACTTAGGTGTGGATTAAAGATATCTCAAAACTAACATATCCAAACCTAAACTCTTAATCTTCTCCTCTAATCTGTACGCCTTCATTCTTGCCCAGCATTCCAACCAGAAACCTGGGAGCCATATTTTCCTCTTTCTCTCCCATTCAATCCACCTATAAGTCATAAGGATTGTACTTCAAAAACATGTTTCAGGGGCCAGCTCGGAGGCTAGTGGTTAGGTTCACGCGCTCCACTTCAACGGCCCAGGGTTCACCAGTTCAGATCCTGGGTGTGGACATGGCAGCACTCATCAAGCCATACTGTGGCAGGCATCCCACATATAAAATAGAGGAAGATGGACATAGATGTTAGCTCAGGGCTAATCTTCCTCAAAAAAAAAAAAGTTTCAGATGCACCCACTTTTCTCCATTTCCATTTCTGCTAGCCTGGTCCAAGCAATGACCATTTCTTTTCTAGACTGCTGTAGAAATTCCTAGCTGGTCCTCACCTCACAAATCTTGCCCCTTCCCCAATGCTCAAAATGGCTTATTTTCCACATAGCACCCTAAGAGATCTTTTCAAATAAGTCATAATGGGATTACGACACATTCCTGCTTCAACCTTCCAATTGTTCTCATTGCATGAGAACAAAACCCGAACCTACAAGGCCCTGCATGAGCTGACCTCTCACTGCCTCTCCATCTCTCCCTTGCCCCATTCGCCCTTCCCTCACCTCCAGACAATGGCATGGTGGCCTGTCAGCTTCCCAGAGGCTCTGGCGTCTTCACTGCCTTAGGGTGCATGTTTTGCCCACCAGAAACCGATGCCCCCACTTCCCTCCAGCTTTTTTTCTTTTTGCCTAATTCTTACTCGTTCGACAAGTCTCAGCTCAAATATTACATCCTTAAAGAAGCTTCTGTGTTAGCCTGGGTTCTCCAGAAAGTGAAGCCCAGGCAAAGGGTTGCTCATCTGTTATTTTAATAGCAGGAGGGAGGACCAGGAAGGGAGGGGAGCATGGAAGGAGGAAGGGCAAACGTGAGGATGTGCTGGGCATCTCCAAATGCAACTGGCTGCTTAACCTGCAGGACCACATCCCCAGGAAATCAAATAGACTTGTGACCATCCTTCAGAAGCAAGCAAAGAGGAGATACTGTCTCTGGCTCCTATCTCTCAATGCTCAAAGGTTCACCCATGGGATGTCAACTCTCCGGCATTTCTAGGCTGTGCGTGTGTGAGCGTGAGCACTGAGAAGGCCTCCTGGTATCATTAACAGGGCAGCACCAGAGCAGTAAGGCAGAGATGTGAGATACAGATGGTGAGCGATAGGCTATCAGGTCGTACTTGCATGAAATCACCACCACCACGCAGAGCTGGAACAGGAGACAAAAGAAGCTGAGAAGATCAAAGTGGAGTATAAAAACTGGCTGAGAAATTTTTCCTGATCCGCCCAACTCCATCCAGGTCATCCTGTGACTTCATTCATCGGACAGGTAAATTTCAGACACCTTCTAAGAGCCAGAAATATGCTAGTGGCACAAGCGTATGTAAACAAACACAATCACTGCCTTCAAGAGGCTCACATTCTAATGAGGGTGATCATTAAAAAAAAAGAATACTAAAAAAAAAAGATAAAACTCACTGTAATTACAAACTGTGACAAGCATACATATGAAACAAACGAGAGGCCAAGAGAGAGAAAGTACAGGACCAGTGAGGCTGGGACTTACAGGAGGAGGGGACAATGGCATGAGATGATGCAGAAGAGGTGGACAGCAGCCAAATCATGTAGGTCTTGTTACTTCCCTCAAAGAACCTTGTTTTTGTATTCTTTCACAGTATTTATTTGTGTCTTTAATTGCTTTAAATGTGTCTCTCTGACTAGACTAGAAGCCCCAGCAAGTCAAGGACCAGTCAGCTTATTTGTCCTCCAGGGCACACCTAGTGCCTAAGCAGAGTGCATGCAGCCTGGCAGGCCTCAGTGAGTGATACTTAAGTGTTAAAAGCAGGAATGAATGAGTAGGAAGATGCTTGCTTTGGAGAGCAAGGACTTACAGCTTAATGGCACCAGGCTCTGATCATCAGATGCGTCCGTCTCCACAACAGAGGACTAGACTCCTACATCCTACAAGTGTGTCGGCTGAGTCTTCCTGGGCTGTGCTTGAGTGAGCAGGAAATGCTCTGGTTTCTTAGCTGATCGAATCTTTAGTTAATTAACACATTCTTTATTTCTATTTAAGTCTTTCAATCAGCTTAGACTGAAGCCCTGGGAACCATGTTATTGTTTTAAGAGGGGCCACATAACCCAGCTCTGATCCGTTACACCCGTTTCAGTAGTATGATCTGTTTCAGTAGTGTGATGTAAGGCTTAAAAGTAATATTCTGTGCAGTGTTGACAGCGGGTAAAATTGGGAGGGCCTGAAATGGCCTAATCACAAGTTCCCCTCCTCCCTCTGCTCCCATAAGGTCCCCCAGCCAACTAACCCTCCTTAGAAAATGGACCAGGTGCAATTCCTGCTTACCCCTGAGTGGCAGGTTTCAATGCCCTGCCAGCCCATGGAATTAGAGTCAAGCGTCACTTAATGACAGGGATATGTTCTGAGAAAAGTGTCGTTAGGTGATTGCATCGTTGTGCGAACGTCAGGGAGTGTACTTACACAAACTGGGATGGTATAGCCTACTACACCCCTAGGCTATATGGTACTAATCTCACGGGACCACTGTCGTATACCTGGTCCATTGTTGACCAAAATGTTGTTATGCGGCACTTGACTGCCAATCACATCCTCCCTAAGGAATCAGGGGAGCTTCACTTTCTTGATAGCGTGAAACTTGCCTCCCGCAGCCCCTGGTAGTTCACTCTTTTCCCAAATGCAACTCCGATGTGGCACCACATGGCACAATGTCCTCCTCTTCCAGGCTGTGCGTGTATGTGACCGATGAACTGCTGTCCATCTCATCTGCCCAGTGTCGGGTGTCATATGCTTGGCCATCCCCACAACCCAGGGTGTCCCTCCCTCCCCCACAGGGTGAATAGGAGGTGATCAAAACAAGTTTAATTTTCAGAGGCTGTGTTAGTTAGGTCCATCTGTATGTATCAGAGATCCAATAGTGATTTAAACAAGAAAAGAATGTATTTCCCTTGCTGGTACAGCAGTTCTATTCCTCAAAGTAATCAGAAACCCAGGCCCTTCTATCTTGTGGCTCCCTCACTGCTAGGTCATGGTCCTCATCTGCATGGTTCTTACGGTGGAATCAGTGCATCTCTCTTGTTGGAATGTACTCACATTTGCTCTATTCCCACGAAAATAGCTGCAAATGCCCCAAACTCCATGACTTAAGACCAGTCAACTCCAAATCTGGAGGCACCAACATGCCTTAAAATTTTAAACCTGAAAGCAGCTGGGACAGCCACCCCCTCAAATGGAGTCTAGCAGAGTGACAGTATAGAATCTTGGTTAAGAACACAAATTCTAGGGCTCAGCAAATCTGGGTTCAAATTCCAACTTCGCCACTTCCTAGCTGTGCAATCTTGAGCAAGTCGCTGTATGTTCTTAACCTTTGTGAGCTAGTTCCTGCAAATGTGAAATGGGGCTCATAATGGAAACAACCTCAAAGTGTTCTTGTAAGGATTCGGTGCTGCGATGTGTGTGTGCCTGGCACGGAGCTGGACCCAGAGCAGGGACTCAATGAATAGTCGGTCTGGTACCTCCCTACTTCACCCACAAGGGGCTGATAAACATTCAGGCTCAGGGGAAATTTTGACCTGGTGTATGGTAATGAGACATTTAAGTATAGACACACTGAAAATGATAAAGACTATACAGGGCTACCTTATGTGACTACCTTAAAGGAAAGTGTTGTGAAGATTAAATTAAATGAAGGGATATGTGTCAAAAGCTTGACCCTGTGTAAGTATGGGCTGCTATAACTTATCATGACCGTCATATCTAGAAGAGGTTCGTATAATTTATTTGTCCTCGTAAGAGGCTGTGGGCATTTGTTATTTGCTGGTACTTAAATGTAAAATACTACAATGTCACATTGTCTCCTTTTCCTGAGAGAGTTTCTCTGTGCAAGGTACCGCAGTTTCACTACCCCCAAATGTGCAGTCTAGCAAAGTCGGTCACAGTCGGAGGGACCTGTGCCACCCACCATGCAGCTGCACAAGGAAACAAAAATCACATTTTTTCAGGGTTCCTGACTGTCCAGGACTTTTTTCAAAGGTCTGTAGAATTTTCAGTACAAAAATAGACAGGTACTGTGTGTGCGTAGGAGAGGCATGAGTGGGCCACTGCGGGGCTAAGATTGGTATTGTTCAAAGAATGAAATTCCTGTTCACTGAGGTTGTTTTGGGTTGGGCTGACCTTCTGAACTGGACTTCTTTTCAGATGGGTGTATTTTTCCTTATTGCAAATTTCCTTCAATTCATCAGCAGAGATTCTAGCCATTTTGCCGGGAGCTTGTGACCCTGGTTTGGACGGCTTATGTACTCGCCTTTTGACAAACGCTTGTTGATTTATTTTTCTGTAGTTTCTGCTTGGCACTTCCCGCTTTCCCTCTGAGACGCCATCTTTAGCCTCTGTCACCACTCTCTGGTTTCATCCCCTATGAATCACTTCCTTCGGGGTCTCTTTAGTTTTCCTCCTGGACGAGAATCTAATCTTTTTTAACAACCAAGTTGAAAAAGACCTTTCTACATTTCTGCCTTACCATTCATTCACTGATCCCCGGGCTTCATGACTTGGGTGCAATTCACACATCTATTGCCATATTTATCCATCCTACAGGAATTCCACAGTGCTCAAAAGTGCATTGCATTTTCTAACACAATCCACACCGCACTGTGCGTACTTTGTGGCAGGCCTAGGTCCTACCAACGTAGCTGTCTGCTGCTTGAGAGAACTCATTTTCTCTGGATTTTCCTACCCACAAATGTTTATTCTACTTATTTATCTATAAGCTGTCTTCCTACAAGAAGAATTTTAGGCTGTTTATAAAAATGCAAACACAACAGCAAGATAAAACAAATTTGAAATCAGAAACACACAGCAGAGGTACAGAAGTAAAATGCAAATCATGAAATCTTTGCTATAGATGAGACCAAAGTTGGCTCAGAGCCTTATGGTAATCAACACAAAGAAAGAAATATGATGAGTTATGAGATGCACAGGGTCCCTAAAGGATAAGCACGCCAGTTGCACAGACACAGCGGAACTCTTCTAAAACTGTAGCGTCTCCCGTGGGTCCCCCCAAAGGAGTTTCATGAACAGTGAGTGTCCTTCTAACACCTTTCTCAGAGCATCGTGAAGGATTTCATGGGCCTTCTTTTTTTTTTTTTTTTTTCCGAGGAAGATTAGCCTTGAGCTAACTACTGCCAGTCCTCCTCTTTTTGCTGAGGAAGACTGGCCCTGAGCTAACACCCTGCCCATCTTCCTCTACTTTATATGTGGCATGCCTACCACAGCATGGCAAGCCAAGCAGTGCCATGTCCGCGCCCGGGATCCGAACCGGCGAACCCCGGGCCGCCGAGAAGCGGAACATGAGAACTTAACTGCTGCGCCACTGGGCCAGCTCATGGGCCTTCTTTATAAGACCAAAGTCAAGTTAATGGAAACATGTCTATCTGAGGCTTCAAACCTGACTCACCTCCTCCGACACTACCAGGGGAAGGAGCGATGGAGTGACATCCACAGAAATGCCATGCGGGCCTCCGAGAAGAGAATTGAGAAAAGTGGGGACAACCCTCCGACTTTTGGGGCACTGTAAAATGCCAACCACTCAGGAGCTACGGATTGGCTCAAATCTATTATTTGAGACTGTGATGGCCAAAGAACCTGTTTCATTAAATGCAATGACCTGAATTCCACAGCCACCCGCCCCCAACCTTGTCATTATTGGCCTTTTGTCCCTCCAAAAGAAGAATGGAAAAGGAGGAGGTCTGAGTTTTGAGAAAGGCTGAGGGACCGCCCCAGGAAGGGATGTGAAAGAGGACCTCACTCAAATAGGGCCGGATGAACTTCTATGGGTTTTTGGCCCCACACTGACTTTCTTTGTTTTTCAGCTTTTAATGAAATTCAGTCGAGCCAGTTGTGCATGCCGATGCTGCCCAGAAAGGATGGCAGTGTTAGACATTAGATTTGGTTTATTCATTACCAAAGTTTGCAGAGTATCTTTTTCACTAAAACCTGATTTAGCTCCTTCCTATCAAGGCCCGTCAGTTTAAATCTCATGATGTAATCCAGGAGATGGACAAATTGTTTCCAACTGGAGGAAAAAAAACTGAATTTACAGCAGTCAAGCTCAGCGCTTGTGGCCACTATTTACTGGTTGCTGATGTGAAGTGATAAAGTGTTTTCACTCTGAAGTTCAAAGAAATCAGCATGTAATTGGCACATGAATTTTCATAATTGTCCTGGATCTAAACGAATCCAGGAAAATAAGAACTGTACATTACATTCTATAATGTACAATGTTCTCTACATCAGGGGAGAGAGGAGAAGCGGGGAGAGTAAGGACGGGAATGAAAGCTCAGACGTAGTGACAAATATTAATCACCAAAAATTGAAAATCCCTCAAAAGGAAGGATAATTATAGCTTTCTCTGAATCACCACTCAGAATGCACTGAATACCATCACCAACAGAAATCCTGCACTTACTTACAAAAAAAAGAAAAGAAGGAAAGAGAAAACATGTTTTTCTCATTTCTCTTTTGTAGGTTAATGACTAACTTGATCTCCAATATGGTAATTCAACATCATCTAGAGTTGAGACAAATGTTTTTGTATAGGCTAAGTTTCATGAGTAAATTGAATCTTTTTTTAAAATGAGGAATTTAAAAAGTATGTGTTACCAGACTTAGAAGCCGAAAAAATTTCTGAAAGACTTTCAGAACTATATGTTACTAAAAATAACATTGACCTTTGATATTTGTCTGAGGAATCCTCTGGAGAGAAAAGGATTTCATCCACTGGAGATAAATGGGACTAACTCATCTGCAGCCTGTGGTTTAATTAGCTAAACTCTTCCAGATGGAGAACATTCAAAGCAAAGGAATATTTCTGAGCCCCTGGAATTGTTAATAAGCATAACAATATGTTACATGTAAAAGAAAATATGCGTCTTTTATCTTTGCCTTTAAAGGGCAAATGAGGAAGTGCTTGGTAGCATTATGATTTTCAGCTTGATTATTGAAAAATAAATGCTCTAATTTTATCCAATATTGAACAAACATGGAGTGTTTGCTTTTCTCCTGTGCTAAGCACTGGGGGGAAAATAAGACAGGACTCCTGCCCTTATGGAATCCACAATCTAACTGGAGGGTGTGTTCCAGTTCCTGGCACATAGCATGGTCTGGATAACTATTTCTTGAATAAATGAGTGAATGATATAGACTGAACAAGGAATTGCATTCATAAAGATCGGAACAAATTACTGTGGTTGAAGGGGAGCATGGGGGGCCTTCAAGCTGTCAGAGAAGGCATCACAAAGAAATTTGTCAGGTAGGAGCACAAAAGACTTCCAGACATACAAAACAGCATGCATAATAGCACGGAGACAAGAAAGGGCAACATGTTTTCAAGCAATAGCTAGTAATTTGGTGTGGCTGGAGTGTAATTTGTATATAGAATGTGCCCGGAAGGTAGGGAGACCACAAAGATGGGTTGGGGTTCATTTGAAGAAGACTCTGGAAGTCTAAGTTTAGACTTGATCCTTTAGCACCTACTGGCATTTTAAGACGCTAACAAGAGACAGTCTAGAGTATGTATGGAAGAGGAGAAGGAAATAAAAGAGACCAAAGGTTAAGTGCCCCATTTGTGACTAGCACTAGGATAGAGTCTCTCTATATTTATATTAAATCTCATTTAATCCTTGCAATACTCTCAGTGGGTACATCATATTGTCCTCAGTTTCCGAGGGGGCAACCCAGAGAGGTTAAGCGACTTTCTCAGATCACACAGCTAATAAAAGATGGAACTAGGATTTGAAAGCAGGGTTCTCAAACTCTCGTGGGAGAATAAAAATACCACTGGACTCATACAAATTAGTATTAGGAAAAATATGCAGTGGAAGTTTGGAGAAAGTTAGTGAATATGAAGAAAGACACACATGCAAGACACAAGGAAAGAGAAGCATGACTATACAAAAGGATATTTACAGTAAGGGAGATACAACACAGGAAGTGGGAAGATAATCACAGAAAAACCACAACATGTGTTTTGAAAATGCAAAGCCCCAGGGAGGAGAAAGCAAACGATACAATAATGCCATTCACTCTGGCATCCTGTGCATTTGATTTTGCTCTTGACTCCTTTTTTTCTTTTTTTTTTTTAACTTTAAACAATTTGTTATGAGAGTAACAAAGACACAGCTCATGATCTTGCAACTCTAATGCTCTAAATCAGAAACAGATGGTGCCTAGTGTACCCTGTTTCCTAGAAACTGCAGAATTTTGAGGACAACACCCTCTATGCACCACACGACTGATTTCAGTTCCTTCGCAGATACTAATACACAGCTAAATAATGTGGTTGCTGGCCATTGTGATGGAACATCTGTTTTCCTTGCTCGAGAATTTTTTTGAAGGTTAAAACCTCTCCATTTTTATGGTAGTTTTTTTTCTGATTTCAAACTAATTCCTTTTTATTTTTATTTTTAGCATTTTTGAAAGTATTGAACAAGGAAGAGAAAAAAATTTCCCCATAATCCTTCCACCCAGCAATAACCAATGACCATTGTTCACATTTTGGCGATATTCTTCTCGTCCTTTCTCTACACACATATATGCACACACACGTACTCTGTAGAAAATAGGAGGTATAGAAATTGTTTTTTAATCTGTTTTGTTCAGTGAATATATCATAAACATTTTTCCATATCACCAAATATCTATGATGACCGCCAGTATGCCATCATATTGTGTAAATTAATTTATTTAATGGGCCTCCTTTTCATTCAGCAAATTCTATTCATTGAATACCTACTATGTGCCAGAACTGTGGTTGGCACTGAGTGTACAGTGGCGAGCGAAATAGACAAAGTCCCTTCTCTCATGGAGTCCAAAGTCCTATTATTGACCTCTAGCTTATTCTAGAACTTTTATTATTAAAAAATAGCACAGCAGAGGCCCGTCCAGTGTCGTAGTGGTTGAGTTCACATGCTCCACTTCAGCGGCCTGGGGTTTGCAGTTTCAATTCCTGGGTCCGGACGTACACACTGCTCATCAAGCCACGTTGTGGTTGGTATCCCACATAAAACAGAGAAGATGGGCACAGATGTTAGCTCAGCGACAATCTTCCTCAAGCAAAAAAAGAAAGATTGGCAAAAGCTGTTAGCTCAGGGCCAATCTTCCTCACACACACACACACAAAAGCACAGCAAAATCTGGCAAACACTACCTCCCCTGTGTGATAAAGCTTAACATCGTTGGTGAAAAGCTTGGATCCCTGATATGATGTGACAAGAATGGCACCTTATGTCTGTGGTCTTCTTCCCAAGAGCCCATAACCCCAGTTTATCATGATCAAAAAAAAAAAAATCAAACAAACCCACTTCAAGAGACATTCTACAAAATACCTGACCAGTGTTCCTCAAAACTGTCAAGTTCACAAAAAATAAGGAAAATCTGAGAAACGCTCACAGTCTTGAGGAACCTAGGGAGACATAACAACTAAATGTAGGGCCAGCCCAGTGGCGCAGTGGTTAAGTGCGCACGTTCTGCTTCGGCAGCCCAGGATTTGCTGGTTCGGGTCCCACTGCGGACATAGGGCCAGTCTTCCTGAGCAAGAAGAGGAGGATTGGCAGCAGATGTTAGCTTAGGGCTGATCTTCCTCAACAACAAAAAAAAACAACTAAATGTAATGTGGTGTCCTAAATAGAATCCTGGAACAGAAAAAGGATATTAGGTAAAAAGTAAGGAAATATAAATAAAGTATGGATTTTAGTTAATAATAATGTTATCAATATTAGTCATTAGTTGTGATAAAGTATCATACTAATATAAGTTATTAATAATAGAGGAAATGTAGAGGGAGGTATATGGAGTACAGAAGAGTTCTCTCTACTACCTTTGCAACTTCTCTGTAAATCTAAAACTATCCTAAAGTTAAAAGTTTATTTAAAAAAACACACACTGTGACAGTCGTCCTTGTATCTTTTCTTCTTCTTCTTCTTCTTCTCCCCAAACCCCCAGTACATAGTTGTATATTCTGGTTGCAGGTGCTTCTAGTTGTGGCATGTGGGACGCCGCCTCAGCATGGCTTGTTGAGTGGTGCTAGGTCCGCACCCAGGATCCGAACCAGTGAAACCCTGGGCCACTGAAGCGGAGCGCGCGAACTTAACCACTCGGCCACGGGGTCAGCCCTTGGCCTTATATCTTGAAGTCCATCTCTGATTGCTTCCTTAGGATAAAGCTCTAAAAGTGAAATTGCTGAGTCAAAGTGTATACACGTTTTTATTTACCAGACATTATTCTTTTAAAGTGTTATATATAACGATGTTTTACTGACTTTTTAAAGAGTATCTTTTTAAAGAGTATTTAAAAGACTTTTTAAAGATAAAATGCCTTTATCTCAGCATTTTCCCAGTTGTAAACTCCTGGAGCTGGAAGGAAACTTAGGAGATGAAATCCAACTGCCCTTTTTTACAGATGAGGAAACTGAGGCCCAGAGAGGTGAAGTGACTTGCTCAAGGTCAATCGGCCAGTGAACGGTGGGAAATAGGACCCATAGTGCTGTCAACTGTCACCTCTGCTGGGTTGTCCCTGGGTATGTCCAAATGAAATGACATTTTCTGACTCATGATGGAATCAGCGATCAACAACCAGACCTGCATCTTTCTAGTTTCTATAGGTAAATGTAAGGTTCGCTTCCTTCCTCTTGGACATGGTTGCTAGGAGTTCAAAGGATTTTTTTAAATGACTTTAAAGAATGGAATCAGACACAACTAACAGAATTGCTTAACTAAATCCCCGGGCAAATCATTTTTCCTTTCTGAGCTATCGCTTCTCGATCCGAAAAATCAGAATTCCAGCACCCACTACTTAGTCTTCTGACAGGAACCTTGTTGAAATTAAGTAACTAGTGCGGATGTATCTGAGAAGCCTTAGAGAGAAATGTCATTTGAGGAAAAAGCATTTGACTGAGAACAAAGGGCACATTTTCTCTTAAGTGGTCTGTCGTATCCTAAGAAAGTTCATTTCCTTGCCTGTACAGTCTGTAGACAAGGAAAAGTCCCAGACTTGGCATTGGTAAGGAAGAAGAGGGCAATGGAAAGGAAGGGAGAGAATTGTTAGACTTCTTGGCTGAAATTCAGAAACAAATAGTTCCCGAGCCTGGCATTGTCGAGGGCCAGCATCAGGAGCAGGCTGAGAAGGCAGACAGGGGACATTACCGTTTCTAACTTGGCTCCACACACCGTTACTCAACAGAAACTGGTGCGTAAGCAGGATCCTGGAGGATGCAAGAGAAATATAAACAATCACTGGGTGTGGACCTGTGGTTGCCTATAGAAGCTTTGCCAGGCTCAAGATTGCAGTCGTACGTTTTGACTTATTTAATTTCCAGACATTCTTGCAGCATTTGGACAATGACAAAGGCGAGCTAAAACAAAACTAAAGTCTGGGATTTAGAAAAGCATTGGCCTCTGACCTCAAACTGGAGCCTCTAATCACAGCGCTAACCCTTACTCAGGTCAATGAGCATCCTTGCTCTGCGATATGAAAATGACTTATTTTATTTGTTATAAACATCTGTCAGCACCTGCACCAAATTGAAACTTGGCAGGCAAAATGAGGAAGGGGTACTACTAAAAATGCTTCCTTTTTTTGTGATTTGAATCTTTTTACTCTTTGAAGGAGGAGAACGGGAGAAAGACGTTAAAGAGAGAACTTTCAGGGGCAGATGAGAGGAGAAAAGAATTAAACAGATGGCAAAAATCTCCCAATCGTTATTTATCGCCATCATTATTTTGTAGAGGAAAATGCAAAGACATGAGCAGGTTGATAGGAAGTGCTGGTGATCGTGCAGCAACAAAAAAAGTGACAGCCCTGAGGTTTTCAGAAAGGAGAGAATGAGAAGGGAGTGGCTGAAGTGGGTGCAACTTCACGACTTTAGACTTAATGTGAATCTTCCGTATTTAAAAATCTGAATCTCTAGCTTCTTAATTGTATTGCATGCTTTTGCATGAAAATGCAGCTCTGGGCTCTATGCACACAAGTAAAAACTCTTACTGGAGGAGCTTTGATGTTAGTCTTTAAGGTCAATATTAATTCTATTTTACTGAGATGACTGAAATGTCCCTGTTAAGGCTGCCTACGCATCTGGTTCCTTGGTCATGCGTCCAATTCCACTATTAGAGTTCCACTCCTTTGAATTAGATGGTCCATGGATTATATGCCAAATGCCAGTCCCAGTCAACTGATAGCAGCTCTCTGAGTCACTGTGCTGAAAATGATATTAAGGTGGGAAAGGACTGCCACACCGAATAGCAAGATGAGCAGGAGAGGGAAGCGTGTTAGTGTCTGAGGATTAAGGCAATGCGCATTGCAGTACCCCTACCTCTGGGAAGGGCAACTTACTAAGCTTTTACGTGTCATCGGCACCTCACTGCGAATCCATATCAGATCACTTCCAGAGCTCGTTTTAATAGGTATAGTACATATATCTTTAGAAGCAAAACTCAGGGCATGTGGTTCAAGGAAGGATTTCTCTTTTTCATTTTGTGAATTAAATTATGTGCAAGCTCTTGCGAGGATACAAAAACAACATTTAATTAAGCATGTAATGAATCACAACATATTGAAATTTATGGGAAATATTACATTAAAGGTGAAAAAAATCCAGGGCATATGGTCCCCAGGATAAGTCCAAAACACAGGAGCATCAGGTCTGGGCGGGGACTCAGGGCTTTCCGGGGCCCAGCAGAGGGACCCGGTGTCTGAAGTCACGGTGGCTTCCTGGGCCGGTAGAAAGAATAATGAAAAGGGAAGTGAGAAGTCACCGACATACTTCACTTATTCCAGAATTTTGCTTTTTAAAGCAGCTTCTCCCACAGGGCTCTGCTCTGGGGGTTTCCTGGGGAGAATTTCAGAATTCTAGACAGCACGTCTGGGCAGTTATTAAGTACCTATAATGTCATTCTGCCTTCCCCAGGAGTTACCAACCTTACACCGATGTCTACTGTCCTTCAGCAAAGTTCCCGCAGGCCCACACATGTAAAAGCTCTCCGTATTGCGATCTGATCAACCTTTCAAAAAAATTTTAACTATTTACAAAGTTTGATTTGAGATAAAATAAAATTCTTATAGCAAATCTACAATGAGAATTCATTGAGGATTTTAAGCACTGAGTTGTAAGGAAAGAAGTTTAAGTCTAAACATTTTAGCAAGAAAGGAAAAGCTCTCTGCAATAGCACCCCAGCCTTCTCAACCACTCCATGCCCCTATTCTCTCTGTGCTTTCAAGACTTTCTGCCTGGAATGTTTTCTTCTTCTTGCACATATCTCTTTTATAAGAATTATCATATTTTACCGTCCCTGTATTTCTCCTTTGTCTCTCTATTAAACTGGGAGAACGGCAAAAGCAGAGAGTGTGAAGTTTTCATTCTGTCCACAAGTACTTCATAAACACCTAGTCAGCACTAGTCACTGCCCTAGACATCAGAGATACGACAGAGAACAAGGCAGACAAGATCCCTGACTGCACAGAGCTCCTAGGCTGAGGGGTCTTTCCAACCCCAGTGCCTGGCGCATGGTAGGCATCCAGTCAAAACTGTAAGAACAAATGCCATGAATTTGAAATTGAGTCACTATGATCAACACAGCAACACGCAGGTAAAAGGCAATATAAAAAACCTACAGAAACAGAAAATCTTAAGTCATTTGCATTGTGGTTGTATCCCAAGTCATTTCTGCTATTGCTAACAGCGCTGATTGAAAGTAACTGGCCAGGGGCTGGCCCGGCGGCGTAGCGGTTAAGTTCATGCGCTCCACCTCAGCAGCCCGGGCTTGGCCAGTTTGGTTCCTGGCCACAGACCTATACACTGCTCATCAAACCATGCTGTGGCAGCATCCTGCACGGAAGAACTAGAAGGACTTACAATTAGGATATACAACTATGTATTAGAGCTTTGGAGGAAAGAAATAAAAAGAGGAAGATTGGCAACAGATGCTAGCTCAAGGCCAATCTTCCTCACCAAGAAGCATACGTTGAAAAAAAAAAAAAACGTGTCCAAATGGCAGGAGACCACATTCCTAGAAGCCAAAAGAATGTAGATTATGTAAAAAGTGTTCAGTGTGAAACAATATTAATTTCGGTTAAAGAAATTATTACCTAAAAACTAAGATCCATATAAATGGAAGGTATGGCTACTGACTTACGATGATGCTCCTTGAATTCACTGTATGTAGAACATGGATATGAAGGTCAGAGAAGGCTTTGTAGTCAAAAACACTGTGTACTAATAGATACTTCCAACATATGGGAAATATAGCAATGAAGCAGTGTTTCTCCAATTTTTCCCCATAGAACAATGGTCCAATGAGTTGCTCCTTGAAAAAAGTCTGAAGAGTGTGGAAAACATGTCATGCAGAATCCTCTCTTGGAGCTTCACAGAGCACACTGCCATATTAGTGTCTCTGAAAAGTTCTGCAGGAAAGAAATACGTTTAGCTTGATTTATCATCATTTCCCATACATACTTAAATCACTGAATTCCTCTTTCAAGGAACAGCTATTACATTAGTTTAGGAAAATCTGCTTTAAAGTTCAATTTACAACACTGCTGACTCATATTTACCCTTTAGTGGTGATCCAACAAATCAAGACGTTCTCAGAATATAGCGTGAAGCTATAAAAATATTTTTCTTATGAAAGTATCTGTAAATAAGACGCTGCTCCAACAATAACCTCAGTAACATTCTGTATTTTGTTTCTAAATGAAGTCAACATCTAACCACTAGATGGCAATATGATTCCATATTTGTTATAATCATACCATATTAATAGTTCAAAAGGTATTTGAGTTTTCCGAGAATGCATATGCGCATTTAGTCATTCCTTCAAACATTTCTTAGGAACTTTTAAGTCCCAAGAACTCTGATGGATGTTGCAAATGACAAGAGGAGTGAGACAGCTCACTGTCAAAAATTCTAATTCCTGGATTCCTAGGAAGCTGTAAGATGCCCCATCAATTTAACAACTACTTTTTTCGAAAAAAGAAAGAAAAGACATGTGACTACACTAAATATGCACGTTGATCACATGATATATTCTTATTTTTTACACGTGAAAAATTTTTTAGGTTTACATCACGGAAGTGAGAAAATACTGTGTATGGAAAGCATTGTAACAGACAAACATCTAAGAAATTATCACAAGGGTCACAGGCCACGTGACTCAGAAGTCTATTTTGACTCAAGGGGGACAGGCCAGTCCTCAGCCCTAGGGAGCTTCTGGGGTGAGCTCAGTTCAGAGTCTGGAAATTAAGGAGAGAGGAAGGTAAAGATCAAGCCTGTCTCTGGCTTTTAGGCCAGAGACCCCAGATCTTTAGTGCCAGGAGGGAGCTTGAAGATCAATAAGTATAACATTCTCTTCTAAGAAACCGAGGCACAAAGATATTGGGTGGTTTGCCAAATGACAAGAGGTTAGTCGAGACAAGAGTTAGAATTTGAACCCAAGTCTTCTCATTTCCGCTGATGTTCTTTCCAATATCGCATCATCAATTCTGGAATTTAGAACAGGTCCTCCCCGGCACTCTTTTGCTTTCCCAATTCTTCCTCCCTGCTGGTTCCCAGCTAGCTGCCCATCCTTAGACAAGATGTCATGTGTGTGTGTCTCTTGCTGGGTTCCCCAGGAAACAGATTCTGAGACAGAGATTTGCATGCGGGAGGTCTATTGGAGAGCGCTCTGAGAAACAGCACTTCGAAGGGACTAAGGGAGGCAGGACTGGGCACAAAGAGAAGTTGAGGCCTCGGCCAGTCCCACAGAGCACTCTAGAGCTGAGATGGTCCTTCAGAGTTGACCTAGATCAAAGCCAGGGGGCAGGACCGTTGGACTTCCACACTGACCACTCATCGGATGGAGGGGGCATACGCAAGGCAGCTCCGCTCAGCTAAGAACAACAATCAGTGTGCTGAAATCAAGGTGTTGGCAGGGCTCCATTCCTTCTGGAGGGCCAAGGGGAGAATTCATTTCTGTGCCCTTTCCAGCTTCTGGAGGCTGACCACACCCCTTGCTCATGGCCCCCTTTCTCTGTCTTAAATGCCAGCAATGTCACATATCTCTGACCTTTTTCTCTTCACATCTCTCTTTCTGACCTCAGCAGGGAAATGTTCTCTGCTTTTAAGGACTACGTGGTCAGACAGGACCCACTTGCGTGATCCAAACTCATCTCTCCATCTCTGGATCTTTAACCTCACTCACATGCACAGAGTCCCTTTTGCCACATAGGGAAACATACTCATGGTTCCGGGGATCAGGAGGTGGGCATCTTTGGGGAGCCATTATTCTGCCTCCCACAATCTGGATTAACCTTTTTTGGCAAGAATAATTTATATGCTCATAGCAGCATGATTCATAATAGCCAAAAAGTGGAAACAACCCAAATGTCCGGCAACTGATGAGCAGATAAAATAAATATAGTATATCCATACAATGGAATGCTGTTCAACCATAAAAAGGAATGAAGTACTGATTCATGCTATAACATAGAGGAACCTTGAAAACATTACGGTAATTGAAAGGAGCCAGACATAAATGACCACATATGTGTGATTTTATTTATATGAAATGTCCAGAATAGGCAAATCTATAGAAATATAAACTAGATAGTTGTTTCTAGGGGCTTGGGGGGGTTGGGGGAGAAAGGCAGTGACTGCTAATGGGTATGGGATTTCTTTCAGGGGTGATAAAAATGTCCCAAAATTAGATTATGGTGATAGTTACACAAATATGTGAATATACAAAAAATCATTGAATTGCACACTTTAGAGGGGTGAATTTTATGGTATGTGAATAATATCTTAAAGTTGTTTAAAAATGGCTTACAAGTGATATTGTATTCTTCACACTGTGTCATACCAGGAGGCACTTTATATCTGGTTGTCTTTGTTAATGAGAAATGCTATGAATGAACTCTGGGGGGCCGGCCCCATGGCCAAGTGGTTAAGTTCACACGCTCCACTTCAGCGGCCCAGGGTTTCGCCAGTTCGGATCCTGGGCGTGGACATGGCACCGCTCATCAAGCCATGCTGAGGCGGCATCCCACATAGCACAACCAGAAGGACCTACAACTATGTTCTTGGGGGCTTTGGGGAAAAGAAAAAGGGGGCGAATAAAGCAGACTGGCAACAGATGTTAGCTTAGGTGCCAATCTTTAAAAAAAAAAAAAAGAACGAACTCCAAGTTAAGATGGTGACAACTGATGGAAACTATATTTTTAACCAGTGTTCAGAAAAGTTATCCACCTTACTGGAATATAACTACTTTACAAGGATGTTAAGAGGATGAAATTAGAATGTGACATATTTAGTAAATTGTAAATATGGTGGGTAGGAAAATGCCTTCCTCCTTGCCCCCCAAAAAGATGTCCACATCCGAATCCTTGGAGCCAGTGAACATGTTACCTTACACAGCAAAAGGAACTTTGTAGATGTGAGTAAATTTAAGGATCTAGAGATGGGGAGATTATTCTGGATTATCTGGGTGGGCCCAACCCAATCACATGAGTCCTTCAAAGTGGAGAACCTTTCCCTGAGGTCAGAGAGAGACGTGACATTGCTGGCTTTGAAGATGAAAGAAGGGGGCCATGAGCCAAGGAATGTATTGGAATTCCAATAGAATTTCTAGAAGCTGGAAAAGGCAAGGAAAGTGATTCTCCTTTACAGGCTCCAGAAAGAACACAGCCCTACTGACACCCGGATGTTAGCTCAATAAGACCCGCGTTGGACTTCTAACCTGCGGAATTGTGAGACAATAACTTAGTATTGTTTAAGCCGCTAAATCGGTAGTACTTTGTCATAGCAACAACGGAAAACTCATACCATAAAGCACACAGAACTCTAATAGGAGCTTGATATACACAAGGGAAATAGTTCGATGCAGTAAAACCCAGATTTCCCCAACCCATGGCTAAAAGCACAGTTACATTAAAAACAGACAAATTCCACTGATTTCTGCCCCCACCTCCTCAGGCAGCTTCTCAGTCCCTGCTGAAGAGTCCCTCACACATTTCTGGGAGTCCCCAAGAGGTGTGTGTGTTCATGGAATAAGCTGCTTATGAAATAACCCATTTCCAAGTAATCCAGGTAACCCCCGCAAGGAACTGCTAAGAACTGCCGTGCTGGCCAGGCTCCAGCCTCCTTAGGGGACCACCCCCGCTCTACTGGACACCAGTCCCTGCCAGGTACTCTCCCCACCCTTTTGGTCACCAGACTTCTGGAAGGCGACCCCCCCAGGGTGCTGGAGGCCTTCAATGGGCAAAACTGCTCTGGTGTCATTTGCACAGGGAGAATACCACTCTCTCCTTTCATGTACATTCTGCAGGAGCAGCCTCAAAGCAGTACCTGTGGGCCCTCAAGGTTGTATAGAATTTGTCATGAACTTGGCCTCTTTTTCACTGTAGTCCCCAACTCTGCTCTCCATAGGCCTCAGATGCAAGTCCAGTGGGAGCGGGAGGGAGGAAGACAAATCACACCGTACTCAGAGCGATCTGTCCACTACAACTAAGTCCTGTGGCATCGAACTGCTACAGGGTCCTCCTCCCCTAAGGCAAAATTGTTTCCCAAGACTCTTTGCGGTCCCCTTGTCAATAGTTTTCTGGCATGTCCGTCACACCAATTTGACAGATGTGTCCAGATACGACTGAATCCCCCTTGGACTCATTAGGACTCGCGCTCTATGAAGACGGCAGTACACAATTGGGACAAAATAAGTGTTTCTCCTTCAAGAGGCTGCAGGAATTCACAGAAGGGAGATAAAGTTGAATGGGGACAAAGACTCGGAAAGTCAGAGCACCAGGGAGCCCCTGAAAGATTTTAAGACATGCTACAGACTGAATGTTTGTCTATAGCACCAAAATTCATATGTTGAAATCCCAATCCTAGTGTGATGGCACTTGGAGGTGGGCCTTTGGGAGGTCCAGTGTGGGGGTTTTTTCATCACCAAGCAATTAACTCCATTTCCCGCAGACACTGACCAGGTGTCCCACCAATTTAACTCAATTCTGACACTATCTACCTGGAGATTGCGGCAGATTCCACAGACTAAGAGCTCAGTCCCACAAGACTGCCCCCACGTCAGATGCCAATTGCAAGTCCAGGTTGTCACCTGTGCTTCTGAAACAGTGGCTTTAAATCAGAGATTCCCACAACTCTCTCCTTAGGTTTGAGTAGTTTGCTAATGGATCACAGAACTCAGGACACCAATTTGCTCACTAGATTACCAGTAAATTACAAAGGATGTTAAAGGAATCAAATGAACAGACAAATGAAGAGATACAGAGGGTGAGTTGCAGGCGCTTCTGTCACTGTGGCGTTCAGGGGCCAGCATGTGGATGCATTCTGGTTCACCAACCTGGAGGCTCTCTGAACCACATCCTTCTGGGCTTTTATGGGGGCTTCATTACATAGGCATGGCTAATTAAATTCTTGGTCATTGGTGACTGAACTCAATCTCCAGCCCCTCTCCCCAGAGGTTGGGGAGGTGGGACTGAAAGTTCCAACCCTCTAATCACCTAGTTGGTTCCCCTGGCAACCAGCCCCATCCTTAGGTTACCTAGAGACTTTCCAAAAGTCGCTTCCTTAACATAACAAAAGACACCCTTAGTGTGCTCATCACTTAGGGAATTCCAAGGATTTTAGGAACTCTGTGCCAGGAACAAGTATAATATTCTTATTACAAATCATAATATCACAGGAAGTGATTAGGTCATGAGGGTGGAGCCCTCATGAATGGGATTAGTCCCCTAAGAAACGAGACCCCAGAGAGCTCCCTTGCCCCTTCCACCCACTGAGGACACAGCAAGAAGATGGATGGCTATAAACCAGACACTGAATCTGCTGGTGCCTTGACCTTGGACTTGCCAGCCTCCAAAACTGTATGAGGGAAATGTTAGTTGTGGAAGCCACCCAGTCTTTAGTATTTTGTTACAGCGGTCCAAACAAGAAGAAACATAACAATATAAGCAGTGAATAGGAACAGTTGTCTCACAGGGTGTTTGTAAAGTGGAGAGGCAGGGAGAGCAAGAGTAGAGCCAGCTCAACAGGGAGGTGTTTCAGTGATCTAAGAAAGGAATGTGGAAGACTGTAGAAGGAAAAGTTCCTGATATCTATTGCTGCCAAACAAACTATCCAAAAACTTAGTGACTTAAAATAGCGATCATACATGTCACTCATGAATCTGCAATTTAGACAGGGCTCTGTGGGGATGGCTTGTCTCTGCTTCACAAGATATCTGGGGCCTCAGCTGAGACCACACAAATTACTGGGGCTAGAACAGCCGAGGACTCACCAGGCCTCTCTCACTTTATGTAGCCCCAGGGCCTTTGCATGTGGTCTCTCCCTGATCCCTCCAGGATGGCAACCCCAGGATAGTTGAATTTATTAGATGGCTTCCCCCATGGTCAGTGTTGCAAGAGAGAAGTAGACTTTCTTAAGGCTAGCCTGGCACGTTGTCACTCCTGCTGTGTTTTATTGCTTATAGCAATCACAGAGCCCTCCCAGATTCAAGAAGAGGGGACCAAGACTCCATTCCTGGATGGGAGGAATGTTGAACAATTTGTGCTCATCTTTAATCTGTCATATAGAAACACGAGATTTGGACTTTGGGAGTAAGAAAGAAAAATCCAGGATGATTCCTAGATTTCCAGATTGGGCCACTGGGTAGAGATAGGCACACAGATAGAGAATTAAATGAGAGTGTAGAATGGGAGAAAACGAGTTAAGTTTTGGATATGTTGAGTTTGAGGTGTCTGTGGCAAATCCCAGTGATGTTAGGAGGCAGTTGAAGATAAAGCCTGAGTGCTCAGGAAGGAGGTCTGACCTCTAGATATGAATTTGGAAATAGTCTTCAAAATAGTACTTTTTTTTTTGGTGAGGAAGATTGGCCCTGAGCTAACCTCTGTTGCCAATCTTCCTCTTTTTTGCTGGAGGAAGATTGCTGCTGAGCTAACATCTGTTGTCAATCTTCCTCTTTTTGTTTGAGGAAGATCGTTGCTGAGCTAACATTTGTGCCAGTCTTCCTCTATTTTGTATGTGGGACACCACCACAGCATGGCTTGATGAGCAGGGCTAGGTCTGCACCCAGGATCCGAACGTGTGAACCCTGGGCCACCAAAGCAGAGCATGTGAATTTAACCACTACATCACCGGCCTAGCCCCCAGAGTAGTACTTTCAACTGTGGTGTGTCACATACTGCTGTGTCATGATCAGTGATAACTTAGTAACTAATAATAGTTAAAGTCTGTAAAAACAAAACAAAACATAATGCCATTCTCACTTACAGAGAGTATATAGTACTTTCTGTGAGAGAGAAACAGTACAATCTCAGGAGCTTGAAATCCTGATTCAGGAAAAATCTTTTCAATGGTAGTTCTGTTCAATAATGCAGCATTTTCATTCAGCAACATTAGAACCTTTATTACCAATATTGATTGTTCCTACAAGGAAATAAAGTCAGCTTTCTTCCCCATTCCCCAGACCTGCTCCTCTTCCACTGTTCCCATCCATTTATGCACCTGCCATTCACCTAGTTGTCAACACAAAAACATAGGAGTCATCCTAGACTTGGCCCTCTCTCTCACTTTCACCCTAACTCACCAGATGCCACCGATTTTACCTCCTAAATATTCCAATAACCAATAACCATTCTATAGATAAGAGAGATAGGTGAGTTTTACTTGAGTGAGGGTGAGGATTATAACCCGGAAAGGCCTTTTCCAGAAAGGAAGAAAGCATTCCCAAGAAGCATGGTTTTCAGTACAGTCTTATACCTTTTTATTTTAATTTAATTTTATTTTTTTTAGTAAGGAAGATTGGCCCTGAGCTAACACATGTGCCAATCTTCCTCTACTTTGTATGTGGGATGCATCCATAGCATGGCTTGATGAATGGTGTGCAGGTCTGCGCCCAGGATCTGAACCAGCGAACCCCAGGCCACCAAAGCTGAGCATGCGAACTTAACCACTACACCACCGGGCTGGCCCCTAGTCTTATATGTTTTTAGGACAAAGAACATACATCAAACATACCCAGGATACATATTCATCAAAGCTTCAAAGAGGTATTCAGTGGCAAATTAGCAAGTCAACACGACCCTGTTGTCAGGAAAGGGACTAATGTGGACGTTGCCAACAGGATGTAGGTGAGAAAGTATGTATTCTTATTTTAAGAGAGAGCGTTGTTTAATGGTTAAAGCAGACGTACAATGTATGTTTGAGGCTATAAGTCAGGCTTCTTTAGTTCAGTTTTGAACTCGAATAGGTACCCCATAAGCCTCAATATGTGAAAATCTCTTGTCACTTCAAATCTTCTCACTTCCTCTCCACGCCACTCAGGGCCTCATCAACTCTTGCCTGGACTATTTCATTCATTCACTCACTCATTCATCAAATATCTACTGAATGCCTTGTTTGTGCCCGGCACGATTCCTGGAGCGTCGAGTCTAGTAGAGGTGGCAGATGAGGAGTAGAGAGCAGGGGAGCAATTTACAATAATCCAGGTGAGCTGTTGGTAGCTTGGACCAGGGCGACGGCAGCGAGAAGTGAGAAGCAGTCGGATTTTGGATCTACTTTGAAGGAAGAGTAATGGGATCTCCTGACTGATTGGCCATAAGGTAAGAAAAAAAGAGGATTCAAAAATTACTCCAGGGATTTTTGCTTGAGCAATTGGAAGGATGCCGATAAGTGAGGAGTAAGTGGGAGGAGTGAGTGGTGGGGGGAGATCAGGACTTCAGTTTTTGACATGATAGGACTTCCATTTTAGGCACATTAAATCTAAGATATGGAATAGGCAGGCATTCAGGGGAAAGGTTTGGACTGGAGATATGTATTTGGAAATTATAAGCATATGGCAATCTAGTATTTAAAGCCAGAAGACTGGACGAAATCCTCAAGGGAGTGTGTGTAGCCAGGATGAAGAACTGAGCTCTGGGGCACTCCAACAGTAAGAGGTTGGGGGAAAGAGAAGCCACTAGCAAAAGAGTCTGAAAAGCCACAGTCAGTGAAATGGGAGGAATCGAGAGTGTGGTGTCTCAGAAGCCACATGAGGAAAGTGGTCAAGACAGCAATCAATCAGTCAAATGCTGCAGGGGTCAAGCAAGTGCAGGAATGAGAATTCAGTGTGAGACATACTCGTAGTAACGTGGATGTCATTGGTGACCTTGAAAAAAGCCATTTCAGCAGAACAGTAGGAGCAAAAGCCAGAAAAAAAGTAGGTTTAAGAGAGAAGGAGAGGGGCTGGCCTTGTGGTGTAGTGGTTAAGTTCAGCGTCCTCCACTTTGGTGGCCTGGGTTCACAGGTTCAGATCCCAGGTGCAGACCTTCACCACGCATCAGCCATGCTGTAGCCACAACCCACATATAAAGTTGAGGAAGACTGGCACAGATGTTAGCTCAGGGCTAATCTTCCTCAGAAAAAAAGGAGGAAGACTGGCAACAGATGTTAGCTCAGGGCTAATCTTCCTCAGGAAAAAAAGAGAGAGAGAGAAAGGAGAGAAATTAGAATGCTCTTGAATTTTCCTGTAAAGGTGGGGAGGAGCCCTGAAGTAGTAGGTAGTAGCTGAAGAGTCTGGAGATCAAATGAGGATTGTTTGCGGTGGGGAGGAGAAAAAAACAGCATGTTTGTATGCTTAGAGAAACAAGTCAGTAAAAAGAGGGAAAATTTGAAGATGGAGGAGGAGGGAATTGCTGGAATGATGTCTTTGAGCAGGTGATCAGGGGAAAAGTAGAAAGGTTGTTTTTGCTTATGCAAAACAGTTCAATTTATAGTAACAGGAAAAGAAAGCAGAGTATGTGGGTACAGAGGCTGGGAGGGAGGGAGGTGTGGTCGTGAGGGAAATTCTCTTTTGATTGCATCAATTTACTAAGTGAAGAAGCAAGCTGAGAGTGAAGATAAGGATGGAGGTGTTGCAGGTTAGAGGAGTGTGAAATACTCATCTGGGAAGATAAACAGACAAGGAAAATACAAAGTGTTACAATGTCTCCTGGGCAGCTTTATGGGCCCATTCAAGGTTCAGAGTGATGATGGAGGTAGAGGGAGGCGTGTCAGTATAGCTGTATATTTTCCTCCAGGCATTTTCTGCTCCCGATTCGGAGTTAATCGAAGTTGTGGTTTTTACCAGATATGACGAAGACAGAGAGCCAGGCAAGGGAGTAAGCAGAGCAAAAAGGAAACATCAAGGAAGTGAGGGACAGTGAAAAGGTGGTAGGAACAATGGATTGTAGGTGGTGTTGATGCAAATAATCCATAATCAATCTATAAATCAAAATAGGGGTGAGTTTATTATAAGCCAGACCTGAGGACTAGCCTGGGGCCTTCCTTCCCTAAGGAAAGGGCACCAAAGAGGTGGGGTGTACAGAGTGGTTATATACCAACTTGGAACAAAGAACATACATCACATACGATAGGAATGTCCCTTTTACAATTGTCACAAGATGCCGCACTGGCACAGCCGATGGATGAGCACAGCAGTTCAGTGGTCACAAGGTGAGCACAGCAGGTCAGTAATTAATCCTTAGTTTAGGGAAAGATGCTGATCCTAAAGGAAATGCTGCTACAGGGGAGGTTACATTCTTGTCCTTGGGCCATAGTAAATATTTAAATATTTAAAGCAGACGTACAATGCATGCTCAACAGGCTACATCAGGCCCTTTCGGTAGAACAAGGTCAGGCTAAATCAGTTTTACACCAAATGGCTTCCTCATATACTTCAATATATCCTATTGCTTTTCATTTATTTATCAGTGGGATGGAGGTAAGGCACTGCTCGAGTTGGTGTCCTAGAAGGAGGGAGCTGGAAAGATAGGGAAGAGTGGTCGGTCAGAACAGGAGGAATGAAACAGAGGACACAGAACGGTTGCAGACACTGGTAATAACAAGAATAAGAGCAGTGCTTAACAAACGGTGACCATCAAGGAAAAAAAAACCTTTCCCCCTGAAAATTAGCATTTTCCTCAATATTGAGCATCTACTCGGCCCTCGACATGGGTAAAGCCGCAGTATCTTCCAAACATCCAGACCACGGGTGGAACGACAGGCAAATTCCTTTCACGTACGCAAGGGAGAAGCATTTAGGGAATCTCAGCAGGCTGCACATTTAATGTTTTATTGAACTCATCACTACACGAGAATATGGAATTCATCACACAAGAATTCCAACACAGAGGGCCCCTCTCCTCTTCATTCCCCCCATCGCACGTGTCGCTGAAGGGTGAAGAAAAGGAGACCCGGCGAAGATTCGCAGAGCGACACACCGACGCAGGGAGAGGCGCCGGCAAACTCGGAGTCCGGCAGAGGGCGCCCACCGGCCCGGCTCCCCGGACCCGCCCCTCCCGGGAGGCTCAGCCGCCGCCCGCGCGTGTTTTCGAACAGACACAAGCCCGGCTCCGCCCCCTTCCTGAGGGCACCGCCCCCGGAGGCCTCCTAGCCCGCTGCGGGAAGGTCTCCGCAGGGAGAGCCGGCTCCCCCCGCCCCTTCCTCCTCTGGCTTCCCAGCTGCCGACCCTCACTCCCCAGCCAACGCGACTGCAGGCTCCCGGCGACGCGCCGGGCCCGCCCTCCTCCTCGCCCGGATCCTTCACAGTCCGCGTCTCCGCCGCCCCGCCCCGGAAGTGACGACAGCCGCCCGGCCTGCTGGTGTCCCGTCGGGCCTTGCGGCGGCGGCGGGAAGATGGCGGCGGCGGGAGCGATAGAACGGAGCTTCTTGGAGCTGAGCGGAGCTGAGCGCGAAAGGCCGAGACATTTTCGAGAATTCACCGTTTGCGGCGTTGGTAGGGGAGCAGCCAAGGGGGGCGCGATCCAATCCTTTCCCTTGGGCTCCCCCGGTGGGTCCCTAAATCTCTGACCCCCAGTTCATCTTTCTGAATCCACATGCTTATAGTCCCGGGAGTGTCCTACTTCCTTTTTTCTTCCCCTTCTTTTTGCGTGGATTGTCCATCTATCACCTTCTGCTTTCTCAGCGCCATCAGCCCCTGTCGTCCCCCAAAACCACGTGTGCAGGCTGACCCCTCTCCTTTTGCAGGGACTGCAGGTGCATTGGCCGGAGCAGTCAAATACAGTGAGAGCGCGGGAGGCTTCTACTATGTGGAAAGCGGCAAGCTGTTCTCCGTCACCAGAAACAGGTTCATTCATTGGTAAGTACTGTGTTCGCCAAACCCCCGTGGAAGGGAGGGTTGTTCGGCTTTTGAATTTTCTTGGCTGTTCCCCAGGTGTCATTCTCCAAAGCGGTAATCGACAGGAAAAGAGAAAGACTGCCTTCTGTTCATATCTGAACCACGAGAAAATTAAGGAGATACAGTTCTAGGAGAGATACCCTCCCAGGCAGCACTAAAAGCAGAGGAAATGTGGCTTAGAGGCTAAAGCCCCAAAGACCAGTTTTGAACATGAACCCATTATGATTTTGTAGTGCTTTACGGCTTCCTTCCTTTACAGTTATGTTTGAGCTTTTACAGGTCAGGCACTGTGCAAGGTGTGTCAGGGAGGAAGTAATGAACAAAATCACCCACTATTTTCCTCGTGCAAGATGTAGCAGTGTAATAATAGATACTGACTCGCCTTTCATGGGACAGTTAAGAAGGAAAAAGAACTAATGACCACAACATAGATATAAATACAAGTTTTTGATATTTGCCTCAAAGGAGAAGTGTAGGGGTTATGAGAGGATAATGGGAGGACCAAATATTATTGGTGGGGGCTGGGAAGGACTTTGAGGAAGTCACCTTTAACCCCAAATCTGAAGGATGAAAAGTTAGCCAGGCAGGGGGTTGGGGGAGAGAGCAGTTCAGCAAGTGGGATCACCATATGCAAAGTCCATGAGGTGGAAAGAACTTGACAGGTTTGACAAACTGACTGAAGGTCTGTGTGGCTTAAGTGCAGTGGGTAAAATGAAAAGTGATGTGACAGATGCTGAGACAGGGGGTAGGCCGAACTCAGATCATGGAGGACCCTTAGATCCCTTTTAAGGTTTTTGGATTTTAGCCGAAGTACATTGAGCAATCATTAAAAGGTCTTAAAAGCTTACTAACGTGATCAAAATTGCATTTAGAAGAATCAGTCTACTTTGTGGAAAGTGGATTTGAGTTTTATGGCTATAATACAAAAGAAGAGTTTCCTTTTATGATGGCCGTAGTAAGAGATGCTGGTGATCCAATTGTGGGAGTGGCTAGGAAAAGAGAAATAGGTGGATTCAAGATACATTTAGAAGGTAGATTCAGGGGCCAGCCCAGTGGCGCAGCGGTTAAGTGCACACATTCTGCTTCGGTGGCCCGGGGTTCGCCAGTTTGGATCCCAGGTGCGGACATGGCACTGCTTGGCAAGCCATGCTGTGGTAGGCGTCCCACATATAAAGTAGAGGAAGATGGGCATGGATGTTAGCTCAGGGCCAGTCTTCCTCAGCAAAAAGAGGAGAATTGGCAGCAGATGTTAGCACAGGGCTAATCTTCCTCAAAAAAAAAAAAAATTGAAAAAGAAGGTAGATTCACTAGGACTTGGTGATAGATTGAATACGAATGGGAAGGGGTATGAATGGGGAGGGGGATGGTAAGGAAAAAGGAGGGAGCAAGGATAACTCCCTGGTTTCTAGTATGACTAACCAGATACTGGGCAGAGGGGTTGCCATTTACTGACATATAGAAGATTGGTTTTGGAGAGATGTGAATAATTCTTTTAGACGTACTAAATTTGAAGTATCTGTAGCAGCCCTTTGGCAATGTCATATAGGTGTTGAAATTTACAGGCCTGGGGCCGGCCCCATGGCCAGGTGGTTAAGTTCGGGCACCCACTTCAACAGCCCAGGGTTTCGCTGGTTCGACTCCTGGGTGCAGACATGGTATTGCACATCAAGCCATGCTGAGGTGGCATAGCAGAACTAGAAGGACCTATGACTAAAATATACAACTGTGTACTAGGGGGCTTTGGGGAGAAGAGAAAAAAAGAAGATTGGCAACAGATGCTAGCTCAGGTGCCAATCTTTTAAAAAAATGAAAAAGAAAGAAATTTACAGGTCTGAGGCTCAGAAGAAAGACCTATGTTAGAGATACAAATCTCATTTAAGAAATATTTTTGAGTGCCTGGTGTAGTCTAGTTAATGCTTAGGGACTGGGAATATGGGAGGGACAAAGCTGACAAAGTCCCTGCTCTCGTGGAGGGAGACAAGCAGTAAACAACAGTAACCGAGGAAACCAAATAAATGTAGTTTGTCAGGTGATAAGTGGAATAGAGAACGGGGAAGCAAGGTACAAGGGAAGGGGGATACCTGTGGGAGTTAATATATTATATGGGTTAGGCGGGCAATACCCTGGGATAAGTTGACATTTGAGCAGAGGAAGTAAGGATATTTGGGGGACAAGAATATCAGGCAGAAACTTCCAAGAAAAAGGAAGAAAAAGTGCAAAGAACTCTGAGACGGGCTTGTTTGTCATGTTCAAAGAATGACAAGGGGACAGGTGTCTGCAGCTGAGTGAAGAAAGAGTAGGATAATAGGAAACGTAGCCGAGGGCCAGATCAGGGCTTTGTCGATCATTTTAAGGCTTTGGGTTTTACTCTGAGTAAGATGGGAGGATTGTAAGTGGAGAAACGACATGATCTACTTGTGTTTTTAAAGGATTGCTGTGACTCTGGGTTGAGAAGAGAGTGTAGTGGGAAAAGGGTGGGAGAAAGGAGACCAGTTAGAACGTTGGTGCCACAATCCAGACAAGAGATGGTGGCGGCTTAGACCAGGGTGGTGTTGGTAGAAGCAGTAAGAAATGTTCTGAGTGTGGATGTGTTTTGAAGGTGAATGTGTTAGAATTTACTGTTGGATCAGATGTGGGGTATACAGAAAGAAGAGTCAAGGGCGACCCCCAGATTTTTGCCTCAAGCAACCAGAAGTTATAAAGAAGCCATTAATTCAGTTGGAAAAGAGCCCAGGTAAGCAGGTAGTTTTGTTTCTTTGTTTTTTGGGTTTGCTGGGTCCAGGAATTCTGTTTTGGACAGGATTAGTTTGAGATAGTCAGATATCCAGGTGGAAGTGCTGAGGCAGTCATCAGGAGTTCTGTGGAGAGTTTGGGCTGAAGATACAGATTTGGGAATTGTTGGCATTAGATGGCGTTCAGAGTTGTTATACTGAATAAGATCACGTATAGAATGAGTATAAATCAGGATTTCTCAGCCTCTGCACTGTCAGCATTTGGGACCAGATAAGTCTTTGTTGTGGGGGGCTGTTCTGTACATTATAGGGTGTTGAGCAGCATCTCTGGCCTCTACCCACTACATACCAATAGTAACCACCCACCCACCCACCCCTACCAGCGTGACAAGCAAGAATCTCTCCAGATACTGCTTTATGTCCTTGGGGAGTGGGGCAGAACGGCCCCCAGATGAGAACCACTTGTGGAGGGAAGAGAAGAGGGCTGAAGACTGAACCCTGGGGCACTCCAGTATTTAGGAAGATGAGGAGCCAGCAAAGGAGGCTGAGGAGTAGCTAGTGAGGTAAGAGTTGAACAGAAAGAGTGGTGTCCCAGAAGCTGAGGGAAATATTTCAAGAAGGAGAGTGAAAAACTGGTAAATGCTGCACGTGGATCAGACATAAGAACATTGACCTCTGCATTGTGTAGGTCCTTGGTGACCTCGTCAGGAACTGCTCCAATAGTGGTGCAAAAGCCCAAGTGGAGTGGGTTCAAAAGAGAAGATGAGGGGCCGGGCCCATGGCCGAGTGGTTAGGTTCATGTGCTCTGCTTCGGATCCTGGGCGCAGACATGGCACCGCTCATAAGGCCACGCTGAGACGGCATCCCACATAGCACAACCAGAAGGACCCACAATTAAAATACACAGCTATGTACTGGGGGGCTTTGGGGAGAAGAAGGAAAAAGAAAAAAGAAAATCTTAAAAAAAGAGAAGAGAGGAATTGTGCATATAGAGCTGTCGAGGAGCAATCCTATAAGGGAAGCAGAGAAATCCAATGGTAGCAGGACGGCAATGGAGGAGCGTAGAGGAAATATGACAGTCTAATTGTGTGCAGTCAAGGGCAACCACTAGAGAAGAGGAATTAAAGAAACCGCAAAAGTGCGGTATTAGAAAAAAACATGGATATTCAAATCATTCAGAATTGTGGCAGGAGAAGTGTCAGAGAGAGTGATAGTGAGCCAGGAGCTAAAGTCTTCAAGGAGTGAGAGCTAGCTGTAGATAACTGTGATGAGCAGGAGTAGCAGGTGGTATCTGATGGCATGAGCTTCAGAGCTGAGTGGTTTTGGCAGGGACGGAACAGTGGCCTGGAGTGGTGCTGGGAGCCAGCAGGACATCTGTGCCTTACCCTGAGGCCCCACTGCAAGGTAGCATGCTAGAGAGAGCTGCCGCCATTAGAGAGGGCGCTGGGGGATAATGTCCACAGGGAAGATCCAGGACTCAACTTCAGCCATAAGGTAGGAAGGTTAAGCAATTGTTCAGAGATGAGGTTGATCCAGAAAATTGTACTGATGACGTACCATGAGTTACCAGAAGCGGAGTAGCTCTGGGGAAGCCTCAGAGCTCAAATGGTGCTTAACAGCCGTGGGAGTGGATAAGATGTGCTTTGGGAGAATGTGTGCAGTGAGCAGAGAGGAAGGCCCAGGATCACGGTTTGAGGATATCTAGTATGCAGGGGTCAGGTCAAGGAGAAGGAGAGGGAATGCCCAGAGATCTGGAACTAAAACCCGGAGAGAATAGTGTCAGAGAAGTCAAGAGAAGAGAGTTTTAAGGACAGACGGTGAAGTCTGTGGAATGCTGCTAAGAGATCAAGTAAGAAAGGACTGGAGAGTCCGTTGGAATTGGTATGATGGCCTAGGTAAGATGAGGGAGGTGAGGAAATAGAGAAAGCCTGGCTCTGGAGGGGAATGAAGAAAATGTGATAGCTGGATGGGAGGCTGGAATGGGGTGATGGAAAGGGAGAGGCCAGGGAAGAGCATATTTGAATGTCGATGGAAGGCTCTGGAAGAAGGAGAGACGTGTGGGAGGAATATATTTGAGAAAGTCAGAGATTGGCCTTTAACTGCTGGGAGGAGACTTGCTCTTTCTGGAAGGATGTGGGTAATAAGGTAGATGAGGTGATGGGAAGTTAGGGCATTCCCAGTGTGGTGCTTTCTAAATGGTTCCAAAACTACCACACGGCAGAGTTGCATCTGAAGAAGAGTCTGCCTTGCATCTTAGCAGGAAGAAGTAAGAGAAGTGGAAATACCCACATTTATTTATTAAGGTCACCCTTAGTTTGAGGCTGTAGTAATATATGTGGAGGCCACGTTCTACAAGTAATGGAGGTATGTGGTGTGAATTTTCATTAAAAGTAGAGTTTAATTGCATTGAATATCGTTCTAAATAAATGGACTATCAAGTTTGGAAATGCCTCCATTTAACAGAGACTTGTATAGTAAGATGTGAAATTTATGCTGTGTTTTGAAAATCTACAAAATTTGCTGGTTTGGATTGTAAAAGTTGCTCTGAATTTGTTTATCCAAAATTTTCAATTTGGGAGCGTTCGCTGGGAAATTATTCCCGTATATTTCAGTGCAATGGTCAATTAGAAAGAAAAGCATAAACTTTTTAAACAAACGTCTCTCTTTTTGTAGGAAGACCTCCGGAGATACATTGGAGCTGGTGGAAGAGTCATTGGACCTAAACCTGTTGAATAATGCAGTTCGCCTCAAATTCCAAAATTGCAGCCTCTTACCCGGAGGGGTTCATGTCTCTGAGACTCAGAATCACGTGATAATCTTGATACTAACCAATCACACAGTGCACAGGCTACTCTTACCACACCCTTCCCGGATGTATAGGAGTGTAAGTTGGTTAAGTGTAATATCTTTTATTCCCCAAACGGCTCTGGCTGTCACACATTTAGTGCTGGAGCAACATCCTTTGGAACTGAAGGAAATTTGGATTCCTTGTTAGCCTTCAAGAGCATACCTTGATAGTTACTATTTAAAATGGTCAGACACATTTTAAGTTGAAATAGTTTTCATTAAAAAGAACAGCTTTCTTTTTAAGCTTGACCATTTTTTACTTTAAAAACTTTTGTAGCAATTGAGAGGAACTGAGCAGAATTCAGCTTATTTTCACTTACAGATTTTTCTTTTTAATTACTCCACAGGAGTTGGTAGTTGAAAGTCAGATGCAATCAATATTCACTGATGTTGGAAAAGTTGATTTCAGGGATCCTTGCAACTATCAGTTAATTCCAGCAGTACCTGGACTCTCCCCGAATTCTACCAGCTCAGCAGCCTGGCTTAGCCATGATGGGGAGGCCCTGTTTGCTCTGCCATCTGCTTCGGGAGGAATCTTTGTTCTTAAACTACCTCCTTACGACGTACCTGGTAAGAATGGGAACTGGGTGTGATTTAACTTGAAACAAGGAGTGTTGGCGTTAAAACAGACCTTAGAACCAGACCCGTCATCCGATGCAGGACTTGCTTCTATAACATCCCTGAAGTGGTCATTCATTATTGCTTGCCTTAAGAGTCCCTACGGCTTTACTGTTTTTTCCCAAGAAGGCAGGATTTTATAGAGTGGATGAGGAACTGTAAAGCTGACTGGAATATGGGAGATAAGATAACTTTAAGACAGCTATCCTAAGGCCTGTAGTAGAGAAGAGTTGACTAGTTGGCTACCTTCTGGTTGAGGTACTATAACTAAAATAAACTAACTGAAACAAGGAAGTTTGCTGCTGATAGCCTGCTGCAAGTCACCACTGCCTCTTGCCTAGGTCATTGCATATGCTTCCCAAATAGCTCCCTAGATCTGTCCTTACCCCTCCACAGAAACTTCTTGGGCAGATGGTACTTTTAAAACCCACAATGAGTCATGTCACTCCGCTGCTCAAAGCCCTCACATGAGGGCTGTTCTTCAACTTGCTCTAAATAAACCCAAGTCCTTCCAGTGGCTTACGGTGACCCCCTCCTGCCTTCCTAACCTCAGCTTCTCATTCTTTCCCTCTCACCTTCTCTGCACCAGCCGCATGCCTCTTGGAATTCCTTGAACATACCAGGCACACTGCTACCTCAGGCTTCTGCCTGGCATAGTCTTTCCCTTGCTATCAGCTTTGCTCATTCCCTTGACTCCTTTAGGTCTTTACTCAGTGTCCCCTCAGTGGGGCCTTCCCTGACCACCCTTTTCAAAATTGCACACCCTCCCTCCCCCCAGCATTCAGTATATACCCTTTCCGTGTCTTATTTTTCTCCGCTTATTAACCGTTCTGCTTAATTTGTTAACTGTCTGCTTTTCCTCTCCTCTCAATGGAATATAAGTGCCATGAGGACAGGGATTTTTGCTTTGTTTGTTTACTGCTGTAGCTCCAGCACCTAGAACTGCGCCTGGCACATGAAAAGGTACCCAGTGATTCTTTTGGAAAGAATGAAGTGATTCTTCTGAGCAGTGATACGCATTACTGTTTGTAAAATGGCAAAAATTTTCCCTAGGAATATGTTAGTGTTAGTTTTATTGATATCTCAAATAATGATTCACAGTATTTCAGGTGTGATATATGTGCAAAGGTACACCCTAAAACTTGCTTAGTAGAGAAATGTAGAAGCCTGTCACCTGTCACAGAGACCTTGTTCATGTCGCATCCTTCTTGCCTTTGGGTTTCACTGAGTATCCTCAAGAGGTGCCTTGGATACCGTTGGTCTGTTTTCCACTTTGTAGGGATGGTGTCAGTTGTGGAACTGAAGCAGAGTTCAGTAATGCAGCGATTGCTTATAGGCTGGATGCCGACAGCTATCAGGTGAGTGGTGTCTGGCAGGTAAATCAAAGGCCCCAAGAGTTTAATTCTTCTGCACTGCTCAGCACCTATTAGTGTTTCTAGTCTTTCTCCAAAGCACTCTACTGGAAGGGAGTCTGTCCAACGTCACATTCCGTCTGAGGAGAGCCACACTCCAGAGCCCACTTCATTTGGGATTGGACACTGACAGCAGAAAGTGGCTTACTGTATATGTTCTCACAGTATCCACTTGGGTGCTCTGCTCTGACTTGCCAAATCCAATTTTGTGTAATATTAGAAGTAGAAAGCTTTTGATGGTTAGAACAGTATTCCGTTGTTATGTAGAGCCTTTATAGTAATTGGTTATAAATCAAATAGAAAATGTAATTATCTTATACCAGCATATAAACTGTTGCTCCTTCTGTTGATTGAGTGTACATTTGTAATTTTATTTTATCTCTTTAATTGCAAATTCTAATGATCAGGTGATTTGTAAGAGTAAAACTCTAAGACTTGGCCTTGTGTTTTTAGAGGTGATCAGGGGCCTTCAGATCGTCCCCTCAGTCTTGCTGTTCATTGTGTTGAGCACGACGCCTTCATCTTTGCTCTGTGCCAGGACCATAAACTACGAATGTGGTCTTATAAGGTAAGTGCTATATTTATAGTTACTAGAAGTTAAAATAGGATTGTAAATTGTAAGAGAAATGAAGTAAATGTTGCTGCTTCTCATAAAGATTTTCAGATTGCTTAGTTTGGAAATTATGGGCCATTGCCAGATTTAGACAGTTTCATTTGGCTTTATTTTTTAGACATTTTCCTCCTAACTTTTTTTTGTCTTTTTATTTTGAAAATTATGAATCCTACAGAAGAGCTGAAACAGTAGAATATTCTCTTAAGAGGGACAAATGTGTTTTTAAAATGCAAGTTGGTAAAGTAGTTTTTAAGATGCACAAAAAAGTTGATGATTGAAGAGATATTTTCATCTCAGCCCTTAAAAAAATCTGTAGGGTCCCTCAGTGGATGAGCTAGAGAGTGCTAGAGAGAATGGATGTGCATCCTTTAAAAGGGGAAGAGGGTTGTTTTTGTAACCTGAATATTCTTTGATACTACTAATTAACTTATCTTGGGCAGGACCAGATGTGCCTGATGGTGGCTGACATTTTGGAGTACGTCCCTGTGAATAAAGACCTCCGGCTCACTGCTGGGACTGGACACAAGTTACGACTTGCTTATTCCCCTTCCATGGGACTCTACCTAGGGGTGTACATGCATGCGCCAAAACGAAGCCAGGTATGAAGCAGATAAGACACATGTCGGGTTATTCCCTATGTACCAATGTGGGGAAGCAGCTGTAGGCTCACTGAGTATTTAAGCTCTTCACGCCAACTTAGATGTTTCATGTGTTATGTTCGTGGAGATGGTGGACTTCGTGCTAATATGTAAGTTAAAAGATCTTGAAGGTCATCAGGATGAAAGGCATTAGAGAGTTTAGAGGAATGCGAAAGGATAAATTAACTAGAATTAAGCAAGAGCAAATTTGGAAGTCTGGGTGAAAAAGTGGAGTTATAAAAGGGATGTAGGTGTTGTTAAGTGGTTGAAGGGAAGTTAATTTTTAGAAATAATTTTGCTCATCATCCAAACACTAGCTGTTGTATGTAGATGAGGTATTTAGGTTGTAGTACAGTGGTATAATCTTACAGTAAACAGCCGTTTGTTGAGTATTACGTGTTTGACGTCGTGCCAGGCCCATTACTACACTAACAGCAGACACTTGAACTGTGCTTGCTCTGGGCTCACGTGCTACACATATTATCAGTTTAATCCTAATAACATTCCAGTGAGGTAGGGTTTGTCCTCGTCTCTCTGCTGGAGCTCTGATTCCCCATGCTGGTGCTGCCCCACTTGGGTGCCCTCACTCTTGTTGGGCTCCAATACCCCAGTCTGGGTTGCCTCTCCATAGGAGTGCCTTCCTTGCCTTATTTGGGCCCTCACAGCCTGGACTAGGCCACCCCATGCAGTGGACACCTCCTCCCCTACTTGGGCTCTACTGCCCAGTGCAGACTGCCGCTCTGTGGACGCCCTCCTCATCCTGCTCGAGTTTCCGCCCTGCAGCAGGCCTCCCATACGTGCAGAAGCCCTCTCACCCTGCTCATGCACCTGCACCCTACGCCAGGCCACTCGCAAATGTGAATCCTCTTTGTACCTCCTTGGGCTCTTCATACACCTCACGACCCCCTCCTCGGGCTCAATAATTTGCTAGAGTGGCCCACAGAACTCAGGGAAGCACTCACTTACATTTGCCAGTTTATTGTATGATAAAGGATGTAGATGAACAGCCAGATGAAGAGGTGTGTAGGGTGAAGTCAGAAAGGTCCTAAGTGCAGGGCATGCCACCCTCTTGGCACACAGTTGTGTTCACCAACTCAGAAGCTCTCCAAATCCCATACTTGAGGGATTTTTATGGAGATTTCATCACACAGGCATGATTGATTATTAACTCAGTCTCTAGCCCCTTCCCCCTCCCCAGAGAATGGGGTTTGAGGCTGGAATTTCCAAGCTTGTAATCATGGCTTGATCTTTCTGGTGACCAGGCCGCATCCTGAAGCTGTCCAGGAGTCACCTCATTAGAACAAAAGGCCTTCTATCACCCAGGAAATTCCAAGGGATTTAGGAACTCTTTGTAAGACACTCCTGTCACCTCCATCACCCAGGAAATTACAAGGGTTTTAGGAGCTCAGTAACAGGAGCCAGGGGCAGAGATTAACATATATATTTCTTATTATTTCACAGATTCTGATAGAGGTTGTGATGGTTCTGTAGATCGCATTGGAAAGCATTGCCATCTTAGCAATATTAAATTTTTTGATCCGTGAACTTGGGATGCTTTTCCATTTATTTAGATCTTTAATTTCTTTTCTCAGTGTTTTATAGTTTTCAGAGTATGTTTTACAGTTCTTTTAATTATTTTATTCCTAGGTATTTTATTCCTTTTGATACTATCGTAAATGAAATTTTCTTAATTTATTTTCAGATTGCACATTGCAGATTTATAGAAATACAATTGATTTTTGTATATTGATCTTATATCCTGCAGCCTTGCTGAGCTCTTATTAGTTCTGCTGGTGTTATAGAAATCCTTAGAACTTTCTCTATAGAAGATAATTTCATCTGCAAGCAAAGATAGTTTTACTGCTTCCTTTCCCATCTGGATGCCTTTTCTTTCTTTTTTTTTCCCTCCTTAATTGCCTTGGGAGGATCCTACAGAGACCTGACATCTTGTTCCTGATCTAAGGGAGAAAGCTCTCAGTGTTTCACCCTTGAGTGTGATGTTAGTGTGAATTTTTCATAAATGCCCTTTATCGTGTTTAGGAATTTCCTCTATACTCCTAGTTTGTTGAGTGTTTTTTGGGTTTTTTTGTTTGTTTAAAGATTTTATTTTTCCTTTTTCTTCCCAAAGCCCCCCGGTACGTAGTTGTATATTTTTAGTTGTGGGTCCTCAGCATGGCTTGATGAGCGGTGCCATGTCTGCACCCAGGATCCAAACCAGTGAAACCCTGGGCCACCCAGGCAGAGCGCATGAACTTAACCATTCGGCCATGGGGCCAGCCCATTGAGTGTTTTTATCATAAAAGGGTATTCAGTTTGGTACCACTGCCTTGATTCATGTTAAGACACCAGTAATTGTTTCCATCATTGCTTTTGCATCATCAGTGCAAATATCAACACAGTATAAAGGGCAAATAATGCCGTAGTGGTATTATGAAAAGAGTTTTGACCTCACTGACGCCCTGAAACAGTCTCAAGGACCCTATAAGTCTATGGACCACATTTTGAGAACCACTGCTTAAAAGTTAGGTCCAAATTGAATGTAGGAGCGGTGTCACATTGAGCAGGGCTATATTATCTCCTTTGTTTTGAGCATTGTGGTTCTATTAGTGAAGCCTAAAATCAGATAAGCTTTTTTGGCGCTTGTGCCTTTATAATGAACTTGTGGTCTTTTTTTTGCCTCTTGACAAAAACCGCTCTTCAGCGTGTTTTTCTCCCTGATCTGCACATTTGAAGTTTGGGGTTCTTTTTAAATCTCTGTAATATTTTGCATCCGTGCCTATTAATTTCATTTGTTTCTTGTTTTTCTTGTGGTTCCTTGGATTCTAATTCTGTTAAATGTGTTAACTCAATTGTTCCCAGCATCATGTCCTTATTGATGTTATAAGCATGCCATCTGTATTTCCATCTAAGACACTAATAAAAATCTCAAATGGAAGTCCTGTGGACCTATGGTATGTCCATGGAATGGTCCTGGCCCACAAATTCTTTGGTACCAGTTTGTAGTAAGGTACAGAAAGTGAGAGAAAGCATTTAGAAACTTTCATAGTGATTTGACATTGCCACAGACATCACATTTGAGGTTTCTATATTTTATAAAAGTATTAGTTTGCAATGGATTGGAAATTTAAAAAAGACAAAACCTGGTTCATTACCATAAGTAGTTTGGGAAGCATTGTACCAGACCAGTGTTTTTCTAGCTTGTTTTTTGGCTAGAATCTGCAATAAGAAGTGTTTTGCATTACTAACTAGTTTACACATATGTAATGATGGACCATATAACAAAAAAATTTTTCATGAAACGTAATTTACCTTTACAATGAGTGATGAACTCTGATTCTTTGTTTCTTTTTTTTTCTTTCTAACATTGATTGGGACCTGCTAAATGGATTTGTGTCCTTTTAATGGATTGAGATGTGCAGCTCGTAAAAAACATAGCTCTAGGGGCTGGCCCCGTGGCCGAGTGGTTAAGTTCGCGCACTCCACTGCAGGCAGCCCTGTGTTTCGTTGGTTCGAATCCTGGGCACGGACATGGCACTGCTCATCAAACCACGCTGAGGCAGCGTCCCACATACCACAACTAGAAGGACCCACAACGAAGAATATACAACTATGTACTGGGGGGCTTTGGGGAGAAAAAGGGAAAAAAATAAAAAAATCTTTAAAAAAAAAAACATAGCTCTAAGCTAGGATGCATGTGAGCACTACATGTATTTTTCAATTTTTGTACACTCCTATTTTTTGCTCCAAAGGCAGTTTCACTATTTTCCTTAGCAGTTCCTTTTGAACAGTTGCTTATGTTATAAGGATAGAATCATCATCACTGTATCAGTTTATAGTGAATTTTCTTTGTCAAAAAAGTTATTTAAAATGTTATCCATCAAATATTTTTGTTTGTTTGTTTTGTTTTGTTTCGTTTTGTTTTGGAGGAAGATTAGCCCTCAGCTAACTACTGCCAGTCCTCCTCTTTTTGCTGAGGAAGCCTGGCTCTGAGCTAACATCCGTGCCCATCTTCCTCTAGTTTATACGTGGGACGCCTACCACAGCATGGCTGCCAAGCAGTGCCATGTCTGCACCCGGGATCCGAACCAGCGAACCCCGGGCCGCCGAGAAGTGGAACGTGCGAACTTAACCACTGCGCCACTGGGCCGGCCCCTATCAAATGTTATTTTTGAGCTTGCAGTTTTTCAGCAGTGGAGCTAAATACTAAACGAACTATGGGGTCTTATTTTTAATAAATATTAAGTTGATTTGTATTGTGTGTATGTTTTAAATAATCTCTGGTACTTTGGTAAAAATGTAAACTTAAAAATAAGTTTTTGACCATAATGAGATACCACCTCACCCCATTAGGATGCTACTATCAAAAAACACTCACCATAAAAAAACAAGAATTGGCAATGATGTGGAGAAAGTAGAACTGTTGTACACTGCTGGCAGGAATGTAGAATGCTGTAGCCACTGTGTAAAACAGTATGGAGGTTCCTCAAAAACTTAAACATAAAATTACCATATGATCCAGCAGTTTCATTTCTGGGTATATACCCAGAGAAATTCAATTCAGGGTCTCAAAAGAGCTATTTCTACACCCATGTTCATAGCAGCATTATCACAATAGCTAAAAGATGGAAGCGACCTGAAATATCTATCCACAGATGAATGGATGAGGAAAATGTGGTATATGCTTACAATGGAATATTAATCAGCTTTAAAAGGAAGGCAATTCTGGGGCTGGCCCCATGGCCTAGTGGTTAAGTTCAGTGCGTTCTGCTTCCGCAGCCTGGGTTCAGTTCCCAGGCATGCACCTACATCACTCGGCAACGGCCATACTGTGGTGGCGATCCACATACAAAATGGAGGAAGATTGGCACAGATGTTAGCTCAGGGCCAATCTTACTCAAACCAAAAAAAAGGAAGAAGGAAATTCTGACACATGCTACAATATGGATAAACCTTGAGGACATTATGCTGAGTGAAATAAGCCAGTCACAAGAGGACAGATAGTGTAAGATTCCACTGATATGAGGCACCTAGAGTAGTCAAATTCATAGAGACAGAAAGTAGAATGGTGGTTGCCAGGGGCTGGGAGAAAGGGCAGAGGGGAGTTATTTAATAGGTATAGAGTTTCAGTTTTGCAAGATGAAAAAATTTTCTAGATCCAGTTGCACAGTAATGTGACTGTACTTAACGCTACTGAACTAGACACTTAAAAATGGCTAAGATGGTAAATGGTACGTGCATTTTGCCATACTTGTTAAAAAATTGGTTTCTGAGTGATAATAACTCCTGTTTAGAAAAGCAGCGTGTTGATTATTTTAAGTACTGAATTATCTACTTGTGTTTTGACAGTTCTGCATTTTCCAGCTGGTGAGCACTGAGAATAACCGCTATAGTCTAGATCACATTTCCTCGCTCTTCACTTCTCAGGTAGGCTGGATCATCCCTTGCTTGTCACACGAGAAGTGCTGGCTCGCTCCACTGTGTTGTAACGGGATGGATCTTGTAAAATGGGATATTTCATGATGTATGCAAAGCATTTCATTTGGGTTTTGCCAAGTTCACCTGGTACTGTCTTTTGTTTTTATGCATTTACTTCTACCAATAAAAATTTAAATTGCCGTAAACCAGTACCTTTTCTTGCTTATTTTAACCTTTTTTTTTTCCCCTCCTTTCCTCCCAGGAGACACTGATTGACTTTGCCTTAACCTCTACGGATATCTGGGCCCTGTGGCACGATGCTGAGGACCAAACGGTTGTGAAGTACATCAACTTTGAACAGTACGGGCCGCTTATCTGTCATCCTTACCTACCACACGCAGTGTTATACTAAGAGAAGACAAGACAGCTTATTATTTAGAACCAAAGTTGAGAGTTTGCATTTAAAGGATTCAGCCCAGGGTTTGCCTGTTGTTAGCTATTTTCTGAAGTGCCTTCGTTAGCATTTTATGTTATTTCTTATCTTTTGGTTTTAGGACAAAATGAGGATTTTTAGGGTTGGAATAAGGAAAATACCATGTTCTTGGGAGAGATAGCAAATATGCAAAATACTTCAATCTAGGAGTTTTCTTTGCTTCCAAGCAAGGACTATTTCTGATACCCTCAACTTCTGAAAGGTACTGCAGCCCCTTTGGGTTCTCAGTTTCCTCATTTAGGATGAGAAATAGACAAATACAGTACTTCTCAAACTTTTTTTAAAAACAGTAAACACTTTTTTTCAGGAGATAATGAACTCTAATGAAACTGGGATTTTATGAGTATAAAATTATAGCAATTTAATGTGTTGATAATCTCTAATGTTAGATATATTTGGTATCTAGTATTTTTAATATACGTGATATTGGTTTAAAATTTTTTAGTAGTTACAAAACACATTAAGAAAAACAATTTTGAATCAAACACTTGTGTACCCCTAAAACAGCTGTGGAGTGTTCTCTGGAACCCAGCTTGACATCCCCAGAGCTAAATGAATTGAAACTTGGGGGTACCTCATAACCCTATGTTCTAGAATAGAATTCTAGGGATGGTTGCCCCCAGATTTCCCCTAAGCCACACCTCAGAAAATATGAGAGTACTCCTGATAGATGGCATTCAAGCAAAGTGGTAGAAAGGCAAAGAATCTGGTCGGATAAGAGATTTAATCCTGTTATGCAACTTACTGGCTGTGAGAAACCCTAAACCTTGCTTTCCACATGTACAAAATGAGGGTACTCCGTCCTTTAAAGAGTTAGCATGAGGCGCACATGAATAATATCCAGAACTGCACCTAGCACAGTGTCTAGCGTACAGTAAATGCAGAATAAAAGTTAGCTATCATTTGTGGGTTTGTGTTTAGAGTTTTAATTTCAGGAAGATGCCTGTTAAAATGGCTAGGAGCCTTCTGTAAAACCAGCCTCCGCCAAGAGTAAGTGTGTGGTCTTTTTTTCTTCAAACATTTTTAATAGAATTGACTGAGCAGAGGTTGAGTGATGGGGCCTCCCCGCTCAGACAACTGCCGACAGCGTAAGCTTCGTTTGTGTTCCTCTTTTGTGTGTAAACTGATGGACTTTGTTTTCTCTGTAGTAATATTGCCGGTCAGTGGAATCCAGTTTTCATGCAGCCTCTGCCAGAGGAAGAGATCATTATCAGAGATGATCAAGACCCCAGAGTAAGCACCGCTGAAGTCTTATGTAAGGGGATGATCTGCCCTGATCTTAGTTTGAGAAGAATCAGTTGTGTTAGTCAGAAGTCTTTTCAGCTGCAGGTGAAACTGATTCAAGTGTAAAGGGGAGAGCGTACTGGCTTGAACGGCTGAGAAGGTCAGAGTTACCTGGCTTCAGCCAGGGCTGGAACAGTGCCTTCAAGCCTTGCTCTCCCCTTTGTCTATTCTGCTTTCCTATTTTGATTTGGGTTTATTGTCAGGCAGGCTCCCTGAGAGTGCTTGTATTCTGTAAACTTAGCAACTTCAGAGGAAAGAGTGCCTCTGTCCCAGGTCCTGGAGTTGACACTCAATGGCCTGACTTGTCATGTGCTCATTCCTGACGTAGACACTGATCAAAAGGAATAGAATATTCTGGGCTTAGCATGAGAAACTTGTCTACCTGGGGCTTGCTATTCTAAGGGTGGTGAAGTCAGTTGATTATGGGTAGAGAAGGAATGGTTCCCGAGAGAAAGATAAGGGGAAGCAGATTCTGGGCAGGGACAGACGCTAGGTGTCCACGGTACTAACGGTGTTGGTACACGCAGATAAACCAGAAGTCAGATAAATTCTGTTAGAGGTATATGCTCTGAGGAAAATAAAAGGTAATGAAGTGGAGAGCAGAATAGGCCGATCTCCCTGTTTTTCAGGGACATCTTCAGGATAAATGGAAGAAAAAGCTTTCAATTGATGCATTAATGTTAAAATGTATTAAAAGAGTATGGATCTCGGGTCTGAAACAAGGACTGTTCGTAGGATTGGAAAAGCTGCTTTAAGTATCTGAAAGCGAATATTGCTAATTTCTAATCCCAAAACTTTATTGGCACTTGACTTTCGCTAAAAGCCAAAATCATATGCTGATGATTAAAATCTTTGTTTTCTCCCTCATTTTGGTCATTTTATTATCCCGCAGAACCTTAGTAGAAGGAGACTTGAAGGAAGGTCAGTCAGGTTTGCTCCTTACTGGCAAATCTGGTTTATGAAATTTGGTCAAAATAATTAGGCAATATGAGACTTTCCATTTTATTCTCTCTACTTCATTCCTCTACTTGTGAGAGCTTATTGCAGTTTTTTGTTTTTACATATAATTCCTATTATTTTTGGCTCCTTTTCTTTTATATGTGAGAGCCATAAAATGAGTACTTTGTGGATGTGTAGAAGTCAGTTTAGTTTAATTGTTCTCTTACCAGTGTATGTTAGCCAGAAATTCGATTCGCCTGTTCCGTTTAAGATTGGCATTTGACAAGCTGTGTTTTCCGGTGGAACCCAGCGAAGTGCTGCCTGAGGAGCGCACCATTTTCCGTGTAGTGCGTCTGGTTGACTCAGAGCCCCTGCAGGCTTCCATTCAGTGTGAGAATATGGAACGCTTACTGCTTGTTAGTGCTCAAATGCAGAGGGGCCGGCGTCATCTAATAGAGGCTCCAACTTTGCTGCTAACGTGTTGAATTCTTCCTTCAGATTTTTCCAGATTTTATCTTTTTAGAACGAAATTCATTTTTGTTTTAATGTTCTAACAGGAGATGTATTTACGGAGTCTGTTTACACCAGGACGGTTCATAAATGCAGCTTTATGTAAAGCTTTACAGGTCAGCAAAAAAAGATTTAATGTTTATTTAAGACTCTCTCTTATTTTATTACTGTTCTTGTATAATTAATGATTACTGTTAATTTGTGTTTTGCATACACTAGACACTGAACATATATTTGCAGTTGCATATACATGTGTTATAAATACTATTATAATTTTTTTTTTAACATTTTTTTCTATTAAAGTCTTCCAGCTGGGAGGTAGAGTTGGGGGAACTTTCTATATGATTAGTGAAGCATTTCAGTAGTAAAAAGAGAAACCTCTGCCTACCCTCTTGTAAAGATACCATCCAGTTATGCCCTGCTTGATGACGGGGATATGTTCTGAGAGATGAGTCGTTAGGCGATTTTGTCATGCCAACATCCCAGAGTGTACTTACAGAAGCCTAGAGGGTATAGCCTACTACACACCTAGGCTATATGGTACTAATCTTATGGGACCACCGTCGTATATGTGGTCTATCATTGACAAAACGACATTATACAGTGCATGACTGCTGTGCTGCATATAATCTCTGTACTTGAGAGAAATTTAAAATGTTTTCTTGGCTAGTTTTGATGGTCCTGGTTTTACCCTTCTGTTAGTTAGTACATTGAAGGTCTGACTTGGTTCAGGTTCAGGAAAACTCTAAAAAATCTAAGCTTCAGAGTCAAATGTGGTTTAAGAAATGTTTGATGCTTTACAAAAGGATTCTTTACTTTAAAGTCACTTAGGCTTCCTTAAATTGCCACTCTGTTTCATGGATTTAAAATAGAAAAGTCACTCATAGAATTGAAAAGGCCCTTAGAATCTCCTGATCTGGCTGCCACACAAAGCAGAAATTCCTTCTGAGGCCTCTCTGAGAGACAACTCTTCAGTTTCTAGTTGTCTCAGCCTCCAGTGACAAGTTTCTGACCGGCTCTTATGTGAGTTGTTCCCAAACTGTATCATTTAAAAGTTCTTCCCAGGGGCCAGCCTGGTGGCATAGTGGTTAAGTTTGCACGTTCCACTTTAGCGGCCCAGGGTTCACTCGTTTGGATCCCAGGTGCAGACCTATGCACTGCTTATCAAGCCATGCTGTGGCAGGCGTCCCACATATAAAGTAGAGGAAGATGGGCACGGATGTTAGCTCAGGGCCAGTCTTCCTCAGCAAAAAGAGGAGAATTGGTGGCAGATATTAGCTCAGGGCTAGTCTTCCTTTTAAAAAAAATAAATAAAAATAAAAAAATAAAAGTTATTCCCAGTATTGGATCAAATTTAACCCCATCCTTTCAGTGGCTTCTTTCTTTTGGAACTTCATAGAACATATCTCTTCTATGAAGCAGCCCTTCAAATATTTTAAGATCTTTCCATCTTTTCTTTCTCCAGACGAAATACACTCAGTTCCTTAACTTTCTCTCAGGTATGGTTTCCAGACCCTTGACCTTTCTTCTGGTACATTCTTGAATATCTGGCTATTGCATATTTTCTGTTTTCTCTCTGATAAAACTTTAGGATGACATGGTCACTTTCTCCTAAGGTCTTTTTTCTTTCATCTCATCACTACTTCTTCCTTGTTAACAGTAATCAAATGTCTAATAATATTTCTCATGATATCTCTTACACACTGAGACATTAAGTAATCACTAAGGCATTTATCAGACGCTTTCCGTTAGGAGAGTCATTCCCAGTATAGTGACCCAGCTCCATTGCCACTTTAGCTTACCTTTGTGTCCGTCTCGGGATGGGTGTGTTTAGCATCATCTTACATCTTCCTTCCAGCTGAGCAATAGCCGTTCTGTTTCCTTTTGTTTTTTGTAGTGATCCAAATGTACCCAATTATAATTCTTTCAGATTCATGAATTTCTAAAGTTTATTCTGTTCTATAGAACTTGCAGTGATTTCACTTACAGAAAATTTGCGGTGTCAGGAGTAAATGTATATTCCAGGCATATCCAGTCTCTATTGTATAGTTGTATATTGCCTCGATGCCTCCTGAACCAGAGTATTTTTCATTCAGTTTGGATATTATTTAATACTCTAAAATGTCTCTTTTAATTTTAGATTTTCTGTCGAGGAACTGAGAGGAATTTAGATCTTTCCTGGAGTGAACTAAAGAAAGAAATTACTTTAGCTGTTGAAAGTGAGGTAAGGTTTGGGTAAAGAAAGAACGATAATTTCTTCCATCTTGATATAGGGCCGATTGGTACTGAGGAATTGTTCAGTTGTTTACTGGACCTTATTAGTAGGGAGTAAAAATGCTTAAACCTTTTAATTAGAGAATTAGATATATATTTATATAGTTTACGGCATGTAATGCGTAAGGAGTAGTCATTTGGCTCTAGCTTAGTAAAATGATGTTAGACAGTTATGTTTTATGGGGAGAAAGATCCCAAATGGTATCAAGAGTTTTGTTTTTTTTTTTTCTTTGCCAGCTCCAAGGAAGTGTAACAGAGTATGAATTTTCCCAGGAAGAATTTCGAAATTTACAACAAGAATTCTGGTGCAAGTTCTATGCGTGTTGTCTTCAGTATCAGGAAGCGCTCTCTCATCCTCTTGCCCTGCATTTGAATCCGCACACAAACATGGTGTGCCTGCTGAGAAAAGTAAGGGAGCTGGAGCGCACGGAAGAATTTCTTTAGGCGGTTCAGTGGGTCTTCCAGAATGTTAGTCTGTTGTGTGTTATTGTTAGCTTTTAGGACTTTGTAGGGTTTTTTCTTTCTAAATTTCATTTGTATTTAGATAGTCTTCTGCATTACGTATGCTTTTTTGCATTTTGTTTACCTTTTATATTGAAATGATTTCAAACTTCAGGTAAGAGTTACAAGAATAGCACAAAGAACTTCTGTATACCCTTCACACAGATTCATCATTTGTAAAGTTCCATTTGCTTCCCTTCCTTCTATAAATATGTTTTTTTCTTCCTGAGCCACTTGAGAGCTAATTGTAGACATCATGCCCCTTTTTCCTTACATATTTTACCATGTATCTAAGAACAAGGGTGTTCTTGTATATCACAGCACAATTTAAAGATCAGGCAATTTGAAATTGTTACAGTGTTATACAGTTAATATTCAGATTTTACCAATTATATGCAGAATTTCTGTTCCTGACCCAGGATCCAATTCAAGATCTTGCATGTATTTCGTTGTCATGTTTCCTTAGCTTAATCTTGAACTGTTGTTACCTTTCTTTGTCTTTTATAACACTGACATTTTTCAAAGACTATACCTGTTTTTTTGTAGAATGGCCCTCAATTTGGAATTGTCTGGTGTTTCTTCATGATAAGAATCAGGTCTCAATTATTTTATACCTTTAAACATTCACCAAAAAAAATGTAACTGGAAGATTTGTATTTCCAGGGGTACCTGTCTTTCCTTGTGCCTTCCTCCTTAGTGGATCATTTGTATCTCCTGCCTGATGAGAACCTTTTGACAGAGGATGAGACAACCATATCTGATGGTAATTGTAATTGTTATGTTCATATTTAAGCCCCTTCCTACTTGAACCCTATGCTTTGTTTCAACAGATGCGAAAAAAACCTTGCCACTGTGACCTTTCCTGGTCAATTTACCACATTATAGATATTTTAAGGAAAACTGAAGATGCCTAAGCATCTCCAAGACCTCAGATAGATCCTTGGCATTTAATTATTAATATTTTATTTTAGTATGGTGTTAGTCATTCTTCATTGGCTTGAGACGTGAATGTTAACTTTCTCTTATTCATAGATGTGGATGTTGCTCGAGATGTCATATGTCTTATAAAATGCCTTCGGCTGATTGGAGAGTCAGTCACTATGGATATGTCAGTAATGATGGAAATGAGTTGTTACAACCTCCAGTCTCCAGAAAAGACTGCAGAACAGATTCTGGAAGATTTGATCACTATTGATGTGTAAGGAGAATTTAGGGTAAAGTGCATTTCCTAATGGAAATTTAGTCATTTTTAGTGCCAAAGTCAGGTTTTTAATGTACATTCAAGTATGTACAAAGTAGTGGCTTAAAGTGAGTTGCCTTGATTCTAAGTAAGTGTTTCAGCTAAACAGAAAATCTAACACATGAATTCAGGTCTGGAAACAGACTCTTAAATTATGGTCTAGCTATTAACTATTAATTGCTGTAAACTCTAAAACATAAAAGTATTTTTCTTACATTCATTTTGCCTGTCATTTCTGAAAAAATGAGGGAAAATTTGCTACGTGGAGTAAAAGTATCTTATATGCCACAGTGATGATCTCCACTCCTTTATTATGTGGCTGGTTTTCCCATTTCTTAGAGCATTTAGCTTACAGGACATATAGAGTCTGTCTTATGTATTCTCGGTGGTAATGGGAGTTTTCTAATTGTCCTTATAGAGAAAATGTGATGGAGGATATTTGTAGTAAACTGCAAGAGATTAGGAACCCAATCCACGCCATTGGACTTCTTATACGGGAAATGGATTATGAAACAGAAGTGGAAATGGAAAAGGGATTCAATCCAGGTAAGTGACAAAACCACACATGTGACTCTTTGATTTAGAGAAACAATAATACATTTAACTCCTCTTTCTCTCTTTGTTTTTTAATTACAGCTCAGCCTTTGAATATCCGGATGAATCTTTCCCAGCTCTACGGTAGTAGCACAGCAGGGTCTATTGTGTGCAGAGCTGTGTGTAAAATTGCCAGTACTCGCTTCCTCATCTGCCGAGACCTTCTGATCTTACAGCAGCTGTTAATGAGACTAGGAGACGCAGTACGTACTACTTGAGGGGAAACTTGTAGAATCTAAAACCTGATCTAGATCTACAGGCACAGAGCTGAAGGCCAGCCCCGCGCGTGCAGAGGCTTGTCCTTGTTCACTGCTCTGTCCCCGTGCTTGGCCCGTGTGGGTGCTGTGTAAATGCATGTTGAATTAAGAATGAGTAAACATCACAATCTAAAAGTACGGATTAAGAACATACATGAAGCAGATTGTTATACTATGAATCTTCATATGTATAGTGGTGGGAAGATGTCCCAAGTTGGCCTCCCAGAATTGAGTATTGTTAGTACTACTTTGCGTATGATAGCAGGGAACCATTTAGTGTGGAGGAGAGAGGAAGAAGAAGAAAGAGAACTTCTCTCTCTCTGCAGTACAGGGTTTACCCTAAGCACAGTTTTGAGATTGCAGAGGTTGTCTTTGGGGTCCTCCCAACTCCATTCTGTGCTTCCTTTTACATCCTGTTCTTCTTCTTAGAAGGCTGCAGACATCCTGCAGTCCTTGTCTCCCACCCTACTGAATGTTCCATGTTCTCGTGTTATCTTTCTGCCCATGGGCAGAAGTCCCGTGTATCTCTCAGTTGGTAATCCCCTCCAAGCCTGAGAAGGAAGCGATCCAGTTAAGTTAATTCGTGTTAATGTATAAAAAACTGAAAGGCCTTTGGGGCTCCCAGAGGTATTTATATTTTTTAAATCAGAATTTATAAATACATTACTAATGGTAGAATTTCAGGTAAAAATAAGGAAAAACATTTAGGAAGATGATTTGTTTGGGAGCCCCAAGGAGGAACAGGAACCTTTCCTGAGAGTCTGTCACTCAGGGCAGCCCTTACTAAGTTCTTTTCAATCTTTGTAGATTCTTTCATTTCTTCAGGATTTTTTGTTTTGTTTAATCATAACCAATGTAGTTTTATAAAAACGGAAGTAATAGATATTCATTGTAGAACATTTATATGTAAGCCTTTGTCTGTAAACGAAGAAAATTAAAATTCATCTGTGTCATCTTCTACCCAGTGATAACCACTATTCACATTTTGGTGTACACCTTTTTTCCTATGCAAATATTTTTTTCATTTTATTTATAAAATTAGGATATGCTTCATACTGTTTTTTCTAATCTGATTATTTTTATTCTTACAGTAGATTTCATCAGCATTTTCACGTTATTAAGTATTCTATGACATTATTTTTAATAGTTACCTGCTACAGTTTTAACTTAACCAGTCCCATTTGTGGCCATCCAGGTTGTTGCCAGTTTTTTCCTCATAGCTGTAACTTTCTGTATACCTTTTAAGGCTTTTGGTAAGGTTGCCAAGTTTTCCTCTAATGGTCATACCCATTTTTACCCAAGACCAGAAGCATGAGAAAAGACTTTGAGGGGCTGGCCCTGTGGTGTAGTGGTTAACTTCAGTGTGCTCCACTTCAGCAGCCCAGGTTTGCAGGTTCGGATCCCAGGGGGTACCTATACCACTACACCACATCAAGCCATGCTGTGGCGGCATCCCACATACAAAATAGAGGAAAGATTGAAAGATTGGCAAAGACGTTAGCTCAGGACCAGTCTTCCTCACCAAAATAAAGAGAAAGAAAAGACTTTGATTTCCCTATACTTCTTGCTGAATTCTGAACCCATAGATTTGATGAAAGTTGAGCTTTTTGTTGCTTTCTTTTTCACTGTCAGCTCCCATGACTTAGTGAGCTGTCTTTGATTATTTTCATACTATTAAATGTTTGGGTAGATATTTTTGCCACCTGCTACCTCACAGTTTAATAGGTGTGCTGCTTTTTTTAATGTATGTATGTTGCTTTTTTATATTCCCTCTGTAACTGTGCTTTTTTTTTTTTTTTTTTACCTCCCCCTGAACCTTGAGTTATCATTACTAATTGCTATTTACTGTCTCATCCACCCACCCGTCATGAATAGGTGATTTTGGGAGCTGGTCAGCTCTTTCAAGCTCAGCAAGACCTACTACATCGAACAGCTCCCCTGCTCTTATCTTATTACCTCATTAAGTGGGGAAGTCAGTGCTTGGCAACTGATGTTCCAATTGACACGCTGTGAGTTTCATTATTCTAATTATTTTTCAAATAACTTGTGAGTTTAGTTATTTTTTTCATTGTCTTAAAGAGAAAAAATTTATAAACATGATGCTATAGCATGATTTCCCTTTAAAATTCAGAAAGCTTTTAGATGTTTCATTTTCTAAAGGTTGAAAACAACTTACAAGAATGAAAATAATAAATATATTTTATTATTGTATAGGTATGTGTATAATGTAAAGATAAATCCTGTTGAAGGCAAAATAATAAGATGAGGTCACAGGGAAAGTTAGACCACACACAGAAATGTACTTGTTATTAAAGGTAGGCTGAGCTCTTTATAACCAAAAGAAGAAAGAAAATCCAATACTTAGGATTCACATTTTCAATGAGATAAACCATCCTCTGTTCTGGCAAGGTAAGACTTCGTGGCATGGGGGTCTAAGATGTCTCTGCTCTGGCTTCTCGTTGAAAGCTGACTGGGTGATATGGTGGGCCACAATCTAAACCATGACATGTTTTCCAGGGTTTTTCGTGTGTTTTCGGTGGAGCTTCTATATGCAATGCCTTGATTAAATTGACAGTGTTATTGACAGGATAACTTGTTGAAGTCGTGTCTGCGGAGACGACTTTATTAAGCTGTCTTTTTCTCTTTTTTCACAGGGAATCTAATCTCCAACACTTGTCGGTATTGGAACTAACTGACTCCGGTGCTTTAATGGCAAATAAGTTTGGTAAGGACTGGACTGCGTATGCATTTGGTTTTACATTTGGCGTTCGTTAATGTGGTCTTTTGCCACCTTTGCTGTGGAAAGGTTGGCTAGGCCCTGCTTTCAGTTTGAGAGGGTCAACAAGCTGTGGCCTGAGACCTCTGGTCATGACGAGAAGTCTGCATAGCTGCTTGCCCATTATGTATTGATGCTGCAGTGATGAGCTCAGCAAAATCATTTTTAAAATTTACTAAGTTCAAGGTAGCTTTTATGATCTTGTCTTAATCAACAAATACTCAAAAGGAGCCCACTCATGCTTGAGAACCATTCTGGAGAATTTATTTTGTGTTGTTTTGGTATAAAGTTTGGAGTCTTGGAACTGTATTTATTGTGAATACTTTCCAGGGAAGACACTTAGCCGTAGTGAGATCAGTGAAAAGAAACGACTACAATTTAATGGCTTATCGATTCCAGTGGCTTTTTCTTGTGTTTGTGTAGTACTACACAGGTTACAAATTGCTTTTGTTTATATTGCTATCGATTGCACTCATGATGCATTTTATATTTTGAAATAATAAATGTTGTTTGTTACAGGCATAAAATGAATTGATCGTCTGTCTTAATTGAAACTTGGTATTACTGTCACAAGTTGATGATTGTCATAACTTTTTCTTTTTAAGTATCTAGCCCTCAGACAATTGTGGAATTATTCTTCCATGAAGTTGCAAGAAAACACATTATATCTCATCTCTTCTCTCAACCAAAGGCACCTCTTAGCCAAACTGGGTTGAATTGGCCTGAGATGATTACTGCAATTACCAATTATTTATTGCAGCTTTTGTATCCTTTTATTTAAAAGTTTTATTTGAAAGTTTTCTTCTGTCTAAATAGTCTAAGGCTCTTATTCTGCCTATGTAATGAAGATTTTTAATGAGGTTAGGTGCTTATTCCGATATGATCCCAATTTTTATTTTATTTTATTTTTTTTGCTCAGGAATTGAGCTAGATTGTATGGTGCACACGTTTAATACCTACATCTCTTTTTAAACATTGTACACTCGTCAGATAGCTATTGAGTGGCTCTATATGCCAGGCACTATGTTAGGTGCTGGGTGTCCACTGGCACCAACAGTATGCTTGAGCAATGTACCAGCCAGAATTGGAAACAACCACCCAGTGATGAAATGTGTGTTAGCCCGTGGTTAACTGGGTTCTAAGCTAGGTGACTAGGCTCCTGGTATTAAACCTTTTCATTGTATTTATCTAATATTGAGGTTTTGTAGTTATGTGGAAAGAACATGTGCTCTGCCACCTTCTCTTTCCCTTCTTTTTGAAGAATCAAGCCAGGGGCCGGCCCAGTGGCGCAGCAGTTAAGTGCGCACCTTCCCCTTCTCTGCGGCCTGGGGTTCACCAGTTCGGATCCCGGGTGTGGACATGGCACCGCTTGGCAAAAACCATGCTGTGGCAGGCATCCCACGTATAAACTAGAGGAAAATGGGCATGGGTGTTAGCTCAGGGCCAGTCTTCCTCACCAAAAAGAGGAGGATTGGCAGTAGTTAGCTCAGTAGTTAGCTAGTCCTCCAAAAAAAAAAAAATTAAGCCATTTCATGGAGTTTGATGCCCAATGTGTGTATTTAAATTTTGCCAAAAAAGTAAAAAATCTCCTTATCCAATGACCAGATGGCCTAGCAATCCCGGTTGTCTCTTTCTAGAATGTTTGATGGGAAATTGTCAGTATGTACAATTGCAGGTGAGTACCGATGAAGATATCAGGTTTAATCATTCTTGTAAAGAATGGGATTTCTGGATTTTTTTTTCTTTGTAAATGTTACCTGCATTTTAAATAGGCTCATAAAAAGAATTACAATAATTTAAACTTGATTGCACCAAAATAAACCCCAGAGAGATTTTCTTTACTTCTCTCTTGATGGCATCTTTCCTAACATAATTTTTTCTAAAGTCTCTTTTTTATTCTCTCTCTCTCTATTAGGTTCTCTTTATGGTAAACAAACATACTGTAGAGTTCAGTACTATCCACGATTTCAGGCATCCACTGGGGGTCTTGGAACATGTCCCCCACAGATAAGGGGGGACTGCTGTACCATTGTCTTCATATAAGTCCTTTATGGGAATCTAGTCATTGAACCAGTAAATACCAGAAGTTGGAAAATTGCTAAGATGGAAAGTGTATGTGTGTTTACGTGTGTTAGTGTTATTGGAGTCCTGTTTACTTGTTACAGTGTCTAAGCTAATACAGGAATAGATGAACAGGATTAAGTTTAATTTCCAGATGACTTCAGGAAATACAGCTTTTGTGTTGATTGATCTCTGTCTTCTCTCCCTGTGTGAAGAACTTGTGAATGAATATCTCCTTAAGTAGTAGTTATTTCCTAATCAGAAAGCACTTTTTATGCCCTTAAGGATTATATTCAACTGCTACATCCCTGGTGTCAAGTCAACGTTGGTTCCTGTCGATTTATGCTGGGACGGTGTTACCTGGTTACAGGAGAGGGCCAGAAGGTAAACTGCATTTGAAGGATGAATAAACTCGAGCGAAGGACGACTCTTAGTTTCCATCTAACCAGGTCATGGGGGATGGAAGGCATAGAATCTTCTAGATAAGGATTAAGACCGGTGCCAGCGAGGGGCGTGCTACGCCAGTGAGGGCTGGACTGTTGAGCTTCGTGCGCTGTGCGGGCTGGTTAGGACGCATGAGAACAGGAAGAAGAAAACATTAAATCCCTGGCCCCGTGCAGGTGTTTTTAGGGATGCATTTTTATAAATCAAATTTCTTACTTAATTAACCTTTTCATTATGTCTTTTTAAAAATTTTATGCTGCTTTTTTCCCCAATTATGATAGTTTGTTTACATTTCTGATTTTTTCCCTGACATCCTAATATGTAGATTTTTAAACATATGAAAAACTTGAAAGACTTTTATAGTAAACACCCATCTACTCACTATTCAAATTCTACAAATGTTAATATGTTGTTACACTTGCTTTATTACATATTTATCCATCAATTATCTTATTGAAGTTTACTTTTTATTTGGTAACGTTGAAGTAAAACGGTGAGGTAAATTAAAGGAAAATGTTGAATAACGCATCAGATGGAATTTAGAACGGCAGAAATTGTGAATGTAGTCAGTGGTCTTAAATAATTTTTTCTTTTTTTGGCTTTCCTTAACACACAAACCCCCAACTTACAGCACCTAGAAGTGGAAGTTTGTTATGAATCGCTTTGTATTCTTTTATTTCTCCAGGCTCTGGAGTGCTTCTGCCAGGCAGCCTCTGAAGTGGGCAAAGAGGAATTCTTGGATCGCTTGATTCGCTCAGAGGATGGGGAGATCGTGTCCACGCCCAGGCTGCAGTATTATGATAAGGTACCTTATGTCATGGTTTGGTTTTCTTAATCCACCCTGTGGAAAAATGTATCTGAAACCCATTGCTTTGGTATTTTGGAAGGCAGATAATATAAACATTTAATCGTTCTCTGAACTTTTAAATGAAGAGAAAAATGAATTTGCCTAGAAAAATTGAAGAAATGTATATTTTTAATTAAATTTGATAAATGTTTTTAACTTCAATGAAATTCCCATCATGATATCATTTCATTAGCCCAGTCATCATCGGAAGTTTATTACTTCATTTCTGTTTTATTAGTCTTGCTGATGTCTCCAAGAATTAGCTAGTAATGCTGTATTTAACCTAGGTTTATGATTTGGCCCTGGGTGCCCCTCCTGACCTTGTTTCCTACCAGTCTTTCCTCGGTCACCCAGCTGTAATGATAGTGGCGCTCCTTCTGACTCATACAAGCCAAGAACGTCTGTTTCCTTCAGGACCTTTCTTTCTACCTGCTGTTCCCTCAGCCTGGAATGCTCTTCCTCCAGACAGTCAGGTTTCTCACGCCCTCATTTCCTTCAGGTCTCTGCTCATGTGCCACCTCCTCAGAAAGTTCCTCCTGCCTCGCCTTGTAGAACAGCTGTTATGCCCACACTCTTGCTCCCTCTCTGCCTTCTGTGCACACATGCAGATGGAGGTGTTGTGGGCAGTCTCTCTCCTTGCCCTGCTTTGTTTCTTTATAGCATTTCATTGTGCTTGATATTATATTTTGCATATCTATGTGTTGTGTGATATCTGGATTTCCCACCAAGAAGTGAATGCAGCAAGGGCAGGCTTCACTGTTTTGTTCATTGCTTGTTAAACCCTCTTAATAACCTCTTAATAACCCTCTATCATTCTACTAATAAGAAGATTATTTTGAATTCTAAGTAAAGGTTTTTAATCTGAGGCCAGATAGATTTGAGGAATCGATAAATCCCCTGAAATTGTATGAAAAATGTTTTGTATTTTATTCTGTAGAAGGGCTCCATGGTTTTCATGGAAAGAAACTTTTGGAGTTAAAAAACGTTAAGTATCACTGCACCAGTGGACCCCAAAGTAGGACCTTGAAAGAAAATACTAGACCTTTCACAGAAGAAGTAAATTAAAATGTGCTGTTTAATAAGGTTGACTCCGGCCGGTGCCCTTACTTGGTCCTTTCAGCAGAGCGTCATTTGTCACTTAGTCTCGGGGTAGGTGTCTGAGGGAAGAGTGGGAGCATCACTGTTAGGAGTGGGGGCAGAATGGCGCCCTCCCTCCTCCACTTCATTTCAGGCGGTTCTGATTACCTGGTTAGATTGACTTGCACAATATATTGCTTAACTTTAATGAAAATTGTCTTCACAATATGGACTTGGCTTTTAAGAATTCCTGCCAAGAAGCCGGACTGAAGGTAACACTAACAAAGACAGTACAAGCAAATGCAGAAAAGCTCGGGCTGACATGGCCACCTTTGATACAGGCTTTTCATCAGCCACATTGCAAAGTGAAAACAGTGACAGTCTATAGTCAGATCTGGCGAGAATCAACTAAAAACAATTGAACTTTTCAGGAATGCTATTTAAAATCGAAGTAAGTGTACCTTGTATTGAAATGTCAATTCAAGATAGTATGGGACCATGAAAGTCATTAAGACATTGAGCATGCTAATCACCTGTGGTGGAGTATGAATTGGTTGCAACCACTTTGCACCACTGTCAGTTATCTACTAGCTCCAGTCACTGACATACCCTCAGACCCAGGAATTTCAATTCTAAATACATTCAGAAAGTCACACGTATTTTCCAAAAGAAATGTATAATTACGTTTCAAGCAGCATATTCATGAAAGTCATATACTAGAAACAACTCAAATGTCTGTTAACAGAATAGATCAATGAATTATGGTATATTCTTTCAATGGAATAACCACAGCAAGGAAATGAATTGCTGCATATAATAAGTTAGATCCGTCTTAGAGACATGTTAAGCAAAAGAAGGTAGACCAAAAAATACATACCATAAGATTCTGTTTCCTTGAATAAGAACAAAACTATTAAAAGTCAGTAATGGGGGCCCCGTGGCCAAGTGGTAAAGTTCAGTTTGTGTGCTCCACTTCAGCAGCCCAGGGTTTCACCAGTTTGGATCCTGGGTGCAGCCTAGCACCGCTCATCAAGCCACGCTCAGGCAACATCCCACATAGCAGAGTCAGAAGGACTCTACAACTAGAATATACAACTTTGTGCTGGGGGCCTTTGGGAAGAAGAAAGAAAAAAAGTAATGTCTGGAAGGCGTGACATTGGGGCTTTGGAATGTCGATATATTCTGATTCTTAATTTGGGTGCTGGTAACATCGATATGTTTACTTTGTGAACATTCAACCAGCTATGTACTTAGGATTTGTGTAAATTTCTAAATATATGTTACACTTCAATAAAAAGTATAACCTTAAAAAACTAAGCATCCAGAACAAAAATGATGTTTTTATACTGTTACTAAAGCAAATAATAAGTACTAATAAAAATAATAATTTTTAAACTATTTTTGCCTTTACTTCATCCTTTATAAATTTATATATATTTTTGTTTGTTTTTTGGCTGAGGAATATTCGCCCTGAGCTAACATCTGTTGCCAATCTTCCTCTTCTTTTGCTTGAGGAAGATTAGCCCTGAGCTAACATCTGTGCCAGTCTTCCTCTATTTTGTATGTGGGTTGCCGCCACAGCATGGCTGACGAATGGTATAGGTCCATGCCCAGGATCCAAACCCTCGAACCTCGGGCCGCTGAAGCAGAGCACACCAAACTCAACCACTATGCCATAGGGCCAGCCTCTAAATTTATGTTTTGAGTATATTGTTATACATAGATTAGAGAAATGCATGTATGTAATATAAGTAAATACATGTGTACGTGTCTGCAGGAGTGTGCATAGACGTTATTAATAGGGTAGGCAATCGGGGCTGGCCCCGTGGCCGAGTGGTTAAGTTCGCGCGCTCCGCTGCAGGCAGCCCAGTGTTTCGTTGGTTCGAATCCTGGGTGCGGACATAGCACTGCTCATCAGACCACGCTGAGGCGGCGTCCCACATGCCACAACTAGAGGAACCCACAACGAAGAATACACAACTATGTACCGGGGGGCATTGGAGAGAAAAAGGAAAAAATAAAATCTTTAAAAAAAAAAAAAAAATAGGGTAGACAATCAAAACAGTTGGAAGAGCACTGTTCTTTGTTGTGTTAGAAATGGGTTATTTCAAACATTAACGTATTCTCTTTAGGCTTTTTATAAGGCTATGATGTTAATTTATTCTATGACTTAAACAGTTAATAGGAAAAGTTGGTAGTGACATTGTGTTTGTTCCTTTATCCAGCAAATATTTACTGAGAGCCTACTGTGTACTAAACACTGATGATAGAGCTGTGAGCAGAAACAACCAATAGAGTTTTACGAGAAGTCTGTTATTTAGCAGTAGAATCTAAAGGGAAATCCTCAGTATTAACCAGATAATCCTGTCTGTCTTATTTGATTTAATCTTTATCTTATCTAGTTGTCTTTCTGACTAATTTAAAATCCTGTTTCATTTGAAGTGCACTTCCCTATCGATTTTAATGGAAATGTCTTCTGTTTCTCCTTAGATTTTGCGCCTACTAGATGTTGTTGGTTTGCCTGAGCTGGTTATTCAGCTGGCGACGTCAGCCATAACTGAAGCAGGTGATGACTGGAAAAGTCAGGTGAGAACTAACTGTAATCTGGTCATTTCCCTTGAAGTTTGTCATGGCTGTAGTATTTTAATTTCTATTGTTCTTTTTTCCCCTGTACTTGATATTTAGGCTACTTTAAGAACATGCATTTTCAAACATCATTTGGATTTGGGTCACAATAGTCAAGCGTATGAAGCCTTAACCCAAATTCCTGATTCCAGCAGGTAGTTAATCTCACATAGTCTTTTTCGGAGAAGGCAATTTACCAGCCTTGTTTAATCCACTAAGACAGTTTCCCGCCGTATCCCTTTCTTCCCTTCTAGGCAGTTAGATTGTTTACGGCAGCTGGTGGTAGTTCTTTGCGAACGCTCGCAGCTCCAGGATCTTGTAGAGTTTCCCTATGTGAATCTGCACAATGAGGTAATTTTGTCTATTCACTGATGACGGGACACAACGGTGGTGGTTGTTATGATGGCTACTAACTATGATATCTGATTGCTTTCCCTTCGTTAGGTTGTGGGAATAATTGAATCACGTGCGAGGGCTGTGGACCTTATGACTCACAATTACTATGAGCTTCTGTATGCCTTTCACATCTATCGCCACAATTACCGAAAAGGTGAGCAGTTGAAGCAGACAGTTGGAGGCAACCTTATCAATTTGATCATATTTTACAAAAATACTGTGTTTGACTTACGTAATTTTTACCTTATTTTTACCATTTGGCAAGTGTTCTCTACAAGTATTTGGGGAAATTATATTTAGGTACAGGATTAGCTTCACCCTTTTGAAGATTACCTGTTAGCCTTAAAGAGATGCACTTACTCCCATTCTAGAACATTCTTGAGATGTTTCCAGTGACATGGCATGCTGTGTGTATTTTTTGTCCAATTATAAAGGATACTAACTTCACTAGAAGCCCCTTGAATTCCTGTGGCTGGTTTTGAGTTCCTGTGCCATTTTGCCATTGGCTTTCTTTCTTTCTTTTTTTTGGCTGATTCTTTTGAGAGCAAGTTGCAGACATCATGACTTTTAATGCATAAATACTTCAGATGCACCTCCTAATGACATTTTCTTATATGGCCTCAATACAATTATCAAATTAAAGAAATGTAACTAATTTCATGAATTAAAGTTAAATGTGATGCTGTCTTCTGATGTGCTGCTCATATTCAAATTTTGCCAATTGTCATAATAACGGTTTTATTTATAGCACATTCCTTCCATACTGCCCTCAGCCCCTGATCTAGGATCACTTATTGCATTTACTTGTGATATCTGGAGCACTCCTTTTAGGCTTTCTTTGCCTTTGATGATGTTGATATTTTTGAAGAGTACAGGCCAGTTACTTCTGTAGGATATATCTTAATTTGGATTTGTAGGATGACTAATGAAATCTTGGTCAGAACAGGTGAAATGAAGGGATAACTTATCTGTTTTAAAATCATATTTTACAGGGTAACCATTTGTGGTTCCCCTTTGGAACTTTTAACATTTTTATAACTTTTTCCACTCAGAATTTTTCATTAGGTTTCTCACTGATATTCATTGGAAAGAATGGATGGAGGTAATTCATAGGCATGTTCTTAATATTCTAATGTTAAAACATGTCTGCATATTGTTTTATTTTCTTGTATCATACAGGAAAAGAAATATAGATTATTAAAGATTTCTCATTGTTTGCTTTCACAATAATAGCCATTACAGCAACCTGACTGAGACCTGTTTAACTAGATTGATGTTCAGGTCTTTCTGAAACAGGGCTGTTCTTCTAACAAATGTCTTACGTATTGCAGGCACTCAAAAATATTTGTTGGAATGAAAAATAAATTGTTTCATTTGAAAACTGAAATGAAACTTTAAATGCTATTTAGTTTCTGGAGTCCCAAGCTGTCTCAGAACAATGTATTTTTCAGTATCTCATTCAACCCACATAACTAAAGTCTTTTAAAACTAAGTCAGTGTTCTTGAGCAGAGCATCACAACATTTTTTGGTTTCAGAATCCTGGGTGGGATAGGTAAACAATGTGGCTGAGATTTGCTCTCTAAGCTAGCTTCTGTACTGCCTGGGAATGTAGTATCTAAAAGTCAAAAGTAGGGGGCTGGCCCCATGGCCAAGTGGTTAAGTTCGCACACTCTGCTGTGGTGGCCCAAGGTTTTGCCAGTTTGGATCCTGGGCGTGGACATGGCACTGCTCATCAAGCCATGCTGAGGTGGCATCCCACATGCCACAACTAGACGAACACACACCTAAAAATATATAGCTATGTACTGGGGGGCTTTGGGGAGAAAAAGGAAAAATAAAATCTTTAAAAGTCAAAAGTAACATTTTACATTATTTTGTGGCTTTTTTTTGGTTGAGGAAGATCCAGGAAGGTCCTCAGCTAACATCCGCTTCCAATCTTCTTTTTGTATGTGAGCCACCACCACAGCATGGCCACTGACAGACGAGTGGTGTAGGTCTATGCCTGGGAACCGAACGTGGGCCAGCAGAGCGGAGTGCACCAAACTTTGCTAGGCCACGAGGGCTAACCCTGGCTTTTTTATTTTAATTGTGGTAAAATACACCTAACATAAACTTCGCTATGTTAATGATTTTAAGTGTTCATTGGTGTTAAGTACATTCACATTATTGTGTAACCAACCTCCAGAACTCTGTTTATCTTGCAAAACTGAATCTCTATACAGTCGTGTGCTGTGTAATGACATTTCGTTCAACAGCAGACTGTATGTATGACAGTGGTCCCTAAGATTAGAAGCATACAGCCTAGGTGTGTAGTAGACTATACCATCTAGGTTTGTGTAAGTGCACTCTGATGTTCACACAACAGCAAATCACCTAACAACACATTCATCAGAACGTGGCCCATCATGAAGCGACACATGACCATATTTGTCAAACAACAACTCTCCATCCCCCCGCCCCACAGCCCTGGCAACCGCCATTCTACTTCCTGTCTATGAATTTGACTACAGGAGTCATGCAATATTTGTCTTTTTGTGACTAGCTTATTTTACTTAGCATAATTTCTTTCAACAAGGTTCATCCATGTTATGGCATGGATGCTTTTTAAGACTGAATAATATTCCATTATGCATATATATCACATCTTGTTTATCCATCCATCGACGGACACTCTGGTTGCTTCCACCTTTCGGCTATTATGAATAATGCTGCTGTGAACATGGGTATACAAACACCTCTTTAAGACCCTGCTTTTAATTTTGGGGTTGTATACCCAGAAGTGGAATTGCTGGATCATAAGGTAATTCTATTTTTAATTTTTTGAAGAACTGCCATACTTTTTTCCATAGTGGTACACCAATTTACATTCCTACCAGCAGTGCACAGGGTTCCAATTTTTCCACACCCTCATCAATACATGATTTTTTGTGGTTTTAAGTTAAACTTAATTTTGTTTTAAATGTTAAGATTTGATAAGTGTAACAGATTCTCTGTGTATCTTTAAATTAACACATTTTTGAAATTCTGATGTCTAATTTATTATTGCCTCATAGCTGGCACAGTGATGTTTGAGTACGGAATGCGTCTTGGCAGAGAGGTTCGAACTCTGCGGGGACTTGAGAAGCAAGGCAACTGTTATCTGGCTGCCATTAATTGTTTACGACTTATTCGTCCAGAATATGCATGGATTGTGCAGCCAGCATCTGGTGCAGTGGTATGAAAACTTTCCATCCTGGAATTTGGGGAACATTTAGTTTATTTTGTATGATCCTGTCAAAACTATTACCTCATTTTTCTTCATTTCATTTAAAATTTCTACTGGGATATTTGTGAACTTAATCTACTTTTTTTATATAAATATCACGTGTGTGTGTGAGTGTGTGAGATTGGCCCTGAGCTAACATCCACCACTAATCCTCCTCTTTTCTGCTGAGGAAGACTGGCCCTGAGCTAACATCCATGCCCATCTTCCTCTACTTTATATGTGGGACGCCTACCACAGCATGGCTTGATGAGCATTGCATAGGTCCACACCCGGGATCCAAGCTGGCGAACCCTGGGTCACTGAAGCAAAACGTGCGAACTTAACCACTGTGCCACCAGGCCAGCCCCCGAAATTAATCTGTTTTTGCAGGAATTCAATTTAGTTCTCAAGTTGAGAATTATTGTAAGAATGAAGCATTGCAAAGTGGTTTTGAAGTTAGGCCTAACTTCAGACAAGTTACTTAATCTTTTGCTGTCCAGTTACCCTCTTGCATAAAATAGGGATGATGATAATAATAATGTCTACCTTATGGGGTTGTTTGGCTATTAAATGAGTTAATTCACATAGATTGCTTAGAACAGTGACAGTGCCTGGCCTGCAAAAAGTGCTCAGTAAGTGGTAACTGCTTTTCTTTCATTCATTTTTGTTAATCTAGAATTACTCTTTTAAAGAACATACACTTTGAGTTTTTCCTGCCGTGCTGATGGGATCACGTACCCTCAGCTACTTCTATTGCATTGTTCCTGCATTTACCAGGCTGTTTCCCAGGGGTATGGATGGAGAATTAACTCTGGAACCAAGGAAAGTCAGGTGGTTTATACGGAGATCAAATCTTGTGTCCTTGGACTCAGTAACATGTTATATAAGTGAGCCAACTTGGCAAACAGCTCCCCTTCTTCATCGCATAGTTTTACAGTGCTTTGTAAGAAGAGTTGTGCTGGTTGAAACAAACATAATTTACGTGGACAGAATTTAAGCATGAAAGCTGGATCACAGTTAATGATATCAAAATAAAATACTGATGTTTCACAGTTAAATCACTTGCTTTGTCTTTTCAGTATGATCGCCCTGGAGCATCCCCTAAGAGGAACCATGATGGAGAATGCACAGCTGCCCCAAGTGAGTTGGGGCGAGGGGATGGGAGCGAGGTCGTGCTGATTCTTTGCTGGACAGTAGTTATATTGTTAAGTTATTGTAGTTTTTCTATATATAGAGAGAGTTATATATATTACATATAGTAGTTATGTATGCACTGTTATAGAAGTTATATATAATTTGAAATATATTATGTACATCCGAGAATAAACAAATAAATGGAAAAAAATTTTTTAATAAAAAAAGATATATAATACAGACAGTAGATACATTATAATATTATGTATAGTTATATGGTAGTATATTATATATATATTTTATTGTAAAAATATTGTAAAGTTCCTTCTTTTTAGTTTATTTTCGATATTTGAATCTGCTAAGGGTTGTCTGGTAGCCCTTTGACAACTTTGAATGGCAGTATGAGAAATGGAAGTGTTTAATAAAGAGTGTGTGCGTTTCTGTTGCTTATTGTATTTGACTCACTCACTCCTCGACTTTTGTCTGACCAGGCTCTCCTACCGTGGAAGCATGATATCCTTCCAGGGAGCCTGGGCTCTAGACCAGGACGCGCCTGGTTTTACTCTGCCTCTCTCACTTCGGGCATGTTCTTTTCTTCCTGGTAGAGATGACAGTGTTTCACCGTTGTGAGAGTTAAATGCAATCATACGTGAAATCGCTCGTAAGCCCCCTCAACTGCAGCTGTTGTTAGAGCGCTTGGATTTGATTCCGCTGCACGTGTGAAGCAGGGATGTTGCTTTGTTTTTTATTAGCTTTATTGAGACCCATTTTCTCCCATCTTTATGCCTTTGGAAATTAAATTGAAAGTTACTTAATGTTTAGTGGAAATGGATAGGTTCCATTAAACTAATAGGGACTCCCTTTGTACTCTGGGAATTGAAAATACTTTTCTTTGGTTTATAGCAAATAGGCAAATTGAAATCCTGGAACTGGAAGATCTGGAGAAAGAGTGTTCCCTGGCCCGCATTCGCCTCACTTTGGCTCAGCACGATCCGTCAGCGGTTGCAGTTGCAGGTAGGGATTCAGCATTCTGTCGGCACCAGCGGCACATGTTAAGGGCAGACGGTGGACACAGCATGCTAGGTGGTGTGAAGCAGGTCCTTGTTATCCTGAGACCGTCATCAGCAGAGGAGTCTTTGGGCTCGTGTGCTTATACCGTTGGTTGCGCTAAATCGCCCTTTTCCCTTTCCACAGGAAGTTCGTCAGCAGAGGAGATGGTCACTCTCTTGGTTCAAGCTGGCCTTTTTGACACTGCCATATCGCTCTGCCAGACTTTTAAGCTTCCCTTAACGCCAGTCTTTGAGGGCCTTGCTTTCAAGTATGTATGAAATTGGGTTTTCTTAGAGTCTTAATTTTCTAATGCAAAAATACTATACTATTGCCTAGTGTGAAGCAGTTGTCACACAAGCCAGTATCCTATAAGCCAATTGTGCTTTGAAGAAGTGGTTTTCTTAACTTCACACAATAAATTTTTTTTTAAGTGAATTGTGAACTTTTTTTAAATCCCTACTTGTAACTTCTCTTGGGAATCAGAGGGTTTGGCATTCCTGGGTCCACATTTCCACATGATAGTAGATAACCTGGGTTAAATAGTGGTGTCTGTTTTAGACAAGGCCTGTCTCCTCAGTCCTTTAGGACATCTTTTGGCCACTGTAAGCATTATTTAACAGTACTTCTTACTGAAATTGTCTTAGACCTAAGTAATTTGTGAATTGAAAATATTTTTTAAGCTTTCAGAAGTTTTCATCATCAGTCTTCTCTTGGAAGTAAATTATCTCTTGACGCTTATTGATGGCCAGTGGCTCGTCCAGTTGTGTGGCCGTGAGGAGAGGAGAGCCAATACCCCAGCAGTGAATTCAGCAATAGACTGGAGCTAAAGTTGTTAACTTCTCTCTCTAGTTTTAGTAGCAGAATAATGCGGTGCTTTTCAGCAAATTCGTTGACTGTGTGTGGAACCGTTTTCATGGCAGGTGCATCAAGCTGCAGTTGGGAGGGGAGGCAGCACAAGCAGAAGCCTGGGCCTGGCTGGCAGCCAATCAGCTCTCGTCAGTCATCACCACCAAGGAGTCCAGGTACAGCCCTAGTGCTCATCCGACCCTGCGAGGGTCTGCCTGTCCCAAAGCTGTAGCTCTCTGTCTTTGATTACATTCTCATCCACTGATCATTTCACTTTTTTCTTTCTTTCTTGGCTAAATTTTTGTAGAAGCTAGAGAGTTTATAAATCATGTAGTCTGTTGTGCAAACCAGGATATCTTTGAGTAGAAAATGCGTCCTTCTCCATATTCCCCTCCTGAAAGGCTTGTGGTATTATATTGTTAAGAAAAGATAGTCGGGGGGCTGGCCCCGTGGCCGAGTGGTTAAGTTCGCGCACTCCGCTGCAGGCAGCCCAGTGTTTCGTCGGTTCGAATCCTGGGCGAGGACATGGCACTGCTCATCAAACCACGCTGAGGCAGCATCCCACGTGCCACAACTAGAAGGACCCACAACTAAAAATGTACAGCTATGTACCGGGGGGGTTTGGGGAGAAAAAGGAAAAAAATAAAATCTTTAAAAAAAAAAAAAGAAAAGATAGTCGGGGGCCGGCCTGGTAATGTAGTGGTTAAGTTCTGTGCACTCCGCTTCAGCAGCCTGGGGTTCTTGGGTTCAGATCCTGGATGCGGACCCTCACACCACTCATCAAGCCATGCTTGGCAGCACAGACGAAATGGAGGAAGATTGTCACAGGTGTTAGCTCAGGGCCAATCTTCCTCACCAGAAGAAAAAGAAAAGGTACTTTGGGGCCAGCCCCATGGTGTAGTGGTTAAGTTCAGAGTGCTCTGCTTCAGGAGCCCAGGTTCGCAGGTTCAAATCCCAGGCAGGGACCCATGCCACTCATCAGCCATGCTATACCAGCAACCCACATATAAAGTGGACGAAGATTGACACAGATGTTAGTTTAGGGCTAATCTTCCTCAGCAAAATAAAAAAAAAGAACAAGAAAAGGTACTCTTCCAGGCAAAAGTCTATATTTACTGGATTTTAGGATGCGCTATTCCTTTTTCCCCATTCCTCCATTGAGCTGATGTGTCATGGCTGTCATCCCAGTGTGCTCTTATAGCTCATCTCTGGCTAGTGTTTAGCAATCTGTCACCCACAAACCCCCATTCTCTACCAGACCTTCTTCAGATCCCCTGTCTCCGTCTACTTCCCTCGTGCACCCCATTAATCGTTTACCTGAATGTACTTCAGTGTCTTCTTTAGAATCCTTCTCTGACAACCCTAAGCCTCGGTAAACTTCCCTTCCTTGAATTGCATTTATAATTTGTATAATGCAGCTTAGCACTTTAGAATTGTCGCATCTTACAGTTTGGAAGTCCTTTGACAGTGTTTTTCAACCCCTAAATTAGCCCACGAGAATCACTGTTAAAATACAGATTATGACATATCACCCTAGTTTTCTAAATCAGAACTATTACATGTTTCTAATGCTTAATCAGATTTGGAAACAGTGATCTGAGCCAATTTCATTGTTTTAGAAATCTGGGACAAAGAAGGTATGTGAATTGTATAGTCAAGCAGTCAAGTAAATATGTGGTTAGTGGGAGAGAAATACAAGAATCCGAGTCATCTAGTTTCTGGTACTATGCCCAAGTCTCATTGACCCTAATAATATTAGTTGCCATTTAGCTATATTTCCAATTCAGTTGTGAGCTTCTGAAGATTTTCTTCCTTGTGTATACATGCTTTGAATGGTACTATAAATAGCTATTAAGAATCTGGAACTCATTAGTCCTTTTCGCTTTTATCAAGTGCTACAGATGAAGCATGGCGACTGTTATCAACTTACCTGGAAAGGTACAAAGTCCAGAATAATTTATATCACCACTGTGTAATCAACAAGCTCTTGTCTCATGGAGTGCCTCTGCCTAATTGGCTTATAAACAGTTACAAGGTAAGTGGTACCTTAACTTGTAGAGAGTGAGAAGCTGATCTTTATCCTTCTGGATAACTTGATGAGATGATTAAAAAGAAAAAGAGTGATAGTTTATGGAAATATACTGACCTACGTGCTTTGAGCAGCTTCTCAATCTTAACTAAAAACGCTGAGAACAATTTAACTGAATTCTGCATGAAGTGCTGAGTGTTTCCAGTTCTACAGGTTAGTAATTCAGTTAATGCCTGCTTGTATGCTCACTGAACAATGAGTATTTATTTAGAACAATGCGTATATGCATGACACAGTATTTACTGTTCATTACTCAAAAAATTCACAGGGGTGGGTGGAGTAGTTTTCAGATACTACAACAGTGTTTCTTTAAGTCACTTCTTATCAAAACTGGGTTATTGGACCACATGTGTCAGAATTATTTGGGTAGTGGGCTTCCTCAAAATATTGATTCCTGGGCCCCATTCCAGAGTTACAGAATCAAATGATCTGGAGCTGAGATCCAGAATCTGTATTTTAACAAGCTCCTCATTTGATTTGATGCATCCTTAAGTTTGAGAACTGCTGTATCTGTTTCAGACACAGTAGGATGGGAAAGAGAGAATCTGAAGCTTAAAATCAGGAGAGTTGATCTTTTTTTTAAGTTAGAAAGCAGAGAAGGCAGCTAAGATGGTAAAAGTTAAGATTGTGATCAAATCTGAATATAGAATGCATAATTGACATAATTAGCAGAGCCCTTCCAAACTGAGACCGTATTCACTTTTCTCTCACCCTGAATTAAATACAAATTTAATGTATAAATGACATGTAAATGAATGTATACACGAGGCATTTAAAATTGGTGGTTCTTTAATTTCTTTTGCATTTATCGTTCATATATATCTGAGAATGTGAATATATTGTCTCTTTAGTACTCAGTATTTCTGGGAAGCTTTGTTGACTTTAACTAATGTGGAAACTGAAGTAGAGAGAAGATAATATGTGTCTTAGATCACAACACTGTAGAGTAAGGCCACTTAACAGATGGGGCCTCACAAGGTGCTCAGAGGTGACTGGGCCCTGGGGAATCCAACCCTTATCCCAAGATGCAGAGGAGTAACCAAGGCGCTCGTTTATTTATTTATTGAGGAGTGTAAACGCCAGAGACTCAACACCCAGCATCCTCTGTAAAGTCAGTGCCCAGTTAAGATGGAAATAGCTAGATGCTCTTAATCACCAACTTTTTACAGAAGGTCGATGCCGCTGAGTTGCTCCGTCTCTACTTGAACTATGACCTTTTAGAAGAAGCTGTAGATTTGGTTTCGGAATACGTGGATGCAGTGTTGGGGAAAGGACATCAGTACTTCGGAATTGAGGTAGGTGTGTGCACACATTTCTTTTTGAGTCTGTATTGTCACACTAAGTAGGGTGAGGGTCTGAAAGTCAATTGAAGTGCAGCATAGTGGACTTACCTTTACTGTTTGGAGTTATACAACTAGTTTTCTCCAAGTTCAGGGCACTGGCACTCTCTGAGTCTCTAGTTTCTTGTTTATGAGAATACATTTCATTTTTCCCCATCGTAGGAATGTGGCTTCAGTTAGCATCTGCAGGAGTGGGGGAAATAAGAACCACGTGGGATTTGGTGTGTGCAGGAATGGTGCTGAGTCTCTCCCAGTGTTTTCTCCTTTAATCCTGCCAGCAGCCTGTGAGGAGCTCTTTTAATCCTTTCTTTTACCCATGAGGAAACAGGCTCAGAGGTTAAGTAAGTTGCCAGAGCTCACATGGTAAATAGTAGAGCCAGGTCTAAAAGCCAGGTCTAGCTAACTACAGAGCCAAGTTCTTAAACTCACAGGAAAGTATTCAGAATTTCGAAAGTTGAGCCTTCCTTTTCTGAATTTTTTTTCCCAGATAATTTGAATCTAAATCTCAGACTGGAAATAGTATCACTCGTTGACAATTCAGAGAAGAGTTTTTTGTGTTTATCCTTAATAGGCCTTAGGGCTCCTTTAAGATAAGAGCTGACAAGAATTTTAAAACACATTTGCTTTAACTGAGAAAAGGACAAGTTCCCCGGTTGAAAAGAGAAGCAGGGGGCTTCCAGTTTGTGTGTGTGTACATGCGTGCACACACAGTTTCTTATTGTGAAAAAAATAGGTAAAGCATTTTATGTTATCGAGGCCTGTAAAAGTAACTACTCAGAAGAAATGGTCCACTTTTCAGATTGTCTTCAAATAATAGGTATTCTTCCCTTCAGTTTCCACTGTCTGCAACAGCCCCAATGGTGTGGCTCCCGTACTCTTCCATTGATCAGCTGCTCCACGCTCTTGGAGAGAACAGTGCCAACAGTCACAACATTGCAGTGAGTGAACCCTCTCATGAGGCGTCCTATAAGCCCCTGCACTGGTAGTTCCACCTGAAAACTTGCTCTTCATTTCTTAAGAGGATTAAGGGGAGGACAGAAGCCATTTATTGCCCTTAACATGCTGCCTGAATGCCTTTAGAAAATGATTAGTTAAATCAGTTGTAGCCTCTGTGGTTCTGGGAAGAAAGCTGATAATGCTTTTATTAAAAATACTGATGTGGGGGTGGCCCCGTGGCCTAATGGTTAAGCTTGGCATACTCCGCTTCAGCAGCCCAGGTTCGGTTCCTGGGTGCAGACCTACACCAATCATCCACGGCCATGCTGTAGTGGCAACCCACATACAAAATAGAGAAAGATTGGCATAGATGTTAGCTCAGGGCGAATCTTCCTCAGCAAAAAAAAGTGGTGTGATTTGAATATTTAGAAAATTCATTAGGAAAACAGGATTGGAATATTGTGCCTAACAGAGAAGTCCAGGTTTATCAGTTGAGTCACACAGTAGACAGACTGCTGTACTGAACGGTGATTAAATGAAGCAGCGTGGCTAACGTCCTTATTAGAAGGAATATGGTTGGTGAAGTCAAAGTGATTAATAACTTCAATCTTTTTCAGTCCTTGACCTGTTCTGTAAGGATTCTCTTCTTTTCTCCTACAGCTGTCCCAGAAAATACTTGACAAACTGGATGACTACCAGCAAAAAGTTGATAAGGCAACACGAGATTTATTGTATCGTCGGAACCTGTGATCCAGACGGTTGCCTAGCCTTTGTAACCGCGTGGTGCCTCTTAGGGCTTAGGACTTTACCCTGCAGGAACCCTGTCCTCCGGGCCGATTTTGATACCTGTGAGCGATGTGTATAACATTCAAGTCTGCATTCTGCACGAGAGAGGAGGGCGACAGGCCACAGGACCTGTGCTTGCTGGCGGTGCTAACCCACAATTTCTGATTTTCAACCTTGGTCTCAAACAGCTGCTTTTGTATATGATTCACAAGCTTTTTTAGAGTTTATATTTTTTTAAACTACCGAAGACATTCTTTATCTGCAAATTAAAACCCACCTTCACTTTCCAAAATAGCTGATGGTCGTTGGCTTGTTGTAGCTGACCACCAAAAGCAGTTACTGCAAGTCCTTTCATTCTGCCCTGTCACTTTTTGTATTACAATGGAATTATTTTGTTCCAGAACTGACATGTATTTTCTGTATTGCAAACAGAGGCTAATGATTTTGTGTACTCTTTTCATTATTTATTGTGGAGTTTTTGTATGGCCTTCAATAAAGTATTAAGTAATTTGCTTAGATTAAGCCTAAAATGATGACCAGCTGTCAAAGAAGGTATTTTATTTTGAATCTGATTCTGAGGCTAAAGTTGAGTAAACTCTTAGCTAAGAAAATATTGGAAATCCATCAGCTACAAAAGTAACAGATTTTCAAAGTAAATTCCGTTAACTTTATGATTTATGATAATCAAGCTGGACTTGATCCTACAGTTAGTCTAATAATGTATGGGACCAAAATATAAACTTTCCTGATCAGATTCAGAGCATTGATTCCGCACAAATTTGGGGGAAGGTGAAAAATAAAATCTTGGATTTTATTCTGTATATTAAAATTTATCTTTGAAGGAAACAATCTGTATATTACTTGCTTGTATGCTCTTTGACCTTTCTTGAGTTTTTCATAAGCCTTTAATTTTTATACTATCAATACGATATTTACATTATATATTTTAAATATAACGATGTGAGTTTCCCTGTGGTACTGTTATTGGTAGATATTGAAGTATTGGTTCTTTTTTCATTTTAGCTCCACTGTAATTAATATGAGGTGTTTGCTGCAACTGGGGACGAGGAGAGTCCTTGTCATCCTAGCTCCATAAACCTGTGGCTTCCAACTGTAGTAAGAAATATATTTTGACCTATATACACATATATAACCAAAAGAAAGGTTTCACAAAATATGTATCCTCACTTACTATGTATGCTGATGTTTTCATGAGTGACTAATGGATCATAACCCACAGTCTGAAAAATATTAAACTGTGCTGTAGCCATTTCTGAAGGACAAGTAGCTTGAGACTGGCTCTGCTCCAGAAACCTGTCCATTGGTGTTGCTGATCAAAGCAGTGGTTTCCATGGTGGCAGTTCCCAAGACCCTGCCCAGCTTTTCCTGTCCCCACTATTTTGGTTCGAGGCCCAGAGCCCACGCTGGAGCCAGCTCAGCTCTTCTGCCCTTTTTCTTCCCCCTTCCTCACTTTGATTCCCAGCCAGAGCAGAAGGTGCCCGCATTGTTTCACTTCACTCTTCTCACCACTGTGGGTCTGTGTTTTTGTTTTCTAGACCATGTGATGTTTTAATAGTCCACAATAGCATCATTATTTCTTGCTTTTTCCAACTCTGGCAATTTTCTGATTACAAAATGTGACTAAAAGGACTCCCTCCTTTTTTAGTATTTAACTACCATTAAATAAGGGTTTGACTCTTAGAGGAAAACATAATTTCATAGTTCTTAAATAATTTAACAAAATGTAACTGATGAGGTCCTTACAATAAAAATTGGCATCATTTTTGGGGCTGGCCCCGTGGCATAGTGGTTAGGTTCAGTGCACTCCACTTCGGCAGCCCACGTTCGTGGTTTAGGATCCCTGGCATGGACCTACGCTATTTGTCAGCCGTGGTGTGGTGGCAACCCACATATAGAGTGGAGGAAGATTGGCACAGATGTTACCTCAGGGCTCATCTTCCTCAGTAAAACAAAAAACAATCAAAAAGAAAATTGGTATAATTTCTGTTAATAATAGAATTTATGACACCCTGAGTCTTATAGTGCCCATCCCTACTAAGTGCATCACTGATTTTTGTGACCTTCCAAGGAAGCTAATTTGCTCTGCAAAGCCATCTTGGCGCTGTCTAGTCACCTCTGCCAGCCCTCCTCAGGAAAACTCAAGAGCCCGAAGGGTCAGCTCTCACCAGTTCACTACTGGCTCCTCTCCCCATTCTGATTCCCTCCCAAAGTTCAGGCCTGTGTTGTTTCCTGAAACTTCACTGATCACTTAGAGGTAGAGAAAAAAAAGCTTAAAAACTGGATACAAGGGGCTGGCCCGCTGGCGCGGCAGTTAAGTTCACACGTTCCACTTCTCTGTGGCCCAGGGTTCACCGATGCGGACATGGCATCACTTGGCACACCATGCTGTGGTAGGCATCCCACATATAAAGTAGAGGCAGATGAGCACAGATGTTAGCTCACGGCCAGGCTTCCTCATCAAAAAGAGGAGAATTGGCAGCAGTTAGCTCAGGGCTAACCTTCCTCAAAAAACAAAAAACTGGATACAAGAGATAATGTAAGTTTGTAGAAACCAGAGACTGCCCATCCCCACAGATTCTTCTGTTGGCCACCTCTTAGTTCCTGCCTGCTCTCATGTGGCTGATACCAACATTCATCTCACTAAGAGCAATGTAAATTTAAGTGGGATTTATATTTAATTAGCCAACAAATGAAAAGTCTTATCAGTGAACACGTTTGAAGTAATAGAATTAATCTAATTTACCTCAACCTGGTACTACATTTTTTCTACTAGAATACGGTATGTATTATAGAAACTTCTAATTTCCTTTAATTGTCATAGTTCTTTCCAATTTTGTACCTAAAAACAAAGACAGTCCTATATTATTGTTTTTTCTCATATTGAGAGAGTCCTTAATGTAATAAGTAACTCATTAACCCCAAGCCATAAGAATATACCTTTCTGTGTCTTCACAAAACTCTGTCATCAAGAGGCCAGTTTATTGTTCAAATGACCTATTCCAGTCCCTATGGACTAAAAGTAGATATTCCAATAAATGAGGCTTCATGGTTTAAATGAACTTCCCTAAAACACACAAGGTCAAATAATGTGGTATGATAAAGAATATATCTGGTCCTCATCCCTGCTTTCTGGCACACAGCTTCAAAAACCCTTGTAATTTCCTGAGTGATGGAAGTCTTTGTTATGCTAATAAGGAGACTCTGAGTGGGGCCCTTAGATAGCTTCAGAGTGGAGCCGGTCACCAGGAAGACCAATGCTGGGGTAGTGATTATATGGTTGGAACCTTGGGCCAGCCCAACCTCCTGGGAGGACAGTGAGGGACAGGCGAGGGGGGCTGGAGACTGAATTCAATCACAGTCATGTGGACAACAATTTAATCCACCAATCCTATGTAGTGAAGTCCCAGCAAGGAATGGACACCAAGGCTGCATAGAGCTTCCTGGCTGGAGAACACAGAGATGTGCTGGCAGGGTGACATGCCATGACTCCACAGGGAGGCAGCACGGGAACTCTGCTTCCTCCCAGAACTCGCCCGCCCTGTGCATATCCTTTATAACAAAACTGTAGTAGTGAACGGAGTGGCGCTTTCCTGAGTTCTGTGAATGGTTCTAGAGAACTCTCCAACTTGAGGCCATGGGAACCCTCGATTATATAGCCAGTCAGAAGTGTGGGTGGGCTGAGGACCTCACTTGGACTGGCTTCTGAAGTAAGAGCAGTTGTCAATGCAAATAATCAATAACCAATCCATCAGTAAGAAAGATATTTACTTAATGAGCTAACGTGAGGACTGGCCCGGAAGGTCTCCCTTCCCCGGGGAAGAAAGCCCTCTGGGGAAGCGTGGTTTATAGTGTGGTTATATACGGTTTCAGAACAAAGAACACACATCAAGCATGTCAGGAATACAATTTTTTTTCCAAAGTCACAAGTTGTTTTGCCGCAGTTTAGCACATACACAGCAGGTCAACCTGAGACCTTGATTCTCTGGGAAGAAAAGCTTATCTTCAAAGAAGTGCTGGTATGGGCATCAGAGAAAGGGAGCCATTCATCCCTCTTTAAAGAGTGCCTTCTTTGCTTTGGGAAAAGGTTTGAAGGAGATGTAAGATGCGTGTTTGGTGGACCATAAGTCTGGCTGCTCTGGGAAAAACAACTTTTAGGCTGAATCAGATTTAAACCAGAATGGCTTCCCTGTAAAACTCAATACGTGAAAACTTCTTTTCATCACCGTCCTGTAGGGGACTAAGCCCTTTAAACCGACAGTCTGATGCTAGCTCCCAGGGATTATCGTCAGAATTGAATTGATCAAAGAACGCCCAGCTGAGGGTAAGACAATAAATAAGTGACAAAATTTAGATAAACCAACACACACGCAAACCTAAAACTTCATTCCACCCTACGGAAGCTGACACTTGAGTGGACAGTCCACCCCTGCAGGTGCTTGAAGTCCCAAAAGCCAGAGCTTTAAAAGGGATTCAGGAAGGTCAGCTTTTGAAATTAACATCAACTCCGGAGTAAAGACATCACGCACCACATATGATTATGGCTGAATATATTTGAAAATACGTGTTTATTCAAATGATTGTTCTTGGGTTTTCCTTATCAAACATCAGCCCTGATCATTTTGTTTTACTGAAATAACATTATCACCACAACCAAAAAACCTCAGTAATTCCAGAGACGCTCAAGTCCCTAGCAATCAAGGATCAGGCCTGATTTTTCTTTGCAGAGAGTGACTCTGACCATGTTTACCCACTCTGAGTCTAGACATAGGCAAACTCTTCTATAAAAAGCCAGATAATAAATAGTTTAGTCTTTGTAGTCTACATATGGTCTCTGCCACATATTCTTTGTTTTATTGTTTCTACAACCCTTTAAAAGGTGGGCCTAATTTAGCCATAAGTTGCCCACTCCAGGTCCAGATCCCTAAAACCTCTGAGGCCAACAACAGCAAAACGTGTCTCCCTCTAAAGCCAGTGGCTCTCAACCCTGGCTAAGCATTAAAATAACCCAAAGAACTTCTTTTTTTAAAAAGTCATTTTATTGAGGTTGTAATGGTCTATAACATTGTGTAATTTCAGGTATATATTATTTATCAGTTTCTGTGTAGATTGCATCGTGCTCACCACCAGTAGTTTAATTTTTATCCATTGACATATATATGTGCCCCTTTACCCCTTTTGCCCATCCCCATCCCCCTTCCCCTTTGGTAACCACTAATCTGTTCTCTTTTCCTTGTGTGCGTTTGTCTTCCACATATCAGCGAAATCAGGTGGTGTTTGTCTTTGTCTGTCTGGCTGATTTCGCTTATCATCGTACCCTCAAGGTCCATCCATGTTGTTGCAAATAGGACAATTTTGTCTTTTTTATGGCTGAGTAGTATTCCGTTGTATATGTATGCCACATCTTCTCTATCCAATCATCAATCAATGGGCACTTGGGTTGCTTCCACGTCTTGGCTATTGTGAATAGTGCTGCAATGAACATAGGGGTGCTTGAGGCTCTGAATTGTTGATTTCAAGTTCTGTGGATAAATACCCAGTAGTGGGATTGCTGGGTCATATGGTATTTCTATTTTTAATTTTTTGAAAAATCTCTATACTGTTTTCCATAGCGGCTGCACCAGTTTACACTCCCACCAGCAGGGTATGAGGGTTCCCTTCTCTCCACATCCTCCCCAACATTTGTTATTTTTTGTCTCAGTAATTATAGCCATTCTGACCAGTGGAAAGTGATATCTCATTGTAGTATTTGGTTTTGGTTTTGGTGAGGAAGATTGGCTCTGAGCTAACATCTGTTGCCAACCTTCCTCTTTTTTTCTCTCTCTCTCCCAAGTCCCAGTACGTAGTTGTATATCCCAGTTGTAAGTCTTTCTAGTTCTTCTATGTGGGATGCCACCACAGCACAGCTTGGTGAGTGGTATGTAGGTCTGCGCCCAGGATCTGAACCAGCGAACCCTAAGCTGCTGAAGTGGAGCACACGGACTTAACCACTATACTACTGGGCTGGCCCCTTATGGTAGTTTTGATCTTCATTTCCCTAATAATTAGTGATGTTGAACATCTTTTCATGTACCTGTTGGCCATCTGTATATCTTCTTTGGGAAAATGTCTGTTCATATCCTCTGCCTGTTTTTTGATCAGGTTGTTTGTGTTTTTGTTGTTGAGTTATATAAGAGCTTTTTTTTTTTTTTTGCAGTTTTTCTCCCCAAATCTGCCCAGTATGTAGTTGCATATTTTAGTTGTGGGTCCTTCTTGTTGTGGTATGTGTGATGTCACCTCAGCATGGCCTGATAAGCCGTGCCATGTCCGCGCCCAGGATTCGAACCAGTGAAATCCTGGGCGCAGACATGGCACTGCTCATCAAACCACACTGAGGCAGCATCCCACATGCCACAACTAGAAGGACCCACAATGAAGAATATACAACTATGTACCGGGGGGCTTTGGGGAGAAAAAGGAAAAAAATAAAATCTTTAAAAAAAAAAATTGATGTGGGCCTTGCACTCTCACTCCCAGTCCAACTGATTGAGATTCTTATATTGCCTTTTTTTTTTTAAGCTATAGTGCTTGCTTACAAGTCTCTTTTTTTTGCTGAGGAAGATTCGCCCTGAGCTAACATCTGTTGCCTATCTTCCTCTTTTTCTGCTTAAGGAAGATTCACCCTGAACTGACACCTGTGCCAATCTTCCTCTATTTTGTATGTGGATTACCACCACAGCATGGCTGATGAGCATTGTAGGTCCATGTCTGGGACTGACAAACCCAGGCCACCGATGTAGAGTGTGCCAGACTTAAGCACTATGCCAAGGGGCCGGGCCCTCTTATATTGCTTTAATGCTCTCCAGATGGTTCTATGAACAGGCAGGGTTGAGAACTCTGGATATAAACATAACAGTCACCTCTAGAAATTTAAGTTTCTCCAAAAGCAAACAGCTTTTCACATTTCCATGCATTGTGGTTTAGCTCATAATCTCAACTTGGTTCCAGCCAGTTTTATAATAGGATCTGGACTTTTGTGTAAACAACAGGCTCGTTAATAGTAATAATAGCTACCATATAATGATTGCTTATATTGTTCCTGGTGCAAGGCAAAGAGCTTAAAACTATGATCTCATTTAAACTTCACAACAACCCTATGAACACTGTTACTAACACATTTTACAATTGCAGAAGCAAGTTTAGGGATGCTAAGAAACTTGGCCAGTCACATCTGGAAGGTGCTGCAGCTGGGTTTTGAATCCAGACGTTTGATGCACAGCTGTATCCCATGCACAACTACCATATAGCAATGCCTTTCTCTTCAAGAAATAAATCAGGGGCCGACCCCATGGCCGAGTGGTTAAGTTTGCGTGTTCCACTTTGGCGGCCCAGGGTTTTGCTGGTTCTGATCCTGGGTGGGGACATGGCACCGCTCATCAGGCCATGCTGAGGCAGCGTCCCACATAGCACAACCAGAGGCACTCACAACTAGAATATACAACTATGTACTGGGGGACTTTGGGGAGAAGAAGAAGAAGAAGAAAGGAAAAGATTGGTAACAGTTGTTAGGTCAGGTGTCAATCTTTATTTTTATTTATTTATTTATTTATTTATGAAGATCAGCCATGAGCTAACATCTGCTGCCAATCCTCCTCTTTTTGCTGAGGAAGACTGGCCCTGAGCTAACATGCGTGGCCATCTTCCTCTACTTTTTATGTGGGACACCTACCACAGCAAGCTTTTCCAAGCAGTGCCATGTCTGCACCCAGCATCTGAATCGGTGAACCCCAGGCTACTGAAGCGGAATGTGTGCACTTAACCACTGTGCCACCAGCCCAGCCCCTCAGGTGCTAATCCTTTTTTTTTAAAGATTTTATTTTTCCTTATTCTCCCCAAAGCCCCCCAGTACATAGTTGTATATTCTTAGTTGTGCATCCTTCTAGCTGCGGCATATGGGATACTGCCTCAGCATGGCCTGAAGAGCAGTGCCATGTCCGTGCCCAGGATTTGAACCAGCAAAACCCTGGGCAACTGAAGGGGAGTGTGCAAACTTAACCCTCAGCCACGGGGCTGGCCCCTCAAGTGCCAATCTTTAAAAAAAAGAAAGAAATCAGAAAATTGCTAATGGCTTCAAAATAGCAAATTCCCCTCTCCTCCTAGTTGTTAATTTTTTAGAAATCTTGGAAGTCTAATCTCAGGACACCCTAATCCAGACGTTCCTGCCATAGGCGAGAAAAGGAAAGAACTCTTGCTACTTATTTCAAGTTTGTATACATTCATGCAAAAACTCTGAGTGTGATACTGAACCTCTTATTCTCAAGTTCTCGTGCCCAATGTGCAGTAAACCAATCACTGAGCCATCGGTGCTGGGAGATGTAGAAAGGCTTTATTCAAATTGGCCAAAATGAGAAGGCAGGAGGATGAGCTCTCTCAAATCTGCCTTAACAAGAGAAGAAAGCAGAGGGCTGATTACAGAGCTAAGGGGCTTGGCAGGATGAGTTTCAGAGAAACAAAGGGGTAATCTTTCACTCCGGAGAAGCTCTTGGGCAACCTGACTTCTGGGCATCAATGGCAGCTGGGGGCTGGTCATCCAGTGATTGCAACCTCTCTGAAGACATTCTCTTTCTTCTGCAAAACAAGCTCACAAATCCTTGAGACCCCTGAGTCACCCCTGAGGTTGAACAAGAAAACAGCAAATTGACAAGATTCATCCACGTCTGTGTTGGGAACAAGGTCGAAGGGCAATGATGTTCTTATTGAATATCTACAGTAGCCCTCAGGTACCCAGTTTCAAGTGCTTATGTTTCAGAAAGTGTATTTCATACATAGGGAAGAAAACAGACAAGTCACTGCTGATGAGGATCAAGGCTGCCCCAGGGAGAGAAGCCCAAGGCGTCCTGGCCTGCATACCAATCTATATCATCCTCTGGGAAGCATAGGATGTGACCTGATCCGACCTGATTCCTATCCAAAGTTATTGGACCACCCAATCACCAGACCCTACCTGCACTGATACCATTTTAATGACTTTTTCACGTGATCTTTCCTTTGTCTTCTAAAGAAATAACTCACATACCTATGCCTTATAAATTTAGTCCTACCCTCAACCCATTGCAGCTCTTCACTGCCCGTGGGTCCTGTCCCCATGCTGCAGCTCTTCACTGCCCATGGGTCCTGTCCCCATGCTATTCTCTGAATAAAAGAGCACTACTGCCACACCTTGAGAGTCCAAGAAATCTTTCGACTCCTCGGCTCGCTGAGCCTGCATCAACTGCTTTCATGGCTTTTTCATCCAACAGCCAATTTGAAGGTTCATCTATAAATCAGGGATAATATCTACCTTATAAGGTTCTAAGAATCAAATGCAGTTCTGCATGTAAAGTGTTTAGACAGTGCCTGATACAGTAAGTGCTCAATAAATGTGTGATATTATCAGTATGCCCTAGTAAGAACTGTGTTAGCCACTGTGGCTATAAAAATAAGATCACTGAATTTCTTCCTCCTCCTCTTTTTTTTAAATTGAAGCTGACATACAATATTATATTACTTTCAGGTGTACAATATAGTGATTTGACATTTACTTATATTATAAAATGATCACCCTGATAAGACTAACAACCACCTGTCATCATACAGTTATTACAATACTGTTGACTCCACTGGGTTTCTTCTCAAGCTCAACTTAGAAGGGGGAGATGGCTATCAACAGTAAGATGTCAAGTGCTGGGGAGGGGCTGGCATTCAGACACTAGGTTCAAAGAGGTAATGCCTGCACTAGGTCTTAAGGAATGAAAAAAATTTCGCCATGTGATGCAGTACTAATGCCAACTAGCGTGAAGAATTCAAGGTCAGAGCCATGATGCTCCAAGTAGCTGGCTCCAGAGTGGGAAAAAGGAGAGCCCGGGAGGGAGATTGCCAAAGGAAGATAAATCTAATAAAGCCGGCTGAGAATACCAGAGGGCCAGACTGGGAAAGCTCCCGTATCCCATCGCAACAATTTAGGCTTTTCCCTCATGTGCAGTATAGTATAGTGATTTTTTTCCAGCTGATAAGCAACATAATGAGACATCCTCTTTGTGCTGTAAGAAAAAATTTGCAAACGCATGAAAGACCCACTATTCTAGTTAACGTTCAGGGCTATATCCAAAGTAAGCCACAATAACCAGGGCGAACCTCGGGGAAGAGCCGGGAAAGCAGCACAACTGCCTAGAAGACAAACAACAACGAAGAGCTAGCCGAGAACAGGGACAAGATGGAGGACAAGGAGGTAAAGAAAAGACTCTGCAAGAAACGCATGGGGTGGAGCGCGACGTACTGGGGCAGTCATTCAAACCCAGGCCCTTCCGCCCTATTGGCTTGAACCTCACACTTTTTCCTATTCCATTGGCTACTGGCTCCTTCAATGGGTCAAAACAGCCAATCATCTAGCGCCGTGGGTAAAGACCGCCCTTCTTTTGCGGGGGGAGGAGACAGAAGGGCGTGAGGGGCTCAAGGCGCTTGCGCGGAGGCGCGCTCCGCCGGTTAAAAGCGGATCGTCGCCGGAGGCGGTGTTGCGGTGCATGAATATTGATTACGCAGCGCCGTGCCGAGCGCCCGCCCCTCTCGGCTGCCCGACGCTCTCGGCTCGCGCTCGGGCTCGCGATGGGGAAGAAGTCCCGGGCGGTACCCGGCCGCAGGCCCATCCTGCAGCTCTCTCCGCCGGGGCCCCGGAGCAGCACGCCGGGCCGCGACCCGGAGCCGGAACCCGACGCCGAGCCGGACTCGACGGCGGCGGCGTCCACCCAGCCAGTCCCGGCGGCAGCGCCGCCGAGCACGACGAGCGCGGTGACTACTGCCGCCGCGGCTCCGGACGACTCGCCTTCAGAAGGTGAGGGTGCGCGAGAGGCCGCGGGCCTCAGCGGTGAGGCCGAAACTCGAGCTCGGGGCTTGCGGCCTAGGCCTGTCGGGCAGGGCCCTGGGAGGAAGAGGAACCGGGGCGGGCGGCGTCCGCATCCGAGGCCTGCTGCGTGGAGGGGGCCCGCGGGAGGACGGCTGTGGCCCCCGACGCGGCGGAAGGCGCCGCGGGGCCGGGTGCGCCGCCCGGAGCGACCCAGAGGCGCAGCCATCTCTGCCGCTGGGGCTGCCCGGGCGCCCGTGTCGTCTCCGTGTCGGCGCGCGCGTTCGCGTAACTTAGGGGGTCCAGGCGAGAGTCTGGGTCTTCGCGTCCGAGGCTGGGTGACAGTGGACCCTGGGTTTTTCTGCACGTCATCTGCTCTTCTTTTTGGTTGCAATTGGGAGGGACCCTTTAGAAGCGAGCAGACTCTTAGTATGCCAGCCAAAGCGTAAGGCACTCCAAATGGGCGGGTGTCCCCAACGAGTCCTGGAGCCGTGGGGCTCGTGGGTTCCCAAGCCCGTGTGTGTTTCTCCCCGGAATGGTGCTTGGATCAAGAGTAACTGTTCCATGCTGCGGCAGGGGCCTGCGCTGGGGAGGCTGCGACCATTCCAGGTGTTAACAGAATCATCCTGGGTAGCTCATGCGGAAACACAGTGGTAGCCGTGCCTGTTGTAAAGGCCCGATGGTAGCCTGGAGAAGATTTCTTGTGTGTGTGTTTGTGTGTGTGTGTTTTAACTTTGAATCAGTTCAGATGTAATTTCTAGACGCACTGTTCAGCTTCTTAAAGTCAGTAGGCAAATGGAAGATTCTGGCTGTGCTTATCATCTCCCAATTATTTGGGTCAGGGATGGATTATCCACGCTATTTTTCAGTAGATGGAATCTAAATGTGAAAGGGCAAATCGAAGATTGTTTTTATCACCTGTAGTGTTTTCCCGGGCCCATGGTCTGACTGTAGTGTTCTTTTGTTCGTTTGTTAAATCCAGATGAACAGGAAGTGGTGGTGGAGATTCCCAGAGTTGTTCAGAATCCTCCAAAACCAGTCATGACCGCCAGACCCACAGCCGTGAAAGCAACAGGTATAGTTTTTTTGTTTTGGTTTGGTTTTTTTGATGCTTTTCTACAATATTTAGGTTTGTATATAGAGTGGCGAATGTGTCAGTGTTGCTAATTTATATTTCTCCCAGAAAATGGAAACTTAAAATCTTTCTGTTTGGGAGGGCTTGTTGGTGCACACTTTAACCAGTAAAATCTGTGGTTGCTTTTTCTTTCTACCCAAAATACTTTGTACTCTTTTTTTTCTCCTAGTGCTATTTTGTAACTCCTTTCCCGGCTCCCCCACGAGCTTGGCATTCTTTAGGAACGCCAGAGATGTCTTTTCATTCTATTTCTTTTCTAACACACTGCTTTGGTTATTACCTGGCAAATGTTTTGGAGGTAAAAATTACTCTTATTAAATCTTTTTTAAGCACAGAGGAATATTTTCGGTAGTGGTTTCATAGACAAATCTGGGTTCAAATCACCACTCTAGCGTTCATTCTGAGACTTCAGGGCCTCATGCATCTGTAAAAGGGATTTTACAGCCCTAAGGTATTTTGAAGATTAAATTGAACAATGTATATACATTTCTGACACAGCAAGTGCCAAGAATGTTAGTTTTCGCTACTCTTTAGATGTTGAAAGATTAAAATATGTTTTGATGCTAATTGTTCTTTAGTTGGTAACAGTTTTATTCTTTTTAGTTTGGGCTACTTTTTGTGCTACATGACACCTGAAATAATAGATGCTTGCCCCCCCCCCCCCCCCCGTTTGCCATTTGCCACTTAAAAAAAACAAAAACAAAGCCAATGCAGGTTAGAAAAGCTAAAACTTAGTTGAGAGAGAAATTTTAGAATTAGAAAATACCATTTTGTGTTTGTAAACTGCATATATTATTTCATTTGAGTCTTCTAAGAATCGTGTAAGGTGGATAGAATTTAAATGTTCCTAGGAGAAATCCTTTTTTTTTTTGGAGGAAGATTAACCCTGAGCTAACACCCCCCCGCCAATCCTCCTCTTTTTTGCTGAGGAAGATTAGCCCTCAGCTAACATCCACACCCATCTTCCTCTACTTTATATGTGGGACGCCTGCCACAGCATGGCTTGCCAACCAGTGCATAGATCCACACCCAGGATCCGAACCAGCAAACCCCGGGCCACCAAAGTGGAACGTGCAAACTTAACCACTGCACCACCGGGCTGACCCAGGAGAAATCCTCAATTGCTATGTCAGTCAGTGCTTCAGGCCTTTATGTGCCTTGTGAACAGAAATGTTTTCATTCCCTTCAATTTGCTCCTGTAACATAACAATGTATCAGCTTTATTATTTCTTACCTACCAGTCGGTATAATACATACGAAGGTTTGTGACCGAAGGGAAAGAGTTTTCCATTATTTGCATTGCTTTTTGTAACCATTAGAGTAGATATTCAGCACTTGACTTTTTTTTAAGATGATTTTAGTTAAAGGATTTTATCTTTATGTTTCTAGAAACATGCCAGATTTCTTTCCACAAAAAAGGAGTAAAAGTCTTAAGTTGTTAAGGTATGCTTTTATAATATGGTGGAACAAGCGTATCTAATACTTCTTTGCTGAAAAATATTATGGTGTATGCATGTGAAATTATTTAAAGAAAAATTTAGAATAAGCTTTATGAAATTAGATCAATAGACTACTATGATAGTTAACAGTATTTAAGCATCTTCTAGAAAAGGGTTCTTAGGGTTCCACAGATGAGTGTCAGAGGTCTCTGAATCCCCTGAAATTGCACACTAAGCTATGTTTTCCTGGGAGAGGGTCCATAGCTTTTATCATATTGATAATAGTTTCTATGACCAGCTAATCAAGAGGACTAAAAACCACTGTTCAGATAATGTTGCGAGGAAATGGTAGTAGACGTTGAAGACACAGTTACTGTTTGAAGCTTAGTAGGAGAGTAAGGTGCACACCTAAGAAATAATTTACTGCCTAATGTAGTTAGTTGATTTACAGCTTGTGTGGCACCATCCATTAAAGTTAAGCAAAGTCAGATTTTTTTTTTTTGAGGAAGATTAGCCCTGAGCTAACTACTGCCAATCTTCCTCTTTTTTTTCCTGAGGAAGGCTGGCCCTTGAGCTAACATCCGTGCCCATCTTCCTCTACTTTATACGTGGGACGCCTACCACAGCATGGCTTTTCCCAAGTGGTGCCATGTCCGCACCCGGCATCCAAACCGGCGAACGCCGGGCTGCCAAAGCGGAACGTGCGAACTTAACTGCTGTGCCACCACAAATTGAGATTTGAGGAGTCTGCATTCCTCTCAAAAAAGACCGCTAAGGACGGACTGTGGCCCTGAAGAATGGCCTTGATTCCTCTGGTTTCAAGTAGCAATATCTCAATAGTAGTCTAGGGTATGGTCCTTTGAGGCTTTCGTTTATTTTACTAAGATTAAGCAATTTTACGTAATATTGTGAATATTTATTTTCAGTCTCAGTCTAAATTCGTGCCTGTTCCTTATCGACATGGGGACTAAGTTTTCACAGGTGTAGTTGGAACTTAAGTGCATTTCATGACTTGCTTTTATTCCTTTTACATTACTTTTTTCCTCCTTAGCATTGTTTCCTGTAATCCTATAATGGTCTGATTAATCATAAAATAATACTGCGTCAGATACCGTGCTGTAATTTGCTTTCCCTCTTCCTTATTTCAGAGCATTTGGGTTGTTCACAGTTTTCACTTATTTAAATAAGGCTGCTAGAAGCTTTGTACACAAGAATTTTTTTGCATTATTCTTGGGGTTATATTCCTAAAGATGGGTATACATAGCTAAGAGAAACTTGAAGAGTTTTGTAGCTCTTGATGCATGTGGCCAGATTATTCTTAAGAAATGCTGAATCAGGGGCCAGCCCTGTGGCATAGTGGTTAAGTTCACACACTCTGCTTTGGCGGCCCGGGGTTCACAGACTCGGATCCCGGGTGTGGACCTAGCACTGCTTGTCAAGCCACGCTGTGGTGACATCCCACATGAAATAGAGGAAGATTGGCACAGGTGTTACCTCAGTGACAATTTTCCTCAAGCAAAAAGGAAGATTGACAGCAGGTGTTAACTCAGGGCCAATCTTCCTGACACACACACTCAAAGAAATACTGAATCAATTTATAGTGTCTCTGACAATATTAAGTATGCCTGTTTCCCCACAGTACTGGGTTTAATCATTTTCATTTACTTTGCTATTTAATAGTCATTATGTCATTAGGAGCTTGGGAGACTCCTGGTGAGAGTATTGTGAAAAGCTCTGAGGTGAAAAAAAAAAAATTAGGTGGAGCTTTGGCTAAACCTTTGCCTGTGACCCACTCTGGGCCTGGGGAATTACCCTCGCTTGGGGCGTGTTGTAAACATTCCATGAGGCTCACCTGACTGGAACCTTTTACCAAAGGATACACAATTAAGGCTGATGACCTGGCTGATTATATCTCTGATTATCTCTAAACTAAGAAGTGTTTTTATGTAAAAACAAATTTCCCATCCTTCCTCCTCCCGTCAAAAAACCATCAGTGCTGAATACTGAAGTGCAGGTTTTCCCATACAAAATGTCTCCTGCAGTTTTGCTCTTATAAGACTTACTTCTTGTTCAGAAAATCAGGCAAGTTGACTGGCATGTTCCAAAACAATGAGAAATAAAATATTTGGTAACTGGAAAATGGAAACACTGTGAAATAAAGGTCCACTTAAAAATCTTTCTGATCACTTTAAAATAATATTTTGGAAATTGATATTTATTGTAAGAACTTAACTATATGCCAAAAAATAGTGAAGGGAAGATTTATATGGCTAAAGCATTGAATGTGAAGTCTTGTATGATAAATGAAGCTACTAGTGTTTATTTTTTAGATGAACCCATAAATTCACTTAGGGAATTAGGACAAAACTAGATTTTACTTCCTGTTCATTTATCGAATATTTATTGAGAAAGTAGAATGTGCTGGGCACTGGGAAATCTAGTCTTATTGATATCTGAACAGTCTAGCTAAACTTTAACATTTCATGTACCTACTATAATAAAATTAGATACAAAGGTAGTTATTAGCTAATTGTAACATTAGTGTAGCCACGGGCGATAGAAAAGGAAATAGCAGCGTTACAGAGGTCATACCCGGTACAACTGGAGTTTGAGGAAGACATTGATAATTGGTTCTAGCTGTTCTGTTGTTGTTTGTTTGTTTCTTGGTTTTGTTCTGGCACTTTCGAGTTCCATTTTAATTCGTCACTTCTCCATTGATGAAAAATCATTGCAAAACAGCTTTCTTTTTAACTTTGAAAATCCCTTTGTTGGTCTACTAAACCCTAATTGGCTTTTGCTTGTTTGAGATGGATGCATAAATCAAGTAATTCTAAACTCAGTGTATACTGTTATTTTCCCAGGGAGAGTATGAGGTTGAATAATCGAGCATGTATTTTGAGAAGGATGTCAAGTAGCTATGTGGATTGATTTTATTAGCTCTAAGTGCGTAATGTAATTTCTCCCTCTCTGTGGCATTTCAGTGATGATTTGCGGTTGTGTTTGAAGCCGTAAACTAGATGTGAGCTCTGCCTGAAGAACCCCGTTAGACGTTCTCTTGGACACGCTGGCGTTGTTGCTCCTGACGTTGTTCACCTTTTTGTTCCTAGGAGGTCTGTGCTTGCTTGGTGCATATGCTGACAGTGATGACGACGAGAGTGATGTTTCAGAAAAACCAGCGCAGTCGAAAGAGGCGAATGGAAACCAGTCAGCCGATATTGATAGTACATTAGCCAACTTCCTAGCGGTTAGTGGTGCTTTTGTTTGGGTTTTTAGTTATTGGAGCCACTTCGGGACCTGGATCTCAAGTCGTTAGTCTACTTATCAATCTCAGTGTCCCGTTCTCCCCTCTTCTCCTCCTCATCGCCTTCCCACTGCCCCTTCCCTGCTTAGTGCCTCTCCAGCCCTCTCCCTCTTCTCTGTTTGTAAAGCTTGTAAGGAGAAAAGGGGAAAAAATAGAAGGGTGTGGGGAACTTGTGTAATTGGAAGATGAGAGTTTTGATTTGAGAAGCTGAGAACTGATCATGTAGGATTTTTTTAAGTGATCGTCATTTCCTCAGTTTTCAGGTTTTGATATGATTAATGCATTTGTTACTATTTTCATTCTAAAGGAGATTGATGCCATAACAGCTCCTCAGCCAGCAGCTCCTGCAGGAGCCTCTGCTCCACCTCCTACTCCACCCCGACCGGAGCCAAAGGAATCAGCATCATCTGCCCTTGCTTCCACTGCTGCAAATGGAACAGACCCAGCCCAGGCGTCAGGGTGGCAGTATGATACCCAGTGTTCACTGGCAGGAGGTAAGCTTGATTCTTTGATTTTTAAAGAAATCTAGGGCCGGCCCAGTGGCGCAGTGGTTAAGTGTGCATGTTCCACTTCAGCAGCCCGGGGTTCGCTGGTTCGGGTCCTGGGTGCAGACATGACACTGCTTGGCAAGCCATGCTGTGGCAGGCGTCCCACGTATAAAGTAGAGAAAGATGGGCACAATGTTAGCTGAGGGCCAGTCTTCCTCAGCAAAAGAGGAGGATTGGTGGCAGATGTTAGCTCAGGGCTAATCTTCCTCAAAAAAAAAAAGAAAGAAATCTAGAGTGCAATCTTTAAAGATGTCCTAGGCATTGAGATCCCCAAAGATGAAAATCTGTCTGCTGTAGCCCCAGACTTTAGGATTCTGGCCTTTTAAATATAGTATTTGGAAGGTGAGAAGTAGGAAGGTTTTCTTTGGGAATTACTGGATATAAATTTATCTTTTGAAAGATAATTGCTTGCCCTTTTAACCAGTAGCAGGTTATGTCAGGTAAATAATAACAGCTATTTTAAAAAGCCTTTTGGGGTTCAAATAGATTTTTGGACCATCAAACTGCTTTTCTTAACTGTGTGTGCAAAGATGATTTGGGAGAGAGGAGTTCCCCTAATGTCTGGAGACATTTTGGTTATCACAACAGGTGACAGGAGAGTGTTACTGCGTCTAGTGGGTAGAGGCCAGGATGCTGCTGAACACTGCGTAGGACTGCCCCCCACAGCAAAGAACTGTCCTGCCCAGATGTTACCAGTGCTGACGTTGAGACACCCTGTGTTAGATTGCTATGCCTGTAGAGCTGACTTAGGATATAAGGGTAGAATTGTGGAGGAAGTTGTGCTTCTTAAAATTTATTTTCTTCTAGTTGGAATTGAGATGGGAGATTGGCAAGAAGTCTGGGATGAGAACACAGGATGCTATTATTATTGGAACACACAAACAAATGAAGTGACTTGGGAGTTGCCCCAGTGTCTTGCCACCCAGGTACAGGGATTACAACATTACCAGCCCAGGTAAGAATAGACTTGAGAAAGAAATTACCTAGAAGGATATTAAGAGTCTTACCTTTGCTGATAATATTGGCCTTCTATTTCTCTTGCTAAGTATATTTTTTTTAGTTCTGTAACAGGTGCCGAAGCTAGTTTTGTGGTAAATACAGACATTTACACTAAGGAGAAAAATGTTTCTGTTTCTAGTAGTAAAAGTGGACCAGTCGTACCCAAGCGAGAAGTTAAAAAGGTCAGTGTTACATCTTTCCTCATTTGCTTATTTAAAATCTAAAGAGCTTGACTGTTCCTCTGGCACAGGTATAGAAGCTTTCTGTTAATATTTTACAATCAGGTATGGAATAGGATAAATTCTGTTTCTTAAAGTTTTACTTAACTGTTTCTGTATATTACGTGGCATTTACAGCACTTAGCCAGTTTGGTGGTTCTTTTGGAGCTTTGGGATGCCACCGAGGCTTCTTGGGTCATTGTGAAGGACATGGGAGCAGCCACACAGGCAGGGCTTCAGGTCCCCTTCTCTACTTCAGAATAGTTCTATTTTGGGATTCCATGTAATTTTTTTTTTTAATAAAAAGATCAGCTACCTTAAAAATTAAAAACTATTAGTGGAATAATTATTTCTATAGCCTCATCAGTAAGAAAAGTAAGCTGTAGTCTACAGAGAGAGGATGTGTTGAATTTTATCTTGAATTTTTAAATGATGGGTTCAAAGGAGTTTTTTAATAACCAAAAGTACTTTTAGAATAATTTACTCTTTACAACTCCAGGAGGGATGTAGAATAAATATTCTCCCGATGGAGGAAATAGACGCTTAAATATAATCATGCATTTCGTTTTAGAAATATTTCACTTTCCCCTAAATCACCTTCACAGCATACCTGTGAGGTTATCTTCCTCATACAGAAGAGGAAGGTAAAGACTTACCCAGTCATGTGTTGAGCTTATTCGAATCTGCCTCTGCTCCTTACTAGTCTGTCTGTTGACATAGGAGGTAGTGGGGAGGGTATATAGTGTGAGTCCCACCCCGAACTAGCTTTCAGTTCAAACCTGCCTTCCTGAAGTAACGGTGTCTCCATTATACACATGTAATCTGCTATTAACATGTGTAATACTAATTAGACATACTAATCTGTTGCGAATTGGTGGTTTTTAAGAATATCCAGTGACTGAAAAGTACAGTCATTTTTAACATGAACAATTCAATATATATTCAGTGAGATTTCTTTGAAAATTATGTGAGATTATTTTATTCTTTATAGGAACTAAATGAAGGAATTCAGGCTCTCTCAAATAATGAGGAGGAGAAGAAAGGCGTGGCAGCATCGTTGCTTGCTCCTTTGCTGCCTGAGGGAATAAAGGAGGAAGAAGAGAGATGGAGAAGAAAAGTAATTTGTAAAGAAGCGGAGCCAGTTCCAGAAGTGAAGGAAACAAGTACGACAGTAGAAGAAGCAGCAACAGTCGGAAAGCCCCAGGAGATGATGTTGGACAGTTTGGAGGACCCTTCCCAGGAGGACCTGTGTAGTGTTGTTCAGTCTGGAGAGAGTGAAGAGGAAGAGGAGCAAGACACCCTTGAGCTGGAGCTAGTTTTGGAAAGGAAAAAAGTAAGTGTTTGCCGTTCTAGTCAGAGTAAATTTCTCCCCTCAGTACTGTCATACTCTGGGACCTTTGTGCTCAGTCTGCAGCTGTTTTTGGGATTTTGTTTTTCTTATCCTTTCATCTAGAGTGTTTGAGCTTCTGCAATGAAAGCTTGAACTAGGGAGTTGTAGTTCCTTTGGGCCCTGATGATGCTTTTGGTAGTCGACAACCAGTAAAGACCGACATTGTTCTGGTTTAAAGATAGATACAATGAGTAATGTATCTTTGATTTAGCTTCTTAACAAATGAGCATTGCAAATTCTTGTGAGAACTTGATTTTTAACCCAACCGTTAGAGTACAAGTTGGCTTCCGGTGATCAGCTACAGCGTTGTTTGGATACTTAAATGGGCCTTCTAAGGAACAAGAATTAAGAAGAACCCATGATTTCATGTGCTTTCCTTTTAAAAAGGTGGTCCACTGGAAACTTTCCTGATTGGGAAGTTGAGTTTTGCCTGTTTTCTGCCCTGATTTTTCTTCAAACAGTTTTATCTATTGTTTCCTTCAGTGTGAAGCAAAATCTTAATAGGTGTTATGATAGTAATATCTCCTTGAAGCTTCCCACCCTTTTGAAAAATTTGAGTGGCCAGCCCGTGGCCGAGTGGTTAAGTTCGTGCCCTCCGCTTTGGTGGCCTAGGGTTTCACCAGTTCGAATCCTGGGCGTGGACGTGGCACTGCTCATCAAGCCATGAAGAGGCCGCATCCCACATGCCACAGCTAGAAGGACCCACAACTAGAAATACACAACCATGTACCTGGGGAGCTTTGGGGAGAAAAGGGAAAAATAAAATCTTAAAAAAAAAAATTTGAAGCTATGGAGAGCGACTAGCTAAGTTAAGCTTTATCTGTTGTGTGCATGTATTGGAAAACTAGTCTATTAGTAGATCTCTAGGACCTATCCCCTTCAAATCTATATTTGTTAACTATAATCATGAATCAACATTTATTGAGTAACAATAGAATATGGAGCATAACGCTCAGCTCTGATGGAAAAATGTGTTAAGAAATACTTGTCTTCAAAGAATTTAAATTCAAAGAACGCCTGGGTACTTGCAACTCACAAATGCTTAAGTGTTGATAAGTAGTGAATAACACTCTAACTTGATTGTCTTGTTCGTTGTAGGCAGAGTTGCGAGCCTTGGAGGAAGGAGATGGTAGTGTGTCAGGGTCTAGTCCATGTTCTGATATCAGCCAGCCAGCATCTCAAGATGGAATGCGTAGACTTATGTCTAAAAGAGGGAAATGGAAGATGTTTGTTCGAGCTACCAGTCCAGAATCTACCAGCCGGAGTTCTAGCAAAACTGGACGAGAGACTCCAGAAAATGGAGAAGCTGGTAACTCATGCTCTACATTAAACTTCAGAGTTTGAAAAATATAGAGGGGAAATCTTTCTTTCGCTTTTTTTCTTCCCTCTTCAGCAAAAAGCGAGAGACGGCTCTTTGACCCTTTTAGGGAAGTCCTGGGAAGGAGGCGTCCCTTCACTGCTCTCCACCTCCAGTGGAGGAGTAAGAGTCTGAGAGGCTGGCATCCGCTGGGTTGTGTGTTCACTACTGATTAGGAATTACTTCTCCCTTAATAGCAGCAAAGCAAGATTGACTCCCCTTATTTTTTATCACTTAGCACTATAGTTGTCTTGATCTGTATAAAGACCAGGCGCTCTCCTTAGCCTACTATTTCCAGATGGTAGGCAAGGCAGGCCAGGACCGCCTCTGGCAAGCCCAGCCTCATCTCTGTTCTCTCTGCGTTGTGGAAAGGGAGCAGTAAAATTTGAACACCTAACCTTAGTTGAGTAAACCTAGCAGAGGATACCTTACAGGTTTTGGTTAAAAAACAAGTAAACAAAAACATAGGTAATAAGTAAATGCAGACATCTTGTTTGAAGTTTTTCTTTTCAATCAACATTAGAGGAGAATACAAAGTAGAGTTCTAAAAGTCCCTCTGCATCTTCTCCCGATTCTCATTCCCGACCCCTGAGGTGCGTTTCCTCTATCCTAAATGATTTCCTTCGGACCTTTTCCTCTATCTTTATATACATTTGTAGGTGTATCTGTGTACATGTGCACATGTAAATTTTACCATAGATGAGATAAACCATATGGATTGTTAGGCCGACACACTTTTTTCACTTAACAATGTGTTTTGAAAATTACTGTTTTTAACCACTGAGTGGTATAGATGTCTTTGCTCGACTCTTCCTCCATCAGTGGACATTTAAGTTGTGTCCATGTTTTACACTTAAAAAAATAATACTGCAGGGGCTGGCCCCGTGGCAGAGTGGTTAAGTTCGCGCTCCACTGCAGGCGGCCCAGTGTTTCGTTGGTTCGAATCCTGGGCGCAGACATGGCACTGCTCATCAAACCACGCTGAGGCAGCATCCCACATGCCACAACTAGAAGGACCCACAACGAAGAATATACAACTATGTACTGGAGGGCTTTGGGGAGAAAAAGGAAAAAAATAAATAAATAAAATCTTTAAAAAAAATAATACTGCATTTGTATTACCAAAAGAAACCTACAAGCCATTCAAATGTCTGTCAAAGGTAGAATGGATGAATTGTGGTGTATTCTTACACTACAATACTAAATGACAGTGAAAAATGAGTGATCCATAGTTACATATATCAACATGGATTAATCTCAGAAACAATAGTGTTAAATTTTAAAAGCCCCAGAAGAATGCATATGTTAATATTCTATGTATATAAGTTGGAAAGTATGAAAAAATGTTGTGCTTAAAGATCTTTCCATGATGAAACTCAAGGAAGGTACTTACTAACACCATCAGGGTAAAGGTTATGTCTGGTGTCGATGTGATGGCAGAGGCACAGGGAGCTTCAGAGGTGCCAGTAAAGCCTTCTTTTAAGCTGGGGTGTAGTTACTCGAGTGCCCATTCATTTTAAGTATATTTATTATACACATTTATGATACTTGACAATAAAAACATACTGTAATATTCTGGTACATATATCTTTGTGCAGATTTTAGTATCACTATAGTATAGATTCCTAGTGATATCTTGATGGGTCAAGAGATATGTGTATTTTAATTTGTTAGATTCTGTCTAATTGCTCTCCAAAATATTCAAGCTTTAGAGCTCTAGAGGTGCTTAAAATTGTTAAATTCTTGTGCCTGCCACCAAGTATAAGATATCTGATGTACCAATGAATTACAAACTAGTAAGTGGGATAGTAGGAAGATTTGGTTTCAGGCAGTTTGAAAATGTGGAAGGAATATTAATGATTAAATAAAAAGAGAAAGGCCATTATTTGATAAAATTAAGTACTTAAAGCTTGAGGCTAATAAAAGGTGTTGAAAGTGATGTTAAAGTCACATGTCGGCCAGCTCTGTGACCGAGTGCTTAAGTTCGTGCGCTCTGCTTTGGTGGCCCAGGGTTTCGCCGGTTTGGATCCTGGGCGCCGACATGGCGCTGCTCGTCAGGCCATGTTGAGGCGGTGTCCCTCATGCCGCAACTAGAAGGACCCAAAACTAAAATATACAATTATGTACCAGGGGGGCTTTGGGGAGAAAAAACAAAAAAGGCACGTTTCTTCTTTAGATCAGGGATTAACCAGAGTTAAGGAAAGGTACTTAAATTTGTTTTGCTTTTTGAGTCTGTGATATCCTCCTGACAGATGGTTTACGTTATATATGTGGATTTGGTAAACAGGGTAAGAAGCAAACATAACAGAGAGTTCCTATCTTTTACTCCATTAAAGTTGGTGGTAAACCTATTCTCTTTTGGAGATTCCCTCTACCAACTGACATCAGCACCAACCAGAAGAGTAGGTGGATCCAGTATAGATTGTCTACAGGTGTTAAGCAGTTGAGGATGGAAGTTATCAAGTAGATTAAAATTAATGCTGCTCTGATTATGATACAAAATCCACTTGATACAAGAACCCTATATATCCCAGGTTTGGTATCTAGCTTTTGTAAGTAAATGAAGCAGTGGTATTCTGGAAGAGAAGATTAGGAAAGATTAATAGGTAAAAGAGAAAAGGAAGGCAGAAACTGTAGGGTCGTGTGGTAAAACAAAGTAAATTTTACGTATAAGAGAGGTGATTATAAAGTTTTTTGGTTTCATAAATATAGGCTAAGTCATTAGGGCTGCTTTAACAAGTAAGGAAAACACAGGCAAAGGAAAGAGAACTAATAACCGTTGTCAGCGATCTCTGCTACAGGGGTAAGAAAATGTATGTAGGGCTCCATCAGTATTGGTCCTTTTGATTTGATTTCACATGTGTTCTTTTGCAGCAGTTGGTGCTGAAAATTCAGAAAAAATAGATGAGAATTCAGACAAAGAGATGGAAGTAGAAGAATCCCCAGAGAAGATAAGAGTACAAACAGCGCCGAAAGTAGAAGAGGAGCAGGATTTGAAAGTATGTATTAATGCAGCTTCACAAGTATTTTTAGATTGGCCAGCCATTGAACTACTTTTCCTACTAGCAAGAAGTAAAAGTGCTCTTTACTATCTCCAAATTTAAATCATCGACTTGGTTAGGTGAAAAGGTCATATTTAAGGCTGAAATAAGGAATAAGGACTGACTGATGTGGAGAAATTATCTAAAAATAAATTCTAAATGCTTGCTTTCTTACAAGTAAGCCTCCATTGGAAAGCAGTAGCTTGTCAAATACAGGCTTCTCTGGAAGTACTGAAGAGACTGAAAGTTACAAATTTAATTCCTGCATGAACTACTTGTCCTTATGCAAAGGCACATTTGGTTCCAATTTCGTTTGTAACCTAGGGTCATGAGGAGAATTAGACCATATAACATAAGTATGTGGCTATTCAAGGGCAGTCTGTTGGAAAAACTACTTAGCACATTCTTTTGACTTGAAAGATGTTATCCAGTCACTAGCTAGTGTACAACCATGTAGAAGGGATGGGGAGAATGGGTAAGTGATGGTTTGGACAATATTGGGAGAGCATTTAGGATCAATTTTCAACTGTTGAATTCTGTGTTTTATTAGAGTACGTATGCATTTAATTTCTCTAGACCATCTGTCACTATCACTCTTGTGAATTATTTTACTATAAATAAGAATTTAACTTTTTTTTTTAAAAATACATTGTTTTTATTTATTTTTGTGCACGTGAGAGGAAGATTGGCCCTGAGCTAACATCTGTTGCCAGTCTTCCTCTTTTTTATGTGGAATGCCGCCACAGTGTGGCTTGATGAATAGTGCTAGGTCTTCATTTGGGATCCGAACCCATGAATCCTGGGCTGCCAAAGTGGAGCCTGCAAACTTAACCACACCACCAAGCCGGCCCCAGAATTTAATCTTTTATATAACTAGATGCAGCTGTCTGAGAAAAGCTGTTTGTAAGCAGACGCATTTTTCTAGTATCTATAACAATAAATGAAAGATTTCCCACAATACAGAAAATATTGCTGATTCTATTTTTATTTTTCCTTTTGTTCTTTCCTGCATTACAGTTTCAGATCGGAGAACTGGCAAATACCCTGACAAGTAAATTTGAATTCCTAGGCATTAATAGACAGTCCATCTCCAACTTTCATGTGCTGCTCTTACAGACTGAGGTAATTTAGCCATTTTGGGTATAAACAGTGTTTGAGTGACATGCTATATGTGTGAGGACTCTGTGTTATATTTTAATCTTAAATTTAAGTTTTTAACCTTTATGCGTATCTGAACCACCACCCCAGGAAGAAAAACTATAGCCAAAGCACAAAATACAATTCTGAAGATAAATACTGAGAGTTTGTATGTAATGATGATACTGCATTCAATAGGGGTATATTTCAATATAAGTTTATTTGTAACAAATTAAAATTCTATTCATAATGATCAGATGAGGCCATATAACATTGAAAGTACTTAAGTGTTAAAGCTTTATAAATCTATTTAAAAAGAAAAGTTTTGAGTCCTATTTGTAGCCTGCATGCTTTACAGAATGGAAGGGCGGGATTAGGTAAGGGCCTCCTCCAGGATGTTGGCTGATGTCCCTAAGAACTGAATCTTTAGTTTTGATTAATGTTACTGAGCTGAATGAACTCTCTACCCAAAAGAGGTAAAATTTCTGGGAAACCAATCTTACTGTAGGCTAAAGGGGAAAGTAGAACTACTTCTACTTATTTTCACGGATGTTGGAGAGTTGACAGTGTAAACATGTGCTGGGGTCCAGTCTCATTTTTCAGAACTCTGTGGATCAAACAGTGTTTTTTATGAAATTAAGATGGGATTTCTTTTCCTCTCTGGTCTTCATTCCTGCCAAGAGTATAGCAGTATAGTCATGGACCAGAAGACTTCTGTCCCTTTCTCTCTGCCTCCTAGCATAAGAAATCTTTAACTTCCTGCTGTTTGTTGATTCTAGACTCGGATCGCAGACTGGCGGGAAGGGGCTCTTAATGGAAACTACCTTAAACGTAAACTTCAGGATGCAGCAGAACAACTAAAACAGTATGAAATAAACGCCACTCCTAAAGGCTGGTCCTGCCACTGGGACAGGTACGCACTCTTCTCCCCTTTTCACCTTTCACCTTTGACATCTCAGACATGATTTGTGATCACCACCGCCTGACGACATGACAGCCTGTGTGGAGACAGAGCAGCTGCAGTTAGCGGTGCCGGGCAGGCCGAGCATCGCACGCACTCACAGAGTTCGGGCCAGCCACACGGTGGAGACACAAAAAGCAATGTTTAAAGTGTTCCATGTAACGGATTTTTTCCCAAGATTGGACAAAGCTGGTTTTTACTCTCCAGAGTGTTGCACGGAGTAGGGCGGGCTTGGGGGTTAAGCGCATGCGAGAGCTCTGTGCGCTTTACAGGACCTCTGGAAGCAACTACTCCTGATTAACCTCGGTGAAGTTAAGGAAAGCTTCGTGGCTGAAGATGTGAAGGAAGAACAAGATTACTATCTTCTGCCAGCAGGTCAGATGAAAACATTTCTTTTTATATTTGGCTTTTCTTGATTTTTTTTTCATTATTTGAAATCTTTGCTCTTTTATTTTTCAGCTCCCAGATCCTCTCCCTCTCTTTAGCTTTCACTGTGTTTGATATCAAGAGTATGAAATGTGAATTCCACGGTCCAAGAGGGGAAGAGTCAGCTTTCGCAAACTTCGTTGTTCTCTTCTTCGGAAGGGAAATTAGTGTTCTAGGAGATTGAGTCCCTCCGTTAATGAAACTTGAAACCCTGTTAAGCATTGGCAAAAAAAAAAAAAAAGATGTGAGAGGTGTTTTCTAAGTCATCTGTTGGAGTGAGAGGGCTCAGGGCTGTATTCACAGAGCTGCTGGCAGTGCAAATAGCTTTGAATTATCCTTGGTTCTCCATTCTCAATTGTCAAAGCTCTTTGTTGCCTTTGTGAATAGCAGTCCGTTAAGAAGAGGTTCGTCCCTGTGAGAGCAGACTGCTGTCCTGGGACAGGACCAAATGGCAGTGTCTTTGTAGGAGAATGGGTCTTAAAACATGTGTTTTCTTTCTTGTAATTTAGGGATCATAGACGATATTTCTATGTAAACGAACAGTCGGGCGAGTCTCAGTGGGAGTTCCCAGATGGTGAGGAGGAGGAGGAAGAAAGCCAAGCAGCAGAAAATAGAGACGAGACTCTTCCTAAACAGACCTTGAAAGACAAAACTGGCGCTGATTCCAATTCAACAGAGTCCTCCGAGAATTCCACAGGTGGGCCAATTTACTCTGTGCTAATGGGAGAGAAATGATTTTAGAGAAAAAAGACTTGTAGTAATTGATATCGTAAAAGAAAAAAATAATTTAAATCACAATAATGTAAATTTCTAATTAGAAAATAGTGGCTTTACCTAAAAATAAAAGAATGCCAGCATTAATACTGAAGAAAACCAAGGCAGTGAGTGTTTAGAAATCAGCATACTATTGCTATCAAACTCTGCTAAAAAATGAAATGATTAGCCAATATATTTTGATTTAAAAGATTGTCCTATAACCACTCTGTCCTGCCACGGACAAAGCTGTGAATTTCCAGGATGTAACAGGAATACTAATTAATGTTAAGGAGCTGGATAGTTGAATTGTCAATATCTATGTGGAATGATAATGTGAGATTTGTTCCACCTTTGTGTAGAACGTTTAGTCTTTGATGTTACAAGTTGATTTTTCAACTGTACTAGTCTTATAAGAAGTATGGTTGTTACAAATCAAAGCAATCTGAAGAAAAATGAAACTAGGACCATACTTGTTTCAGGGTATTGATCATTGCAAATCGCCAACAATATTCTAGTATTAAACAATCAGGATGGCTCAATCCATTTAAAGTACTCCTAGAGGTCTTTAGTTTAGTTATATACATGAAAGAAAAAAGGCTTTCATAGCTTTCCAGTTACTCTGAGAATCTGGTAGCTCTTCAGAGCCCTGGCTTGATTTCCACATTATGGAAGAAGACACATTTTTATCCCTGTAAGTCTGTCTTTCTTGGATGGACAAAAATAAGTAAATAATGAAGCATAGTCAAGACTGTCATTAACAACCTTTTGATGTAAAAAACTGATAGCTACTTGTTAAAGTGGTGTCACATGAAGGCAAGAATCTGTGGCGTGGTTTCTAAAGTAATAAACCTTTGAAGATAAAAAGACATGGAATTTGTTGGTAAGATAGGGCGTGAAGAGCTGAATTCTTTCGTTCTCTGCTTATGAAAAATGATGCCTTATACTCTACTGGCTCCCCGATCCCAGTCAGAAAGTTCTGATCATAGACCAAGTGAAACTGGTCGTGTAGCAAGTGATTTTGTTAACTTCTTGCCTAGCCTAGGAATCCCTGTCAGCAGTCTGAATGAAAAGCCACATGACTGCAGCGATAGTTTTAAAACTAGCAAAAGGGTGGCTTTATTCTTGATGTTTCAGAAATGTATTTTCTCAGGTTATAGGGTATTTTTACTTAACATTTTCCTGAAGAGATTTTCTTTTGATTCCTTTCCCTATTCTATTGGTAGCAATGATAGATATGTCTAGTAAGTTGCTTTTATTGTTTGTTTGCTTTTTAGTAGTTAGTGAACTGAAGAGGCTTGGTAGTGGTTCTGGGGGGTGATTCCGCTCCTGGCCGCTCTCTAAATGTCCTTTGCTTGTATGTTCCAAAACCGAATAGTCCAGAATGCCCACTCTGAGTGCTCTGTGAAAAGCTTAGAGTTCAGTATTAAGTTCTTTGCCCTCTTTGTTGACTACACACACAGTTGGTACTGTTTTGTAAAGGGAAGACCTGGAGACATTCCTATCTGCTTAAAGCAAAACTAGTTATGCTGTAGGGAAAAGCCAGTGATAAACCAGCATAGATTGTTAAGCCTCTTTATCAAGAACTGCTAAAACCACATGATAAACTTGATCTAAGTAAAATCCAAAGATTTTATTTAAAAGCAATATCAATCACTATTTTAAGCCTATAAAGTTAGTTCATGTAGTATATGCTCTTTGTCAGCCCAGCAGTAGTTACAACCATTTTTTAAAGAAGAAAAATTACTATATTGTGAGGAACAAGGAAGTTTCAAAGTTCTGTTCATTTTTGATCCTTGTTCATTGTTTGAATTTAACGTCATGTCTCTAAAGATGAGAGAGATTTTAAGATATCGAATATGTCTGTCTTTCTGGGCTTTTGTCACTTAGGTTAAATTTAGCTGCTTTTCAAAAAAAGTCTCTATGGAACTATTATTTATATAATAACTTCTTGCTTTAAAATTGCTAAACTGGTCTCTTGGCTCAAAATACTAAGCAAAAATTTTCTGGGAAAGTATAGGAAAACAAAAAGGGAAGCCTGCCTATAAATAGAAAATAAAGATATGTAGAAGAAATATGTTCTTGAAGAATTCAAAATTTGTATCTGCACACTATTCTCTCTTGAAGCTTGTAGTTTTTTAATCTATTAGCCCATAATAAAAGCTATGTATACCATATTAATCTCTCCTCGGACTTCAGACTTAAATGTTCTCTTAAAATGGCAAAATATCCCAACTGGATTAAATTTAGAGACAGAAGCATCATGTAATATGACATCCATGGATATTCAAACTAGGATTCTTTCTATTTAAGCTAAAGGAGAGAGTTATCAATGTTGAGACGCAGCTTTTATGTTTTGAGTAAGCTTAGTTTGGGATTCAAATATTAACTCTAAAAGTATGTTCCTTATTTGCTGCTAAATTATCAGGTCTAGTTTATCTTATATTTACGCAAAGTTTAATTAGTTCTGAACAGCTTTGCTGGAGGTTGTAAACCACGTTATTAACCTTGAACCTACTGTGTTTCTCTGAGTTCCTCCGCATAGCACCATATCACCATCATAACTCTCAGTACTGAGTTATGCTTCTAGATGAGAAATCTACCTAAGCACAAAATCTGATATATTTACTTACCGACATGTTGTGGTTGGTTTAGTAGAAGAAAGTTTAATAAGTTATTGATCTTCATTGTTTATTACCTTAATTCTGAAGTAATCTTGAATGTAATATTGTGTAATGTAATAGACTGGCCATACCCAGACTTTATTTGTCTAGAAGTTAGTGTCTAGACTCATGTTGGATATGATCAAATAGAAATGTTTAATGAGACATTTGAAGTCTTCTGCCTGGAAAACTGACTTCCGTGTTCTGGTGAATTTTTTTCACTGCTCTTTTCTTAGTAGTAAGCAACTGCTCAAATAATTACAGTAACAATGTGAATCGTGTTCTTAAAATCTTTTACATAGTGTATTATTTATCTATTCCATAAAAAGTTAAAGCTATTCCAAAAGCTAAATGGTTCATGGTCACTTTGGTTCTACCTTATTGAGTGCTAGTGTGCTGTATTTTGAGCAAAATAAGGTAAAAGGCCTCATTCTTGTCCTAGGCCTTCCATAATAGAGCCCTTATTTAATCCACTGCTTTTGACCATGACATTTCATAGGTGACTGTGTCTGGATCTCTGCTCCATGAGAAGTGAGATTTATTTGACTGAGATTTCTAAAGCTCTTGAACTCCTGATATCTCACCAGGACATCTTGATAAAATAGCACTAGGCAGGAGTCAGACCTGGCTGCTAAGAGCAGTATGATCTTGGGCAAGTCATTTGCCTCCTGGGTTTCATTACCTTTAAAATGAGAGGGTTGAACTAGATGATTTCTCATGTCTCTTCTACTCCTAAATTCTATGATTTTTAGGGAGAAAATCCCCTTCAACATTCCTGGGATATATATCTAATAGTCCCATATATTGTGAAACTTCCCTATTGACGATAAAGAGGGATGGGGAAAGCTACAAGTAAGTATATTCTCCTATTTTGTCTAATCTTTAAAGCTTTTCTCAGCAGAGAAAAGACAGTAATGAACTATGGCTTTTGCAGAGGTTTGAGGGAAGCTGAGCCTATAGCTGTTCAGCTGTAAGTTCTTGACTCAGACTTCAACGGCTGTTTCACATCCTCTGTATCTTCAAACACCTCTTTTATGTATACATGAGATATAGTCGACCTGGAAGATTTATTCTCCCAAATTTCCCTTTTCTCATCACAGAAGTAAAAAAATTACCCTCCCTGATTTGTGTTGCTACGATTTAGCAAATGAATATAATTCACACAAAGATGTGAAGGAATGATAGGCTTGACAAAGCACCTTGCAAATGGATTTTTAAAACTTAGTAACCCAAATTAATTAAAACAGGCTTTGCATGAGTGTTTTCAATGGATACTTCTCTGGGTCGTCCTCAATTATCTAACTCACTAAAAAATAAAATACTTTGACTCGGTATTGCAAGTGCACATCATTTTCACTCACCTCTTCACTTTTGAAATAAAAAAAGACCCCAGAGTGTTGCCTTCTAGTTGTATATGTTGAAACTGAATATTCGAAATAAGAAACTTAAGATTCCGATGAATTTTTCATTGAGTTGATGTGCTTCGTTTACTCATCCATAAATCTGGACCCAAAGAACAAGACTAGTATAACACAGCTGGGGCAAGTGCTAACTGAGGTTCATAAATTTATCTTTCCATGGAAGTCATTTTTGAACTGAGTTTCATAATTCAGTGACATCAATGTCACATAGATGCCTGTGGGTCAGATTTTGTCTCACCAGTCAATTGAACATTTCTGTGAATATAAGCCATGGAGTTTTTGTCTTTTTCCTTGACTCCTGTTTGTTTTCATAGGTTCTCTTTGTAAAGAGTCCTTTTCTGGCCAAGTTTCTTCTTCATCACTCATGCCACTTACTCCATTCTGGACCCTCCTTCAGTCAAACGTGCCTGTGCTTCAACCTCCATTACCTTTGGAAATGCCACCGCCTCCACCTCCACCTCCAGAATCCCCTCCTCCCCCTCCCCCCCCACCTCCTCCTGTAGAAGACGGTGAGATCCAGGAGGTAGAGATGGAGGATGAGGGAAGTGAGGAGCCTCCTGCCCCGGGAACAGAGGAGGACACTCCATTGAAACCTTCTGCACAAACCACAGTTGTAACCAGCCAGGTGAGAAATGCCCTTTGTCATTCTGAAGAGTTTTGGGGACTGGGGCAAGGTTGACATCCTGTTTTATTTTAGAAGAGGATTTTTAACCAGGGCCTTTAGCCACTGACTGGAATCTCTGTTTCAGAGTTCGGGTGATTCTACTGTCTCTACTTCTCCTTCCACTAAAGCGATAAAGAGGAAAGCTACAGAAATTAGTACTGCAGTAGTTCAGAGATCAGCTACCATTGGTAGCTCTCCGGTCCTCTACAGCCAATCAGCTATAGCTGCAGGTAAGCATTGTGATTAAAATGTGTTTTCCCGCAATGGATTATGTCTTTGTTTCCAGAACTAGGTGTCATAAATTGAAGAAATGTTAAAGGCTTTTCATTGCAAAGACTCGTAATATGCATTCCTTTCAGTTACTAAAAACCACTGTTAACAGTTTGGCATGTATCCTTCCAGATTGTTTTCTGTGTATTTACATAACATCAGTGATTTTGATGTTTAAGTACCTTAATGATAAAGTATTCAGAAATTAGTCTTTTGCTACCAGAAAATGTGGCTGTATGTTTTTAGGAAAAGCTGTATTGGAATCATTTGTAGGCGATCTAACCCTCAATTCCCTTTTCCTTGTTTTGGCATTGTCACAATGTCGTTCTTGTCGTTTTTATAGTTTCATTTTATGTTTTCTGTCTTAGGTCACCAGGCGGCAGGGATTGGACATCAATCTGCAGGGATCGGACACCAGGCAATATCAGTTAGCCATCCAGCCACAGGAATGGCTCATCAGGCCAGAGGAATGAGCCTACAGTCGAATTACCTAGGATTGGCATCAGCTTCTGCACTTATGAGCTATGCTGAATGTTCTGTCCCAATGGCAGTGACTGCTCCCACGCTGCAGCCAGTCCAGGCCCGAGGTGCTGTGCCTACCACTGCCATTATAGAGCCACCACCACCACCGCCTCCTCCTCCTCCTCCACCACCACCACCAGCTCCCAAAGCGCCACCCCCTGAAAAGACGAAAAAAGGAAAGAAAGATAAGGTATAGTAAATCTCTGAATTGTTATTGATGGGCTGGCCCCGGGGTGTAGTGGTTACATTCACGCACTGTGCTTCAGTGGCCTGGGGTCCACTGGTTTGGATCCTGGGTGCAGACCTACACATCAAGCCATGCTGTGTTGGGATCCCACATAGAAGAACTAAAAAAAAAGAGGAACGTTGGCAACAGATGTTAGCTCAGGGCCGATCTTCCTCACCAAAAGCCAAAGAAAGAAGGAAAAAAAATTGTTATTGAAAAATTTTTATTACTGAAGAGATATTCATGTAGAATTAATAATTTTAAGTACACAATTGATTAGCATTTAGTACATTCACAGTGTTGTGCAACCACCACTTCTCTTTAGTTGTATAACATTTCATCATCCCAAAAGAAAACCTATTAAGCAGTCACTCCCCATCAACCCTTTCCCTCTGCCTCTGAGAACTGCCAGTCTGCTTTCCATCTCTGTGGATTTACCTCTTCTGGAATCATGCACACGTGAACTGTGGTATCTGGCTTCCTTCACTTAGCACAGTGTTTTTGAGGTTCATCCATGTTGTAGCATGTATTAGTACTTCATTCCTTTTTATGGCTGAGTAACCTTCCGTTGTGTGTATGGACCACAGTTTGTTGATCGGCTTATTTATTGATGGACATTTGGATTGTTTTATACCTCTTGGCTATTATGAAGAGTACCGATATGAATATGTCTACAAGTACACGTATGATGAGTACTTGTTTTCATTTCTTTTGGATATATATTTAGGAGTGGAATTGCTGGGTCATATGATAATTCTTTAACTTTTTGAGGAATTGCCAAAGTTTTTCCACAGCAACTGAACCTTTTTTTCCTTTTTGATGAGAAAGACTTGCCCTGAGCTAACGTCATTGCCCAGCCTCCTTTTTTTGTTTGTTTGAAGAAGGTTAGCCCTGAGCCAACATCTGTGCCAGTCTTCCTCTATTTTGTATGTGGGATGCCCCCACAGCATGGCTGACAAGTGGTTTAGGTCTGCACCCGAGATCCAAACCCACAAACCCAGGCCGCTGAAGTGGAGCATACTGAACTTAACCCCTGTGCCAAGGGGCTGGCACCATCTGTTTTTGAATGGGATTGTTTGTGTTTCTCTTATTGAATTGTAAGAGTTCTGTATGTATTCTAGATGCAATTCCCTTATCTGTGATGTGCAAATATTTTCTCCCACTTTGTGAGTTGTCTTTGCACTTGGATACTTTCCTTTGATACACAAAACCTTTTAATTTTGGTAAAGTCCAACTTACTGTTTTTTCCTTTTTGCTTGTGTTTTTGTGTCCTATATGAGAATTCATTGCCAAATCCAAGGTCATGAAAATTTACCCCTATGTTTTCTTCTAAGAGTTTATTTATTGTTGAGGAAAACTAACCCTGAGCTAACATCTGCCACCAGTCCTCCACTTTTTGCTGAGGAAGACTGGCCCTGAGGTAACATCTGTGCCCATCTTCTACTTTATATGTGGGACGCCTGCCACAGCATGGCTTGACAAGTGGTGTGTAGGTCCATACCCGGGATCCAAACTGGTGAACCCCGGGCTGCCGAAGCGGAATGTGCAAACTTAACTGCTGCGCCTCTGGGCCGGCCCTTCTTCTAAGAGTTTATAGTTTTAGCACTTACATTTAGGTTGTTGATCCATTTTTAGTTGATTTTTGTTTATGGTATCAGGTAGAGGTTCAATTTCATTATTTTTAATGTGGCTATGTTGTTGTCCCAGCGCCACTTGTTGAAGAGACCATTCTTTCCACATTGAATGGAAGACCTTATCTAAAATCAATTTGCTGTAGATGTATTGGTTTATTTCTGGCCTTTCAGTTCTATTCCGTTGGTCTATATGTCAGTACCGCACTGTTTTGATTACTTTAGTTTTGTAGTATGTTTTGAAATTGAGAAGTGTGAGTTCTCCAACTTTGTACTTCTTTTTTGTTATTGGCTATTCAGGCTCCCTTGCAATTTGATACAAATTTAAAGGTCAGCTTTTCTGTTTCCGCATAAAAGTCCAGTGGAATTTTGATAGGGATTGCATTTAATCTGTAGATTGTTTGGGTCATATTGCCATCTTAACTATGTCGAATTTTCAATCAATGAATACAAGATTCCTTTTTATTTAATTATATCTTTAATTTCTTTCAGAAATGTTTTGTAGTTTTCAATGTACAAGTCTTTCACCTCATTGGCTAAAGTTATACTTGGATATTTTATTCTCTGGTTGCTTTTGCAAGTGGTATTTTAATTTATGTTTTTGTCTCTTATAACAGCTTTTGACTTAAAGTCTCTTTTGTCTTATATTATTGTAGTTACCCTTACTTTCTCTTGGTTAATATTTGCATATAGTATTTGAATATATTTTTCTGGCCTTTCACTTTAAACCTGTGTGTGTCCTTAGATATAAAATGAATTTCTCTTTTTTCTAAAGATTGGCACCTGAGCTAAGAACTGTTGCCAATCTTTTTTCTTTTCTGCTTTTTCTCCCCAAGTCCCCCCAGTACATAGTTGTATATATTTTCTTTAGTTGTGGGTCCACCTCAGCATGGCCTAATGAGTGGTACCATGTCCGTGCCCAGGATCCGAACTAGGAAAACCCTGGGCTGCTGAAGCAGAGCACGAGAACTTAACTACTGAGCCACGGGGCCGGCCCCTAAAATGAATTTCTTACAGACATCATGAATTGGATTCTGGGTTTTTTTTTTTTTTAGAGATTTTATTTTTCCTTTTTCTCCCCAAGCTCCCCAGTACATAGTTGTATATATTTTAGTTGTGGGTCCTTCTAGTTGTGGTACATGGGAGGCCACCTCAGCATGGCCTGATGAGTGGTGCCATGTCAGCACCCAGGATTTGAACTGGTGAAACCCTGGGCTGCTGAAGCAGAGTGCGAGAACTTATCCACTCAGCCATGGGGCCAGCCCCTGAATTCTGTTCTTTTAATCCATTCTGCCAGTATATGGCTTTTGATTGGAGAGTTTGATCCATTTACATTAGTTAATTACTAACTTACTATCAGTAATTACTGATAAGAGGACTTACTATTGCCATTTTGTTACTTGTTTTCTCTGTCTTCCAGCTTTTTTGTCCTTCATTTCCTCCCTCAATGCCTGCCTTTGTGTTTAGTTGATTTTTTTCAGTGACGAGTTTTTATTTTCTTCTCAGTTCCTTTCGTGTATATTCTATATACATTTTCCTGGTGGTTACCGTGGGAATTATATCCAATACACTAAAGTTATGACAACTTATTTTAAATTGCAGACAAAAACTCTACTCCTATACAGCTGCACCCCACTCCATTATGTTATTGGTGTCATAGATTAGATCTTGATATAGTGTGTACCCATTAACATAGATTTATAATTATTTTTTATACTTTTGTCTTTTTAATTCTGTAGAAGAATAAGTAGAATTATGAACCAAAATTACAATAAAACTGGTTTTTATATTTGTCCATGTATTTATTTTTACCAGAGCTTTATTTTTGTATGACAAATTACTATCTAGTATGTTTTCATTTCAACCTGAAAGACTCCATTTAGGATTTCCTATAGGGCAAGTCCAGCATTAATGAACTCCCTCAGCTTTTGTTTGTCTAGTAACATCTTAATTTATCCTCATTTTTGAAGGACAGTTTTGCTTGTTACAGAATTCTTGGTTGACAGATTTTTTTTTCTTTGATCACTTTAAATATAATCCCACTGCTTTATAACCTGCAGGGTTTCGAGATTCTCTCTGTGGGGGTTTTTGTGGTTTTGTTGTTGTTGTAGTTTTGTTTTGCTGAGTAAGATTTGCCCTGAGCTAACATCCACTAGCAATGTTCTTTTTGTATGTGAGCCCCCACCACAGCATAGCCACTCACAGATGAGTGGTGTAGGTCTGTGCCCGAGAATCAAACCCGGGCCACCAAAGTGAAATGCACCCATCTTAACTACTAGGCCACCAGGATTGGCCCTCTCTTTGGTTTTTGACTGACTGGTTATGTCGCTTCGTGTGGTCTTCTGGGGTTTATCCTGCTTGGCATTTGTTAGACCCCTTGGATACGTATATGCATGTCTTTCCTTAAATTTGGGAAGATTTTGGCATTTATTTCTTCAAGTAAGTTCTCTGCTGTTTTCTCTCTCTCCTCCTGGGATTCTCATAATGCATATATTGGTCCAGTTGATGGTATCTTATAAGTCACTTAGACTCTGTTCACTTTGCTGCTTTTTCTTTTTGCTCCTCAGACTCAATAGTTTCAAATGACCTATTAATTTTGCTGATCCTTTCTTCTGCCCTTTGGAGTCTGCTGTTGAGCTAATTAATTTTTCAATTCAGTTGATGTATTTTTCAGCTCCAGAATTTCTGTTTGGTTCTTTTTAATAATATCTCTGTTGATATTCTCATTTTGTGTATATACCTTTTCCTTATTTTCTTTAGTTCTTTACCTGTGTTTTCCTTTAGCTCTCTGGCAGTTTGTTTAAAGTCTTTGTCTAGTAAGTCTGAAGCATGTTTTATGGTTGATTTCTAAAGGTTTATTTTGATCCTTTGAATGGGCATATTTCCCAGTTTCTTTGTATGCTTTGTGATCCTTTGTTGAAAGTCAGGCATTTGGCAAAACAGCTACCCCTCCCAGTCTTTGCACACTGGCTCTGTGTGGGGGAAGACCTTCATTAATAAGCCCAGCATGAAGGCTCACATCTTTTCAGGCTGTGTCTGGGCATCTGTGTTCCCTGGACTTGTGCTTGTTCCTTTTTCCCATTCTCCTGTGTACATTTAATTTTAATTTCCCTAACAGTCTCACACCTGCTTCTTCTAGGAGGGTTAGATGTTCTTTTGTATTCCTCTGCCCCCAGGTGTCTACATGACTGTAGTCCCCCTGTGCTTTTCACATGCTGCCTCACCTGCCACTGCCTTTCATTGCATGGATTCCAACCTGAGATCCAAAATATGTTGCTGTTCCTGCCTGAGCTCCAAGGCAAGCAATACAGAAACCAGTCCCTCAGGCAGCCACAGACAGGCTAGAACATTTTGTACATTCCTCTCTTTTCCTTTTGTTCTGAAGGAGGGAACTCAGAATTGGGCCACTTCCTCCCAACCACACTGGGGGTGGGGGTGGCGCGTGAGCAAGCAGATATGCCAGGAAATTCCTACTGTTTTGAGTATGGCTTTTTCTCGACTGGGAGTTCTCTGGATTGCTGCAGATCTTTGGTTTCTAGAGTTTCCACAAAGCCGTTTTAGTCCGTTTGTGTTTGTTTACATGATGTTTCCATGGAGGAACAAGGGCCTGGAGCTTCATAGTTTGCCGTCTTTCTGACATCGCCTTCATGGGCACTTCTGAATACCCTAGTTACCCAAAGAAAGTTTTCATCACCTTCTCCTCCCAGTGTTCGCACTTTACCTTAACTATGATCTTTTGCCCCAGAGGTCAACAGGGCAAATTTATTTGCTTTACAATGGTCCAAGGAACCTTCCTGAATGAGTTTTGAGTTCACACAAAATAGACAAGCTATTTCTGGATTGAACTACTTGTCCAAGTTGGTACTGTAGTTCCAGAAATTATCTGAAAATGAAGGAAATGTTATAAAAATCAACGTTTTGAACAGACTGTTGTTAGTCTACTTACCATAGCATATACAGTACTCCTGAGCCAGCGCGCTGCTTACAACCCCCGTGTTTTTATTTTATCCTCCAGTCCCACTACTATTCATTCTTTACACAATTAAGTGTCAGAACAGCAGTACTCAGCAATCATTTCTTGTATAAAGACATCCTTGGCACTCTTCCTCCAGTCCTCCAAGAGGTAATTACTTCCTCCTGCTTTCATTCAACAAGTAGTTTTTCAGCCAGTCGTGCTTTTATGGTCTTACAAATAATAGTTTTGAAAATCCAGAATTCTACGTTAATAATCATTTTTACATAACCGATGTCTGGAAGCAGACAATGACCCATCTCTTTGTTGTAACAGGCCATTTTTAAAGAATATAAAATACATACTTAATTGCCTCTAATTCTCAAGAATATTTGAGACCAATATGTATTTTAGATGTTTTTTCTGAAAGTTTTGTGTGCAGCTTACTAGAAAATAAACTATGAAAAGGCCATTTAATCTTTATTCCTCTGCCTCTTCCCCTAAAATGTGCTCAAATGTCCAGTGCAACTCTATATCCATGGTTTTGAATGTGATAGGCAATGTATAACTTCTAAAACATACTTATTTTTCCATGACAGATAGGAATCAAATATGCTAAAAATTAACAAAACCTATAGAAGTCAAAATGAAACAACAGTGATGCTACCTAGATCTATGGTTTTTAATCATGTCCGCAGATGTTCAGTGAGAGGTTATACCCCAGTGAGCCCTTTATGTGCATGTGACGATTGTTAATCCACGTTACTTTTTACTCAGTTGGTTCCGTGCTAACCCAGAATGGGCTGTGTTGGAGCTTGTGGGAGGGGTGTGCCTGCACTGGTCGGATTGCACCACAGGTTAAATGACAGAATGGAGGGTGGGAAGGTATATGGAGCTAAAGGTCTAAGCACAGCAGATGGGCATTCACGTCCCCAGAAAGTTAAGAACTGTCAGTGACAGTCCAAATAGGTATCAAGCGGAAAGCCAAGTAATAAAAAAAGACTGAAAATATTAAGCTGATTTTCTCATGTCTTTGGGGACTTAATCAAGAAATGTGTTTGTCTGAAGTGCAGGCAGGAGAAACAGCTTGGGCCCCACACCCAGTCCTGACATGAGCACAGCACGTAGTCACACCTACCACATGAGTGCTGCTTGTTTCTACAGCGTGACCTGGTCTTTGAGCACACGGCTCTGCTTCTCTTCGAAAACACCGGGGTAACATTAGATTTCATCAGTGTCTTATGCAGCAGCTCTCTAATTCCACGTGACCAGTCACAGAGGGCGTATTTTGACTGCATACTGTTCGTCAGGCCTTCTCCGTAGGAGCTTGGGATTTAGTAGTAAGTCAAACAGATGAAATCTGTGATTTCATAGAGCTTCCCTTCCGGCAGACTGGGGGAGAGGGGGACAGGGTTGGAGCGACAAATAAGCAAACAGATGTTCAGTGTTTTATTTATTTATTTTTGAGGAAGATTAGCCCCGAGCTAACTGCTGCCAATCTTCCTCTTTTTTCTGAGGAAGATGCCCTGAGCTAACATCCATGCCCATCCTTCTCCACTTTATATGTGGGACGCCTACCACAGCATGGCGTGCCAAGCGGTGCCATGTCCGCACCCAGGATCCGAACCGGTGAACCCCAGGCCGCCAAAGCAGAACGTGCGCACTTAACCCGCTGTGCCACCGGGCCGGCCCCTCAATGTTTTAAAATGCAATGAAAAAAAAAAAGCAGTGTAAGAGGGCGGGAGGTGGTGCTCTTTGAGCCAGGGTGATTGGGGAAGCCCTCTGTGCTAGAGTGCCGCTGATCAGAAACCTGGAAACGGTGATGGAGCAAGCTGTGTTGCATATATAGTGCTACTTTTGCAAGCATCACAAGTATTTTTTACTACAAAAGTACATGTTTATAGACAGTTTAGAAAATGAAGATAATCTGAAGGAAGAAAAATAAAATTTTTCATAATACCTCCTCTTAAAACTAATCTCATCATTAATATTTTGCTGCGTCTCCTTGCCTTTTTCATACTTAATAGTTGCCACTGACTTTGTTGCTGTCTCCAGAAAAGCTGGTGATTTGGTTCTCAGCTTTGTTTTTCACTTGATGTGAATCCTGCATCTCTTTAAAATTTGTAAAAGGGAACACTGTAATTCTGAGGAAATGAGGTAACAGCAACAGTTTTGATTCCATAGAATAAAGAGGCTAAGGGAAATTTTTCTGACCTGATTTCATAATATAACCACATTTAGTTTTTAGATTTTTAACGAAACATTAGGTTTATAGTTGGTAGAAATTTCTGGCAAGAACTTAGATTGGTATTTATTTTCTCTATTTCTGTTCTTGTGATTTTCAAGTCCACTTGTTCCTTAGAACTAGGGGAATGATCCTCATCTTGTGTGGAGGACTCATTCCTTATTTTAAGTATTGTGTACCTTCTGACCTTTAGCCTTCGTTACAGGCAAAGAAGAGTAAAACCAAAATGCCATCTCTGGTAAAGAAGTGGCAGAGTATCCAGCGAGAATTGGACGAAGAGGAGAACTCTAGTTCGAGTGAAGAGGACCGGGAGTCAACTGCGCAGAAGCGCATCGAGGAGTGGAAACAGCAGCAGCTGGTCAGGTAAGCGGGACCCCAGGTGGGCGGCTTGTGGTGCTTGTGGTTGTTGTTTTAGAGCAGTCATATTCTGAAAATCACAGCCCTTAAGTTTTGGTATTCTTTACAAACTTAACCTAAAACAATTTTTAATTCAGAGAAATGTTTATTTCCGTATAAAAATTACAGTCTAGGCTTTTTCAAACTCGGAAGTATCAGAGCCGTAATCCTTTCTCCCACTGAGTGTTCATCTTAGGCCAAGGACTGCCTTAACCCTCAGCGTGCCAGGAAACTTAGTCCCCGTTTACCCTCTAGATCCAAGACCCTTTTATATATATATATCTGAATTTATTTTATACGTAATTTACAGTAGTAAAAACAAAGGAAGAGGAAGAAAACTTCTTTAGAAATTTTAACAAGAATTTAAACATAGCTAATCCAAATTTTTATTCTTTATTTTCCTGGTTTTGAAGGTATGTTTACTGAAATCAGCAACATTCTTTGAATGCAACTAATTGCTGAGTTTTCATGTGTAACCTGGAACATACTCATCTCATAAATAGTAATGCCAGTTTTCAAATTCATCTCTGATGGTTTCTAGCTTATCATTACTTCTGGTTCTTGTACTTGCAACATCCATAAATGCACTTTTTATGAAAACATTTGTGAGAGGATAGCCATATTTGTTTCATTATTCAAAACATTTTCATTTTTAGATACAATTAGAATATCATTCCAATGACTTTTTTTGTTCCTAAAATACCTGCTTTCAGCATTTTTCCACTTATGAACCCTATCAAATAAATTTTAGCATACAGCACCATAAAACCTGAGAGATTCCTGTCACATGTCTTTTTAGAAAAATGAGATGGTCCAGGTTCTTGTTAGGAAATGCTGAGTGATGAACTGTTCTTTTGGATGAGAATACTGCGTTGCCTTTGTCCGTAGAAATATATTGTTGACTCAGCGAGCTTGAACTTGAGAAAGTTCATCCAGGACATAGTCCTTTAACTAAACTCAGTCTGAGATTTTAATCGGATCAATTTTACCATCATGATTAGACTCTTCAGTGCCATCATCTGTCTCTCTGCATTGATTTTCTGGTTTGGGTAATATTTTGGGGGGAAAAAAGACTATGAAGATGTCTCCAGGCTTCTTTTTTTACTTCCTTGGAAGGTCATGCCCTATTTGGGGCAACATAATAAGAAAACTGAGGGATAGTATTAATGACAATTTATTTCACTTTTGCATCATCCTTGTAGGGGATACCATTATTCTTCAGTTTTCTTATTATTTTAGTCTTTTTCAGTATTGCCGAGAATTGAGTAATGATTAATTCCTACAGTGATGAAATAGCAAACTGTTTCAAGGTGATGGGGAAATTACAGAGATTCTATAATTTATTTTAGATGATTTCAGATTTATAAAAGGATCCAATGCTCCCATTCTGGTAATTGCAAGATGGAATCTGAGTTTTTTAAATCTGTTTTTTAAATGTTGGACAAGCCATGAGATATTAGTCCTTACAACTAGTTAGAATTGATCAAAAGAGAATCTCAAAAACATTAGGTCCAAAGGTCTCTGGTGGTATATTGAGGGTTAAATATATCTTCCTTAAAGAATCATAACTCCTAGGGGCCAAGAAAAACTTCTGCCAGAATGTGTTTTGTTCCTTCACTGTGGCTTTAGTGGTTACTGGAGATACATAAAAATAAGTATGTCCTTAACATGTCTATAAAACGACAGAGAAGAGTGTGTGTATGTCTTTGGTTGACCTATCAGCCTTAAGAAATATGAAGAATATGCTGAAACTTAGTTGAGAAACTTGAAGCATTTTCATGAACATAGATATGATAGGTAAGAGTTTCAGTTTCAGGTAGAGGTTTTCGTTTGCTAGGAAATGAACAGTTTCATTCTTTTTCTTTCCAGTGAAGTAATCTGTGTGTTGTTTTCACAGTGGCATGGCAGAGAGAAATGCAAATTTTGAAGCCCTCCCTGAGGATTGGCGAGCAAGACTGAAAAGAAGGAAAATGGCTCCAAACACATAGTTTTTTAAAAAAAAATTTTTTTTAATTTCTATTATTGACTTTTTTTTTTAAAATTTAGTTCAGAGTCTTAACTAGTTTTACTGTTGTCAATAAACTATAAATGTTATGAGGGAGAGCATATGAATTTCCTGGGCAAGAGCATCCACGTACAAAATTCGCACATGCGTGAAACGTAATTTTTCTGTTTTGTTGAAGGGTGAGGTGACTGAATGCTTTGACCTGGCTGCCTTTATCCTTTCTCACACTGGCACACTCAGCAGGGTATGTTCCTTAACCTCATCCAGCTGGAACATGTGGCCCCTAAGTATGACACCTCTGTAGAGGCCTCGCTGCCCAGTGATGGATTTTCCTCCCTAATAGAGGCTCATTCAGTTCCTGGTGTGGCGCTCTCTCGTTAACGTCTCCAGAACAAGTGCAATTAAGAAGGCAGCTCTGTATTCTACCTGGTTAACTGGGATCTTGGAATCTCTGACCTCTTCCTCTAGTCTGCCACCCCTGAAGTGCGGAGGAATATTAAGTTGTTTACCCTGTGCTGACAGATGGCCACACTCTCTGAGAGTATTGTTTCTCACAAATTCTAGAACCGATAGCTCAGTGGTTTCACACACTAGGTGGAGTGGCATACTTAGATTTCAATACAGGCAGCAGCTGGTGTTCATGTCTTTGATTTTGAGAACTCCCCCTCACATATGTGGCAGTAAATGTAATAAGAGCCGCTGTATGTATTGATGTATCTCCCTTGTCTTACCTTGTTCCAGAATTCACCTCCCTTATATGTGTGAATGTATTCTCCATAAAAATTCCAGTATTTAAAAAACAGTTTACTGTTCCGTACTTTGTATTGTATCACAATCAGGTAAAAGTCACTTTAAACTGAAGAAAAGGCAAATTGTGTTTTAAAGCTCTGTTTGTATTTCTCCAGTTTCTGACCTTGTAAATTTGTATATATGCACTAATAAAGCTTTTTTTATACTTCCAATTGGTTTTTTTTTCTTTTTAAAGATTTTATTTTTCCTTTTTCTCCCCAAAGCCCCCCAGTATATAGTTGCATATTTTAGTTGTGGGTCCTTCTAGTTGTGGCATGTGGGACGCCGCCTCAGCATGGCCTGATGAGCGGTGCCATGTCCGTGCCCAGGATCCAAACCAGTGCACCCCTGGGCGAAACCCTGGGCAGCTGAAGCAGACCACTCGGCCCCAGGGTCGGCCCCTGATTGGTTATCCTTTTGCTCTTCTAAGCCTGTTACTACATGATTATGTAACCAAGACATATTTTAAGTCAATTCTTAATTGTTTTTCCTAATCAAATGCGGTGTAAGGCATGTGCAACCATTGAAGAACAGCTCTCCGGAAAAAGAGCAGCCGGATCTTGAGTTGGGCAGTGGGTCGGGGAGAGGGGAGGGAGGGAGTTAAGGCTGGACAGGCTTCTAGGACCAGAGGATGCTGTGAGACTTCTGTTTTAGAGCTCGCATTCCACAATATTAGCTACTGTTTGACCTGCTTAAATCCTAGAAATGATGGAATGTTAATATTTTGAAAATATAAAGGTGCTTTATAGCTTTCTTTTCTCTGACTATAAAAGTGATATATACTTAGATTTATATTCATATAAAGTTAACCAGACAACAATAGTTTGAATTTTATTCTAGTGTGTTGATGTGCACATAATTTAAAATTTTTACCTGATGAATATATGGTAGTGCATGGGGTTTTATTCACCATTATACAAATATTGGGGTGACCATTTTGTATGTAAATTGTTTTTCTTGTAATTTGCATAGAGCAAATTTCTGAAGATAAAGGCTATCAACTAGCCATTAAAGTTTTTGCTGTAACAGTTTTCCAGACTTGTAGGAGCTGCTGCAGAGTAGCAGTGCCCTTGTCACTATCCCACCAGAACGGAGCATTCTTAAAATTCTGGCAATTTGATCAAAAGGTGTGCTGTCGATTTACCGTTTCTTTTATTTTTCCAGCGTAGAAGGTGTTTTTCGATTCTAGCCATGGGTTGGAGAGAAACAAGGGGAGAGGAGAAGGTTAGCAGCTGCCTTTGAGCAATACTTAGCAGTTACCTAAAGCTAAGGGACAGCAAAGAAGAAAACTGTTGGGGCCCGCTGGCCCTCTGTTCCTCAACCCAATTTCGAGTCCCCGGAAGCGGGGCTGCAATACTGAATGAGAGGAGGAAGGAGTCCGAAACGCCGGTTGTCGATCACTCCCGGGTCCCCACCCCCTCCCGGGGGCGGGGCCTCGCTCCCCGGAAGCCTCGGCCGCCCCGCCCTCCCGCTTCCGCTTCGCGGTTGCTAGGCTACCGGGGCCGGAGCTGAGCGCGGTGGAGGGTGAGCTCGGCTGGCGGGTCCTCTGCCCGGTGCTGGGGCCGGGTCTCTGCCTGCTGGGCCGTGGGCTCCTCTGCTGCCCGGGACGACCCGCGGCGCGCTGGCCTCTGCCCCCCTAGGAAGTCTCTACGCCCCCTCCCCTGACCCTTCGGGAAACTGCCCCTAGCCGCCTGCCCCCGCACCAGAAGCCCCGAACCCCTGCATTCCGTTTTCAGAGCCCACTCCCGCGGCCCCCGACCCTTCTTTTTCATCTACCCAGAGCCCACTCCGCCGGATCCCTCCGTCCCCATTTCTTTCGCTTTCCTGCGGCGTCCTGGTGATGGGCATCTCTGTTCTCAGGGACAGGGGAGCATGGGGCCAGCAAGGGTCCTTGGAGCCTCAGGGGGAGGAGGCCGGAAGACGTGTCTCCCTCCCTAATTCCTCAAGTGCCTCCGAGAGGGAAGCACCCCCCGGGTCCTTGTTTGTCTGAGAGGCTGGACCGGCAGGGAAGGGGAGCGACGCAGCACGTTTTCCTAAAATCGCGTGGGAGGTGGGCGAGGGGGTAAATATCGGCAGTTTTTCCAGTTGTGCTGTTCTGGTTTTTTAGCTTCTCCGGTGTGACCAGCTGCCCTTTTGGAAGTTGCGTGGGTACTGTGGCTGGATGCCAGTGTCACCGACTGGTCTTCAGCGTACCATGCAGAAGTAACATGTTCCCAACGCTGGAAACAGAGCTAAAGCAGGAGGTGGGCACATCCCCCTCTCCAGGAACTCCACCGAAATCCGGTACTAGGTCAGAAGGGGTCTTCTGGGGACACCTGTTTCCAGCTGGAGATCTTGATCCCCAATGATAGAATGATTTGCACGAATGTCCTTCACCTGGTTTGTTTACACACGTCCTCAGGTGTCTTGTCCTTTGCAGCAATACTTGTGTACCTTTTGTTAAGAGTTGAGTTTTCGTTGAAAGGACTTTCCTGATTGAGATGGCCTTTCCTTTTCCAGACTCTTCCTGATCCCTATGAAGACTTTATGTACCGTCACCTCCGGTACTATGGCTACTTTAAAGGTAATATCTCGTTCCTATCTAGCATCACCTTTTCTGGGTCCGTGAAGTAAATTGTTTGATTAACTGGCAGAGTTATGCATGGATAAACTGATGATGAATATTTCCAGCAGTGTTAGTGAAAAGTGCGTCCTTTCCCCATTGGTCTGCTGCGTCACCTCTGTTGAGTGTCCGTGTATACAAGGGTCTGTTTGTCTGTCCTTGCAGCAGTACCACCCTTTCTTAATTGTACCATAGCATTAAAATAGTTGTGATATCTGGAAAGATAGGTCCTCACGTCTTGTTCTTCAAAAGTGTCTTGGCTGTTCTTGCCTTTTTATATAATTTTAGAATTGGCTTGTGATGGTTAAAGAAATTTGGGGGATTGCATTGCGTCTGTAGATTGAATTTCACAAGAAATGAGAACTTTCCGCCACTGAATTCTCCAGTCTCTGAATAGAACGCAATTCTCCATTGGCTTAGGTCAATGTCTCCCAATAAAGATTTGTAATTTTTTCATAGAACTTAATATTTTTATGCTATTTTAAGTGATAGCTTTTTAAATTTTGATTTTCTGACTTTGTTCCTGGTTTTGGGAGATAAAATCAAGTTTTCATATTGATTTGATTTCTATCAACCTTGTTAAACTTTCTTAATAATATTTCATTTTTTGAGTGATTACTGATTTGTTGAAAACTGAGTTTCCGGTTTGCCAGATTCAGCAGAGCCCTCAGGACAAAGCAGCCTGGGGCATCGGGGTTCCCCCCAACCAGCTGCCCCCCGCCCCCCCAGTACCTGCCTACACTTAGCTGTGGCTTTCCTGGCTGCTCTTGTAGCTACCAGATCTTTCTGTCTCTGAAGCCCTTTCTCTTTCCACTGTACCACACTGTTTCTCCAGTCTTCTCCTCACTGTAAAATGGAGAAAATACTGCTGAACGCGTGTAGATTGGAATGTGCAGGCTCTTTGGGAAATGGAACATGTTCATGGGAAAGGCCTGTGGTGGTGGGTGGGGACAGAGTCGGGGGTTTGGTAGTAGTGGTTTTGGTGTTGACCTCGATGTTAGAGGTGATGAGCTAGCTTTCCAGCACCTTTAACTAGCCTACCTATTCTTAGCTCAGAGAGGCAGTTTACCAAACTCTGCTACGCCCCAGCATCTTTGGAAGAATAATCCTCAGTGCCTGTTGAGTGGCTCTGTTGGGGAAAGACATGATTTGATCCCAGACCCCCTGCAAAAGGAGAAGCTTCTATGTGAGTAATAATCAATGTGTATGACCTCCCCAGAAGCCTCACTGCCTTGAGTGACTGCTGGTGGTATTCAGGAGAACACGGCCTAATGGGGGAGAAGCCAGGGGAGCAGCCTTGGCCACTGTTTCTTTTCTTTTGGTAAGGAAGATTGGCCCTGAGCTAACATCTGTTGCCAGTCTTCCTCTATTTTATATGTGGTACGCCACCACAGCATGGCTTGATGAGTGGTGTGTAGGTCCACGCCTGTAGTCTGGACCAGCAAACCTGAGCTGCCAAAGCTGAGTGTGTGAATTTAACCACTACGCCACCAGGCTGGCCCCTATTGGCCACTGTTTCTGACATCACTCAAAAATGTTCTCTCTACATCTACTTTGGATTGTAGGTTTAAATTCAAATAGCACATTCTGGATTTTCTTCCTCCAAATTGTTGGAAAATTTGGTAAGACTCTTTGGTCAAGAGTAATGCTGATTTTTCACACAATTTTTTTCTTTTTTTTGAAGATTAGCCCTGAGCTAACATCTGCTGCCAGTCCTCCTCTTTTTGCTGAGGAAGACTGGCCCTGAGCTAACATCCGTGCCCATCTTCCTCTACTTTATACATGGGATGGCTACCACAGCATGGCTTGCCAAGCGGCGCCTTGTCCGGACCCAGGGTCCAAACCGGTGAACCCTGGGCCGCCAAAGCGGAACATGTGAACTTAACTGCTGCACCACCAGGCCGGCCCCTTTTCATGCACTTTTGATGGATATATTTTTTTTCAGTTGTTTGCATAAGAGTGGTAGAAGCCAATTCCAGCTGGCTTAGGGAAAAATCATTTTTCACAGGGATTCCGCAGGTTCCTCCTGGAATCCAAGGGCAGGAGTGTAGTTGAATTCCTCCCTCAGTACACATCCAACCAAACATCAATCCGCTTCTCTTTGCTCTGTGTCCTTCCCACCCCCAGTGCAAGGTGCCGTCATTTCCCACTATTGAAACCGCCGAGTAATTGGTCTCCTGGCTTCTTCTCTTGTTCCGTGAGGCCCACTTCCCATGCATTTCACACAGCAGTGTTCTTTTTTATGAGCAAATCTGATTGTGTCCCTTTTCTAGTTAAAACAATTGACACAAGACCCAAAAGCCATAAAATATAGCATCACTAATTTTTATAGCAAAAATTTAAACTTCTGAATACAAGAAAGTACTATTAATTAATAAAGGAAAATAAACTGAAAAAAAATTTGTGACAAACATGTCAAAGGATGAATTTCCTTAAAATAACAGTTCTCACAAATCAAATGCATAAAAGATGATCAAAAAATGGGCAAAAGACATGAGCAAGCAGTTCATAGAAAAACAAACATAGGGGCTGGCCCTATGGCAGAGTGGTTAAGTTTGCACACTCTGCTTTGGTTGTCCAGGGTTTGCCAGTTTGGATCCTGGGCATGGACCTACACACTGGTCATCAAGCCATGCTGTGGTGGCGTCCCACATAGGAGAGCTAGTATGACTTAAACTAGGAGAGACAACTATGTACTGGGACTTTGAAGAGAAAAAAAAGAAGAAAATTAGCAACAGATGTTTGCTCAGGGCCAATCTTCCTCACCAAAAAAAACAAAAAAACAAAAACACAGTCAATAAGCTTTATGAAAAGATGCTTAATTTCACCTCTAATTAAAGATACAAATTAAAATGTCAAGTTATCTTTTTTTAATTATGAGACTTGGGCAAAACTTAAAAAAAAAATCATACCTAGTGTAAGTCAGGGTGTGGGGGAACAGTCTCCTACAATGCTGTTAGGAATGTGAGTAGGTGGGCTATTTTAGGAAGGTGATTTGGTAATTCCTGGGAAATTTAAACAGCACTTCATCCTTGATGTAGCCAGTCCGTTTTCAAATATGTATCTTCTATGTTTGCTCAGCCCAGGCCCAGAAGGCTCTTCCCTAGTGTGTCCCAGAGCTCCTGGCAGGGAGTCGAAAGACGGGGCTTGAGCAGAGGAGCCTGGTCAGGGTGATGGCCCAGGAGCCAGCTGACCGTCTCCGCTTGAGTTTCCTCCTCCCCATTTGCTGACCGTCAGATTAACATTAATAAGAAACAAGTGCCAGTCGTAATAAACTAAAAAACATAAGGTGCAGAATCAGCTGGCAGAGGTAACAGCAATGTGAATGAGTTTTAGTTGGAGTGTAATTGATAATCTCATACCCTTTTCTTTTTTTCTGTTTTGATCATTAGAGTGAGAAAGATATTTTTTCTTTATCTTTGTGGCAATTTGTGTATTATGTTGGGTTTTCTATAACCAGAAAAGTACACAGGTAAAAAGAAATGAGTTACAATCTGCTTGTTTAAAAAGAAAAAAGAAGGGCCGGCCCCGTGGCTGAGAGTGGTTAAGTTTGTGTGCTCCGCTTCAGCGACCCAGGGTTTCACCGGTTCGAATCCTGGGCGTGGACATGGCACCGCTCATCAAGCCACGCTGAGGCGGCGTCCCACATGCCACAACCAGAAGGACCCACAACTGAAATACACAAGTATGTACCGGGGGGCTTTGGGGAGAAAAAGGAAAAAATAAAATCTTTAAAAAAAAAATGTTTCTTTTTAAGAAAGGTCATATATATAAGGTATAAGGTTAGGAAATTCAAATGTTATAAAAAAGCACAAAAGGGAAACTAAAAGCCTGCCCTGCCCCATCCCTAATACAACCACTGTTGTTATCATTCTTTTCAGGAAAAAAAAGGATATATCCTCATGTATCTATATATTTTTTCTTTTTAATTGCTCGTGGGGATCCCATACACAGTCTTTACTTGGTTTGTGTGTGTGTGTGTGTGTGTATGTTTTGTATAATAATATATCTTAGAGAGCCTTTTCATATGAGCACATACCCAAAATCTACCTCATTCTTTTTAAGGGCACCTACGGTGTTCCATCTCATTAATGTATCATGATTATTTTAATTTTCCTTTGGATGGGCACTTTGGTTGTTTCCACATTTTTGTTATTTGAACGTTGCTGCCATGAGCAGCTTTGTATGTGCATCTCGATGAACTTCTGTGAGAAACTCTGTAAGGTCGACTCCCAGCAGTGGGACTGCTGCGTCAACGGTGTGAGGGTTTTCCATCTTACTAAATACAGCCTAACCGCTTTCCGGAAAGGTTGTACCCATTTGCCCTCTTGCCAGAAAGTTCTCAGAGGACCTGCTTACTGGCACCTTTGCCAGAATGAGGGTGAAAACACAGAAATGTTTTTCCTGTCTATTAAGTGAAAAACTGGTATCTCCTTGTCGTTTCGATTTACATTTAGTTATGAGTGAGGTTCAGCAGCTTTACCATCTTTTTGAATGTTTATTGCTCTTTTCCCCCCCTTTAAACATTGGGGAAAAGATTTAGAGATAGAAAATCAGGGGCGTATTTTTGGGGTGGGGATGGAGAGAAATAGGGGAAGGGGGGCAGGAAAAGGAGAGACAAAGATCCCCAGGACAAACCTTGCCTCCTCCTTGTCTTTCTAGGGCCCACGTGTCTGTCCTCAACTGTGCGCAGACAGATAGAAGCTGTGAGCAGAGGTATCGCATGTCCTTCCAGATCAGAAAACAGCTCCCTTGTGGGAGCATGTCTTCACCTCCTGCTCTCCCCAGCAGAGCTGGCAATTACCGGCCTTCAGCCTTTCCTCCTGCCTCCCTTCCTTTCTCTCTGTTCTTCCTCGAATTTCCTTTCTCTATCTTTCTCCCCAAAAGCCATTCTTCTCCTCCCTTTGTTCTCATTCTCTATTTCCCAAGAGCTCCTCTTTTCTCTCTTCTGCCCCTTCTCCCTCCTTCTCTGCCCCTCTCTTTTCATCCTCTCTCTTATTAGTCTCTCTTTGAATGGGTATATTAGGAACTTGAAATTTAATTTGTGGATTGTTTCACTGTGCTTAATAAAGTTTTGTGGACTTTTTTCTAAAATGCTAATGAATGAACTGAAATTTCCTTCTCTTGCCTGTCTCTAAACAAAAATAATAAAATACGTTAAGTAATTTTTTATTCATTTCTAACCTACTGTTGAAATTTCTTAGACCCACTAGCTTTGATTTAAAAAACAAAATTTCTTCTAAGTTACTCTAAGGCCTTGCATTTAAATATTTAATAGACTATGTGTGCACAATTTTAACCTAACGTTTTATAACTTCAATGCTGTCGTCTTGGACTAAATCTTCTTGAAGGAGAAACATGTCACAGGACTGCACATCTGTGCCCATATTTTAGTACAGTGCTTACAGGTGCTTAGTTATCACGTTGAGCAGTAACGTTCCTGAGGAGAGAAGGATGCTGTTCACTTGCTCCCTTTCCTTTTGGCAGGTTCCCTTCTGCTGAGTTCACCGCTTCTCAAGAGCAGACAGCTTCTTCACAATGACTTTGGCGAAGTGAACCCACGTCTTCGAGAACCCCGAGATCTCTTTGCCTTTTTGCCTAGCAGCGGGCCCCTACAGGCTCCAAGATGGCCAATAGAATGTGAGGTCATCAAGGAAAACATTCATCATATTGGTAACGTGGCTTTTGTGTCCTGGTGTTACAGTTCTCACAGACTTTATTACAGGATTTTACAATTTTAAGTCCTGCGTGCGCAAGTACAGGGCAGTACAGATTCAGCAGCTGTTGGCTCCCCCTGAAATGATTCAGCTCTGCGAATCTGACACACACACCAAAGTCAATGGTTACGCTCGAGTACAGCCTGGAAGCCTTCCGAGTTCATTAGAGTGGGACGACACCTTTCTGAGCTCTGCTGAGAGAGAGCAGCAATTCTGATTCTGTCTGTTCTTCTCCTTGAACAAGATTTTGTAAACCTTTGCCTTTTTGTTACTGGGAGGAGGGCTTCCTTTATCATTTCTTGTAAGCGAGGCCTAGTGGGGATGAACTCCCTTAACTTTTGTTTACCTGGGAAAGCTTTTATTTCTCCATTGTATCTGAAGGAGAGTTTTTCGGGGTAGAATATTCTTGGCTGAAAGTTTTTGTCTTTGAGTATTTTGAATATATCATTCCACTCTCTCCTAGCCTGTAAGGTTTCTGCTGAGAAATCTACCGAAAGCCTGATAGGGTTCCTTTGTAGGTTATTTTCTTCTGCCTTGCTGCCCTTAGTATTTTTGCTTTGTGATTGGCTTTCGCCAGCCTTGGTAGTATATGCCTTGGAGAAAGTCTTTTTGCATTGAAGTAATTAGGAGTTTATTGGCTTCATGTACTTCTAAGTCCAGTTCTTCCCCAGGTTTGGGAAGTTCTCAGCTAGTATTTCTTTGAACAATCTCTCTGCTCCTTTCTCCCTCGCTTCTCCCTCTGGAATATCTATAATCCTTATGTTGCATTTCCTAATTGAGTCAGATCTTTCTCAAAGAATTTCTTCATTTTTTTTAAAATCTTAGTTCTCTCTCCTCTTCCACTTGAAGCATTTCAATATTTCTATCCTGTAAATCACTAATTCTGTCCTCCATAATAAGCTCTCTCTTTTTTTTATGGATTCTAGATTATTCTTTATCTCATTAATTGTGTTCTTCATCTCCAGAATTTCTGTTTGGTTTTCGGTTTTGTTTTTTTGTTTACAGTTTCCGTCTCTTTGGTGAAGTATTCCTTCTGCTCATTAATTTTATTCCTGAGATCACTGAACTGTCTTTCTGAGTTTTCTTGTAGCTTGTTAAGTGATAGCTATTTTGAATTCTTTGTCATTTAGATTGTAAATTTCTGTGAGTTCAGGATTGGTTTCTGGAGACTTGTCATTTTGTTCTGCTCTGGAGTACTAATGTAGTTATTCATGATGTTGGATGAAGTGATCCTTTGCCGACACATTTATGATAATATCGGGTCACCGATTCCACCTGCCACTGCTGGGAGTGGGCAGGAGCTGTGTTTTCTGGTCCCACCCCTTCTGGTGGAAGTTGCAGGTAGGGCTACTCTGTGTTTGCTCCAGCTGGCCACAGCCACTCTGCAGGCAGTGCTCACATGGGCAGGGCCTCTGTGCTTGGCAGGGACTCAGCTGAGCTGCTGCATGCTAGGTGGGAGGAGCCACACACAGGGGCTGAGCCACCACTTGGAGGATCCCACAGGCTGCTGTGCTCTGCGGGCAGGGGTGCCTTCTGAGTGGGCAGGGTGCTTTCTCGCCTGCACTGCACTAGTGGGGAGGGGTGCCCATGCAGTGTTTGAGTCACTGCCTCTTGGTGTAGAATGTGCCCATGGGCAGGGTCCCCACAGCACGCTGGGCACTCCTGTGGCCCGGGCTGCAATTCCCAAAGCATTCACACAGGCCAGGCTGTCCCCATTTCTTCCAGTCCCACGCAGCTGCTGTGTGAGGATCCACCAACTGGCTCAGTGCTGCCAGGGTCGGGGAGGACTGTGCTCACTTGGTTCCACTGCCTCCCGGGGATCCAGTCCACCTACCTTCAGATGTATAGCCCTGTGGATCTCTCAGAAGTCCTCTTGTGCTGTGCAGGGGTCCTCTGCTGGTTAATGAATGTCCAGTTAGTTGTAACTTAAATGGGCGAGACTGAGAGACAGCTCACTCTGCCGTGATGCTGACGTCTCTCCAGGATACCTTTCCAGAGGCCAAAATGTATTAATACTTAAGTCTGTTTTCTAGATTATTCCTGTCTCAGTATTGATATGCTTGGTTGAGTTTTATAAAAGTTTTTACCAGCCTTGGTATAATTGATGAACACCATATATATCAGAACATAGTTTTTACTCTTTTCAATTATATTTTGAGTTTATTGGAGTTTTCTATAGAAATAGTAGACTTTTTTTATGACATTGCTGGTCATATCCTTAAGTTATTGGTGCAAGTATAATCTTTAGCGTTCATTTTATGAAGCATTTTCAGAAGTGGGTTGCGTTGAAAAGTGGGGACTTTTCTTTTTTTTTTTTAAAGATTTTGTTTTTCCTTTTTCTCCAAGTGGGGACTTTTCTAATTGATGGAACACCTATGTCTGCCAAACATGTGTCTCTGCTTTAGATTGCTGGATAAACAACTGGATGTTTCTTATCTTCTCACTTCCCTCTTATAATAGTCATTCAATAAATATTTATTAAGCATCTGCTGTATGCTAAGTACAGTGCTTTGTTTTAGAGATGTTTAGAGATGTTTTAGTGATGAATAAGATGGAGACACCCAGAGCTCGCAGACTAGTGGGGAAGTTAAAGATATAACCAGGCAATTGCATAGAGCTTGCTCTCTCTGGGAAACTTAGCCCCGCCTACCTGGGGGTTTCCAAGAGGAGTTGACATGTGAGCTGAGATCTAGAGGATGAGTTAGAAGTGATCCAATTGAGGGTTGTCAAAGAAAAGTATTCCAGTTAGAGGGAACAGAAACAGAGCGTGACGTGTGTGGGCAGCCATAGAGCATTGGGCTTCAGAGACAAGAGATGCAGCTGAAGATGTAAGGACAGGTTCAGCGTTCTTAACTGGGCACAGACTTGCTCTAAGGGTGTTTGGAAATGTGTGTGGGGGGAGGCATTTTGAGTTGACACAGTAGCTGAGAAGTCCTGAGGTCATCTGTCCCTACACTGTACAAATTGTAGATCAAAGTCCAAGTTGATCTGGCCAAACAGTAGGATTTGGCTATTCCCTGTATAAAGTAGACTAAGAGAATTCCTGTGAGGATTTCAGACTCCGTTCTAAGAGGGGACAGAAAAAGTGGGAAATGAAGTTAATATCCAAGTTACTGCAGTGGTAATCCACTAAACCACTAGAGCTTCAAAAAAGCAATTTTTTAAAACTTTCAAAGAAATTTAATAACGAGCAGCTTATTGTTTAAACTGAATTATCAAAGCCTCGTCACTCCCCATTACCTTAAAGGAAGGAAAAGAAATGAGCATTGTCTTTTACTGTGTTGTGTCTTTATGTGCCCTTGGCTTTCATCAGTGGCACCTGTACTTAAAATGATATGGAGAAATTGCCCAAGTCCCATGTGAGAAATCTTTTAGGATTGAGTGTTAACGGAAAAGGTTTGTTTCCTCTGAAACAATTGACCTACTTGGTTTTCTATAGTAGTGAACAGTATGTAGCTGGTCATGTTTTCCTGACTTTAAAAGGAAGCTCAGAGTCAAATTTTAAAGAGTTGTTACAGGGGCCAGCCCCGTGGCCGAGTGGTTAAGTCCGTGCACTCCGCTGCAGCAGCCCAGGGTTTCATCAGTTTGAATCCTGGGCGCAGACATGGCACCGCTCATCAAGCCATGCTGAGGCAGCATCCCATATGCCACAACTAGAAGGACCCACAACTAAGAATATACAACCATGTACTGGGGGGCTTTGGGGAGAAAAAAATAAAAAATCTTTAAAAAAAAAAAAAAAAGAGTTGTTACAGCAACTATATTCACATTTCTAGCTTATTTTTAAGTCTTCTCTTTAAAATTTGTACTTCTGTTGTATATGCTTTTTGTTAAAAGTCTCCTCATAGTCTTTATGGAAAAAAGCAAGATGTAATTAATTTATACACAAACTGGAAACTTTGGGTGGGAATTTGATTTGTTCAACCAACTAGCCATTTGAATAATTATTATTGTAATTTTAAATCAATTCTGGTGAAGTGCATTTATATTATTTCTTATTTTGTACTTTTGTAATGTCTTCTTTCAGAGTGGATCCCACCTCAACCGGAATATTTCTATCAACCTACAGGAAATGAAAAGGTACCAGAAATTGTAGGAGAGGAAGAAGGCACAGTTGTCTATCAATTAGATTCAGGTATTGTCATTACCCTGAACAGTGAGTAATTAATCATTACAAAGTTATAATAAACATGTTTCCTGTAATAAATGTGATTTTAAAAAATCCATAGTTTAGTGATAAATAAACTATCTTTTTCAGACCAACCTGAATGGGAGACCTGATGCTCATGACCTGTCAGCTTTAAAATTTCAGTTGTTTTTAAAATGACAGTCCCTTTTCCTTAATAGTTTTAAGCCCATCTGATAGCATCTCCCTTGTTATTCGCCTTCCTGACAATCAGATGTTGGGTCTTTGGGGAGCTTGCTCTTCTTTTCTCCACCTCCTGTGTGTACTTTAGTGACTCCCCTGTGGCATGTGCATATGACATATGTACTGTGTGGTTTCCTGCGTTACGTTGCAGTCCTAGAGGTGGAAGCCGTGTCTTTTATAAACATGTGCAGAACACTGTACCCAAAAACAACAAAATACACATTCTTTTCAGGGGCCCATGGTAGATTCCGCAGGATTCTCCGTATGCTAGGTTGTAAAGCAAGTCTTAATATATTTAAAAGGATTGAGGGGGCCAGCCTGGTGGCGTAGTGGTTAAGTTCATGTGCTTCCCTTCGGCAGCCCAGGGTTTGCAGGTTCAGATCCCGGGCACGGACCTAGCACCACTCATCAAGCCACGCTGTGGCAGCATCCCACATAAAGTGGAGGAAGATTGGTACAGATGTTAGCTCAGCGACCATCTTCCTCAAGCAAAAAGAGGAAGATCGGCAACAGATGTTAGCTCAGGACCAGTCTTCCTCACAAAAATAAAAATAAATGGATTGAAATCAGGGCCAGTCCCGTGGCTGAGTGGTTAAGTTCGCTCACTCTGCTTCGGCAGCCCAGGGTTTCGCCAGTTTGGATCCTGGGCGTGGACATGGCACCACTCATCAGGCCATGCTGAGGTGGCATCCCACATGCCACAACTAGAAGGACCCACAACTAAAATCATATATATATAACTATGTACTGGGGGAACTTGGGGAGAAAAAGCAATAAAAAAAAAAAATTAAAAAATAAAAAGATTGGCAACAGTTGTTAGCTCAGGTGCCAATCTTAAAAAAAAAAAGGATTGAAATCATACAAAATGTATTCTCTGACCACCACAAAATTAAATTAGAAATCAACAACAGAATGAAATCTGGGAAATCTACAAATATTTGGAAATTGAACAACACATTTCTAAGCAACCTATGAGTTAAAGAAATCAAAGGAGGGGCTGGCCCCCTGGCCAAGTGTTTGGGTTTGTGTGCTCCACTGCAGGTGGCCCAGTGCTTTGTTGGTTCGAATCCTGGGCGCAGACATGGCACTGCTCATCAAACCACACTGAGGCAGTGTCCCACATGCCACAACTAGAAGGACCCACAGGAAGAATATACAACTGTATCGGGGGGCTTTGGGGAGAAAAAGGAAAAAAATAAAATCTTTAAAAAAAAATCAAAGGAGAGTTCAAAAATATTTTGAATTGAGTGAAAACAAATATCAAAATTTAGGGATGCAGCTAAAGCATGGCAAGGTAAATTTATGGCTTTAAAGGCCTTTGGAAGGAAGAAGGGTCTCAAATAAATTACCTAAACTTCTACTTTAATAAATTAGAAAAGTAAAAGCAAACTAAATCCAATGGAAGCAGAAGTAAGGAAGTAATAATGAAAATAAGTGAAATAGAAATCAGAAAAATAATAGAAAAAATCAAACCAAAAGTTGGTTGTTTGGAAACATCAACATAACTAACAAAACTTTAGCTAGACCAGCCAAGAAAAAGGGAGAGGAGACACAAATTATCAAAATCAGGAATGAAAGGGGACATCAACATCTCTACAGAAATCGAAAGAATTATAAAGTAGTGCTATTGACAACTTTATGCTGACAAATTAGACAGCATAGATCAACAGAAACAATTGCTAGAAAGACACAAATTACCAGAACTGACTTGGGAAGAAGTAAAAAGACTGAATAGATTATAACAAAGAAATTGAATTAACAATTTAAAATCTTCCTGCAAAGAAATTCCTGGCCCAGATGGTTTGACAGGGTTTGTTTGAGTTCTGTCAAACATTTAAACATGAAATAGCACTAAGTCTTCATAAACTCTGAAAACAGAGGAGGAGGAAACCTTTCCCAACGCTTCATGAAGCAGTGTACCCTGACACCAAAGCCAGACAAAGACATCACAAGAAAACTATAGGTCAGTATTCCTCATGAATCTGAATGCAGAAATCCTCAACAAAATACCAGCAAACCAAATCCAACACGATATTGAAAGGATTATTCACCATGACCAAGAGGGATTTGTCCCAAGAGTGCAAGGGCCATTCAACATAAGAAAATCGGTGCAACACACCACATTAATGAAACAAAGGGGAAAAACACACGATCATCCAGTCATCTTGATGTAGAAAAAGCATTTGACAAAGTCCAGCCTTTCATGAGAGCAGTCAGAAAACTAGGAATAGGAGAGAATGTCCTGGGGCCGGCCCCATGGCCAAGTGGTTAAGTTCACACTGCTTTGGATCCTGGTCGTGGACCTAGCACTGCTCATCAAGCCATGCTGAGGTGGCGTCCCACATAACAGAACTAGAAGGACCTATGACTAGAATATACCGCTATGTACTAGGGGGCTTTGGGGAGAAGAAGAAAAAACAAAAAAGATTGGCAACAGATGTTAGCTCAGGGCCAATCTTTAAAAAAATAAAAAGAAGAGAATGTCCTCAACTTGATAAAGGGTATTTATGGAAAGGGTAGATCAACTTTACACCCACTAAAATAGCTATTATAAAAATATAGACAATAACAAGTGCTGGGGAGGATGTGGAGCAGGTGGTAAAACTAACATTTGAGACAGAAAGGAAAGGTAATGTTAAAGAGCAATGAGCCAGGAAATGTATATGAACCTTCCCAAAAAAAGGGAAGTAAATTTTGAATTATTAATGTCAGGATGCCAAATTAGTAATAGGGAGAGACATGGGGAGGCAGAGATGCTGCCCACAGGGGCAACCTTTGTCATCCTCAAAAACCATCTGAGATTCATTGCACGCACAGGTACCAGAGCTACTTGGAACTTTTTAAAAAGAGTTCTCTGCAGTTGGGAAATGCTGTTTTCAAGAAATAGAAAGCAAGAAAAATATTCTCACAATTTGAAAATCAATCACTGCTAGAAAGTAATTATCGGGGAATCTATTTTGGTGGAGGAGGAATGTGTAGCAAGTTTAGCTGGTAGAAATAGAAGGTGTTGAGTCAGTGAATGAGGGGAAGCTTTTGGAGAGACAACTAGAAATAGGAGGGATGGACTGCAGTGTATGTCAATTCTACAACCAGAAGAATAAAATGAGCCAGTTACAGCAGAGGGCCCAGCGGACATGTTATTGCACTTGCTCCACTCCCAGTTGCCTTGATTCTGAGCTCTCTTCACGTTAATAACATTATGGTGGAAAAAGTTATATGCTGTGAAGTGGATAAGGTGAAGCAGCTCACCATGTACTTAGCTCCGTCTTATGGAATGTCTGAGGAGGAATTTGGGAGACATTAAACAAAGAGATCATAATGGGTAGACTTGGATAAATAATAGAGAATGTATTGCTCCTGAAACCTCAAGAAATCCTTGGGATCGGAAACCCATTTCACCTCTTACTAACCTGGCGGTAGTCATTTGCAATAAACCAGATGACCATGAATCCACATTGCTACATCTGTTCTTTTTAGAGATATTTCTGCATAGAAGGAAACCCTGGGGCTGAGAGCTGGTTCTCCTAAGGCACCTTTTGTGAGTTGCCCTAATTGTCCTGTTAAGATACAATTGTGGCAGATGCACCCAATCTTCATGTCCTTTGGCTACATCAGGAAGAGTTGGGCCAACCCCATTGGAGGAATGACGACATGGAAAACTGAGAAGATGGGGCTCCAGGGAGAATTTGGAAATTTGTCAGCTTAAGGGCCTCAGAGCAACTACTTACTATGAGACTATTGGGGGGAAAAGGAGAGAGGTTTTGTTTTTTTTTTTTTTTGACAAATGTTACTGTGGGCTATGAATTCGATTGTCTTTATTACCTGAGAGACTCAAAATACTGAAATTCCTATATTAATGACATCTGGTTGGTGGTTTGTACTTCGATTGTGGGGCCATAAAGAGAGGGAACCATTTTGGGGCCCTGGCTTTTTTTTTTTCTTTTTTTTTTCTTTTTTTTTTTGAGGAAGATTAGCCCTGAGCTAACATCTGTTGCCAATCCTCCTCGTTTTGCTGAGGAAGACTGGCCCTGAGCTAACAGCCATGCCCATCTTCCTCTACTTTATATGTGGCACACCTACCACAGTGTGGCTTGATGAGTGGTGCCATGTCTGCACCTGGCATCTGAACTGGCGAACCCCAGGCTGCAGAAGTGGAACGTGTGAACTTAACCGCTGCACCACTGGGCTGGCCCCGGGGCCCTGGGTTTTAACTGGATTACACATCCTCTTGGGGCTGCTTCTGCTCCTTCTTCTTGTGTGCTTTTCTTCTTTTACTTCTCTGCATGCATGCTTTCTCCTTTGCTCTCATTTGTTATCCAAATGTTTATTCTCTAAGTCTCCATAGTGACAAGGTTACACATAGAAGCCAAAGTCATAATAATGGGAATGTGTTTACTAATGAACTGACTACTTTTGTACTCAGGTGCTGCACAAACGTTACTGTTTGTTTAATGCTAGCATCTGTCCTGTCCCATGGTCAGCATCTCTGTTCATACCAGTCATTTGCTGATTGGTAGATATTGTTAAGATCTGACAATATAATGTCAATAAAGTAAAAATTAATTACAAAGTGAAATGGTGATCCCTACAAGAGATGCAGGATTTGGGGGCTGGCCCTATGGCCTGGTGGTTAAGTTCATCATGCTCTGCTTTGGCGGCCTGGGTCTGGTTCTTGGGAGTGGACCTAGACCACTTGTTGTAGCCATGCTGTGGTGGCAACCCACATACAAAATAGAGGAAGGTCGGCACATATGTTAGCTCAGGGTGAATCTTCCTCAGCAAAAAAAAAAAAAAAAAAAAAAAAACCCACCATTTTCTAAAAAAAAAATTAAAAATAAAAAGAGATGTGGGATTTTATGAAGTTGATAAATGTTAAAGAATTGCTTAAATTACTTGCAAAGCCATTGACAAATGAAAATCTAGAAATTTTTTATCAGTTAACAGTTAAAGAGAAAATCAACAAAAGATGACAAAATAGATTCTTCTGGGCATAATGATAAGAATATTGTGGTACAAAGAGAAGTCCTTGGGAAAACTATGAAGCCCCAAAATAGTTTTGCAAAAGTAACTGCAAAAATCAAAGATGTCACATGGCACTCTCAGTGAATTTGTCTGAAAAATTGCAACCCCACCAAAAAAATCAACAAGTGATTCTTTATTATTCCAAGAATTAGAAAGAGATTGTGATTAGAATCTAAATTTTGTTTAAAAAGATAAAATAAATTTCATAGTTTTTTGTTTTAGTTTCATATTAAAGATAAAATTTCAGTCATAACCTTTTCTTTTCACTAATGACTGTGATATTTTGGTTTCCCTCTTAGGCAGATTCACCCAAGCCAATTCTTCTCAAACTTTTTTTTTTTTTTAAGATTTTATTTTCCTTTTTCTCCCAAAGCCCCCCGGTACGTAGTTGTGGGTCCTTCTAGTTGTGGCATGTGGGACGCCGCCTCAGCATGGCCTGATGAGCTTGCTCAGGATTTGAACTGGCAAAACCCTGGGCCACCGAAGTGGAGTCTGTGAACTTAACCATGCGGCCACAGGGCCAGCTCCTCAAACTTTTATTTTTGTTACATTTAAATCTGGAAGGATATACCAAAAAATGATAGGGAGTTGATTTTCTTTTTTGTTTTCCCCTTTATCTTTTTTAAATTAATAAATAGATGTTATTTGTACTTTTTTAATAGAATAAGAGTGGAAATGTTTTCAGATCCTCTATTTAGAATATCATTTTTTGCCAACATCCTTTCAAATTAGGGTTTCAGTGGGTACGAGCTGTATCTCAGATGCCAGGAGTAGCTATGCAGGAAAAGGAAGGGCTCTAAACCACTTCAAAGAAATACATTGTTTCAAATTAAAGTTCTCAGCAAGGACAATTGCAATTTTGAGTATTCATTGTTGTTAACGTAGAATAGTGCTGAACACATAGAGGGGCTGAGTGATGATAATACTTGGTGGTGAATGGCTTCTGAGTGGAACCTGACCTAAATATGTCTGTCTCCTCTGCAGTGCCCACCGAAGGCTCCTATTTCACCAGTTCCAGAGTGGGAGGCAAACGAGGAATTATCAAGGACCTCGCTGTCACGCTGCAAGGACCAGAAGATAATGCTCTGCTGTTTGAATCACGATTTGAGAGTGGGAATCTGCAAAAAGCTGTCAGAGTGTGAGTAACAGACGAATTTCCCACAGGGATGATGACTGAAGAGCCTGAGAAGTGTCTTCAGGGATCGGGAGTCAGGAGTGTTTTTGAAAAAGAGAGGTGATGGGAAATGGTTACGAGGAGCAATATTTGTGACTCATATTTTTCCCCAGAATAAAATTTATCTAAATTGTTTTTTCTGCTTATGAAAGAAATTACTGCTCATTTAAAATTTGTATTAATAAAAATATGTAACATAAAAAGTTGTCCTATAATCATACCTTCCAGATGCAGCAACTGTTAAGAGTTTGATGTATATGCATTAATTTTTTTTTCTGTCTCTGTGTATGTGTAATATACCCAAATTACGTATTTTTAAAAATAGGATAATGGGGGGCCAGCCTGGTGGCATAGTGGTTAAGTTCGTGTGCTCCACTTCAGCGGCCCAGGGTTCGCTGGTTCGGATCCCGGGCACAGACCTATGCACCACTGTCAAGCCATGCTGTGGCAGGTGTCCCACATACAAAGTAGAGGAAGATGGGCATGGATGTTAGCTCAGGGCCAGTCTTCCTCAGCAAAAAGAGGATTAACAGCAAATGTTAGCTCAGGGCTAATCTTGCTTAAAAAAAAAAAAAAAGGGTAATGGTATACATACTGTTTGCAAATTGCTTTTTCCACTTAATAAATTTTAGATGTTTTTCTATGGCAGTACCACAGATATATCTCCTTATTTCTAATAGTTCATATTATTCTATTGTATGGATATTCCGTACTTTATCCTGTCTCCAATCGATGGGAAACTAAGATGTTTACAGTTTTTTGTTTAACAGAATTAACACCCTTGTGCATTAATATTTTTAAATATTTGTGGGGGGTTTTTTAGTTTCTTTTTTTTTTTTAAGATTGGCACCTGAGCTAACATCTGTTGCCAGTCTTTTTCTTTTTCCTTCTTCTCCCCAGAGCACCCCCCTCCCCCCGGTACATAGTTGTATATTCTAGTTGCAGGTCCTTCTAGTTGTGACGTGTGGGACGCCACCTCAGCGTGGCTTGATGAGTGGTGCTAGGTCCATGCCCAGGATCCAAACCGGCAAAACCCTGGGCCGCCAAGGCAAAGGGCATGAACTTAACCACTAGGCCATGGGGCCAGCCCCAGTATTTCTGGTTTTATGGGATAAATTCTAGAATAAAATTGTTGAGTCAAGGGGTTTGAACACTAAGTATTGCTAGGCTTTGCCAAATTGCCCTCCAGCATGACTTCAGTTCCCATCAACAGTGTACGAGAGTGCCTGTTTCCCAGCATTGGAATGTTGATGAGATGGAGGGGAAAATGACACTCTCTTTTAATTTGCATCTCTTTAATTGTGCATGCAGATGAATATCTTTTCATGCTTTGGCATTTGTATTTCCTCTTCTGCAAGTTAGTCCTGCTTCTTTTCAACAAGGTGAATGCATTCCAGAGATGCCCCCTCATCTTCAAATAATTGATGATCAAAGATAAAATAGCACAAGAGGCTTAAGGGTCTCCTCCACGCTGGTGACGTCCAGGATGTAGCTGGCCGCCAGCAGAGGGCTGTGTTCACTGTGTTTCAGAGAAGGGTATGGGAGTGGCTAGAAACTGCTACTGGATGCGTTAGAAAGGTACCACGAAGCCCACAGAGCTCCCGAACATCCTGCGTGGCAGTGTGAGTTTCGAGACTCTTCCCGTCCCACCCCAAATAACCTTTCTTTCCCCAAGTTGCTGTTAGCCTAATATTTCAGGAGAACTAGGTAAATTAGAAAATACATGTTTGACATAGCAGGCTTCTCTGTTGTAATAAGATCTGTTTTTACCGGGGGAAAACAATATTTTCCCAGATTTGTTTTCTGAGGGGAGTGTGGGGTTACAAAGATATTCTTCTGTTTTCTCCGATACAGGGACACCTATGAGTATGAACTCACCTTGCGAACCGACCTCTATACGAACAAATACACTCAGTGGTTTTATTTTCGAGTTCAGAACACCAGAAAAGATGCCACGTATCGCTTCACCATCGTCAACTTGCTAAAACCCAAGAGCCTTTATACTTTGGGGATGAAGCCACTCATGTACTCCCAACTGGATGCCAACACCCACAACATTGGCTGGAGGAGAGAAGGAAGTGAGATCAAGTACTATAAGAACAACACGGATGGTGGGCAGCAGCCCTTCTATTGTCTCACGTGGACCATTCAGTTTCCGCATGACCAGGACACTTGCTTCTTTGCACACTGCTACCCGTATACGTACACCGATTTGCAGTGCTACCTCCTGTCCGTGGCCAACAACCCTGTGCAAGCTCAGTTCTGCAAACTCCGAACTTTGTGCCGGAGCCTAGCGGGAAACGTCGTCTACCTGCTCACCATCACCAACCCGTCCCGGACGCCTCAAGAGGCAGCTGCGAAGAAAGCCGTGGTCTTGAGCGCCAGAGTCCACCCCGGGGAAAGTAATGGCTCCTGGATCATGAAAGGCTTTTTGGACTTCATCCTTAGCAACTCCCCAGATGCCCAGCTCCTCAGAAATATCTTTGTCTTCAAAGTGGTTCCCATGTTAAATCCAGATGGAGTCATTGTGGGGAACTCTCGGTGTTCGCTGGCTGGAAGGGACTTGAACAGGCATTATAAAACCATTCTTAAGGACTCTTTCCCTTGCATCTGGTACACCAGGAACATGATCAAGAGGTGAGGCCCTTTATCTGCTGATCTTTCTCTGGATGCCGTGAGCACTACCTTACCGGGGACGAGGACTCTTCTGTTGTAAGAATTGGGTATGGCTTTGGGGACAGTCTTTACCGTTCTCTTTGCAGTCACGTGGGGTTGTTCATTTTCAGACTTTCAAATCATGACTTATCTTTGGGTTGAAACTGAACATGCAACATTTTAGCTAGAGACATTTCACTAACGGGTGAAATGACTGAATGGAAAAGGTCGGAAGTCTGTGGGTTCTGAGGTCTTCGTGATGAGGCTGGTATAACAATAATAATAGCACCCAACGATTAGTCCGTGCTTATGGATGAAGTGATAGGCAGTATTCTCAGTGCTTTACACCTGCGATCTGTTTAGTCCTCACATTTACCCTGTCAATGATCAGTCAGTATCCCCATTTTGTATATGATGAAGAAATTAAGGCCTAGAAAGGTTAAGTAACTTGCCCAAGGTCATACAGCCTAGTAAGTAAGACATTCGAACACAGGCCCTCTGCTTCCAAAGTCTGAGTTCCTAATTATCTTACATCGCCTCTCATGAAAAAGGCAGAATAAGTCAGTTAGCATTTTCCAAGCCTGTGTAAAAGCAGTTGAAGGCTGTGATGTAACAGCAGCCACCTTAAAGGAGCTCCCGTTTCCTTGTAAGTGAAAGTATAGCATGTAAGAACAAGTGAATGCTCACTTTCTAACCATATGTGTGTCAAAGGGTGGGGTGGTGTTGGGCTGGTAGGCAAAAGGGCTAAGAGCAGATGTTAGGGAATCAGACGGGCCTGGGTTTGAGACCTGCTTTTACTACTGGCTGGTTCTGTGACCCAGGAAGTGATCTAACCTCTCTGCCCTTTAGCCTTCTCATCTGCAGAATGGGGATAATAATCCCTGCGTGGGTGGTTACTGCAAGGATTAAAGGAGATCATCCATGTAATCTATTTAGCGTAGTAGCCAGCACATTGTAAACATGCGCTGTTGTTGTCATCATCCTCTTCATCCCACCATCATCATCACGGAGAAAGTGAACATGTCTGGAAGGTTGAACAGGTGACCTGGGTGATCAGGGGACACAGGAGCTGAGCCTTCTAGGAACCAGCCCTGGAACGTCAGGAAGCAAGGCTTTCTTTAGTGCTGTCTTTTTCTCTCTGCAGTTACAGCCTCCACTCTCTCCCTGCTTCCGCGGCCCTGCATCGGGATGGGCTTTCTCTCAGTAGATTTTCTCCACTTCCTTGTCAACTTTCTCAAGGTCTGCCCACCACCCCGTCCACATCAGGACTTTTCCGTTTCAAGTCCCTCTGACTGGCAGGGGCAAAGAGTACTGGTGACACATTTACAGCAGTGGCTAAGGATGGGGATAGAGTCCTTTGAAGGCCATTGGGGTTAAATTTTTCTTAGGAGAGAAGGTATCAACAGACATACTTCAGGAAGAGACTCCAAAAGATCCTTGATTATTCGCATGCATTTGGCTGTCCACTGAGCCCTTTGTTTGCCTCCCTCAATAGACTTCTTGAAGAAAGGGAGGTTCTCTTGTATTGTGATTTCCATGGCCACAGCCGAAAGAATAACATCTTCCTGTATGGCTGTAACAACAACGATCGCAAGTACTGGCTGCATGAGCGAGTCTTTCCTTTAATGTTAAGCAAAAATGCACCAGATAAGGTAAGCGCGTAAGGTCGTTTTCTGGAGAAGGGAATTCACTGCTTCCTGTGTGTAGTGTTCGATTTGCCGCTTTGTACCTCTTTTCATTGTCTTGGGTAAATCCCAGCAACCTGCACTTCAAGAATTTAGAAAGAGGTGAATTACTCTGTTGACGGATGAGAGTAAATAAATGGTATATCCACACAATGGAATGTTATTCGGCAATAAAAAGAATTAAGTACTGAAATTCTACAACATGGATGAACCTTGAAAACATTATGCTAAGAGGAAGAAGCCAGACACAAAAGGCCACATATTGTATGATTCCAGTACATGAAATGTTCAGAAAAAGCAAATCTATAGAGATGGAAAGTCGTTTAGTGATTGCCTACGGCCGGTGTGGGTAGCGTGGACTGGGGAGTGACTGCTAATGGGTACTGGGTTTCTTTTCGGGCTGATGAAAATGTTCTAAACTTAGATTACAGTGATGGCTGCACAATTCTGTGAATATAAAACCAGTGAATTGTGTACTTCAAATGGGTGAATTTTACGGTATATAAATTATATGTCAATAAAGATGATTTTGAAAAATTTCTCTGGCTGCTCTGCCTGGGCACAAGTTCGGACTCTTAGTAGGCAGAGTTTTCGATCATCTTTAATCTTGTGGTTGGCAGTGGAAGAAGAGATTGAAGGTTGAACAAGCTGCTAAGGTTGTGTGAGCCTCCCAGAAAGGCTTATGTAATATGAGGTCAGGAAGACCTGTAAGCTGTTAAAGGGCTGCTGGGACAACGGCAAAGTCTTGGAGAGTCAGCTGAGTAACAGCTCTGTGACAGTTGGGCATATACCGAGTGTCTGCCTTGGTTTACAAACTGGTTTTCACCATCATGAACAGATCCACAAAATGTAACTGTGATTAGAAAGAAGAAATTAGAGAAGTATTTAAATGATAGTGCAAAAAAGTGGGGGGGGTTCTCTTCCTTCAAGTGAAATCCCAGCCAGAACTGGGTATCTGAGACAGAAGCAGAGCTATGCTGAGTGAAGGTGGGGAGAGGGCTTGGCCCCTGCCCCCGCTGCCTCCTCCTTCAGGCCTTGGCAGGAGCAACCCCTGGATTCCGCAGAGCACCGTTTAGAAATCTCTAGGTAGTGAGCTACCCTCCAGCTGTAAAGCATTTTCAGCAGGATGGGCTCAGTTGGGGTAGATGCCAAGTGTATGTCACAAACCCCAAGTGAGGAAAGAGGGTTCTGGTCGTGATGAAAGACAATGGAGGATATTGAACCCTGAGCAGAGAAGATTAGGGTAAGGGAGCGAGAGCATTCTGGCAGAGATTATAGGGGAGAGGCGCACACAGGATATAGAGGAGAAACCCAACCAGATCCAAGGGTTCAAGTTGGGGAGAGGGAGAAAATGAGTCTTAGAAAGGTTGGCTAATGCCTTGAATGCCAAAGTTAAGCCGGCCTTCGAGTCCTGCAGAATGTCCCCAGGGGAATGAGGGGGTGGGGGAGAGAAGGAAGGGTTCATGGGCAAGTAAGTTTGAAAAACAGAATATGCTCCCTCCCCTTGGGAAGATCACTGTCCGCAGTGGCATGTTAAATGCTCTGAGAAGTCCTGCAGAGGAGGCCTGTTTAATTTTATTAACCCTTCATCTCCCTGACTTGCATGCCCACACAATTCCTTTTTTCCTTTTTAATACCTGTTTATATCCCTCAGAATTAGCATTTTATGGAACATACTATAGGAAATAATATATAGACCCCAAGGGAACCATCCTTGTGTGATATTAATGAATCTCAGACATCACACTTGTCACTTGATGACTAACAGAGGATTTGGCTTTCCCCTCAGTTCTCTTTTCACAGTTGTAATTTTAAGGTCCAAAGGTGCAAAGAAGGAACAGGCCGAGTGGTGATGTGGCGGATGGGGATCCTGAACAGCTACACCATGGAGTCCACCTTTGGCGGCTCCACCCTGGGTAAGCTCTCTTGTATGTGGGAGGCCAGCATGGCGGGGGAAGCCAGGCAAAGCACTGGGGAGCTGAAATCCCTTTGAATGCTGGGGAGCTCATTCACCTGGAGGGTTTTCTTGTCTGTGCCTTACGCTGAAATGGAATACCCAAAGCATGAGTGAGAAACTTAACGCCTGCTGGGCGTGGAGTGGTGGTTGCTCAGGATCTGGAATGAGGCAGATCTGGGTTTGAGTTTGAACTCCATGTGAAAGCTGTGTGATCCTGGGGGATGTTCCTCAACCTCTTTGAACATCACTTTACTTCACGTGGTAATAATAGTAGTACCTGCGTTGTAGGTACAACTTAGTGAGACAACGCATGTGAAGCACCTGGCAGGTGCCTACCACAAAGGAAGACCTCAGTCACCGAGGCCATCGTGACTGGACACCTCTTCCTTGTCAAAGATTCTTCTGGGGGCTGGCCCCAGGGCCGAGTGATAAGTTTGCGTGTTCTGCTTCGGTGGCCCTGGGTTCACCAGTTTGGATCCTGCGCGTGGGCCTAGAACCACTCATCAAGCCATGCTGTGGCGGCATCCCACATAGAAGAACTAGAACGACTTACAACCAGGATATGCAACTATGTACTGGGGCTTTGGGGAGAGAAAATAAGAAAAAAAAGAGGAAGATTGGCAACAGATATTAGCTCAGGGCCAATCTTCCTCACCAAAAAAAAAGCATACATTAAAGGAAAAACAAAAAAGATTCTTCTGAACCAAACTAACACTAGAAGGAGAGAGACCCTGTCCAGGAGCATAATATTCTAGAATCAGAGGTAGTGTTTTTCAGGAGATAGTCACAAATTAGATTTGCATTTGCTCATTAAAATTTAATAAGAAATGTGTATGGATTTTTTCCAGGCAATAAAAGAGACACTCACTTTACCACTGAGGACCTGAAGTCCCTAGGTCATCAAGTCTGTGACACCCTTCTGGACTTCTGTGATCCTGACCGAGCCAAGGTAAAAACGGGCTTTCGGGAACTGTGGGCCTGCTGCTATGATGAATTTCACCTGGGTCTGAACTCAGCCCAGTGAGATTACGGGTCATCTCTCTTTTCCTTTTAATTTTTTTCTGAAGTTTTAATAGTCAAAGAAAATCCCCAGGCTGTGCACTCCCAGCAAATGGTAGGACCTCGTAATTCACCAAGAAGATGGAGGCCATGTGCCGGCTTCCCTTCTGCACAGCCCCTCAGTGCTAGGCCTGCCCATGGCAGCGCCATCTTACTTCCCGTTCTCCTGTTTCAGAAAATCAGGCGTCCTTCCTCTTCTCCAAAATTAATCCTGCCCTTTGTGCACTGGCCCACCTCCCCCACGGCCTCCCTGAGGTCTTGCCTCGTTCATTACCTCCTCTTTTCTGTGTCCTCAGTTTTTTCCTCTTCTTACATCTTCCCCTCAAGCGCAGATGTTCTCAAGTTGCCCTGATGCTAAATCACAAGCAGAGGTTTCCTTTGGTCTTATCTCTCCAGCAGTTATTTCTATTTCCGTTTATCGTTCAACTTCTTAAACAGGAGTCTGTACTCATGGTCTCTAACTCCTCTCTCATACCCGCTCTCAAATGTTGGCCCTGGGAACACGTGATATGTACCACTCCAGATGCAAATGTTTAATAAAAAAGTATCTAAAGGAGAATTTGACCACCACGTGGCCTATTAAATCATATCTGCCAGATGCCAAAATCTGAACAACCCCGTACTCACTTTTCCTTCCTTGCTACTCAAAACAATAAAATAAATTAGACCATGGCATTGTTTAAGAAGTTTCCTATTGGCTATAGCTGGGGAAAAGTGGCTAAGCTAGTGTTCATGGATGTTCTGCCCTAAAAAACCCTCTGTCTCCTCCTCCGGCTCATGTAGTGCATCTGTTCACGTGTCCTTAGTAGCAGAGGTTACAGCTGACTCATCTTTATGTCCGCAGCAATAAATAAAATGCCTTTCAGCATATACATAGTAAGTATTTGATGAGTAAATAAATGAATTATGAAAAATACTTCTTTTTTTCCCTTCCACAGTTCATGCAGTGTCTAGAAGAGCTTAAAGAGCTCTTACAACAGGAAATCCATAAGAAATTCAATGAACTTGGACAAGATATGGAATTAGAAGGAAATTGGAGTGGCATCTCTTTGTCTGACATTGAATCCAGGTAACAAACTTCATTTCAAAGAAAAATCAGAGAAATTCTTTTTTTTTTTATTTTTTTGGTTTATTTTTTTAAAATTTTTTATTGAGTTGATGATAGGTTACAATCTTGTGAAATTTCAGTTGTACATTAACGTTTGTCAGTCGTGTTGTAGGTGCACCACTTCACCCTTTGTGCCCACCCCTCACCCCCCTTTCCCCTGGTAGCCACTAATATGTTCTCTTTGTCCACATGTTTAAATTTCATATGAGTGGAGTCATACAGAGATTGTCCTTCTCTATCTGGCTTATTTCACTTAACATAATTCCCTCAAGGTCCATCCATGTTGTTGCAAATGGGAAGATTTTGTTCTTTTTTACAGCTGAGTAGTATTCCATTGTATATATAAACCACATGTTTTTTTATCCAGTCATCTGTTGATGGGCACTTAGGTTGCTTCCACGTCTTGGCTACTGTAAATAATGCTGCAGTGAACATTGGGGTGCATGGGACTTTTGGGATTGCTGACTTCAAGCTCTTTGGATAGATACCCAGTAGTGGGATGGCTGGATTGTATGGTAGTTCTATTTTTAATTTCTTGAGGAATCTCCATACTGTTTTCCATAGTGGCTGCACCAGTTTGCATTCCCACCAGCAGTGTATGAGGGTTCCTTTTTCTCCACAACCTCTCCAACATTTGTTACTATTTGTTTTAGTTATTTTTGTCATTCTAACAGGTGTAAGGTGATATCTTAGTGTAGTTTTGATTTGCATTTCCCTGATGATCAGCAATGATGAACATCTTTTCATGTGCCTATTGGCCATCCGTATATCTTCTTTGGAGAAATGTCTGTTCATGTCTCCTACCCATTTTTTGATTGGGTTATTTAATTTTCTTGTTGTTGAGTTGCGAGAGTTCTTTATATATCATGGATATTAAGCCTTTCTCGGATATATTACTTGCAAATATTTTTTCCCAGTTAGTGGGTTGTTTTTTTGTTTCAATCCTGTTTTCCCTTGCCTTGAAGAAGCTCTTTAGTCTGATGAAGTCCCATTTGTTTATTCTTTCTATTGTTTCCCTTGTCTGAGAAGACATGGTGTCCAAAAAGATCCTTTTAATACTGATGTCAAAGAGTGTACTGCCTACATTTTCTTCTAGAAGCCTTATGGTTTCAGGTCTCAGCTTTAGGTCTTTGATCCATTTTGAGTTTATTTTGGTGAATGGTGAAAAAGAATGGTCAATTTTCATTCTTTTACACGTGGCTTTCCAGTTTTCCCAGCACCATTTGTTGAAAAGACTTTCTTTTCTCCATTGTATGCCCTCAGCTCGTTTGTCAAAGATTGGCTGTCCATAGATGTGTGGTTTTATTTCTGGGCTTCCAATTCTGTTCCATTGATCTGTGCACCTGTTTTTGTACCAGTACCATGCTGCTTTGATTACTGTAGCTTTGTAGTAAGTTTTGAAGTCAGGGATTGTGATGCCTCCAGCTTTGTTCTTCTTACTCAGGATTGCTTTAGCAATTCGGGGTCTTTTGTTGCCCCCTATGAATTTTAGGGTTCTTTCTTCTATTTCTGTAAAGAATGTCATTGGGATTCTGATTGGGATGGTGTTGAATCTGTAGATTGCTTTAGGTAGAATGGACATTTTAACTATGTTTATTCTTCTAATCCATGTGATGGAATGTCTTTCCATCTCTTTATGTTGTCATCCATTTCTTTCAGAAAAGCATTGTAATTTTCATTGTATAGGTCTTTCACTTCCTTAGTTAAATTCACCCAGAGGTATTTTATTCTTTTTGTTGCAATTGTGAATGGTATTGTGTTCTTGAGTTCTTTTTCTGTTAGTTCGTTATTAGAGTATAGAAATGCTACTGATTTATGCAAATTGATTTTATACCCTGCAACTTTGCTGTAGTTGTTGATTACTTCTAAAAGTTTTCCAATGGATTCTTTGGAGTTTTCTATATATAAGATCATGTCGTCTGCAAACAGCGAGAGTTTCACTTCTTCCCTCCCTATTTGGATTCCTTTTATTCCTTTTTCTTCCCTAATTGCTCTGGCCAAAACCTCCAGTACCATGTTAAATAAGAGTGGTGATAGAGGGCATCCTTGTCTCGTTCCTGTTTTTAGGGGGATGGCGCTCAGTTTTTGCCCATTGAGTATGAAGTTGGCTGTGGGTTTGTCATATATGGCCTTTATTATGTTGAGGTAGTTCCCTTCTATCCCCATTTTTTTCAGAGTTTTTAATCATAAATGGCTGTTGGATCTTCTCAAATGCTTTCTCTGCATCTATTGAGATGATCATGTGGTTTTTATTCCTCAGTTTGTTGATGTGGTGGATCACATTGATTGATTTGCAGATGTTGAACCATCCCTGTGTCCCTGGTATGAATCCCACTTGATCATGATGTATGATCCTTTTGATGAATTGCTGTATTCGGGTTGCCACAATTTTGTTTAGAATTTTTGCATCTATGTTCATCAGTGATATTGGCCTGTAGTTCTCTTTTTTCGTGGTGTCCTTGTCAGGCTTTGGTATCAGCGTGATGTTGGCCTCGTAGAATGTGTTAGGAAGTGTTCCATCTTCCCTAATTTTTTGGAATAGTTTGAGAAGGATAGGTATTAAATCCTCTCTGAAAGTTTGGTAGAATTCCCCAGGAAAGCCATCTGGTCCTGGGGTTTTATTCTTTGGGATGTTTTTGATTGCTGTTTCAATCTCTTTCCTTGTGATTGGTCTATTCAAGTTGTCTGATTCTTCTTGAGTGAGCTTTGGGAGATTGTAGGGTCCAAGAATTTATCCATTTCCACTAGGTTATCCATTTTGCTGGCATATAGTTTTTCATAGTATTCTCTTATAATCTGTTGTATATCTGTGGAGTCTGTTGTTATTTCTCCTCTTTCATTTCTGATTTTGTTTATTTGAGCTTTCTCTTTTTTTTCTTTGTAAGTCTGGCTAGGGATTTGTCAATTTTATTTATCTTCTCAAAGAACCAGCTCTTTGTTTCATTGATCCTTTCTACTGCCTTTTTTGTTTCAATAGCATTTATTTCTGCTCTGATTTTTATTATTTCTCTCCTTCTGCTGACTTTTGGCTTTGTTTGTTCTTCTTTCTCTAATTTAGTTAGGTGTAATTCAGTTAAGGTTGCTGATTTGGGATTTGTCTTGTTTGTTGAGATGTGCCTGCATTACAATGAATTTTCCTCTTAATACAGCTTTTGCTGCATCCCATATGAGTTGCTATGGCATGTTATCAGTTTCATTTGTCTCCAGGTATTTTTTCATTTCTTCTTTAATTTCTTCAATGATCCATTGCTTGTTCAATAGCATGTTGTTTAGTCTCCACATCCTTGTGCCTTTCTCAGCTTTTTTCTTGTAATTAATTTCTAGCTTTATAGCATTATGATCGGAGAAGATGCTTGTTATTATTTCAATTTTTTTAAATTTGTAAAGGCTTGCCTTGTTTCCAAGCATGTGGTCTATCCTTGAGAATGTTCCATGCGTGCTTGAGAAGAATGTGTATTCTGCTGTTTTTGGATGGAGTGTTCTATATATGTCTATTAAGTCCAACTGTGTTAGCTTTTCATTTAGCTCCACTATTTCTTTGTTGATTTTCTGTCTGGATGATCTGTCCATTGATGTGAGTGGGGCGTTGAGGTCCCCTACTATTATTGTGTTATTTTTGATAGTTTCTTTTAGGTTTGTTAATAGTTGCTTTATGAACTTTGGTGCTCCTGTGTTGGGTTCATAGATATTTATAAGCGTTATTTCTTCTTGATGAATTGTCCCTTTGATCATTACATATTGGCCCTCTTTGTCTCTCTTTACCTGCCTTATCTTGAAGTCTGTTTTGTCTGATATAAGCATTGCAACACCTGCTTTCTTTTGTTTGCTATTAGCTTGGAGTATTGTCTTCCACCCCTTACTCTGAGCCTGTGTTTGTCCTTGGCGCTGAGGTGTGTTTCCTGGAGGCAACAAATTGTTGGATCTTGTTCTTTAATCCATTTTGCCACTCTGTGTCTTCTTATTGGAGAGTTCAATCCGTTTACATTGAGGGTGAGTATTGATGCATGAGTGCTTAATGCTGTCATTTTGTTGCTCGTTTTCCGGTTTTCCTGTGTTTCCTTTGTTTCTCGTCCTCTGTGTTTTAGCCTACCCATTGACTTCTGCAATTTCTCATGCTGGGTTTCTTAGATTTTTCCTTATTTATGTTTTGTGTCTCTGTTCTGTTTTTTAGTTTAGTGGCTACGCTGAAGTTTGTATTCAGAATCTCGTGTATAACATAGTCCATTTTCTGGTGGTCTCTTACTTCCTTAGCCTAGACTATTTCAGTCCGTTTCCTCCTCCCCTCCTAAATTATTATTTTCATCTCTTATTCCAACTTGTGTTGTGAGTTTGTGGTTAGAGTGTTAAGATTGTCTTTGCTTTGGAGATTTCCTTCCCTTTATCCTAATGATATAGTTGAATATTTGCTATCCTATTCAGAGTCTATTTGTCATCCTACTCTGTGTTTTTTGACTCCTTACTCCCTTTTTTTCTTTTTTCAGGTATAAGAGCCTTCTTGAGGATTTCTTGTAGTGGAGGTCTTGTGACTACAAAGTCCCTTAGCTTATGTTTGTCTGGAAAAGATTTAATTTCTCCCTCATACTTGAAGGATATTTTTGCTGGATAGAGTATTCTTGGCTGAAGATTTTTATCCTTTAAAGTTTTGAATATGTCACTCCAATCTCTCCTAGCTTGTAAGGTTTCTGTAGAGAAATCTGCTGAAAGTCTGATGGGGGTTCCTTTGTAGGTTATTTTCTTCTGCCTTGCTGCCCTGAGTATTCTTTCTTTGTCACTCATTTTTGCCATTTTTACTACTGTATGCCTTGCAGTAGGTCTTTTTACATTGACAAATCTAGGAGATCTGAAAGCTTCCTCCACACACATTTCTCTCTCAATCCCTAGATTTGGGAAGTTCTCTTCTATTATTTCTTTGAGCACACTTTCTGCTCCATTTTCCTTTTCCACGCCCTCAGGAATTCCAATGATTCTTAAGTTGCATTTTCTCATTGAGTCAGCTATTTCTCTGACATTTTCTTCAGTTTTTTTAATTCTTAGTTCTCTTTCTTCCTCTGTCTGAAGCCATTCAGCCTGTCTCGCTTCGATTATGCTAATTTGCTCCTCTATGGTGTCTACACGGGTATTCAGGGAATCCGTATTCTGTTTTATCTGATCCATTGTATTTTTCATCTCTAGTATTTCTAATTGATTCTTCTTTATAGTTTCAATCTCTTTTGTGAAGTAACTCCAGAACTCGTTGACTTGTTTCTCTATATATCCCTTTACCTCATTGAATGTTTTGAGGATAGCTATTTTGAACTCATCTTCACTTAGTTTACCCATTTCCAAGCCCTCAGGACCTACTTCTGTACTTTTATTGTTTTCCTTTTGGACTGGAGCTTTTAGAAATTGCTGCATGGTAGAGGAGTGGTTTTTGTGCATGATGCTGTTATTCGGTTGCAGTTTCAGCCTGTTGCCACTAGATGGGGGTCAAGAGCTGCACTTTCTGAGCCCTGGCCTTCAGCCGAGATGGCTGCTGGCAGCATGGGTTGGGGAGCAGGGGCACTTTCACTCATGCCATCTGGATTGGATCTGCTCTCGCTTTCGGGTCTCCCGGGGCCCTTGCTTGATGGGGTCCCTGCACACGGAAGCTTTCCCTGTCAGCGGGTTTCCACTGCACCAGCGGTGGGAGTCCTGGACAATACCCAGGTCGCATGGCCCCTCCCCCACTCCTTCCCGTACCCGTGGCAGCGATCCCAGACTCTAGGGGAGGGAGCGAAGTTCTCTCCTACCCCGTTCCAGCTCCTCTGAGGGCGGCTCCAGCCTCTCCAAGCTCCGTTGTTTGGCTGCTGTGGGTCTCTGACAATTTCTGTTATTAGGATTTTTTTTTTATTGGAAAGCAGTTGCTCCTTTTGGTTGTAATTTGGAGGGGAGAGAGTCCCGGGTGAGCTCACGCTGCCATGTTGCTGATGTCACCTCCTTTTTTTTTTTTTTTAATTTTGTTTGCTGTGTTATATTGATTTTGGCTTTGGTTTTGAACCTCAGGTGAAAATATTGAGTAAATTATGGCACGCTTAAATACACTTCATTCCTCCAGCAGCTGTGTACTGAGGGCCTGTTCTGTGACAGCCTCTCTTCCAGGCACTAGAAAGGGTTAGCGAGTTGGGCAGGCAGTTTGTGTAGGGCCTTGTAGACAATTGTGAAGACTTTGATTTTTACTCCAAGGATGATGGAAAGCCTTTGGAAGGTTTTATGTAGAGAAGCGTCATGATCTGACATAGGTTTTATTTTCAGGAGGAACACTCTGGCTGCTGTGTGGAAAATAGATGGTAAAAGTCTAAGCAGGGAGACTGGTTAAAAGGCCCTTACACTAATACAGGTGAAAGGTAATGGTGGCTTACACCAGAGTAGTAGTAGTGGTTGGGGGTTTTGAATTGATTAGATTCTAGGTACATTTTGAAGTTGCAAATGTTAGAACTTGCTTAAGAATTGGATATGAGGCATGCGAGAAAGAGAATGGCTGTGCAGTGGTTGGATGGAGTTGCCTGTAACTGAGATGGGGAAGATGCAGGGGGTGGAGAAGGTTAGGGGGTTGCGGAGATCAGGAATCTAGTGTTGGGCGTGTTGAGCATGAGATGTCTGTTAGACATCTAAAGGGAGATATCGAATAGGCGATTTGATATGTGAGTCTGGAGTTCAGTGGAGAGGCCCAATAGAGAGAACTGTCATTGGATAGGTGATATTTGAACCTTAAGACTGGCTGAGATCCCAAGGGGGTAAGTGCCGATAGAGTAAAGAAGGCCAAGTCTGAGCAGGGTACCACAGTTTTAAGAGGTCAAAGAGATATGGAGGAGCAAGCAAATGAGACTGAGAAGGGACCAGCAAGGCCAAAAGAAAACCAGGAGAGTGATTCTTTTCAAAACATAAATTAGGGGCCAGCCCCTTGGCTAAGTGGTTAAGTTCGTGTGCTGCACTTCAGTGGCCCGGGGTTCTGCTGGTGTGGATCCTGGGCGTGGACGTGGCACCACTCATCAAGCCATCCTGAGGTGGCATCCCACACACCACAACTAGACGGACCTACAACTAGAATATCCAACTATGTAATGGGAGGCTTCGGGGAGAAGGAGGAGAAGGAGGAGAAGGAAAAAAAGGAGATTGGCAACAGATGTGAGCTCAGGTGCCAATCATTAAAAAAACAAAACAAATTAGATCATGTCATTCCTCTGTTTAAAACACTTCAATGCCCCCCCACCCCCCCACTCAGATAAAAAGCCAAGGACCCTACAGTGGCCTGCAAAGCTATAGGACCTAGCCACCTGATACCTCTTTGACTGCCCCCGTCACCCTCTCACACGGTGCTACAGCTCCACTGGCCTCCTCCCTCTGCCTCAGACCAGCCAGGCCCTCTCCTGCCTCAGGGCCTTTGCACTAGCAGTTCCAGATCCCTGAAATGTTCTTCCCCCTTATATTCACATGGCTTATTCCTTCACCTCCTTCAAGTCTGTGCTTAAATGTCGTCTTTTTCAATGTGGTCTTCCCTCATGACTCCAGTACTGCAGCTTGCTCTCCCACCTCCACCCTCGTGCCATTCCCTGTCCCCCTTAGGTGCTCTACTTTTTTTTATACTCTGTTATTCCCTTCTGTCCTTCCATGTTATTTACATCTTTATTGTGTCTGTTGTATATTGTCTGTCTCCCCCTACTGGGATATAGGTGCCACAAGGTCGGAGATCTTTATTTTGTTCACCTCTGTATCTCACGTACCTGGAACAGTACCTGGCACATGGGGAGAGCTCAGTAAATGTTTGTTGAATTCATTTAGCGTGTAGGGTCTCATCCCACCCTCATAGGCTCCACAGCTGTTTTAGAAGGCCCCCGGCAGGCTGGCGTCTCATGGCGTGCAAGAACACCTTCTACTCCAGCTTACTGGCCAAGGCGCCACAGGCCTGCCCAGCTGCCCTCCTCGGAAGGTTCCTGGGCTGGGTGTGGGTCTTCTGCCAGAGGCTGCACCATAGTCTGTGCTGGACAGAGGGAAGGGGCTGGCTCTCCCACTGTCTCTGTGTGGCACATTTGACCCGGGGCCCTAAAGCAGTCCTACTGTTACCGAACCAGGTTTGTTTTTGCCGGCCGCCCAGAAAGCCAAACACAGATGACGAGATTGCAGCAGAGAGAGGGGTTACTCACAAGGCAGCCACATGAGGAAGCGAGAGCCTGAGCCTCAGATTTGCTTCCCCGAAAATAGGGACTCAGGGATATTTATGGGATGGGGGCAAGGTGGTCTGAAATGTGGAGAGAGGTGATTGGAGGTGAGGAGAGGTGAAGTGATTGATGATCTGCACAAGCGTAGTCAGACTGCAGGCCTCTTCATAGGACCCATGTTCACAAAATGGCAGCATGAGCATGATCTGAGGGTGGAGTTTTTGGCCTCTTGACGTCAAAAGGCCACCTATCAGACATTTGCATGGGCCTGGTTGATGAGTTGGTGGTCTCAACCAGCCTGAAGTAGACAAGGAGTTCTAATTCCTGAAAAACAGCTCACACGCCCATTACCATGGTGACCCAGGCTCCAGGGAGACATTATCTGTAGGAACCTAGTGGGAGTCAGAGAGCATATTGCCTAAGCAGCACAGTTAACAAGGGGTGGGTTAAACAGCTAAAAGCTATGTCGATGAAAATAATCCATAACCAATCTATAAATGAAAATTTGGGTGAGTTTATTCTGAGCTTAAATCTGAGGATTATAACCCGGGCCTTTCTTCCCGAAGGAAGAAAGGGCACCAAAGAAGTGGGGTGCACCGAGTGGTATATACCCCCAGAGAGGATGTTTCACATAGGATTGAAATGCCCCTTTTACAACAGTCGCAAGACTGCTCTGTGGGCACAGCGATTGATGGAAACAGCAGGTAGGTCTTCTGTCTCAGTGAACACAGCAGGGTGGCAGTCTGTTGTCTCCAGCTGAGTGGTCACAGGTGAGCTGGTAGGTGAGTGCAGCAATCAGTTCCTAGCCTAAGGAAAGATGCTTATCCCTAAGGAAGTGCCAATGTGGGGGGAAGTTGCACCTTTATCTCAAGGGCCTTTGTTCTGGCCATAGGAAATGTCTAAGCAGATATACAATGCGTGCTCAATAGCCACAGTCAGGCCCTTTTGGAAAAAACAAAGTCAGGCCGAATTAGGTTTATACCAAATGGCTTCCTCGTGTACTCCAATATGTCCTATTGCTTGCCATTTTTATTTGTCAGCTATAATCAGTAATTTCAAAAAGGAAAAAAACTTTAGTACCTAGATACTTAATCGTCAGTGGCTGTTTGCTGGTTTCACTAGTGCCTGAGTCTCCCGCGTGTTTCCTTAAGAACCTTAAACCAGACCGTCAGGCCAGGTTGACTGCCCCATTCACCGTGCGCCCCTCCACTCTCCCAGAATCCTTTGCCTAGCTCTCCAGGACCACTGCACCAACGCCTCTCTACTTTCAGCCTCAAAGGCAAAATGCCCCCCACTTATCAACTCATACACGTAGAGCCGGGCCGTCAGCTCAGAACCACAGACTGCCTTCCACTTGGCTCAGCAGGGACGCTCGCCTGCATTTCGTTAAGAGTTCTGGAAACCAGTTTTCCAGCCTCTGCATCGGGAAGCCGGCCGTCACAGCCTCCACGGGGCTCCCCCGTCCCTTCTCACCGTTACCCAGGGAAGCACACTGTGAGGGGACGAGCCCAGTTCGAGTTTGCCCTGCCTGTATGCGCACACGTCGTTTTCGACACCTTCTGGGGCACCTGCATCTGATGCTTTTATCCCGTTTGTTAAATCCCATTTCTGTAATCTCCAAAAGGAACTTGAGCGACTCTTATTCAGTGGCCTCAGGGCTGCTCCTCAGACTGGAAAAGGCTTGTGAGAATAGGGAAGCAGGAATCAGATGGGAGAAGAGAGGCCTTTCTCCTCGCCCTCTTGTTGTCACTGAGGGAGGGAGGGGGCGTGAACAGAGTGGGAGGGCTGGGCAAAAGAATGCCTTGAAATGCTGTCTTTTCCCAGGAGGTTTGAGTCCTGTGCCTCAGACATTTTTATATATGGGGGCCCTGTCATAGAGCACAGCTCTCAGTTCTAGCCACCCATAGCCCAGGAAAGGGGAGAATACAATGTGACACATAAGCAAAGGTCACGATGAAGGGGAAGACAGGCTTGATTATCTGAGTCCTCCTTCATCCTAGCCCTTGAGAAAGGGGAGGAGACAGCTTGGGGGGACGACTTTAGATGTGCATCCAGAACTTGTGAGGGGACACCTGGGTGATAGAAGTCCTGCTCCTGCTCTCTGACCTGCAGCTTCTTTATCATTATATTTATTTACATAGTTAACGCCTTTTTTACAGAGTACCCGCTAGGATCCTGGCTCTCTGGCCAGGAATGAATGAGACAAAGCCCCTGTTCTCAACCACATCCTACGCCCTTGTGTCCTCTAGGGCGGCGCGTGGAGAATCTCAGGGGCCCGCACAGTTGCTGCCGAGAGCGGCTTTGCCCATCTGGCCAATATTTCCCTTGCCACATGGCTTGGGAACTCCTTGGGGCCGGAGCTCTGCCGCATTCCTCTCTGTCTCCTGTGCCAGCTGCGCTGCCTGGCCCGCAGTAGGTGTTCAGAGTGAATGAATGAATATGCTCGTCAGGAATTCTTAGTAACTGACACGTACACAGTGGAGGCAAATGGTGGACTGGCCATCCTGATGGCGGGCAGACAGCCTGGTAAATGTCCCCCTTCCTGGACGTTAACAGCGGGTCTTTCTCTCCTTTACTTTTGGAAACAGCACCAGTGGTTCTGACAGCTCCCTCTCGGACGGCCTGCCTGCTCACCTACTGAACATCGCACGTGAGGTGAGAGTATATAGACTCCCACACCCGGGAAGTGGTGGCCTTGAAAGCCACACTCCGGGATACTCTGGTGGAATTTTCCAGCTGTCCTAAGATCTGCGGAAAATACAGCAGTAGCGTCCTCACTGGCTCCCCTGCCCTGGCGTCTCTCATTTTGTCCTTTATAACATTTTAAAATCTAGGGGGAAAGTGTGAGGACTCGGTATTGATCCCAAAGTTAACAAAAGGTGAAAACTATGTTAAGAGGTAGAGGTTGGGGCTGGCCCTGTGGCCGAGTGGTTAAGTTCGCGCGCTCCGCTGCAGGCGGCCCAGTGTTTCATTAGTTCGAATCCTGGGCGAGGACATGGCACTGCTCATCAAACCACGCTGAGGCAGCGTCCCACATGCCACAACTAGAAGGACCCACAACGAAGAATATACAACTATGTACTGGGGGGCTTTGGGGAGAAAAAGGAAAAAAAAAATCTTAAAAAAAAAACAGGTAGAGGTTGTTAAAAATGATCCATACTTAAAAAAAATGTTTCTTTCTTCATGTAGTTTTTTATACTTCTGTATATTGTGATTTTTTTTTACCCCATCTGTCCTCAGACTTTTTCTTACATAGATGCTGCAAGAGCTTTAGAAACAACAAAATATGTGTTGTGGTTCATTATGCGCATGATTTCCTAGTTGTGTTGAGAAATATCTCCATCATAGGGTGAAATTAAGGCTGCATCAGCAGGAGGCAGCCAGATCAGACTGGACCTTACAGTTTCTTCAGCTGCATTCACAGCAACATCACTATGAGCTTCACCATGCCGTGGGTACCTGGCAGATTCGTCCTGAGCTTCATTTGCTTAATCATTAAAGCCACCTTGTGGTAACAACCAAACTAGATCTTTTAACCACACATCTAATGGTCAGCATTATCCGTACGTGACATCATTGCCATAAGAAATCTGGTTTCATATTGTACATCGTAGATATTTGGTAAACAGTATGAGCGCCCCTTTGGCAGTGTATCTATGATAGTGGGTTTGGGGTGTTAAATAGGTAGACGTCTCTGGTAAGGAGGTGCCTGAACTGTTTGTTCCTTCTCCAAACCAACAAGAACTCCACCCTGTGAAGGCCCGCATACTGGGTTAGCCATTGTGTCTTGAGTATTGTGTGAAAAGAGTGCCACATGTGGGTGACACAGCTCTGGAATCTTCAACGAGTTTCTCTGTACTTTCCGGAATAGTTGAATAAGAAGAAGAGGCTGTATAAGAAAAAGAAAAAGAAGCCACTTCAGACTAGGAAACAGCGAAATGAGCAGTATCAGAAAAATTCTTTGATGCGGGAGTTCAAGTTAACAGACGTCGCAGTAAGAAAGCTCTGCGCCTACTTCTGCTGTCTAGTTAAAGGGTTAGGGGATCCCCGAGTGGGAGCCAGACAGGGCCTGAAGGTGTCCTCTAAACCAGAAGGGGAGTGGGGCGGGGGAGGCTTTCTGTTTGGAATTCAGAGCCCTCCCATGGGTCCTCTGGACATCTCGGAGCAGATTCAGCCTTGGCCCGCTCGTCCTGTACTATACTCTGGCATAGCAATTCTGGGTTTGGACCAAGTCTGGATTTCCAGAGGAAGGAGGTGGTACTGGAAACGCGGTGGCTGGAGCTCGTCCAGAGTGGCTGGGTGGCAGAGGAGCAGGCTTGGTCCAGGCCAAGGACGCCTGGACAGCTCCTTCCCCGTCCTAGCTGCCACACCCACACCATCCCCCTGCTTCCCAAAGATGGAGATGCTGCCCGAGGTGGGGGCTTTACTGTTGGGTGAATTGGGTCAGTTATGAGTGGATCAATTGCAAAGGGTCAGTTGAAAAACGTTCTCTTCGCGTTCACTCCTTCCAGGAAAGAGCAGGGTTTGCTTCTACTCTGCAAAAGCCGCATGCCTTTTCCAGAAATTCCAAGAATACCAGTTCTTCAATGGTGAGAAATGAAAAACCAAGACTGAATGAGGTAGTGGTTTTGCTTGACTCTTTTTTTCTGTTTAACTGACTCATGGAAATTTATTGAAACTTTTTTTTTTGTATTTAAAGTATACAATGTGGTGGTTTTATACACATATATAATGAGAGGATTCCCATCATTGAGTTAATTAACGCATCCCTCACCTCACATATTTACCTTTTTTGCTTTGGTGAGAACATTTAATTTCTACTCTCTTAGCAAATTTCAATTACACAACACAATACAACTGTAGTCACTATGTTATACATTAGATCTTCAGGCCTTATTCATCTTATAGCTGAAAGTTTGTACCTTTTACCAACCTCTCCCTATTTCCCCCACCTTCCAGCCTCTGGCAACCACTTTTCCACTCTCTGTTTCCATGAGTTCGACTCTTTTTTTTTTTTTTTTCAGATTCCACATATAAGTGATACCATGCAGTATTTGTCCTTCTCTGGCTTATTTCACTGAGCATAATGCCCTCCAGTTTCACCCATGTTGTCACAAGTGGCAGGATTTCCTTCTATTTTAAGGCTGAAGAACATTCCATTGTATATACATTACGTCTTCTTTATCCATTCATCCATCAACAGATACTTAGGTTGTTTCCATAACTTGATTACTGTGAATAAGGCTGCAGTGAACATGGTGGTACAGACAGCTCTTCAAGATAAGGATTTCATTTCCTTTGGATAAGTACCCAGACATGGGATTGCTGGATCGTATGATGGTTCTATTTTTTATTTTCTGAGGATTTTCCATACAGTTTTCTCCAGTGGCTCTACCAGTTTACATTCCTACCAAGAGTGCACAAGGGTTCCCTTTTCTCCACATCCTTGCCAGCATTTGTTCTCTCTTCTCTTTTTTAATAATAGACATCCTAACAGCTGTGAGGCGATAGCTTACTGTGGTTTTGGTTCGCATTTCCCTGATGATTGGTGATGGTGAGCATCTTTTCATGTACCTGTTGGCCATCTGTATGTCTTCTTTGGGAAAATGTCTATTCAGGCCCGCTGCCCATTTTTTATTTGGGTTCTTTGGGTTTTTTTGCTATTAAGTTGTATGAGTTTTTTGTATATTTTGGATATTAACCTCTTATCAGATAATGTGGTTTCCAAATGTTTTCTCCCATTCTATAGGTTGCCTTTCCATTTTGTTTATGATTTCCTTTGCTCTACAGAAGCTTTTTAGTTTGATCTAGTCCCATTTGTTGACTTTTGCTTTTGTTGTCTTGGCTTTTGGTGTCAAATACAAAAAATCATTGCCGAGATCAATGTCAAGGAGCTTACCTCCTATGTTTTCTTCTAGGAATCATACAGTTTCAGGTCTTAGGTTCAAGTCTTTAATCTATTTTGGGTTGATTTCTGTGTATGGTATAAGATAGAGGTCCAGTTTCATTCTTCTGCCTGTGGATATCCAGTTTTCCCAGCACCACTTAGTGAAGAGACTGTCTTTGCCACATTATATATTCTTAGCTCCTTTGTTGAAAATTAATTGACCATCTATGCATGGGTTTATCTCTGGGCTCTCTATTCTGTTCCATGCTTCACTCTTTATCTCACGGATTCCAATTCCAATTTTTCCAGTTAGCACATCTCTCCCACAAGGTGAAGAAACCAATAGTCATCTATGTTACCTTTATGTGTCAGTGCCACTGGGAGCAGGGGAATATTAAAATTGGTGGGGACACTGACATTGCTTTAGACACCACTGAAGTCTGATGTCAGATATTTGTGATTTGTGACTTTATACCCGGAACATAAGAACAGGCTGCTTTACTGTCCCTCCATCTATCCATCGTTCAACACAAGGCATTACGTGACTGCCACATGCCAGGCCCTCTGTTGGATGCCGGAGGTGCAGCATTGAACAAAACATTACCCCTGCCTCAGGGACCTTAAAGTCTGGCGGGGATTTTAAGAAGTAAGCAGGAAATTACATCACAGAGTGGGATGCTGTGAGAACACAGAGGAGAGGCACCCAGCCAACTTGTAGGACTCTGGAATTTTGTGGCTATGAAATTCTTGATTCTTTTATGTATAAAAATAGATTTTAGTACATTGGTAGCTAATTCTTAGTGAAGAGGGTGCAAAATGAGCCCTCACCATGCAGAGTGCTACCCTGTGGTAAACAGTGGTATAATGAGGCCCCACTGCCTTACCCTGAGGAGGCCCCACGGAGCACACCTCGCCCTGCTCGGCCTTGAGGGCTGTTTGGCGTCTGATATAACAGTGACACGAGCACAAGCTCCCAAGCCTGTTTCGAGTTCAGATTCTAGCCCCACCGTGTAATATCCTGTGACTGACTTAACCACCCTGGGACTCAGTTTCTGCATCTGAAATACGGGGTCATAAAATCTACATCCTAAGGTTGGTGTGAGAATTAGAGGAGAAACTGTCTGAAGTGCCTGGCATATCTGCACTCAGTAAATATTAGTGTCCTTCTTTTCTTTGAATTCTTATTCGTTTGTGTCCTGCCTCTCTTTTCTTCCTAAAGTATCATAATGAATCAACATGCATGAGTCAAAAAGCACTGAAATGCTGTATATCGTATATAATCACACTTGTCCAAGTGGAAATTTAGTGAGAATGTCTTCATTTGTTTTAGTCACAGTTAAATGCGAGAGACAAAGACACCTCCCTGGACCCATCGAACGTGACTGCCTTGATTCTGTCTCAGAGTAAAGAGAGAACGCAGGTAGCCCACCTCGTTTATGCACACGTGCTAGCAATTTTATTTGGGTTTGGGATGTATTATGTGGTTTGGAGGGGTGGCGGATCCCCAGTCCGCAAAGTCTCACCTTCTGGGCTTTGTCCTGCTCAGGTGAGCATCTCCAGTAGTTTGCACCCTCCGGTTACAAAGCACCTGACCACCAGGTGCCGCAGGCCCGGAGGACGCCACCCACAGCCGAAAGCTTGCCGTGGAGAGTTTAGTGTTCTTTCAACAAACATTTGTTAGGCAGCTGCCGTTTTGTAGCTCCATGGCAACGTTTCAGGGAAACAGTGATAGTGGGGATGCAGCGGTTCTCCACCCTGGGAGACGTCAACAACAAACGGGGCGCCGCCATTGGTCACGAGGTGCGCCTCACGTCCAGGGTTACCAGCGATGGTTCAGGACCGTGGTTTGGGAATGATTTGCTTTTTTCTTCTTCTTATTTTTTAATTTTCTTTGTTTTTGTTTTTTTGGAGGAAGATTAGCCCTGAGCTAACTACTGCCAATCCTCCTCTTTTTGCTGAGGAAGACTGGCCCTGAGCTAACATCCATGCCATTCTTCCTCTACTTTATACATGGGACGCCTACCACAGCATGGCTTTTGCCAAGCGGTGCCATGTCTGCACCCGGGATCCAAACTGGTGAACCCCGGGCCGCCAAGAAGCAGAACGTGCACACTTAACTGCTGTGCTACTGGGCCGGTCCCCATATTTATTTATTTATTTATTTATTTTGGTGAGGGAGATTGGCCCTGAGCTAACACCTGTGCCAATCTTCCTGTTTTGTATGTGGGACACTGCCGCAGAGTGGCTTGATGAGCAGTGTGCAGATCCGTTCCTGGGATCTGAACCTGCACACCCTGGGCCACCGAAGCAGAGCGCATGAACTTAACCACTATGCCACCAGGCCAGCCCCTGATTTGCTTTTTTGAGAGGATAAGTTAGGGGCCTGCCTGGTGGCATAGTCGTTAAGTTCATACACTCTGCTTTGGTGGCCTGGGGTTCACAGTTTCGGATCCTGGGCTCAGACCTACACACTGCTATCAAGCCATGCTGTGGCGGTGTCTTACATACAAAATAGAGGAAGATTGGCACAGATGTTAGTTCAGGGACACTCATCCTCACAAAAACCAAAACAAAACAAAAAAAAAGAATATGTTAGTATGAATTCATTTTTATCCCTGTATTAACATCTCTCTTGCTCATTTGCACTTGCATAATCTTTCCTGAGAAAGGGGAAAAGAGATGAGGAAACAGCTAGTAAGCTGTTGTTTCGAAAAGCCCTGGGTGTGTCTGTGGGAGGGTGCTGCTTGCTTGTGTCCGGGTGGAACAAAGATTGAGAACCACAGCGTTTGGAGGTGGAGTAGATACAGAATGGACAGTTCTCCCAAGGTGAGGTCCCTGCATCTTCCTACGTCTGTCACTTGGGCATTCTCCTGGTTATGCTCACTCACCCATCGGTATCTTCGGGAGAACCTACTCTGTGCGGGGCCCGTTGAGGACCGTCAGACGTGAACCCCTCCTGTGAGGTGATGGTCCTCCGGGAGGGCTGACAAGACAGTCCCGCCGCCATGGTGTAACAGAAACGGAAGAGCAGTGAAGAGAGGTGTAAAGAAAGTCAGGTCACAGAGGATTCTGTCCTGACAGACTGAGAAGTCCCGAACTGGCCTCTGGCCTCCTTCAGCATCATTGCAAGCCGCGGGTGGCTGAAAACATCCCAAACCACAGCGCCAGTTAGGCTGTAACACGTAAGCAGGCAGGCCGTTACACCCAGTGTGGTGGATAAATGCCACCCAAACCTTTTCCTTTACTTCATTTGTTTTTTTTTCACTTCATTTTCTTAAGATTTTTGGTGTAATATTTCTCTAACAGAGATGTGGGTGTTTAACTTCCATGATGTCAGATAAGCAGAGTGGCGAAAAATAGGGCCGTCTCCACCTTCAAGGGATAGGTCATGTTCTTCTCTTCCTCTGTGTGATGTTTCTGGACTTATAAAACGTAATCCCTGAACTTCTTGGGGCGGTTCCAATATCGCTCTGGACCTTTCTTTGCCATTCCGAGGGGTCAGGGCTAAGGTTTGACTCACCTCTGCCCTCTGACAACGTCAGCTACTTTGGTATTTGGGGGGAAAGGCAACTACTTCTCACTAACTCCTTATAAAACCAACCCCAACCCGCACTCTAACTTTTGAAATTGCAGCATAAAGTGATTCAACTGTTCTATCTTGTCTGCCCAGAGAGAGAAGCCAGGATTTACAGCTTCATGTTCTGCAAAGAGAAGCACAAACCGCAGCCAAGAGCCAGCTCGAGACATGAAGCCGAGCTGGTCCAGAAACAGATATCCTGTTGCAAAGAGAGGCCGCGCCACCCTGATGGTGTACCCATCCTTGCACGTATACACGTACCCGTAAGGTGCCCGGGCCGCGCCACATGGGCACTCCCCAGTGTGTTGTAGACTAGAGGCTTCTTGTACCAAGGGCAGTTGTGTGATTGGGAGCTCCGCTCCTTTGTGGTACACTGCATTGTGCGTTCATCACGCACCGTCCCGACACTGCGTGCTTACACTGCGTGCATGCCCTCAAGATGCATACCTCATGAATTAAATTATTTTTTGATAAAGTGAAATTTTATGATGCTGTATCGAAAAGCTTCGTTTATCAGAAGTTGAAGTGTGTGCTCGTGCGACCACAGCACAGATATACCTCATTTTAACCAATACATATTCTCTCTCAAATTATGTGCAAATCAGTTTTAAGAGATCAAACTCTATTTTAAAACATTCTGGGAGCGTGCTATGTTAAGGAAATCCTGTGTCAAAGCTTTGGAGCGATGAGTGGTCCGTCAAGCTGTGGCCTATCGGGTTTGCTCAGAGTGAGGCGTTCCCACCTAGAGAAGACAGCTCATGTATTACTCGGAGTCTAATGTTGCATATATTATGTTCAACATGGTTATAAAAGTTTTTTAACCCATTGATTAAAATTTTTTCTCTCTAACCAGTTGTTTCCTCTGATTGGTTAACTGCATAATCTTAGGTGAACAGACATTTCATATTTTATATTCCGCACAAGCACCAAGCATGATCTGCTGGCTACAGCCTGTGACATCAACATGTCAAAGAAAGGGCACTCAGGGCCGGCCCGGTGGTGTACTGGTTAAGTTCACACGCCCCACTTCAGCGGCCCAAGGTTCACGGGTTCAAACCCCAGGCATAGATCTACACACCACTCATCAAGCCACACTGTGGCGGCGTCCCACATAAAATAGAGGAAGATTGACAACAGATGTTAGCTCAGGGCCAGTCTTCCTCACAAAAAAAAAAAAGAAGGGGCACTCCAGTTCGTGCCAGGCCTCCTGTCTTGACTTTACCCTCTTCCTGTCGCACTGGATTGAAAGTTTTCTAGTATGTTTTCATTATCACTTTGAAACTCTCTCAGTCACCACCCGTAGCTGGGGGACATGATGAGAACCACATGGCAACACAAATTTTATTACAGTCCCAGTGTCTGTGGGTTTTTTAATTAATAGACTTTATTTTGAGACCACTTTCAGGTTTACAGAGAAATTGAGGCGATGGTACAGAGTTCCCGTATACTGCCGCCCCCCACCCCCCACCCCCCGACAGACACACACTGGGCGAGTCTCTTTAAAAGGAATGATATCTGCCCGTGCTGTTTCCATAGGAGTCTGCAGATGGCCTTCTCCTGTTCCCCACCTCACTCACACCTGAAACTATTAGTCAGCCTTTTAAGTATCTAGAAAGCACCCAGCCAAAATCCCACTTTTTGTCCCTAAAAGGCTAACTTTAAAGGAGAAGTTCCAAAACAGTTTCAAACTGCTGAGGGCAAACCTTGTTTGCAAGTTTGTTCAGAAATAACTTATTTTGGCTCCAAATAATTTTGAAGGAAGTTTATAAAAGGCACTCCAGTATGGTGATATTCAGGAGATCAAAAATAATAATGCATGGTCAGATTTTTTTTAGGTGCTTTTTGAGAGCAAAAAGCTCGCTGAGAGACGTGGTTTGGATGCTAAGATACTGAAGGGGCAAAAATGAGAGACTCCTACACCATCCAGGCACAGCCTCCAAGAGGCCATGACTCAGCAGTCTTGAGCCTTGCCCAGCTCAGTCAGTTTTGTAAAGGAGGAGCTATTTGATGTCGTTAGAAAAGAGAGGCAGGGGCCAGCCCCGTGGCCCAGTGGTTAAGTTTGTGTGCTCTGCTTCAGCAGCCTGGGGTTTGCAGGTTCAGATCCTGGGCGCAGAACTATGCACTGCTCATCAAGCCATGCTGTGGCGGCATCCCACATACAAAATAGAGGAAGATTGCCACAAATGTTAGCTCAGGGCGAATCTTCCTCAAGCAAGAAGAGGAAGATTAGTAACACATATTAGCTTAGGGCCAATCTTCCTCCCCAAAAAAGGAAAAAAAGAGAGCAAGTTTTCCTGCTCGGATTAGGAAGAAGGCCCCACGAGGAATTCCATGCTGCAGCATCTAGAAGCCAATGTGCCTGTCATTTCTCGTTCTGCTTTTGGAAGGAGGCTGAGCAGTGACTCTGGCTAGAAACTTAAAAATGACAAACTGCGGTGATTAATTCTGACTGTATGAACATGATAAATCTCATGCTGCAGGAGAAACAACCCGAAGCATCTTGATCACTAGGAGTGAACCGTGAGAGTGGAATCAGGGAAAAGTCGAAAAATAGCATTTTATTTTATTTGTTCATTTATTTTGAGGAATATTAGCGCTGAGCTAACATCTGCCACCAATCCTCCTCTTTTTGCTGAGGAAGACTGGCCCTGAGCTAACATCTGTGCCTATCTTCCTCTGTTTTATATGTGGGATCCTGCCACAGCATGGCTTGACAAGCAGTGCCACATCCGCACCCAGGATCCAAACCAGTGAATCCCGGGCCATCAAAGCAGAGCGCGTGAACTTGACCACTGCACCATGGGGCCAGCCTGAAAAATAGCGTTTTAATGGGTCAGAGGACAAGGTCAACTTCATATTCAGCAGTTGTCAACAACAGTCAAGGATATAGGGAAAAAGTAATGAATGTACTTTATACTTTGTTTTCTTTATAATCTAAATGCGTAGTCACTGATAAAAGTGACTTTTTGAGATTCAAATGGATTTGAGGGGCCAGGCCCGTGGTGTACTGGTTGGGTTTGCATGCTCTGCTTCCGTGGCCCAGGGTTCTCAGGTTCAGATCCCAGGTGCAGGCCTACACACCGCTCATCAAGCCATGCTATGATGGCATCCCACATACAAAACAGAGGAAGATTGGCACAGATGTTAGCTCAGGGCCAATCTTCCTCAAGCAAAAACAGGAAGGTTGGCAACAGATGTTTGCTCAGGGCCAATCTTCCTTACCAAAAAAAAAAAAAAAAAAAAAGGATTTGGGACGAGCACATTTTCTTTAGAAGCCTTATTTTTCAGACTACGTGGTCATAAGTGAGGTCCTATTACCATCTGGTGGCAGCAGACCCCTTTCTGTTTTTGGAGAGGTGACAATACCTCTTGAAAGTGGTAGAAACAAGTCTAAACAGATAAGGCAATGGTAGTAAGCATTACTCTGAAGAAGTTTCTGATGGGACGTTACGTATGGGAACTCCGCACTGTAGATGCAGAGCCTCCTTGAAAGCAAAAATCCTGGGTGTTTTTTCCATTTGTCATTAAAAGAGTGCAAGAATTTTGGAGGTCTCGGGACCTGGCCACTCGGAAACTACCACCAGTTTAGCCATGTTGTCACCAAATCTGATCACAGCTATTGGCAAGAATGCCACCGGAAGGCCTGCTTTCATGGACTGGAACTGCTAACTTCTGGCTTTCAGGCTCTTCTCAGACCAGTTCCGGTTTAATTACCTAGACTAGCAGAGATGTTTCCAGAGCACAGAGACCCGGCACCTTCTGCACAGGATGCCCTTGAACCTACAAAGCCCACTCTATCCTTTAGACTGCAGGACCTCCCGTACGGCCTGGCTAGTTCAGTTGAACTACAGTCCACCAGGGACCTTGCTGTCCGTTTCTTAGTGGAACGTTCCTGGGGAGGACAGGCTCGTCTCTGCTCCTGCTCGCCGAGGTCCAGCAGCTTTAGCCCCTTTTCCTCACCTCGACGCTGCCTGAGCACTAAAAAGCAGCTCGGAAATTGTTTTCCCCTTTAAGTGGGTCCCACCTTGACTCCGTGCAGCTGAGTTGTGCGGTCTGTGAGAAACAGGCTGAAATTGTGAGATTGGGTTCAGAAAGGTGGGGTTTTTTGTTGTTTTTTTTAAAGATTTTATTTTTCCTTCTTCTCCCAAAGCCCCCCGGTACATAGTTGCATATTTTTAGTTGTGGGTCCTTCTAGTTGTGGCATGTGGGACGCCGCCTCAGTGTGGCCTGATGAGCGGTGTCATGTCCACGCCCAGGATCCGAACCTGTGAAACCCCGGGCCGCCTAAGTGGAGGGCGCAAACCCAACCACTCAGCCCCCCGCCGGCCCCTAGAAAGGCATTTTAATTAGTATGTTTACAGACAAAGCTCTAGTGACAAAGTAGACGCCACATGTCCAGAGCAAGGCTTGCTTAATAAGGGTCAAAAGAAAGGACGATTCCTAAGAATATAGGAAGAAACATTGCTTCTTGACAATTCTGACTCCCCGCTGACACGCGTACCCTAAATCTGGGCTGTTCCCACGAATTCATCCATCAGAAGGAATGCGCTCGGCAGTGACTGACGGGGGTCTGTGGAGAAGGCAGTGATGTGGCGGCCCCATTCCTCCCTTGTGCTGAAAGGCCAGCTGGAGAACAGGACTACAAGACCACCGCAGACCTGTCAGTCAGGCATTCCGCTAGCTTTAGAACGCTCTAGAGCATTAGAGAAAGCCACCAACTTAAATTTAAAATGCCTGTGAAGCCTGGGTGGGGTACAATTGCCTGATGGCTCTGGCCCTTGACTCCCGGACCTTAGAAGTCAAGTGACTGTCCAGTGAAATGACTTCCAAGGTCCCTTCATTTTTACAAAATTACATTTACCTGGACACGTTCACGGCTGCTGATCATACACGCAGTAATGTGCCTGGAACAGCGTCCCTCTCCAGCCGAGGCCAGCGAGGTCTCCTCTCGCTCGGTCTCTGGGGAAACAAAGACTCTGATTGCTCAAAGCACAGCCCCTCCCGTCTTCCCCCCAACCAAGTTTGGTACAGGCATCTCTCCCCCAGCCCCTGACCCGCTCTTCCTAGACGGTTGGATTCGGTGACCAGAAGTGTCTTCCGCAACCCCCTTCTCAGCCCAGCTCGAGTGCCGGTCTCTCCCCTTGCTCCCTCTTGGCTCCACTTCTTCCTCCGTTCAGCCCAGACTCCGGGGTGCATGACGTCAACCACTTCCCTGCCAGCACCCCGGAGTCCTCACCCTCTGTCCTTCTGCCACATCCACCTGGTAGTTCCCCAACTTTGGATGCATCCAGCCATCCCAACCATCTGTCTTCTCGCCTCCTACACCGAGGCTGCCAGGATGGCTACAGGAAAACATGCCATCGAGGGGGCCGGGGCCACCGCTCATGTATCTCCTCCAGTCTGGGAAATGTATCCTCTGCTTCTGAAACTGACTTCCCTCACCTCCCCCTCTCCATGCTACTTCACACCTTCTCCGTTTCCTCAGGTCCCCTGCTCCCTCCCTGCCTCATCTTCCTCCCAGCAAACGACCTTGCCAGGAGGTCGAGGTTGACAAGGAGGCGCTGGTCGGGTGGGAGTAGGGAGGAAAGTACAGATGACTTCTGGACTCTCTTTAGTGGGTGTGCTTATGTACTAGTATTTGCAAAGTGATTCCGAAACTATTTGAGATGTCTTATGTGATCGGGCAAATGATTAAATGCGTTGATGTCAGGAGCCAGGGTTCTCACTCTTGAAGAAGAAACATACAAATATTTGATGGAGGGAAACAAGAAAAAACCTTGTGGAAATGGATTGGAATTGGAGATATCAGTGTAAACTCATGATTTCTGAAATATGTGTGTGTATATGTGTATATAAAAATTTGTATATATATTCAACTCTAGCCACTAAAAAGGCCTAAAATCAAATATACCCCATTAGCAATAAGCATATTTTACACCCAGATCTTGCTCTCTAACACCATTCCCCATCAAAAAGAATCAGGGTTCATTACAGAAATGGCTGGTTTCAGGACTGGGGCAATGTAGACGCGAGATGAGGAGCCTGGAACATTTTGCTATGCCAAAAAGTAAGAAAGTACTTAAAAAAAATGTGGGTGGCATTTCACAGGACGAAGAGCCAGCTTGAAGGGCTGCCACCAGCCAAATCTGGGATATTAGGCAGCAAGATGATTAAGAACATTAATAAATGATAACCCATTGAAAAAACTAGGAATGAATGAGTTCATTTTGATGAGAGAGAGAGAGAGAGGAGGGCTCCTGCCGAAGCAGAATGAATGCTGAGTCAGCTGGCGAATGAGGAGGGCGCGCCGGAGTTGAAATTATTATTTTGCAACCATTATAGTAAAATGGCCCAAGCGAGAATCATCAACGGAGGCTGGATTTAGGAGGAACTATGATGAGGAGTAGGTTTTGAAGAATCTCCATTCAGATTATTAGTTGAAAGGGAAAATGGGAACTGTATAATGGGGAAATTGGACAACACCTTGACTGAGTGCCCACTCAGGGCAGATGGACATCAGAGGTGCCTTCTGATACGACGCCTGAGGATGCACCACTTACATGGTATTCTGGTCGGAAATGCATACCCTGAATCTAATCCTGAAGAAACATCAGACAAAGCCCAAATAAGGAACATTCTATTGAAAAGAAGAATCTAGACTCCGGCATCAGAGTGGGTTCAAATGCTGGCTCGACTAGTTTTATGACCTTAGGCAAGTTACCTTCCCAAAGACTCAGTTTCCTCGTCTGTAAAATGGGAACACTAGCAGGACCCGCCTTTCAGGGGTTTTGGGAGGACTGGATGAGAGAATGCACAGAACACCCCTAGTCAAGGGGCCTACACGCAGAAAACACTTCAGCAGTGGTCAGCGGGCATGACTTTTGTCGGCCCCGACATCCTTTCATTTGTTCGTAGAGAAAAAAGTGCCCAGCTTCAGATTTAAGGCTAATCTCTCCATCTGTGCTTCAACTCCATCTCCCCACTTTTTCTCCAACTTTCCACATTGTTTCATTCCTTCTTCAGTGGTTCTCCTCTACCAGCAACTTCTCTGTCGCCTAAAATCATGCCAAGTCTCTCCCATCTTTAATGAAAACACAAAACCTTCGACCATGTCCTTGCGAACCTTCCATTCCTTACTGTCTCCACTCGCCCCTTCTAAACGTTCTCCCCTCCCTTAATCATAGCCACCAGTTGGGCCAGTCCAGTGGCATAGTGGTTAAGTTCACGTGCTCCACTTCTGCGGCCCAGCATTCGCAGGTTCAGATCCCAGGTGTGGACCTACACACTTCTCAAGTCACGCTGTGGTGGCATCCCACATACAAAAAACAGAGGAAGATTGGCACAGATGTTAACTCAGGGACGGTTTTCCTCAAGCAGAAAGAGGAAGATTGGAAACAGATGTTACCTCAGGACCAATCTTCCTCACCAAAAAAATAATAATAATAGCCACCATTTAGTGTAGCCCCACTGTGTGTCAAGAGCTTTACCTTACATGGGAGATCGCTATTATGCCCCTATTTCACAGATGAGAAAACGTGGGCTCTGAGAGGATTTGAACGTCGATCTGCCTCAGTCTAGAACATTCCAACTTGGCAGCCATAAACCACAAGTGGCCATGGAGCACTTTAAATGGAGCTGGGCCAAATTGACATGTGCTGTAGGTGGAGATACAGGCTAGATTTCAGACTTGGTACAAAAAAAGACTGCAAAAGATCTCATTAATGTTTTCACATTGGGACCGGCCCGGTGGCCCAGTAGTTAAGTTTGTATGCTCCACTTTGGCGGCCCAGGGTTTCACCAGTTCAGATCCTGGGTGTGGACCTAACACCACTCATCAAGCCGTGCTGAGGCGGTGTCCCACATAACAGAACTAGAAGGACCTACAACTAGAATATACAACTACGTACTGGGGGGCTTCAGGGAGAAGAAGGAAAAAAAAAGATTGATAGCAGAGGTTAGCTCAGGGCCAATCTTTAAGGGAAAAAATATATATATTTTTTTTTACATTGATTACATGTTGAAATATTTTGGATATTTTCTGTGAAATAAAATATATTATTAAAGTTAATTTTGCCTTTTTCTTTTTACCTTTTAATGTAGCTACTAAAAATATTGAAATTATATACGTGGCTGGCATTGTATTTCTACTGAACAACACTGTTCTAGAATATTCATCTCACAATGCAATATGGGCTCTTGTTTTCTGAGACACCACTTATCTTAGCTCCCTGAATGTGCCCCCGGGCTCTGCGGCTTTTCCCTGTGCACACCCTACCTGGATGAGCTGTGCCGACCCTTGGCATCTGTACGCCATGACGCTGGGTCAGGCCTCTGCTACATCCAGACCATCCATCCAACTGTCTCCCCTCCATCTCCACTTAGTTCCCTTCTGTACCTCAAAGGCCACATGCCCAAACGGAATTATTCTGTTATCTTTTCCTTAAACCAGAGCCTCTCTCTGTGGTCTCTCTCTCCCTTTTTTTTTTTTTCCTTTTTCTCCCCAAAGCCCCCCGGTACATAGTTGTATATTCTTAGTTGTGGGTCCTTCTAGTTGTGACATGTGGAACGCCACCTCAGCATGGTTTGATGAGCAGTGCCATGTCCACGCCCAGGATTTGAACCAACGAAACACTGGGCCGGCTGCAGCGGAGCGCGCGAACTGAACCACTCGGCCACAGGGCCAGCCCCTCTGTGGTCTCTGTCTTGATAAACAGTACCACCATCATCACTACCATGCTTATAACCCCAGCGTCACTCGAGTTCCCCAGCCCTGCACCTGCACATCCAGGCAGAGGCCACATCCTATTGACTCTACCTCCTAAGTAAATCCGTAAACTCTCCGCCCCCTTGATTCAGGTTGTCATTGTTCTCCTGAACTGTTAGATCTGGTCTCCCAGCCTTCAGTCTTGAGGATCCTGACCTTCTTTGATAGAGCAGCCAAGAAGAGCCCATTAGGAGGCAAGTCTGATCACGTTGGTCCCCTTGCAGGGTGCCCTTGCCTCTCTTCTGCAGGACAGTCCATCTCTGGTATGGCCCTGCTGCCCCCTCAGCCTCCAACTCCGAATTCCCGCTGTTCCCTGTGAATCCGGAACACAACTGCCTCTCCCCGCTCCCTCCACGCCTCGCCCCCGTTACTCTGCAAACACCTGTCATCATTCAAGACTCAGCTCTGTTAGAAGTCAATTATGTCTCAGTTGAAAAAAAGACAGCTCCAGTGGTAGCCTGCTGTGCGAACTGGTCTTGATGCTGTTTCCAGGCAGAACTCACCCATCCGTCCTTTGCCTCCTACACATTTCTACGTCAGCACCTGAAACACTGTGTGCACCAACTGGTTTCCAAGAGACTCAATCAGAGGGCAGATATTTCTTGACATAAACAAGATGCCCAGATGAAGGGCAGCTCCAGGACTGGCTAATTTGTTCAGCAGTTCATTGGCAGCATCCAAGATCCCGGCCTCAGCGCCTTCCGGCTCTGCACTTTCGGTGCCAACTTGGCCCAACTTTGTTGGCTGCACGGCTGTCGCGGATCCAGGCAAACCACCAGATCTGACGACACCCAGTGAAAGAGAACATCTGTCTTGCATGTCTTTTTTTTTTTTATAACCTTTTTATTCTGGTTTTGAATAGTATATTTTAAATATTCTGAATAATTTTAGATTTACAGAAAAGTTGCAAAGATAGAGTTCCCATATACCCCTCACTCAGTTTCAGTTTCCCCTGTAAGGTTACCATCTTACATGACTGTGGCACATTTGTTAAAACTAAGCAAACCTTGGTACATTGCTATGACTTCACCTCCAGACTTTATTTGGATTTCACCAGTTTTCCTTTAGTGTCCTTTTTCTCTCCCAGGATCCAAGTCAGAACATGAATTTCACTGTCATATCTCCTTAGTCTCATCTGGTCTGTGACCCTTTCTCAGCCTTTGCTTATTTTTCATGACTTCGACAGTTTTAAGGAGTACCGATTAGGGAGTTTGTAGACTGTTCCTCAGATTGGGTTTGTCAGATGTTTTTCTCGTGATTTGACTGGGGTGATGCGTGTTTGGAAAGAATACGACAGGGGTGAAGTGCCCTTCTCCTCACCTTATATCAGGGCCACTTGCAGTCCACATGACATCACCAATGATAAAAAAATTTTTTACCTTTTATTACGGTAAAAACAATATAGGCTTATCATAGAAAATTAGAGAACCAGTTAAGCAAAAATAAGGAAATAAAAACAATATTCCCATCACCCAGAGATGATCATAGCTAACATTTTAATTTTTAATCTTTCCAGATCTTTTTCTCTTTAAAAAAAATGTATTTTGGGCCAGCCCAGTGGCGCAGCAGTTAAGTGCACGCGTTCCACTTCTTGGTGTCCCGGGCTTCACCAGTTACTCAAAAAAAAAACGTTTTTTTTGCCAAAATGAGATCATACTGTAAATGCTATTTTATAACCCGCTTTAATGAACGGTCTTCATCTTTCATGTTTGTTTTCATTTTTGACTTATGTAAATAGACTATCTATTCAAAACATAATATTAAATTTTAAAAAGAAAGTATAATTCAATCAATCTTCCCAATATAAAAAAAAATCTGGGGGCCGGCCCAGTGGCGCAGCGGTTAAGTGCACACGTTCCACTTCAGCGGTCCCAGGGTTCGCCAGTTCAGATCCTGGGTGCAGACATGGCTCCGCTTGGCACGCCATGCTGTGGTAGGCGTCCCACATACAAAGTAGAGGAAGATGGGCACGGATGTTAGCTCAGGGCCAGTCTTCCTCAGCAAAAAGAGCAGAATTGGCAGCAGATGTTAGCTCAGGGCTAATCTTCCTAAAAAAAAAAAAATCTGTATATTCAAAGATCACACATTGTCTCAGAAAAATTAATGACAAAAAAAAACTACACTAAGACATGCCTTAGTAAAGTTATTGAAATTCAAGGTGAAATTAAGGCTTCCAGGCAAAAAGATAAACAATTTTAATATGCATACATTGAAGGAATATATGTTCTGTGATCCTTTTTCGAAAAATATACTAGAAAAACTTTAGTCAACCAAGAGATGAATGGAGACAACCAGACCAAAAGGACTCATAGAGAATATGAAAGCCATTTTATTTTATTTGAGGCCTGGGGCTTTTTAAAATGTGAAAATTTATTATTATAGAATGGAATGAAAATATTATAAACCTAGAAATGCATAAATTTTATTATAATAGTTGAGAAAAAAGGAGGAGTCAAGATGAAAAGTAGAGGGACCATGCCAATTTCATAAAAAGAAATGAAAAGCTGATAAATCAAGTAATAGAAGTATAAGTATATTTAAAGATATAAATGCAAACACTATGGAATACAATGCTGTGGCTACTATGTGTAGATACTATGGAATACAAGAATACAATTACATGGAACCTGGAAGGTGGGAAGACAATGGAGATGGGGGCAGGAAAGAATTGAATATAAATTTACTTCAATATTGCTCAGAGTAGGGAGTCAATAGATACTGTCTAATAAAGACAGAACAAGGTATAGTATATAAAGTTGTGCTTACAAAAATAACTACTATATCTAAAATAGAAGTCTTCCAAATATACCCATACACTCATGAAGAAAATAGTTCATATAGTAAAAGTTTATTTTTAAGCTATCAACAAAAAGCTATTTCAAAAGTTTTAATCACGTTTTAAAAAATGTTGAGGCCAGCCCTGTGGTCAAGTGGTTAAGTTCATGCGCTCCACTTCAGCGGCCCAGGGTTTCACCGGTTTGGATCCTTGGTGTGGACATGGCACCACTCATCAAGCCACGCTGGGGCAGCATCCCACATAGCACAACCAGAAGGACCCACTAGAATATACAACTATGTACTGGAGGGCTTTGGAGAGAAGAAGAAGAAAAAAAGTTATAAAAATGTTTGTAAAGTATAATAGCAGAACTATGACCAAATATATTTGTCATAGCAAGAAAAAGAAATTGGCTAAATTCATCTATTAAAAGAAAATAGATTTTCCGATTGAATCACAAAATAAAACATACCAATTATATGACATAAACAAGAGACACATCTCAAACAGTAACTAAGAAAGGTTGAAAATGAAAGAAAGGGCACAGGAGCACTAGGAAAATGCAAAAGGGAACCACAGTCTAAATATTAGATAAGACAGAATTCAAAGTCAAAACTGTAGGGGAGGAAGACAATTCCTTTACCCACTCTAGGTCCTTCTGGCTGACCTAAGAATTAAAGTGACACGAGCCAGAATAACAAGAGAAAGTCAAACAAAGCTTCATAACACGTATACATGGAAGAAACCCAGGAAACTGGGTAACACGGCCACATGGCCAAAGCTCTTAGTTTACATATCTTCAGCTAAAGACAAGGAGGATGTTGGGGGTAGTGATTTGGGATTTTAGAGAAGAGGAAGACAATTTACATGGAGATGGAAATGCAGATGTTTCTTAAACAAGTTTTTCTGGCTAAAAAATGGGTTTGTTGGTGCCTTTTTATTACACCTATTTTACATTATACTATAGCTATGTTATGGTATTAGCTCCATCCTGGAACAGGCCTCCTTTCTTTCTTTCTTTCTTTTTTTTTTTTTTTGTAAGAAAGATTGGCCCTGTTCTAACATCTGATGTCAATCTTCCTCTATTTTGTATATAGGACACTGCCACAGCATGGCTTGATGAGCAGTGTATAGGTCTGCACCCAGGATCCAAACCCACAAACCCTGGGCTGCCCAAAGTGCACAAAGTTAACCACTATGCCACTGGGCTGGCCCGTGAAACAGGCCTTCTATGTTAAATTCTTTTAGGCAGTTTGAGGGAAGGTCAAATGTTCTTCTGAGTCTTCTGAGACATTATTGTCTTTAGCTTGAAATAATTTGCATACCAGAGTGGTACCCCTTGGGGCAGCCTGACCTGAACCCCATCAGATCCCTCCTCTGAAACTTCTCTGGAAGTTTCACGTATCAAAAGCTGAGCAGGTAGATTGTTCCATCTCACTGAACATATTTCTTAGTTCTGATAATAGGTCAGTCCAGTTAAATTCATTTTAGAAGGTGGTGATGCAGATGTGCTCCCAAAGTTAGGCCTATATTGTGGAAGCAAACAATCAGGTATTTAATAAGAAGCATTTCCATGGAAACAAAAAGAAAAACAAGGTTAATGGTTGGAGCAAATTATAAAGCAGTTTTTGAGCCCAGGGGGCAACCAGTCAAGAAGATTTTTAGACATCAGGGTTGAAGCATCTTTTGCAGCTTGAAATGTTTCTGATGATGTCATTGAGTTTTCAGGTATCCTTTTGAGTGGCTTACATAGCAACACACCTGCTATCATGGTGATCTTTACAAAGTTTATAAGAAGTTATCCAGCTTCAGTTTGCAGGGCTTTAGGAGTAAGGGTGTTTTCAATTCTCAATGATTTCAAATAAAAATGATGGAAAAGGAATTGAAAACGTTAGTTTGGAGATTTGTAGTTAGATATTTCAGGAGACCAGAAGAATTCAGGATCCAGTCCAGTTTACAGGTAGAAAACAAAAACCTCAAAGACAATTAACAGAACTAGGATCTAATATCCACAAATCTGTACTATAGTTTCTACTGAGACATAATTTCTCTCTCTAAAATCACCCTCCTTTTTACCAAAGATAGCCAAATTAAGATTGGTTTGTAAAATAAGTCTAGTTTCAATAAATTTGGCCAAATTATTTACATAGGTGCAGCAAGAACAGCAATCAATCATAATGGCTTCTTTAAACCTGCTTTGCTGGAACTTTTTTATAAGGAATCTCAGATTGAACTTTAAAGGCCTCTCAAAGCCAGGAAAGCCAAGGCAAGGACTTTGTCCTCAGACTTTGCCTGCAATACCTACAGGCTTGAGTGAAGTTCTCTCTTCTTTTGAGGTTTCCCAAAATATTGGGGTTCCTTTGCACCTGCCAGATAAGTGGCCTTCTTTACATACGCAGTAAGGATGCTGGGAACCCTGTAAACAAGGTACCAGGCCAATATTTCTGGGTGGCTTTATTTCATAAAGTCCAACCTTTGTTTTTCAAAAGCTGTCTCGTCATATCTGAGTCTATGTATGTTTCTCTCAAATATGACATTCCAGTCAAAGCTTTGGTAATATAACCAATATTTCCAATTGTGTCCTGTTATAAGAAGAACAGATTTTTAAAAAAAATTTTTTTGAGGAAGATTAGGCCTGAGCTAACATCTGCTGCCAATCCTCCTCTTTATTTTTGCTGAGGAAGACTGGCCTTGGGCTAACACCCATGCCCATCTTTCTCTACTTTATATGTGGGACGCCTAGCACAGCACGGCATACCAAGTGGTGCCATGTCCGCACCCTGGATCTGAACCGGTGAACCCCAGGCTGCCAAACTGGAATGTGCAAACTTAACTGCTGTGCCACCAGCTGGCCCCAGGAGAACAGATTCTAACTGAACTTATGCACATAACTATATTGCCCTGAAAATAACAATACTTACTCACTAAGAGTTTCCAAATTCTGGAGGGATCAGTTAGGGAGAAAAAAGACAAATGTTTCAATTCTGTTTATAAAAGTATAATTTACCAAATTTCTATAAGTCATAGCTTAAGAGAAAAGAGAAAAACATTTCCTTAAATCTGAAAAAAACAAAACATTAAAAAAATCAGCAACATTTCAAATGAAAAGTCATAAGATTTATAATCATCTTCATCAGTTCTTCCAGTCTCATATATACCAACTCTTTTTTTGTTAAAGATTGGCACCTGAGCTAACATCTGTTGCCAATCTTCTTTTCGTTTTTTTTTTCTTCTCCTCAAAACCCCCCAGTACATTGTTGTGTATTCTAGTTATAGGTCCTTCTGGCTCTGCTATGTGGGATGCCACCTCAGCATGGCTTGATGAGCAGTGCCAGGTCCACACCCAGGATCTTAAGTGGTGAAACCCTGGGCCACTGAAGTGGAGCACATGAACCTAACCACTCAGCCATGGGGCCAGCCCCCATATAATCAACTTTTGATCTTGCTCTTTTCTTAGCAGTTTCATGAAGTCATCAGTTTCTCCATTAGAGTTCTGTAGTTTCTTACCCAATTCCGTTTTACAATCTGAAACTTTATCAGAAAGCTGCATTCCAGAGTAAATGTCAAAGTCCTTTCCGTGAATCTCTCTGAAAATGAAATATATTTTCAAAAGCATCAGAATAAAACAATAACTGTCTGTAAATGACAAAAGGCTTAAAAATGACAATTAATAAAGAACCTTGCTTATTTCTGTGACATTCAACCCTTTAAGATAATGACTAGAATTATGACTGACAACCAGGACAGATTAGAATTTTTGGAATGTTGTATAATTTTTATTTATTTATTTATTTTTTAAAGATTGGCCTCTGAGCTAACAACTGTTGCCAATCTTCTTTGTTTTTCCCCTGCTTCCTCTCCCCAAATCCCACCAGCACACAGTTGTACATTCTAGTTGTGGGTCCCTCCAGTTGTGGCATGTGGGATGCCACCTCAGCATGGCCTGGTGAGCAGTGCCATGTCCGTACCTAGCATCTGAACTGGCAAAACTCTGGGCTGCTGAAGTAGAGTGTGTGAACTTAACCACTCGGCCATGGGGCAGGCCCCTGGAATGTTATATAATTTTTAAAACATTTACATCAATAACATTTACCCACACAATATCATAGGTCCCTAAGAAACAACGTTTAGTTATCACCTTAACCATGGTAACAATTAAAGAATTTTAGGTCAATGTAGAGAATAGCTGTAAGAAGAACCTTAATACCTGTGGTTAAAGACCTTATAAATACAATATAAATTTACTTTGATAAAACACAAAATCCCTACCCTTCTGGTAGACTACTCAAAGAAAAAAAATCTTTCATAATCTCTTTACCAAAAGCAGACTAAAAGTTTAAGAAAATTATCCTTTATTTTATTTATTTATTTTTTTTTTGGAGGAAGATTAGCCTTGAGCCACCAGGCTGGTCCTCGAAAATTATCCTTTTAAGAGACAGGGAAAAAAATAAATTCTAATTTTGCATTAGCTTGCTTTTGATATTAAAACTTATTTACTGGGGCTGGCCTGGTGGTGCAGCAGTTAACTTCACATGTTCCACTTCAGTGGCCCAGGGTTCGCCAGTTCAGATCCCGGGTGCGGACATGGCACCACTTGTCAAGCCATGCTGTAGTAGGCATCCCACATATAAAGTAGAGGAAGATGGGTATGGATGTTAGCTCAGTGCTAGTCTTCCTCAGCAAAAAGAGGCAGATTGGTGGCAGATGTTAGCTCAGGGCTAATCTCCCCCCCAAAAAAACTTATTTACTTAATTAAATTCATTTTAATTTTAGCCAACTTGACCATGCACAAAACTTTAAAAATAAATTTTTTTCACAAACTTTCTATAACTTTCTTTTACATTTAGATTTTTGTCCCTTGCTTTCTTTCTTCCCTTCTAATAGTTTAGGACAAATTTATCTTTCTTAACAAAACAAACAAAAATATTTTCATTCTTTATACCTTCTTTATTGAAAAAATACATCTTACTTTCCTTGAATAATAATGTTTTTCTTATTAATTTCCCATAGCTTTAATCACCTATTAGGATTTTTGACCCTTATAAACCCTAATTTTTATGTAAAAAGTAAGAAGTAAGCAATTACAAACTGTCTTTTATGTTAGCATTCTGTGGCTTGACAAATTTACAGATACTTTTTATAATTTTTAGAAATGTGTTATTTATAGTACAATCTTTTAATAAAACACAAGACATTGGGCCAACAGACCCAAACACTTTTTAGTTTCTCTGTAATAAGACAAAAGTAGGTAAATTTATATTTAGTAATTAATGTCTAATTTTATCTTATTTAGAAATAATGTAGATATTCAATGAATTTTCCATCATTTAATCGAGCAAAACTTCAAAGTTTCAAGTTACTAAAGAGAGTTTGGAAGTTATTATATATGTGTCATAAAATATAATTATTGTTAAAAGTTTAAACTCTTATCTTATTTACATCTAAATTATTTGTTCCTGACAATTATCTTTAGATTATCTAAGAAAACTTCATGAGATATTAGAAAAATCAGCTATCATTTTAAGTTGTTATGCTGACAAATTTGTGACAGGGATACCATGAGCTTATTTAACTAGTAAACCCAGACTGCATGTCTGCATCATACCCATTGTTGATAATGTTAAGGACATGTCCATTTTCATCAAATCAACAATCTTAAATAAGCTTTAATTTACCAAAGATTATTTCATATCATGTTAATTTGAAAGACGTTTGGGTTAATTCCTATTACATTTAGAAATAATGTAAGCACTTACTTTATAAGCCAATTAAACAGAGCTCTTAATTTTTGGCCATACTCTCTGGAGGTGAAATATCACACATACGTAACACACATATAGACACACATACACAAAGACTTTATAGCTATTGTTTTAAAACTTTAGGACAATGTGCCACAGCTCTAAAAGTCTGCACAAAGCATTTAAGAAAGGACCTTCTTTTCTAAATGTACAATTTAACTTTAGACCAATTTACCTTGAAGGGTGGGGAGGTTTTATTGTCTTTTTTACTAGCACCCAATATTAGTCTCTAGTTCTTATCTCATACTTGGAGCCAAATTAATACCTAGTTTTTATCTCATACTGTGTGGGCTCAGGCAGCCCTACTGACCTCCCTTTTGTAAGTTTAATTACCATTGTCCAAAGGGCAGATTTATACGCTGTCTTACAATCAGGCAGGGGAAACCTTCCCCAGTGAGTCACAATGTTTATCCCCACAATACAATCTACAATATAATCATGCAAAAACAGAGGCAATCACTACACATAAAGCCCCTAAATATATCAATTTTCTACAAAATTTCATCTGATTTTCATCAACTCATACCTCTAATCACAGCTTTCATTAGGACTTTATCAATAGGTCATGGTCTTATAATTTTGGACAGGGGTAACATTCCCAGTCAGATATTTTAAAACATAGTCAGACAAAGTTGATATAACCTCTTTATATAAAATTAGCTCAAAGATTTCAACCTTTATAATTTTATCAATATTTATACTTTTACATTTTCTCAATTTAATTGTAGCCCGAGTTAGGGTGTTAAGCTAGTCATTATTTTTTTTTATTTCCTTTTTTTTTTGAAGATTGGCCCTAAGCTAACATCTGTTGCCAATCTTCCTCTTTTTTTTTTCTCCCCAAAGCCCCAAGTACACAGTTGTACATCCTAGTTCTAGGTCCTTCCAGTTGTGCTGTGTGGGACATCACCTCAACATGGCTTGATGAGCCATCTAGGTCCATGCCCAGGATCTGAACCGGTGAACCCTGGGCCACCAAAGCAGAGTACACAAACTTAACCACTCAGCCACAGGGCCAGATCTCTATTTCCTTTTTTAATTTGGCCTTTTCATAGGTATCAATAAAACAATTAGGATGAGAGCTCTCATAATATTTGTTTTTCCAATTTAGAAGTTTTTCCAATTTAATTAATTAATTAATTAATTATTTTCCTTTTTATCCCCAAAGCCCCCCAGTACATAGTTGTATATTCTTCGTTGTGGGTCCTTCTAGTTGTGGCATGTGGGATGCTGCCTCAGCGTGATTTGATGAGCAGTGCCATGTCCGCGCCCAGGATTCGAACCAATGAAACACTGGGCCACCTGCAGCAGAGTGCGCGAATTTAACCACTCTGCCATGGGGCCAGCCCCAAGTTTTTCTGATTTAAATGATCTATCATCTGGCCACATCGATGAGTAGGACCTTAACAGTGACTCATACCAATAAGCTTAACCATGGATGCAAGAGGCATCCCCAAAAGAGATCCAGAAAGTTCATTCCCAAAAATAGTCTAAGAAAGCAAAGGCCATCATTGCACAATAAGCGACAAAGGTTGAGATGACAAAGGCCCCTAATGAAAGCAATTGGGGCCCCTTATGATAAACTCCCCTGAGAGCCGACATAGCAGGACAAAGAGAGTGCATCTCAGAACGCCAGTCTACTTGACTGACCACCAAGATGCATGCTGGTACATGCATCCTCTGGATGGTGGAGACTAGAAAGGTCACAAAGCCAAGCTCTCAAGACAGAACAAGACAAAAGAGAAAACCTCATCTGATATGCACATTGTCAGCTTTAGCTAAGCCTTGGATCTCTTGGAGCCAGACTAATACCTAGGAGGGAGGTGCCATGAGGTTGGGGATCATGTGTGCTTTACAGAGTACCTTGTCATTGCACAGACATATTCTTGAAGTTGACAGGGGGATCTGTGTCATCCACCCCATTCCATGACCAACTCATCCTTTCATGGGAGACTTCTTGAGGTGGCGAGCACCCTAATGGCTCTTAACTGCTCCACCCACAACCACCAAATTTGCAGCTTTTTGGCTTCCAAGATGACCCTTGGCAACAGCTTTCACCTCAGCATATTCCCAAACAGGGTTATAGAGATTCCTGTGTCTATGACAAATGACAAAAAAGAAAAGGACAAGGAGAAACAGTGACTATCTCTGGGAGGAAAAGGATCAATAATCAATGAGTACTCAAACCAAATCCTAGAGTCGTTGACTCCAAGAATCTAGCTTCACCAATATTTTCACCTGCTAATCTAAACCAAGAAAATGAAAAAAACTAACCACTCTTGCTTCCACTGGACCTTGCAGGCAGAGATCCAGGAGACTGACGTGGTAAGAACTCTTACCTCCTGCCGGCTCTTGTCAGGGGTCCAGGATCTCTCAGCTGAAGTAGGCCAGGAGCGAGCAGAGTCCAGTCAGTGAAATGTTATCCCATCCAAGTCGCCGAACTGTAGGGGAGGAAGACAATTACTTTACCCACACTAGGTCCTTCTGGCTGACCTAAGAATTAAAGTGACATGAGACAGAATAACAAGAGAAAATCAAACAAAGCTTTCTAACATGTATACATGGGAGAAACCCAGGAAACTGGGTAACACGGCCACATGGCCAAAGAGCTTAGTTTAAATATATTCAGCTAAAGACAAGGAGGATGTTGGGGGTAGTGATTTGGGATTTTAGAGAAGAGGAAGACAATTTACATGGAGATGGGAATGCAAATGTTTGTTAACAAGTTTTACTGCACCAAAAATGGGCTCGTTGGTGCCTTTCTATCACACCTATTTTACATCATACTGTAGCTATCTTATGGTGTTAGCTCCTTTCTGGAACAGACCTTCCACGTTAAATTCTTTTAGGTAGATTAGGGGAAGGTCAAACGTTCTTCGTGAGTCTTCTGAGGCTTTATTGTCTTCAGCTCGAAATAATTCACATACCAGGGTGGTGCATCTTGAGGTGGCCTGCCCTGAATCCAATCAAAAGCATTTAACAAGACAAACTATCTAAAAGGGTATAATATAGAAGGAAGCTCTAACAGTCACAAAGTCTGTATACCAAATAACGTATCAACATTCATAAAGAGAAGACTAGGAAATGCAAGGAGAATTAGACAGATAGACATTAATATTGGAGATTTTATTTCACTTTTCTTTGATCAAGTGAACAAAAACTAAGTTAAGACACACACACACACAACACACACAAAACCCCACTAAAACCTGAAAAATAAAATGCATGTCCTTTACAAACACTCATGGAACATTCACAAAAATCACTCATATATTTAGTCACAAAGCAAATTAATAAATTTATAAGTAAAACTCCAAAAAAGTAGATAGAAAAGACAACATTCTCTGAACAAAAACCAATAAAACTAGTAAGGAATAATATTATCTGGGAAGTAAAAACAGAAACTGCCAGTGAGAAATCAAAAAGCTCTCTCAAACACATCTTTGGTCAAAGAAGAAATCAAAACCAAAATTGCTGACTGCTGAAGAACGTATGAAAATCTATGAGCTAAAGCAGTGCTGAGATGGAAATTCATACTCAAATACAGTAATGAACAAGAAAGGGTAACAATGGATGAAGTAAGCATTCTTTGTAGACAGAATTCTAAAGGGCTCCCCAGGAGTCCCATCTTCTGGTTACTTAATCGAACACTAATCTACATACTACTATGAAAGGATTTTGCAGATAGAATTAAGGTTACTAATCAGCTGACTTTAAAATAGATAGATTATTCTGGATTATCCAGGTACGCCCGGTGTCATCACATAACCTCTTAAAAGCAGAACGAAGGCAGAAGAGTTCATGAGAGAGGTGGGGTAGAAGAAGAAGCAAAAGACATTAGGAGAAGAGGAGGGCAGAGATATCTGACGCATGAGAAAGGCTTGACCCATCATGGCCGGCTTTGAAGACGGAGGAGGGGGCCTTGAGTCAGAGCATATTACCTGCCTCAGGAAGCTGAGAACAAGCCCTGGCCAACAGCCAGCAAGGAAGCGGGAACCTCAGTCCTATAACCACCCAGAACTAAACGTGAATTCTGCCAACAAGGAATTCCGCCTTGTGGAACCCAGAGTTGAGAAATCAGCCAAGCCTACTGGACTTCTGACCTTCAGAACTGTGAGATAATAAATTTGTGTTGTTTTAAGCCACTAAGTTTGTGGCAATTTGTTATGGCAGCAACAGAAAATGAATACAGCATTTAACTTAAGAAGTTAGAAACAACTCAACCAAATAAAGTCAAGGAAAGCAGATACAAGGAATTAATAGAGTTAGGGATGGAAAATGATTAATTAGGAGACAAACAAAAAGTAGTCAATACATCTGAGAGCTAGTTGAACTGTAATGAGTCCTGCATAACCTGGCAGGGAGTCCAAAGTGTTTCCTCAATTTCGTGAGCCTCTACTGGGCCAATGGCCAAGGATGGGCAAGGCAGTAAAGGACAAAACGCATATTCTTAAACAAGAAAATCTTTTATACAACAGGCAAGCTTAGCCACTTTTGTAATTGCTAAAGTATAATAAGCCCAAGTAGGAGATGAGTGCAGAAGCATTTTCTTTCTTTGCTGCAAGAAGAATTCTAAGTGCCATTTACTCTCTGCTGCTACATGGTCTCTGTCTTTCTGAGCTGGGAGTATGGGCTCCAATGCTGTCAGGTTGATCTGCTTAACTGTCTTCTTTCTAGCTTTTCTATCTTCTACATTAAAACTTTTGTTTTTATCTGCCAGCCTCAAGAGCTTTCATTTGTTCTCACTGAAATTGTCCAACAGCATACTGATCATTTTGGGGGAAAAAAGCAATGAAAGAGTCAAAATGTTGGCTAATCTAATTTGACAAGATCTACCACTCATTTGTGATAAAAACTCTAAATAAAATGGGTATAGAAGGAAAGTATCTCAACATGATTAAGGGCATATATGACAAACCCACAGCCAACATCATATTCAGTGGGGAAAAACTGAAAGCCATCCCTCTGAGAACAGGAACAAGACAAGGGTGCCCACTCTCATCACTCCTATTCAACATAGTACTAGAGGTTTTGGCCAGAGCAATTAGGCAAGAAAAAGGAATAAAAGGAATCCAAATTGGAAAGGAAGAAGTGAAACTCTCACTGTTTGCAGATGACATGATTCTATATACAGAAAACCCTAAGGAATCCATCAGAAAACTATTAGAAATAATCAGTAACTACAGCAAAGTTGCAGGGTACAAAATCAACTCACATGACTTGCATTTCAGGGCCAGCCTGGTGGTGTAGCAATTAAGATTGCACACTCCACTTCGGTGGCCCAGGGTTCACCAGTTCAGATCCCAGGCACAGACCTACACACTGCTTATCAAGCCATGCTGTGGCAGACATCCCACATATAAAATAGAGGGAGATAGGGGCCGGTCTTGTGCCCAGGTGGTTAAGTTCACAGGCTCCACTTCACCAGCCCAGGGTTTCACCAGTTCGGATCCTGGGCACAGACCTAGCACTGCTCACCAAGCCATGCTGAGGCAACCTCCCACATAGCATTACCAGAAGGGCCTACAACTAGAATATACAACTATGTACTGGGGGACTTTGGGGAGAAGAAAAAAATTTTTTTTTAAAGATTCTATTTTTTTCCTTTTTCTCCCCAAAGTCCCCAGGTACATAGTTGTACATTCTTAGTTGTGGGTCCTTCTAGTTGTGGCATGTGGGACGCCACCTCAGCGTAGCTCAATGGGTGGTGCCATGTGCACGCCCAGGATTTGAACCGACAAAACACTGGGCCGCCTGCAACAGAGCACACGAAATTAACCACTCGGCCACGGGGCCGGCCCTGAGAAGAAAAAATTTTAAAAATAAAAAATAAAATAGAGGAAGATTGGCACAGATGTTAGCTCAGGGCTAATCTTCCTCAAAAAATAAAAAAAACAATAGAGAAATACAACGGATTATAAGAGAATACTATGAAAAACTATATGCCAATAAAACAGATAATCTAGAGGAAATGGACAAATTCTTAGACTTTTACAACCTCCCAAAGCTGAATCAAGAAAAAACAAGGGCCGGCTCTGTGGCCGAGTGGTTAAGTCCGCGCGCTCCGCTGCGGCAGCCCAGGGTTCGCATCCTGGGCGAGGACATGGCACCGATCGTTAGGCCACGTTGAGGCAGCGTCCCACATCCCACAACTAGAAGGACGTGCAACTAAGATATACAACTGTGTACGGGGGGAGGGGGGCAGTTTGGGGAGATAAAGCAGGAAAAACAAAAAAGAAGAAGAAACAAACAATCTGAATAGACCAATCACAAGGAAAGAAATTGAAACAGGAATCAAAAGCGTCCCAAAGAATAAAACCCCAGGACCAGATGGCTTTCCTGGGGAATTCTACCAAACTTTCACAGAAGATTTAACACCTATCCTTCTCAAGCTATTCCAAAAAATTAGGGAAGATGGAACACTTCCTAACACATTCTACGAGGCCAACATCACGCTGATACCAAAACCTGACAAGGACACCACGAAAAAGCAGAACTACAGGCCAATATCGCTGATGAACATAGGCGCAAAAATCCTCAACAAAATTTTGGCAACCCGAATGCAGCAATACATCAAAAGGACCATACATCATGATCAAGTGGGATTCATACCAGGGACACAGGGATGGTTCAACATCCACAAATCAATCAATGTGATACACCACATCAACAAACTGAGGAATAAAAATCACAGGATCATCTCAATAGATGCAGAGAAAGCATTTGACAAGATCCAATAGCCATTTATGATAAAAACTCTTAACAAACTTGGGATAGAAGGAAATTACCTCAACGTAATAAAGGCCATATATGACAAACCCATAGCCAACATCATATTCAATGGGCAAAAACTGAATGCCATCCCCCTGAGAACAAGAACAAGACAAGGATGTCCACTATTACCACTCTTATTCAACATAGTACTGGAGGTTTTGGCCAGAGCAATTAGGCAAGAGAAAGGAATAGAAGGAATCCAAATAGGGAGTGAAGAAGTGAAACTCTCTGTTTGTAGATGACATAATCTTATACATAGAACACCCCAAAGAATCCATCAGAAAACTAATAGAAATAATTAACAACTACAGTAAAGTTACAGGGTACAAAATCAACTTACAAAAATCAGTTGCTTTTCTATACTCTAATAACAAACTTACAGAAAGAGAACTCAAGAATACAATTCCATTTGCAATCGCAACTTAAAGAATAAAGTACCTAGGAAGAAATTTAACCAAGGAGGTGAAGGACTTATACAAAGAAAACTAGAAGACATTACTGAAAGAAATTGATAAAAACATAAACAGATGTAAAGAGATTCCATACACATGGATTGGAAGAATAAACATAGTTAAAATGTCCATACTACCCAAAGCAATCCACATATTCAGTGCAATTCCAATCAGAATCCCAATGACATTATTCATGGAAATAGAGCAAAGAATCCTAAAATTCATATGGGGCAAGCAAAGACCCCGAATTGCTAAGGCAATCTTGAGATAAAAGAATAAAGCTCAAAGTATCACAATCTCTGACTTCAAAATGTACTACAAAGCCATAGTGATCAAAACAGCATGGTACTGGTACAAAAACAAACACACACATCAATGGAACAGAACTGAAAGCCCAGAAATAAAAGCACATGTACACAGACAGCTAATCTCCAACAAAGGTGCCAAGAACATACAATGGAGAAAAGACAGTCTCTTCAATACTTCAATATATGGTATTGGGAAAACTGGACAACCACATGCAAAAGAATGAAGGTAGACCATTATCTCACACCATACACAAAAATAGACTCAAAATAGATCAAAGACTTGAAAACAAGTCCTGAAACTATAAAACTCCTGGAAATTAATATAGGTAGTACACTCTTTGATATCAAACTAAAAATTATCTTTTTGAATACCATGTCTTCTCAGACAAGGGAAACAAAAGAAAAAATAAACAAGTGGGAGTTCATCAGACTAAAGAGCTTCTGCAAGGCAAAAGAAATTAGAGTCAAAATGAAGAGACCACCCACCAATTGGAAGAAAATATTTGCAAATCATATATCTGACAAGGGGTTAATCTCCATAATATATAAGGACCTCACAAGTGAACAATAAAAAACAACGTGATCAAAAAATGGGCAGAGGATATGAACAGACATTTTTCCAAAGAAGATATACAGCTGGCCAACAGGCTCATGCAAAGATGTTCAACATCACTAATCATCAGGGAAATGGAAATCAAAACTATACTAAGATACCACCTTACACCTGTTAAAATGGCTATAATCACACAGACTAAAAATAGCAAATGTTGGAGAGGTGGTGGAGAAAAGGGAACCCTCATACACTACTGGTGAGAATGCAAACTGGTGCAGTCACTATGGAAAACAGTATGGAGATTCCTCAAAAAGCTAAAAATAGAACTACCATACGACCCAACTGTCCCATTACTGGGTGTCTACCCAAACAATTTGAAACCAACAATCCAAAGTATAACACATGAATCCCTATGTTCACTGCAGCACTATTCATAATAGCCAAGACATGGAAACAATCCAAGTGCCCATCGACAGATGATTTGATAAAGATGTGGTATATGTATATACGATAGAATACTACTCAGCTGTAAAAAAGACATATTCATCCCATTTGCAATAACGTGGAAGGACCTGGAGGGAATTATGCTCAAAGAAATAAGCCAGACTGAGAAAGACAAACACAAGATGATTTCTCTCATGTGTGAAATATGAACATACACATGGACAAAGAAAACAGTTCAGTCGTTACCTGTGGAAGGGAGGTGGAGGGTGGGCACAGGGGGTGCAGGGGAGCACTTGTGTGGTGACAGACAAGAAATAATGTACAGCTGAAATCTCACATCGATGTAAACTTTTATGCACTCAATTAAAAAAAAGAAAGAAAGAAAAAAAATCAGTTGCAGTTCTATACACTAACAACAAACTAGCAGAAAGAGAACTCAAGAATACAATCTCATTTACAACTGCAACAAAAAGAATAAAATGTCTACAAATAAACTTAACCAAAGAGGTGAAAGACCTACACACTGAAAACTATAAAACATTATTGAAAGAAATTGAAGAAGACATGAAGAAATCGAAAGATATTCTGTGCTCATGGGTTAGAAGAATAAACGTAGTTAAAATGTCCATACTTCCTAAAGCAATCCACAGATTCAATGCAATCCCCATCAGAATCCTAATGACATTCTTCACAGAAATAGAACAAAGAATCCTAAAATTCATGTGGAACAACCAAAGACCTTGAAGAGCCAAAGCAACCCTGGGAAAAAAGAACAAAGCTGGAGACATCACAAGTCCTGACTTCAAAATATGCTACAAAGCTATGGTAATCAAAATAGCATGGTACTGGTACAAAACAGGCACACAGATCAATGGGACAGAATTGAAAGCCCAGAAACAAAACCACATATCTACGCACAGCTAATCTTCGACAAAGGAGCCAAGAACATACAATAGAGAAAGGAAAGTCTCTTCACTAAATGGTGTTGGGAAAAGAGGACAGCCACATGCAAAAGAATGAAAGTAGACCATTATCTTTTGCCATGCACAAAACTTAACTCAAAATGGATTAACAACTTGAATGTACGACCTGAAACAATAAAACTCCTAGAAGGAAATATAGGCAATGCACTCTTTGACATTGGGCTTAGCAGTATGTTTTCAAATACCATGCCTACTAGGGCAAGGGAAACAAAAGAAAAAATTAATAACTCAGACTACATCAGACTGAAAAGCATCTGCAAGGCAAAGGAAACCATGAACAAAACGAAAAGATAACTCACCAATTGGGAGAAAATATTTGCAAATCATATATCCAATAAGGGGTTAATTTCTTTTTTTTTTTAAGATTTTTTATTTTTTTCCTTTTTCTCCCCAAAGCCCCCCGGCACATAGTTGTATATTCTTCGTTGTGGTCCTTCTAGTTGTGGCATGTGGGATGCCGCCCCAGCGTGGCCTGACGAGCAGAGCCATGTCCACGCCAAGGATCAAACCAACGAAACACTGGGCTGCCTGCAGCGGAGCGCGCAAACCCAACCACTCGGCCACGGCACCAGCCCCAATTTCTAAGATATATAAAGAACTCATACAACTCAACAACAAAGAAACAACCTGATCAAAAAACCAGAAGAGAATATGAATGGACATTTTTCCAAAGAAGATATACAGCTGGCCAACAGACACATGAAACGATATTCAACATCACTAATTATTAGGGAAATGTGAACCAAAACTACAATGAGATATCACCTTACACCGGTCAGAATGGCTATGATTACCAGGACAAAAAACAATAAATGTTGGAGAGGATGTGGAGGAAAGGGAACCCTCGTACACTGCCGGTGGGAATGCAAACTGGTGCAGCTAGGATGGAAAACAGTGTGGAAATTTCTCAAAATATTAAAAATAGAAATACCATACAATCCAGCTATCTCACTACTGGGTATTTATCCAAAGAACTTGAAATCAATGATCCAAAGAGATTTATGCATGCCTATGGTCATTGCAGCGTTATTCACAATAGCCAAGAGATGGAAGCAACCCAAGTGCCCATCAACTGATGACTGGTAAAGAAGATGTGGTGTATACATACAATGGAATACTGCTCAGCCAGAAAAAAAAGACAAAATTTAAAGGGTGAAGTGGTGCACCTACAACATGACTAACAATAATGTACAACTGAAATTTCACAAGGTTGTAAACTATCATAATCTTAATAAAAAGAAAAAAAAAGAAAAAATTGTCCCATTTCCAACAACATAGATGGACCTCCAGGGAATGATGTTAAGTGAAATAAGCCAGACAGAGAAAGAAAAATACTTCATGATTTCACTCATATGTGGAAGATAAACAAACACATGGATAAAGAGAAGAGATTAGTGGTTACCAGAGGGGAAGGGAGTTAGGGGGTGGGCAAAAGGGGTAAAAGGGCACATATGTATGGTGACAGATGAAAACTAGACTACTGGTGGTGAGCACCATGCAGTCTGTACAGAAACTGACAAATAATAATGTACATACACTTGAAATTACACCATGTTATAAACCATTATGATCTCAATAAAATTACCGAAAAAAAATGTTGGCTAATTTAATCAGGAAAAAAGGGAGAAGATACAAATGCTCAAAATAAGCAATGATTAATGAGAAATACCAGATTCAGCATGTATAAAAAAGAATCCTAAGAGACTACTTTGCGGGGCTGGTCCCGTGGCCGAGTGGTTGGGTTCACGTGCTCTGCTTCGGCGGCCCAGGGTTTTGGATCCTGGGCATGGACATGGCACCGCTCATCGGGCCATGCTGGGGACGGCATCCCACATGCCACAGCTGGAAGGACCCACAACAAAAAAATATACAACTATGTACCAGGGGCTTTGGGGAGAAAAAGGAAAAATAAAATGTTTAAAAAAAAAAAGGAGGCTATTTTGCTTAGTTCTGTGAATTGAATTCGAAAATTTGGATCAAATAAACAATTTCTAGATAAAGTCAATTATCAAAAGACATGGAAAATTGAGACAAATTGCCTTCAAAGAAATAGGGAATGTTGTCAAAAAGCAAACCCTTAAAAAAGCACCAGTTTCACAGGGTTATTCTACCAAAACTTTAAGAGACTGTTGCAATGCTATGTGAATTCTTCTAGAGGATTCAAAAGGAAGAATAGGGGGCTGGCCCAGTGGCATAATGGTTAAGTTTGCATGCTCTACTTCGGCGGCCCAAGGTTTGCAAGTTTGGATCCTGGGCACAGACCTAGCACCGCTTGTCAAGACATGCTGTGGCAGCGTCCCACATAAACTAGAGGAAGATGGGCACAGATGTCAGCTCAGTGACAATCTTCCTCAAGCAAAAAGAGGAAGACTGGCAGCAGATGTTATCTCAGGGCCAATCTTCCTCACAAAAAATTAAGTTAAATTAAAAAATAAAAATAGAAAATTAATTGTATAATACTTTGGAAGGTGATAAAGGCTAAGGAGAAAAATAAAGTGAGGAGGGGGACTAGGCAGTGCCAGGTTGGTCTTGAAATTTATCACAATGAGCCAGTGAGGAGGGTTTATTCACCCCAACTTCAGCACAAAGAGCTTAAATGATTTGCCCAAGGTCATTGTCAACTTGCAAGCAGCAGAAGCAGAATTAAAAACTGGGAAAAAAGTTACTGGACCTTTGATCTCTCTCTTGGGTCAGACTGCCTCCCAGCCCAGGAGTCTTCTAACTGGCAAATCCACTCATCTTCCTCTGGATTTCATTATTATTATTGGCCTCTTGGTAGCTTTTGACATTACTGAACATCCTTCTTTTTCCAACCTTTCTCTTGACTTCAGTGACACTATGCTGTTCTAGTTGCTGCCCTCCCCAATGAGTTCTGCCTTTTTTGATTTTTCTTGTTCCTCTCACCACTTGAATACGGATCACCAAATACAACCCGTCTTATGGTCACCATATTGAACTATATCAGGGATCACCATTCATTCAGACAATAGTCTTTGTGAATGGCCCCCTTTGGAGTTGTGCAGTGTACAGCTTGGGCAGCTGTATATAGCAGCCCTAGACATTTTGCACTTCTCTTAATCTATGCTACTGACTTCAGTTCCCTCTCTGCAGATTCTCCCCAAAACTTCACGAGCAGCTTTTACCCTGCACCATTGGAGAATATGCTGGAGCAACCTGCGTTCATCACCCAACCACCCACCCTTGCAAGAGGCTCTGTACCTCTCAGTGCCCACAGGCATCAGTGGGGCAGAGATAGTGGATATTCTTGGCACCACCAGTGTACAAATCCACGAATAAAGAGTCCCCTTGCTCAAGGTCTCTATGGTTACACACCAGACATTGTCTGGTTAGACACTGTTGTTAGACATCAATTGTATTGATGTCTAAAAAATTTCTGGTTTTATTTAGAATCAACTTGTAAGTTTCCTATAACTCCAAAAGCTATAATTTGGTATTATATTTTTGTGTGCCAAGCTGGGTGGGCATATTATTTCATCCAATCTTCACAACAGCCGTGTGAAGTAGACATTACTCTGCTCATCTGCCTAAGGCTCAAAGCAGATCTGCCCAAGGTCACCCAGTTAATAACCGATAGAGGTGGAATCTGGACCAGGTCCATAGGACTTCAAAACCCGCGCTCCTTCCGGCTCCGTAAACTGCCTCCGGGTATCACCCAACACTGTGCTGAGTACAGGCCAATATTAATTAAAACTAACATTTGTCTTCAATATAGACTTTTTCAAAAAATCTTATTCTGTGCAGTTTCACTTAATGCTCAATAATAACCCTGAGAATTAGGGAGTAGTGTTAGATTTAGATACAAAAAGAAAATAGAACATAAAATGAATCATTTGGATACAAAGGAGAACCAGGATCCCTATACAAGTCTTCTCTTGGTACTTCGCTCTCCATGCCCGCTCTGCCACACCAAGTGTTGTTTGATACAGAACATGTGAGCTGGGGGCTGAAGGGGTAAGGACAAAGCCTTTTTCTTTTTGCCTCTGACAAATAAAAATGGCAAGTAATAGGATATATTGGAGTATATGAGGAAGCCATTTGGTGTAAACCTAATTCGGCCTGACCCTGTCTTCCAAAAGGGCCTGACCGAGGCTGTCGAGCATGCATTGTTTATCTGCTTTAGATATTCCCTATGGTGAGAACAAAAGCCCTTGAGATAAAGGTGCAACTTCCCTCCCCCTCCCAACCTTGGCACTTCCTTAAGGATTGAGCATCTTTCCTTAGGCTAGGAACTGATTGCTGCGCTCACCTGTGACCACCCAGCTCAAGACAACAGAACTGCTTCCTGCTGCGCCCTCTGAGATAGCAGACCCACTACCTGCTGTGTCCATGAAGCGCTGTGCCAACAGGGCAATCTTGTGACTATTGAGGGAGGGACATTTCAATCATATGTGAAACAGCCTGTTTGGGGGTATATAACCACTCTGTATACCTCACTTCCTTGGTGCCCTTTCTTCCTTCAGGAAGAAAGGCCCCGGGCCATGGTCCTCAGATTTTAGCTCAGAATAAACTCTCCCAAATTTTCATTTATAGATTGGTTATGGATTATTTTCATTGACACCTCTAATAGCCTGTAGCCTGGTGGGCACTCCAGTAATAATTCTTTCATGCAATAAATATTTATTGAGCATCTAGTATGTGCCAGGCACTGAATATACAGCAATGAACTAAGGCTGTCCTGGTTCCTGAACTCATGGGGCTTACATTCCACTGGAGGAAACAAAAAGTAAATTTCAGACATCTATAAGTGCTACAGGACGATGTGGTAGGAAATAGGGGGAGGTAAATTTAGATAGAGGTCAGAGAAGGCATTTCTGAGAAGGTAACATTAATTGAATGCATGCATGAATCAGACATCCAGTTTTTGTTAGTCGTTAGATTGTTTACAGTTCTGACAAACATCCTTTAGATCTTGCTGGTGCCCAAAGGGCAAGTGCAGAGGCAAGGCATAACGAAGAAGCTTTTTCAATTCTTTTTATTCCTCTGACCTTGCCTTTGCTGTCACGGTTACACCCCCCATTGTCACGCCCATCCTTCTTCCGGGAGCTTCCAGGCTGCGCAAGCGCAAGAGAAACCGCCGCGCCTAGCGGAGGGCGTGGAGCCTACGACAAGGCGCATGCGCTCCCGGCCCGTAAGCCCCGCCCCGCCGTCTGCGCCCGCTCGCGAGCGCCTGCCGTTTCTCGGGGCGGGGCGGTGGGCGGGGACGGGGCGGGGAGGAGCGCGCCGGTGCGTGCGTGCGCGCGCGCCGCGGGCGGGTCAGTGAAGCCGGCGGCCCTGGCACGTGATCCGGGACCGGCTCGGTCGCTTGGTGGCTCCTTCTGTCTGTCCGTCCGCGGGTGCCATCATGGCGGACGCGGCCAGTCAGGTGCTCCTGGGCTCCGGTCTCACCATCTTGTCCCAGCCGCTCATGTACGTGAAGGTGCTCATCCAGGTATGAGTCGTCGCCGTTCCCCGCCCCGCCTGGCGCCCCGTTCGGTCGCCGCTGCCCACGGCGCCTGGGGATCGGCTCCAGCCTTCCCGGGCCTTCGGTTTCCCGAGATGCCGCTCCTCTGCTGCCCCGTCCTTCCCCGCAGGGCCCGCTTTCCCCGCCCGCGGCCCGTCCACAGCCCGTGGGCCTCCCCGAGCTGTCGCCTCCCCGCCAGGCGCTGCGGCCCGTTCCTGTCCCCGCAGCCAACTGCCGCCCTGCCCTGCGGCTCCTCTCAACTTTGTTTTTTCTTCCCTGAGGTTGATCCTGGCCGGTCTCCACCAGGGGCTTCCCCACCTGCCCCTTCGCCCCGCTGAAATTAGCGTTCACCTCTCCTCCCCCGCCTCAGACGCAAGACATGAAATCTGTTGAAGACAAATTTGAAATTAGAGGGGAGCCAACATTTTAATGGCTATTTTTCTTTTTTTTGCTGATACTGCCGCTCTTCTGTTCCGAGATTTTAGCACCAGATACCCAGATAAACACAAGGAGCTCATTCAGCAGTGGTGATGAAGTGGTCGCTGAGTCCAATTTCGGAAGGATCCGCTGAGCGCTCTCCAGCAGCAGCTCATGACAGTGAAAATCACATCTGTCTGAGCCGGGAGTCAGCTCAGCTGAAAGAGTTTTAGCGAGTTTCAGCACATATATTAGTTTCTCATCTACTGTGAAATAATTCTTAAGTGGTGTTTTATATTCACAGGCAAGTAGGCCAGGTTTTAGGTAATGATAGACTATTAGTATTTTCAGTTGTCTTTCTAAATTTCCCTGTGATGGGCAGGTCATTCATTTTTTAAACCTTTGTTGAGAGTTGACATAATTACCTCATGCGTTGTGCCAAGGACAGGAGCAGTTTTTAGAAGCCCTGTCCTCACCATCTACCTTAACTGTCAAAAATACGTAAGACGCTAGGGGAGGCTGCCTTTCCTTCTTTTTTTTTTTTTTGAGGAAGATTAGCTCTCAGCTAACTACTGCCAATCCTTCTCTTTTTTTTGCTGAGGAAGACTGGCCCTGAGCTAACATCCATGCCCATCTTCCTCTCCTTTATACATGGAATGCCTACCACAGCATGGCTTTTGCCGAGCAGAGCCATGTCTGCACCCGGGATCTGAACTGGCGAACCCCCATGCCACCAGAAGTGGAACGTAGTAACTTGACCGCTGTGCCACTGGGCCGGCCCAAGGCCGTATTTCTTATTCTTGACTTAATGCTAATCCACATTATGTGTTGGTGAGTTGACTGGTGTGGATTCAGATTCTATATGTAAAAGGCTATCGCAAAATGTTATTTGAACCAAGAATAAAGACTTTGATTGAAATGGAGTATTTCAATGGATGTCTAAAACAGAACTGGCATGTTTGTAGCTAGATAGGGTCTGAGTTGACAGCATTTTGCAGTAAATCATGAACCCATTACTCAGTTCTCCAGGAGCCCCAGTTTTCTAGTGACATTCAGAGCTCATGCCTCAAAAACTTGAATATCCTGAATCCTGATTATACAACATCTATGTGTTGCCAAGTGTCTCAGGGGTTTTGGTGAAATTCCCAAATACTCAGATTTAAAAATAGTTGCACGATAACACTTCCGGGGAGCTCAGTCAGGAGTTACTTCATTGAACGAGTTAAGAATCACATCAATAGAGCGTCAAAACCATGTCCTACAGCATTCATTCTCTCAAGAGTATCCCTTTAGCATTGAAAATCCTGAATATATTGTAGAAATAAAATGATAATCATTAACTCTAAAATGGCCTTCACTAGGTTGTGAATGACAGTCTGCCTGTTTGACTTGGACTTCGCTTGTAATTATTTCCCAAGTGAATTATCCAGCTGTATCTGCATTTGCCCTTTGAGTGTTTTGTTTATCTAACCACACATGAAGTTGATGCTGGCTTCGCCATCTCATTTTATCCAAATATAAAAAAATGCACTAGGTTTTCCTTAGAAAATATTTTTGGACCTCCTCAGTAAACTGCAGCTTTCCTAACACAAAACTTCCTTATTTTATTTTCAGTTCTATATTAGTCTGTCTTAGCTACGTGGCTTACTTTGTAGAATTTGAACCAAAAGGAAACTTGGAGTTTGTTGAAACCAGTCTTATCAATTGACAGAATAAAAAACTGATGAGGGTGGTACTTCATAATTGCCTTGGAAAACATACACTACATTTTAACTAGTGTTAAAAATTATAACTCTCATTTTGTTCTTTATTCAAGACCTTGCAGCCAAGGCAATCCTGGGAATATCGCTTAGAACTGATGCATCCTCTTGTTTTTAAAGGTGGGATATGAGCCTCTTCCTCCAACAATAGGACGAAATATTTTTGGGCGGCAAGTATGTCAGCTTCCTGGTCTCTTTTGTTACGGTAAGTGTCTTTGATTTATTTGGAAATAGGTGACATTGAGGACTGTTTATAGGCAGGACTTACTGAAAGAAAATATGTAGAAAGCGTGTTCCCTTGAAATTTCTATGTAACCGTTTCTTTCAAGTAGAATTTAAATCTCTGACTTGTGTTCCCAGCCCAGCACATCGCGAGCATCGACGGGAAGCGTGGGTTGTTCACAGGCTTAACACCAAGACTGTGTTCAGGAGTCCTTGGAACTGTGGTCCATGGGAAAGTTTTACAGGTAAGAAGAGAATCAGGTAATTTTCTCGTAGATTTCGATTACCTCTTATGCGCAGTTAGTTCCACTGATGAAGGGCAATTTCGAAGATATACTTATAACCATGGCCTTTCTTTCTCTTGAAAAACATTAATCTAAATACCCGTTCTTAATGCTTCCTGAGTTTGTAGAAAACGAAGTAATTGGTTTTGACCTGTACAACCTTCTTCCTCTGAACCATTCTGAGCAGAAATTAGACACTCTTACTTGATTTCCTGTAGCTCGTTTTATTTCTTTGAAAGAGGAAGGAAACTGATTAAAACATGCATATTTCTTAAGTTCTTTTCCTCTTATTTCTAGTAAAATCTTTTCTGTTACAAACTTATTTTTTTAAAAAAACTTAAGGAGATAAATATAAAAGTCAGGACTGTGGGGAGAGGGAGCGAAGGAGGGACCATGCATGGGGTTCTGGGTAATGGATGTGATTTTCCTTCACCTGGATCGTGGCTATTTGCTTCTTAATTGTTTATTACATTGTACATTTGTATTTTGTGCAGTGTTTCTGTACGTGTGTTATATTGCATAAATTTGAAAGTTTTTTTTAAAAAAACCTCACCAGAGGGGCTGGCCCGGTGGCCGAGTGGTTAAGTTCGTGCGCTCTGCTGCAGGCGGCCCAGTGTTTCGTTGGTTCGAATCCTGGGTGCGGACATGGCACTGCTCATCAAACCACGCTGAGGCAGCGTCCCACATGCCAGAACTAGAAGGACCCACAACTAAGAATATACAACTATGTACTGGGGGGCTTTGGGGAGAAAAAGGAAAAAAAATAAAATCTTTAAAAAAAAAAAAAATCCTCACCAGAGTGTACATGACCTGCAGGATAATGGTTAGCTTTGGGGAAGAGGAGAAAAGATGAGGGGTGGAACTTTAGCTATATCTGTGGCATTCTATTTTAAGAAAGCAAACGATCTTAAGAAAAGGGCAAAATGTTGACATCTCTTTAACCTCATTGGTAGATATATGATTGAATTATTTTCGTAATTTTTCTCTCTGTCTGAGATGCTTCATAAAATGTTTTTAAAAACATCAAAGTTACAGTTCGTTCTTCCTACTGGTCCCTTTGTTTTGCCAGCTTCTTTTAACTTCATATACTAAAGCTTATAATTTTGATTTTGCTGGTTTCTCTGTTGCGTCAGTTACAACGTAGGTCACACAGAATTGTCTTTTGCTGTATTTATAAAGATGTTATGAATATAAATTCTGTACCATTTAGAACAGTTCACGGGAAGGTTGTTCAGCGTAAGTATGGATGAGAATATGAAACTGACGGGTTTTCTAGTTCATTATTCTGCCTCCTACTGGCAGCAAGGGTATGCCATACTCTCTGCTGTAACTCTCAAAAAATTTAGCGGGTATGCTAACCAAATCTATATAATAATTTCAACCTGTATAATGGATCAGGTGTGCTAAATTCCAAATGTTTGCTAGCTGCTTATTTAAATAGTATTGGGTACAACTCTCCGTGTACTTTTTTAGGCTTCAGCGTTGCCCGTGATTCTAATTATCTGATGAGTAAATCATGATTTTTGTTAAACAATTTCATGATCGAATTGATTTTAAATTCTCCTCAGCCTTTGTTGGTTTGAATTGGAGAGGAAGCTATTTCACCCTTCAGTCGTTTTGTTATCCTTTCCACTTATTCTTGTTGTCATGCCTGTGGACTGAATACAGACGGACCATTTCTGGTGGCCCATGGTCAGTGATGGAGTCTTAATGGGCTGATGTTTTTGTGGCTTGATTACTACTCTTTCTTTTCCAGCCACACCCTACTCTGGGCTCAGAGAAAGTGTTGAGGTTTCCTAAGTGAGATTTACATATAGGAAGGCAGCTGTCATCTAGTCAAAGAGGTTTATGTTTAGACTTTGAGCAAAAGTGAATTACCACTTAAGACCAAGTTCCTTTAGGTAACGGAAAAGTAAGACAAACTTGAGGTAACCAGGTACCCTGAATTGTGTTTCACATGTAGCTAAATGAAATATAACAGAGGATCAGCACTATACTTAGTATCAAAAGCAGCTTATACAGTCAAGAAGAAAGACAAATTCAGGATTGATGAAACTGTTAGCCTTTATAAGAAAGAGTTCTGTATATCTAAGCAAGAATTAAATAGAAATCGTGTTCAGAATAATTTAGAAGAGGCAGGTAGAAAATTTTATTAGTAGAGTAAAAAGCAAAGTCTAGAAATGAGTGAGAATTTTGAAAGATACCTGAAACTATTAGAATTAATTCTAGCCAAAGACTTGGAATTTGACTGAAAAACATTTTGCTTAATCTTGATGTTTGTTCTCTTGCCCCTGATTTTTTTAAAAATATAATTCTTTTTACAAAAGAAAATGTTGTCTATTTTTTTAATCTGGTGTGGCGAGGAGGTCAGTTGTCTGATTCTTTTGTTTCACCTAGTCCATCTTCTGTTTCTGAAATAGACCACAAGTAATATTTCCTCTTCTGAGCTCTGCCGGTATGCATGTTCTCTTCCCTAAAAGAGAAAAAAATCTCTCTTGCTTCTTTTAGAAAAAGATAGAAAGGAAAAATGAGACGATTTCAGCTGTTGAGACTCAGCACCAACTCTGTTCTTTTGTACAGTGAAGAAAAGTCTTGCCCTAATTTGGTTTTGGTCTGGCTTTTTCCATAGCCTTAGTCATGGGCTGTGTTTTTACCAATTTATTTTCTGTTAGATGTGTATGTTCAGCAAATAATGTTCTTGAACTTTTGTTTTCTTTTTTCTTCTTTTAGGTAAGAATTTTATGAGCACTTGCTTGTTCCTCTAGCTGACCAATTTGTTAAACTTAGCAACGTGATCATGTTAGATACACATTTCTAGTTGATTAATGAGAAATAGAAGTTAATTGGAGATTTGCAGCAAAAAAAAAAAAAATCAACTATTTTACTTTCTACCAATACAGTTTTCATTTTATGTCCTCTCTCAATGACACTGTGAGAGCCCTGACCATCCTTTCTTTTCTCTTCCTTTGTAGCATTACCAGGAGTGTGACAAGGTTGAGGTATGTTGGAGCCGATTTGCGTGCATGGGCCCATTTCCCTTGCAAGTCGTTGTTGCTCTCTGGTCCTCTTTAGGAGAAGGGACAAGCGCTCGGTTTCCCTTTCGTCTAAGTGTGTGTTGCATACAGGGTGGCGACCAGTTCGAACAGTTCTGTTTAAAACCATCAAGATATCTGTCTTCTTTCACTTTGACTTCCAGGAGTTAGGACCTGGAAATGTACAGAAAGAAGTGTCGTGTTCCTTTGACCGAGTTATCAAGGAGGTAAGAGATGCTTTCTGTCCTACGGTATTTCCCTAAGTCAGAGTGTGTACACTTGTAGATGCATGATCACCAGGCCCGTATGTTCAGTGTCTGTTCCAAATGAAATTAAACCTTCAGTTTAATTTGGGCTTTATTACATGGATAATACAAAAAAGGGAGGAAGACGGCACTGCTTGCCGTTTGGAATGGGGCATTTCAAGGAAACTAATTTTGCCCACTCATTTCATCTTTAGAATTGAAGTGGTTTCTACGGAAAGTCTTCTAATAGAGTTGAAAACTTCTAGCACAAAAGTGTTAAATAGTGGCCAGGCCCTTTGTGTGTTGGCTCTTAAATATCCAGAAATGCTTTCACAGCGTTATTCTGACTTCAGAATGTTCCTCCACGCCCGTTTCCCAGCCCCATCTTCTGCCACTGGAGTTTGTTTCATGCCGGACTTGATATTTATGGCGTTCAGAACTCCTCTTTTATTTCTTAGCTGTACGTTGTCTGATTGTCTTTGGTGAGGTCGCAGTTTTCCAGTAAATGCTGCCTTCTAACATACAGCTTCCAAAACAAACCTTACTGCGGCTCTAGGTGTCAGATGAATCAACTTTGTTTTCTGTAAATTTTCGTGAAGTGAGTTTATTTAAAAGTAGTAGACATACATGTATTAATACGCATTGTGTATTATCTTGACTTTAGTTAGCCCATCCTGTCCCACAGAATCTTTTCAGAACTATCATTGGCGGAGGGGTGAGGAATGTCTTAACTAAGTGACTGAAGATAATGTTTAAATGCAAAAATGAATGACAGACCTGCTATAGTTACACCCTCCCTCCAAGTATTGTAATTTAATTTTCTTTGCTACCTCTTTACAGAGTCCTGGACAAGAAAGATAGACTAGGATAAATAGAACAGCTCTAGATACTGCACAATTAGAGAGTTGTGGTTGAAAAACCAATCAGAGTTGTTCTCTTCTCCCTGAGATGTAGGTACAGATTAAATAGAGCCTGACATTTGTCTAGCGTAGATATCAGAGTCTCTGAAATCACTCACAATGAGAGAACAACTTAATCATCTAAATACAGGCCTCGAAGTTTTGTTCCAGCTCGGTTACTATCGGCTGGTGACCCTCCCTGTTTCTTTGCTTTTGTTTTTCTTATCTGTAAAATTGAGATGATATCAGAAATCCGCTTTGCAGAGAAATTTTGAGAAATAACTATAACAGAGCAGTGAAATCCATGAGTGAGAGGTATGATCAATGACAGTGTGTTATACTGTATCCCATTCAAGCCAGCCCTCCTGACTCCAGGGCCGGAGGGCAGTGTCGCTCACTTTCTCATTCTACTGTATCCACCCATGGTACTTCCCAGGAATTCGAGTGTCATTTGTTTAGATTTCAAGTGTGTGTTGATTGTTTCTAGACCACTCGAGAGATGATGGCTCGGTCTGCTGCTACCCTCATCACACATCCCTTCCATGGTATGTTTGCAGTTGATAACTGAAGTCTGATTTCTTACCTTTCTTCTATAACATGATCTCTCCTAACGGCTTAGATAGGCTGACATGGGACTTCACTAAAGTGCCTTGCATGCATGTTTTTTGTTTGCTTCCTTGTTCTGGCTTTTATCCTATTAATCCAGATAGCAAAGTGTCTTTAGGTGGAAAAAACTTTTTTTGTTTTTTCAAAGCTATTGAAATTTATCTGAACATAATCTTGAAAATCTTTTCTCTATTCTGCAGTGATCACTCTGAGGTCAATGGTACAATTCATTGGCAGAGAATCCAAGTACTGGTAAGTCTTTTCGTTTTCATATATTCACAGATATCTGTTGAAGCCAAAGTATTAGGGAAATTAGTACTTTACATTTTTATGATGGCTTAGAGTTTACAGAACAGATATATCTTATATCATTTGCATAAAAACCAGTGAAATAGAAGCAAATGGCACAGGCGGGTTTAGGAGCCTACCCAGGATCTCAGAGTAAGTTGCAGGCACACCGAAGCCAAAATTCACGCTGACTCCATGTGACTGCACCCTTTAGTAGCAATATCTCCATTTCTATCTCCAAATTCAGCTGTCTTTGCAGAGTGAGGGGGGTAGAAAAGAGGGAGGGGAGGGGTGTAAATTTGACCTTGTCAAAAGGGATAATTGAACTTTTTTTTAATATGCCTCCAAAATAATGTATTTTACCTTTCCTGCTTCTGCACCTAGTGGACTTTGTGACTCCATAGTAACCATCTATCGGGAAGAGGGCATCCTAGGATTTTTTGCGTGAGTAAATTTTGATTTATGTGATTTTTGTGCGTATAGAAAGCTTTAATGAAAATAAGGCCGTGATTCTTTGTGTAATCCCTGGAGAAAATGTGCTCTCTGGGTTTATTTCATGTTGAGCTCTTTTTGGGTCCCTTTGGCTAAAATCTCTTGTAAAGATCCAACACTTTTGCTTCTGAACATGTAAAACATTTGAAATGCGGGTTTTGTTTGTTTCTTTAACAAATAAATTCATTCCAAGTTTCTATCCTTATAGTAAGTTCCCGGTTATGTGCAGTTGATAAAATGAGGAAAATTAATTTTTGAAAAGTAGAAAAATCATCCTATATATATCTTCCTTATCCTGAGAGAATGTTTTTGCAAGGTTGTATGCATTCCCGTAAATTTACTTCGGAAGAACTTAGACTACTACCCTCATTCTTCTATTAACAGCTAAAACTGCATTAACAACTAAATAGTCCTTTTAAATTTTCAATGTTTCTGCATAATTGATCTTATTTGAGTCTCATCAATACTCCGGGAGATAGGCAGGACAGCTATTATTCTCATTTTAGAGATTTTTTTTTAAAAAACTGATGCCCCAGGAAGTTCGTTTGCTGCCAGTCACAGAGCTGGTAAGTGACGGAAGTGGCATTTGAAGGCTGGTCTTCAGTCGGTGGGATCATGTTGGTCCCCTACTCCGGGCTGCCTCACCTAGGTCACCCAGGCCCTGGAAATGTGTTTTTGATGTCTCTCACCTATATCTATGTTTGGGCAATTCTCATTTTGTGTTTTTTCTCATCTTTTGCCCTGCCAAATTTGAATATCAAGTCGTTTAGCTAAAACCATATTTACGTTTCTTCTCCGAAGTAGGCAAATTTTTGGCCTCCCTGCTTATAGTTATTAATATTTGTAAAGTGAGCCATTGGCCATAGCTTAGAGGGGTGTAGCTGACCTGCATTTCAAAAATGGGAATGAAAGTCGGTAGAGATTAGCCTCAAGTACGATTAACTAGAATGAACTGGTTATGAGGGCTAGAATCAGTATTCGATATCTTTTCAGTTCTCTAGAATGTTTTGAAATCTCTAATTCTTTGAGAAGTGTTTGTACTGAGTGCATTATCTTTCTGTTGATCACGTTTCCTGGTTTTTCTTATTTTTGTTGTTTCTCCACGTAGGGGTCTTATTCCTCGCCTCCTAGGTGACATCATTTCTTTGTGGCTGTGTAACTCGCTGGCCTACCTCGTCAATACCTACGCACTGGACAGCGGGGTAGGTTGGGACCGTGATGGGATGTGCCGGTGCTGACTTTATTCTCTTCACCCGACAGCTGGGTTAGCTTTCAAGCAAGGTGGCAGTTTCTCGGGTGCCAGACTCATCGTTATATAGCTAAACATTACCAGGCACGTTTTCAGAGGCTAATGGGATGCCCTATACTGTGTACCATAGAGAGATGCACCTCAAAAGTCCCGAGGGTGTGGCAGAGCAAGCCCAAGCGATCCAGCCCTGTCTCTGTGCTGCAAGGAGTTCATGTCTCTATTGACACCCAATTTCAGAGGACACCGTGGAGCAGCACAGTTTCGTAGTGTATTCAGGGTGTTTCGTCCCATCTGAAGTGTTCAAGGGACTCTATATTAGGCTTTCTAGAAACCTTAGCCTGGGAGGTCTTGAGAATGAGCCATCCCTAGAGGTGGTGTTTTCCCCGCCTCAGCAGTTGTGGCCCGTTTGCACACGGGCAGCTCTATAGCCTGGTGGAAACAGAACACCCCTGGGGTTGGCACCTGTTGAGTATAGAGACCCATCTTCTCCAAAGCATCTGGTGCATCTAGGTGTGTGCAGAGGTAGTGACTGGTCCCTCGGCTGTACGGTATATGTCATTTCCAGGCATTGTATTTCTAGGACATGGTAAAAGCTTAGCATTCTCATTTTCTTTTGTTTTTGAAGTCTTGAGGCTGTTACCTTTGTTCCTAAGCCATCTTGGTCTAATATGAATTTGTCTGTTACTGTTGAATCAAGTTGATCATTTTGACCACCTTTTTATGTTCATAATCAGTATTTTATGTTTTCATCCTTGAAATTAATTTTCAAGCTGTCAAAGAAAGTAATAATTTAGAGAATATATTGATATGGTTGGGGACGATGAACTGAAAATATCAGCCTAATTTTCTTACTCATTCTTGTTTTAGGTTTCCACCATGAATGAAATGAAGAGTTATTCCCAAGCTGTCACAGGAGTGAGTTTTTTAAATCCTCTTACCCTTCTAGGAAGAGTTGTCTTTTGCTTTGTTTTAAATTTGGCCTGTGCCGTCACTATGTTAAAGCACCCAGATTGGTTCCTTTACCCTTGCAGGAAGGTCTCTCAAATTTGTTACTGTTCGTCAGAGGTCAGGATAACCCAGGGGCTATCCTGTAACAGTCGTAACAAGCCCACATGGTTTGGTGCTGTTCAGCTTTCCGACGGGGTGTGTGGGTATTTCTCCTCCCCGCTCTGCCTCTGATTCTCAGGCCTGCGTCTCGGTGCATCTTGCTGACCCTACGCTGGAGAACTTCACCTCTTTAATCATTGTGGAGTCTTCCAGTAGCTGACTTCTAAAGTAGTTGCCATTGCCTTTGGAAGGAGGCTCATGTTTTCTTCTTTTCTTCAGGAGTGTTCTGAAATGCCTCATTGCATGCAATTGTTTACTTTTAAATAACATAGTTCAGTTTTATTTAATGACTCAGTCACAGAATAAGAGAAGTCTTCTGGCCTTTTGTTAAAATGTCAGATGAAGTGGTATGTTAAGGGGAGGCAGCATCTCCAGGCTCAAAAATATGAAATTTAGGGGCTGACCCTGTGGCACAGAGGTTAAGTGCACACGTTCTGCTTCAGCGGCCCGGGGTTCGCTGGTTCAGATCCCGGGTGCGGACATGGCACCGCTTGGCAAGCCATGCTGTGGTAGGTGTCCCACATATAAAGCAGAGGAAGATGGGCATGGATGTTAGCTCAGGGCCAATCTCCCTCAGCAAAAAGAGGAGGATTGGTAGCAGTTGTTAGCTCAGGGCTGATCTTCCTCAAAAACAAAAAATATATGAAATTTAATCTTTCCTGGGATATTAAGAAAACAAAACCACTGTTAGAATATTTGACCACAGTGTCACTAGGTTTTGTTTTCTTAATAAGAGAATAAAGAAGACTAGAAATTACCTAATAACTTAGCTATGTTTTTACCATTTTACAGTTTTTTGCCAGTATGTTGACCTATCCCTTTGTGCTTGTCTCTAATCTTATGGCTGTCAACAACTGTGGGTAAGTGCCTTACATTTCTTATTCTAGTAGTTGGCTGCCTGTATGCCTGACAGGCAGAGCAGTCGTGGTAGAAATTTGGGGAAGAAAAGTACAGTTGATATTATTGCGAAATTTCCTGATTTTTTTTCTCTATATGCCCCAATGTACCAACAGCATCAATTTATATACCTAATATCCTTTTAGAAATAGAGAAGGGCATAAATAGCATTTCTCAACTACTTGTAGATAACCTGCACTTACCAGTAGTATAGATCCTATGCTCAAAAGAGTGGGATATTTATGAAATTATTCTGTTTGAAATCGTTATCCTTTTTTTATAGAAGTAACAAGAGGTTTGTCAGGTATTGAATGACAACCTCTGCCTGTTTTTGCTGGGGGCTTCTTAGAAAAAATGAGTTTTCAAGAAGGAAAAGGAGGAAATTTGGTCCAAACCTTTCACTGTACTGGTTGGGAAGTGTGGGTGGTGTGGCAGACACCATCGATTTCCAACTTGTACATGCCGAGTGGCTCTGCCAAAGTTGGACAGAAGTTTTGCCTCTTGATTTAATTCAAAACTCTGTTTGAATCCAGTACCTGACACAGGATGCTCTTAGGCATGTGACTGTTTTCCAGCAGGATACTGAATAGATAGCTGTGTGGAATTTGGCGCACAGTTAGCATATTCCGTATCGTGTCACATGCTGTTTCTGTTGTGATCTGTAGAGCAGCTGCCACAGGTTAGTCCAGGGCATGCTTGAAGGATGCGGTACATGTGTTATTATTCCTGACAGTTTTTAGAGAGGAAGTGATTGTGGTTATACCTGCCTAAGAGCGTGTAGTCACTACTGTTGATATCCATTATATTTAGGTTCTTTTGAACACCACTTAGTTTTTAAACCCCCTTTCGCTGCTCTTTAATCATGTAATTGCTGTGTGTTCTAAAATTTTGTTTGTCCACAAATTAAAAACCTAGATGTTTTAGAAAATATGTAACTGATTGAAGTTTCTCTTTATTGGTTCAAAACCTAAATATAAGGGAGGGAAATCCTTTTTGGATGCTTGCTTTTTCCCCTGCTCCATTATAATTTGTTTCATTAGAACTAAAATTGCCTCTAGGGAACCTTCTGGATAAGAGAATATTTTGACAAAGATTTACTGAACTCTTGCGACAATGTTTTGTAAGTAGTAACTTGAATAGGGAATCTTGTTTCCTATTTCAGGCTTGCCGGCGGATCCCCTCCTTACTCCCCAATATACACTTCTTGGCTAGATTGCTGGTGCCTGCTACAGAAAGAGGTACTTTTCTCTCATTCTGTCTCCCTTCCTCACTCCCTCCCTGTCTCTTGCTCCCTTTCTTTCTCTTCCCTCTTCCTCTCTGTCTCTCTCTCTCTCCCCCTGCCCCCATATTTTGTTTTGTTTTGTTTTTGTTTGTTTTCTTAATGTCTCTGGAATCCCCCGTCAGCTCTTGTAGCTTACCCTTTAGCTCCCAGTCAGTGTACCCTTTACAGTGTTCCAGATGTCACTCTGGCATAGGCGTAAATTGTGCTGTTAGACATCATCACGAGGGGTAACAAAGAAGGGGGATTCCCAAGATGTGATCTAGAAGCCATGTGAGTGATCACATTCAGATTACAAATAGGGTCCAGATAGACAGTTATCCTGGTTGTTAAGATGATGGCCTTGATAACTCCTCAGAACCTCCTTATGTGTTCAGGTGTTTTCCTACACTATAGTATAGAGGAAACTGAGAAAGAAGTTGTTTATTGATGACGTTATTTGTCACAATGATGTTGATAGAGCTGGTGTCCTACTGCTAGAGTCTTGTTTAGTGGATGATTTTGTCCAGCCTCCAATTTATTGTTTGTTATTGCTTTGAGGTATGTCATCTGCAACCAAAAATTCTTGATTAATCTAGGCGAAGTTTTATTAGGAACCAAAATAATGGATGGGCTGTGTGCTAAATTTGATGCAGGATCACTTAAAATGGCCATCAGTTTAAAGCTGTTTTGAGTAGGCAGCCCTTTTTAAAGGGTGTAGAAGAATTGTATGGAGCAGCTCTTTGTTGCATTATGTTACTGCACTAGCGATCCATACGGGAAAGGCCTTTGTGCCCAGTGCTCAGGCTTCTGCGGCCTGAACTCCAAATGAAAAGGCCTGAGTGCTGCTGTGGTTGCTTTTGCCCAACAAACCCCTCTGCAAATCCAGGCGAGGACACTGAAATGATTTGGGTACAGACCTAACATTTTGGGTTTCATTCTGAGTCTTGCACTCTCTATTGGACATCTCCCATTGCGGTCCGCATTTAAAAGGAAAGATGGCCCTCCCCCTATTTTCTGACTAAGCCCCTGCTATAGGAAGAAAGTGGATAGGAAATGTATTAGGGTATCAGACACCGTACCGAGCAAACGAGTGGTCCTCTAAGAGCTTAGCCAACAGCAGATGTTGGTTGGGCTTTTACTGTATATCAGGCGGCATGCTGAGAGCTGTCCGTGTGTCGGCTCATGTAACCCCCAAAATAACCGGGTGAGGATGGGTGCCGTTCTGCATCATCCACTTCACCTCTGAAGACGCTGGGACTTGGAACAAACAACGCTGATTACGTAACCCAAGGTCACACAGCCTGTGTCTGGGAGAGCGGGGCTTGTGTGCACGCTGTCTGACTTCAGAGTCTCCTCAGTTAAGCTCCCAACATGATTACTTTAATTGTAAGATTTTGTAAGTATTCCCTAGAGACCTGACCGTTCCATTAAAAAATAAATAAAAATTAGCACTTAGTGAATGTTAGGACTGTTCTCAGCGCTTTGTATATATTGAATCATTTGATAACTCAGCTAGCAAGTGGCAGAGCCAGAATCCAAACTGGGCATTCTGTCTAAATAAGAAATTCTTGAGCCAGCCCAGTGGCGCAGCAGTGAAGTGTGCATGTTCCGCTTCGGCGGCTTGGGGTTCGCCGGTTTGGATCCCGGGTGCGGACATGGCACCTCTTGGCAAGCCATGCTGTGGTAGGTGTCCCACATATCAAGTAGAGGAAGGTGAGCACGGATGTTAGCTCAGGGCCAGTCTTCCTCAGCAAAAAGAGGAGGATTGGCAGCAGATGTTAGCTCAGGGCTAATCTTCCTCAAAAAAAAAAAAAGAAAGAAAGAAATTCTTGCCTTATCCATGAGGCATAATTATAGTCTGTTAGTTCCTCAAGAGCTTAGCCTGAGTCGAGAGTACAAATTGCTACTCTGTAGTGATGGTCCCACTTTCGTCTTGGTCCTTTTAGTCTTGTCTCCTGGAAACATGTCCACTTGGTTCTCTGCTGATTTGGACCGGCTGACCTCGTCTTCACACTAGACTTTACTTGTGTTTATTTTATTTTTTTTCCAGGGAAATATGAGCCGAGGAAATAGCTTGTTTTTCCGGAAGGTCCCCTTTGGGAAGACTTATTGTTGTGACCTGAGAATGTTAATTTGAAGATGTGGGGCAGGGACAGTGACATTTCTATAGTCCCAGATGCACAGAATTATGGGAGAGAATGTTGATTTCTATACAGTGTGGTGCGCTTTTTTAATAATCACTTAATCTTGGGAAAATGGAGGTGTTTGGTGTCTGCCTTTTTTGTTCTTTTTTTCCCAGCACAACATAATTTACCGGTGATATTCTCCCTTTAATTATTCTGAAGTGGGACATTTTTGCTCCAGACTCTTTATTTTACTTAAACAGAAAAAAAAAGTTGCGTTTTCCTAAAGGTACAGGCAGGTTGTCATGTGATTTGAGTCTCACCTTAAGGCTTTGTAAAATGAAAGGTACAATCCCAAGAAGAAAGAGAAATAATTCAGCAAAACTTTAGAAAATTCATAAGACAAACCATATAGGAGGTTATAAATTACCTTTTCTTTAGGAAACGCTAAAAGCAGCAGCATCCAGCAGAATCTGCCTCCCATTGTGTGCTTCTAAGCACATTTGATTCACCCTGTTTCTCATACTTCAAAAAAGAACAAAACACTGCAAAATTACCCTAGAAAATCTCTACATGAGGCATCCACACCTTCAGTCTATTATTTCGAAATAATAAATGGTCACCAGCAACAACAAAAGAGGAGAATTAAGCAAGATTTGGAAAGGAAGTGTAATAAACAGCTTTTTTTCCTTAAGACAGTCTTGTCATAATATGAAAAGCAAATACTGCAGCAGTAGCCCCCTTATCTGAGCTAAGTCTTTCCAGGCCCTAAATGACAGCATTATGCAATTCCAACTGTATATAATCTCTGTTCTTCAGTTTTTTTCTGTTTTTTCCTTTTTATTGTTGTTGCAGAAGGTGAGTAGTTTGTTTTTCATTCCTAATCACACCCTTGGAAAGTATATTTATAATTTCCTATCCGGTGATGCGACTTAAAGTCCACAGGGTTCTTAGGGCATTGGCCACCTCGCATGTCATACCCTCAGGCATGTAAACACCATTTGTAGGAGGGAAAAAAGTCACTTTAGGAGGAAATAACATTCAGCTCAAGCATAATGCTCCTATTTACTCAGGCCTTCTAAAAGCAGGTTAAAATGCTTGAAATGAGAAAGCATATGGTTTCACTTATTTAAATAATCCACTGGGATGTTGCCAAATGAGTAAGCACTTAATTTGCTTCTTCTCAGACTTCTCCATCAAAGCAGCAGCACCCACAATATGAGAGTGAGCATGCAGGGGTCCCCTTCCTCCCCCAGGGTTTACGAATACAGCCTGGAGCTCGGGAGGAGCTCACCTTGAAATGTCTTTGATGTCTCTTTGTCTCAAAAAGTAATGTAAATTTTATATTCTATTCAATATTATCTGCATTTGTTTTAAGATAAAAATGTTTTACATTACTCACTTTTTCCCCAAAAAAAATCTTCAAGTAAAGATGATCTAGGAAAATGTGCCATGTTTATTATCCTGTGGCTTCTGTGCTCAAACCCGCCTGCTTGTTCCTAGTTGAGAAGCTTCTCTCACTGTGAGAACCGCTCTACCAGCAGAGGGCACCAAACCTCCGGTTTTGCCTGTGCAAGTTGGGCTGCTGAAAAGTCTCGCCCAGGGCCTGGGATTGTTCCAAGTACTAGTCCAGTCGGCCAGTCTAACTCCATCCAAGCTGTAGGTCCAGTAATGTCCTATACCCGTGGTCCTCCATAAAATTTTCTAAGCTGTTAACATAATCAAAAGTCTGAAGTTTATCCAGGGGCTAGTCATTGTGAAAGGTACTCTTAAGATACACATGCAGGAAATAGTGAACTGACTCATTATGTGTATAAATAATATATACTTAGTAAGGATTACCCAGTAAGCTGCACCTGTGAAAGTGGGCAGGCAGTTTGCCCTGGCAGTGCTGTGCTACGCTGCCGGGAAATACTCCCCCAAGGGAGTGGGATGGTCACTGAAGCCTTGATTGAAGAAAAGAACTTGGGGTTTCCAGAAACTTTGGGGATGGTTGTAAAAATGCTAGGGTATAAAAGCAACCTTAGGATGAAAGAAACTTTAAGCATAAGCCCTATATCGCAGCTTCTTACTGTTACCCGGACACCCCTCGGCTTTGCTGTAATTTCTAATCTAGAATATCCTTTCCGTCTCCCCACTGAACTTTTTCTATATAGTAAGATTCAGTTCTGACGCCAGCTCTTTGTGAAGTCTCTCATAGTCATTCTACCCGGGTGAGGTCTTTGCCTTGAAACTCCCCCTCCCCGAGGCTCATAACTACAGGACAACTACATCCAACACCAACTTCAAGGTTCACACAGCAGTGGCATTCCTTCTCTCTGATTTGAAAATCTGTGGAAAAAATGATATTTAGCCCTTCAAAACAGACCCGCTAACGCATCAGCCTCACTGGGTTTTAGAGAAAAACTAGCTGGTCAAGTAGCAGTACATGAAGTCGGTCAGTTTAAGGTGCTGTGGCAGGTGAGGGAGGAGGAAGAGCGGACAGGCTGGGAGGACGAGCGTCCAGCCCGTCGTGTTAAGTTTTAATTCTCCTAATCTTTGGTAGAGTTGGTACTCCCACTTTACAAATAAAGAAAATGAGACTTAGATTATGCAGCTCCTTCAAAACTATATTTTAAAGTTTGAGACCTGGATTCAAACCTGAGTCTTTCGAATGCCAAGGCATGTTTACTGCCTCCTGGATGCAGTGAAATGCTAAGAAACAAGTAGCCAGTGAACCAAATGAGAATTCATCCATCTGAGGAAAAAGGCCCTGCATTTTAATCAAAGCAGTGAACCGAAGAACAGGCCTCCCACAGAGGAGAGTCAAATGGTCTTAAATCAGGAAAGACGTAGTCCTTGCCTCTGCAGAATAATAAATCGGTGAAACCACTGAAAATAGAAATGATCGCCGTCACTTTTCTAGACTATTACGATGGGCTATGCAGATGGAAAGCTAAGTTATTGTACAGTAAGGATTTATTCCTGCGAGTACGGTCAGTTGGATTTGGACTCCTGCTACATTTGGAGGACGTTTCTTGAAAGCGATTTACGTGTCAGCTCCTCTGATGGATTCTTCTAGAACATCTTTGCAGATTGGATAGGTTCATTTGGGCTGCCTCCCCAGTGCTATAGTAATTTCTATCTTTGGGTTTTTTCTTTTCTTAAATCTAGGCAAGGATATGTGTTTTATCTCCTTGGCAGAGACTTTTAGGCTTCCTAAGGATGTCATGTGATGTCTCCTTTTATTTTTTTCCCCCTCTGTTGATCTGTCATCTTATTGTCTCTTCAGAATTCAGAAAGTCAGAACCTTGCAGTCATTTTTTTCTTAGGAGGGAGAGTTGCAAATGAAAGGTTCTTTTGCCACCAATCACAGGATAACTTATTTTCAGGAGAATATCTTTGATGGTTACAGGGATTAATTTTCTAAAGCATCTGAGAGTGTTTTCCTTCCAACCAGCTTTGTCCATATGAATCAGCTTCCTCATCTATTTGCTGCCTGAAGAGGTGTCTTGGGGAGGCCCCCTAGCAGTGCATGAGTTAGTCTCCCACACACACTGTACTAGTTTGCCATAATTCTCTGGTCACGAGACGAAATCTCAAAAAACCCATTTTGCATTGGTCTTAGAAATGGATTCCTCTGTAATCCAGGCCCCAAATCTCCTGTCTGGGATCAATTAGGCAGATTTTGTTTTAAAACCACAGTTGTTCTGGAAGCAACTTACTGCAACCCTGAAAAAGAATGTTTTCAAGTAGATTCAGATCAGTACCACACACCAAATATGGTTGGAGAACAGTGCTTTAGAGAGTGACGGGAAAGGGAGAGAAGCAGGAAGATGCTACTCAGGACTCGCCAGCTTCCTGAGAGGGAGCGCAAGGAATGAAGCCCCCTCCCCAAGTCTCCAAGACGCGGTGAGTGAGAGTTTTCTAGCACCAACCTCTGCCTCACCAAGGCAGCCAGAAGAATGGACTTCTCTGGTAATGCCACATTTCCATGGAAAATCTATTAGGTATTGCAGTCTATTTCCACACCGAGTAGCGTGAGGAGCCAGAGGTTAGATCAGGACAAGAGACAGAATTGTGCCTACTTGCTTTCTGTCCCGCCTGGGTCCCTGCCCTCCTGGCATCGAAAAGACTGGTGAGAATGTCCTGGCTGGAAACGAAAAAAGAGGGTGAAAACGGAGACGGTGGAGCTGCATGTCGCTCAGGCTGCTCACTTCCCACTGGAATTCAGTATCATGCCTTTCCTCCCTGTGGGGCCCACGTTTAGAGCTTCAAAATGCAGCCCTCAGTTATTGGGTAGCCTGTGCTGTCCTGGGCCGGGGCAGTGGAGGATGCAGAGGTGTCTGGTCAATCTCTCCATGTCCTTGTGACGTTCACTGTGCTTTGGAGGAGAGGAACCGTATGAGAAGAACATGAAGACGAGGAATGTTGGGAGGATCAGACGGAGCCACGTGTAAAACCGCAAAGCCTGCTTCTCGCAAAGGGTGCTCTCTCAATCTCAGAAACCCTCGCTGGGATGGCCGTTGTACCTGGCAGTAGATGCCCAGAGGAGTTGAAACCAGGCACCATGGGATCCACAGAAGAGAAAAGTCGCATCCAGTTGGGGGAACTCCAGGAAGCATTCATGAAAGTAGCATTTTAGTTGGGTTTTGGTTTTGGGGGTTTTGCTGAGGAAGGTTCGCCCTGAGCTAACATCGGTGCCAGTCTTCCTCTGTTTTGCATGTGGGTTGCCACCACAGCGTAGCCACCCATGAGTGGTGTAGGTCTGCACCTGGAACCGAACTCAGGCCGCCAAAGCAGAGCACACCGAACTTAACCACTTGGCCTCGGGGCCAGCCCCGCAAGTTGGTTTTTTAAGGATAGTGAGATGCTGGGTGGTAGGATGGCAGAATGGGAGCGATTTCCAGCTCTGTCACTTAGCAGCCACACAACCGTGGGCAAGTTACTTGATCGTTCTAAGCTTCAGGCTCTTCCTCTGTAAAATGAGAATACTCCTCCTCTCATCAGAGTATTAAATTTAGTACAGTATCTGACACAGTAAATGTTTGGTATGTGGTAGCTATTGTTATTTAAGAATTAGAAGGGAGTGGGGCCGGCCCGGTGGCACAGCAATTAAGTTCGCATGTTCTGCTTTGGCGGCCCGGGGTTTGCCGGTTCGGATCCCGGGTGCGGCCATGGCACCGCTTGGTAAGCCATGCTGTGGTAGGCGTCCCACATATAAAGTAGAGGAAGATGGGCATGGATGTTAACTCAGGGCCAGTCTTCCTCAGCAAAAAGAGGAGGATTGGCCGCAGATGTTAGCTCAGGGCTAATCTTTCTCAAAAAAAAAAATAATAATAATTAGAAGGGAGGGAATTCTTTGCAACTATAGACATAATGGGCAAGTCATGGAGTTAGTAAAGATTGAAGAGTTGAGGGCAAATGGAGTTGCATCTCTGACAGTCCTAACCTTTCTTCAAAGCTGTATTTCTGCCTTATATAATGAGCACCCAGAACAGTAACTAACACGCACTACTCAAATGTTTTGTGGGATGAGTGGATATCCTTCAGGATCCTCAAATTGAATTACAGCTCAGCCCCTCTCCCCAAGCCGCAGTGGTACCTGCATTCTCAACTTTTTTTTTTTTTTTTTTTTAAAGATTTTATTTTTTCCTTTTTCTCCCCAAAGCCCCCCGGTACATAGTTGTGTATTCTTCGTTGTGGGTTCTTCTAGTTGTGGCATGTGGGACGCTGCCTCAGCGTGGTTTGATGAGCAGTGCCATGTCCGCGCCCAGGATTCGAACCAACGAAACACTGGGCCGCCTGCAGCGGAGCGCGCGAACTTAACCGCTCGGCCACGGGGCCAGCCCCATGCATTCTCAACTTTATTAAACACTTTATTATCTCCCTGTTTCCCAAACTAAAAACCCAGGAGATGACTATGAGGCCTCTCTACCCCCTCCCTCTACTTCCGAGAAGTCACTGCTAGATTCTCAGAAATGCCTCTTGAATTCGTCATCTCCTCTCTGTCCCCCTGTGTTGGTGCATCATCTCTGCTCAGCTGTCACAGCAGCCTTCTATCTTGTCTCCTGCCACCATCTCAGGACAGTAGGCAGTCGATACAGCTGGAGCTGTACGATATGACCAGGTTATGGAGGACGCCTACAACTTTTCTATGCCTACACAGGCTTCCAGCAAGGGATAAAATACTTCTTTCTGACCCAAGTTTCTTAAGATTTCTTGCCCTAGCATCCTTAAATCCTTACACCCTGAGCCCAAGCCATACAGTCCCAATTCTCCTCCTACAGCCTTCTCTGCTCTGCACATTTGTACCTCGCTAGCAGCTGCTCTCTGTGTCTGTTATCTTCCGCTGAAGCCTTGTGCGGGAGGAGCCAAGCTGAAATACAAGGATATTTATAAATAGAAAGTGGGTGTAAAGTTCTGCACTCGCAAATGTTTTAACCAAGGCTAATTCCATCTCTCCTCCATTTGAGCTTTGACATTCCTGCCCACCTCCTCATCCATCTCTTCCCAAAGCCTGTGAGTACAGCCCTCTCCTTGGTCAAGGCCACAGTAAAACTGGAAACCATGGTGGCTAAGAGATGTGACCTGGAAAGAAGTTTGGGAAATAGAAATGGATTCAACATCTATAGACAAAGGTACAGAGTAAAAGCTATTGAGATAACATAAATGTGCTTGCCACTTCTTAATAGGATATTTATTAGTGGCCTACCACATGTCCTGCCCATATTATCCATTAGCTCCAACCTATGAAACAGCCACATAAGCAAAATATTACCCCCATTTTACTGATAGAAAAGTGAAACTCAGAAGGGTTAACTGATTTTCCTAAGACTGGTAAATGACAGAGCCAGGATTCAGACCTGGGTCTGCAAGTCTGGGGCATTTCTGATAATAAGCATGCACATCTATTGAGTTCTATTTTTCTGCATAAAAATAGGGGAACACATTTAAACAAGGAGTTAAACTAAAACTTGATGAGAGGGAACGCATGATCTGGTAACAAAGGGTCAACGTTGTATATTATGGTTGCATACTCAGAAGCCCAACAAACTGTCTTAGTTAAGAAAAGGAATTTATTGGCTCAAGTACCAGCAATGGCCAGTGGTTAATCCGGTGATTCAGACAAAAGCATCAGGACTCCCGTTCTCCTCATCCCTTGGGTCCACCCGCCTCTGCCTGGCTTCCCTCTCAGACAGGCTCACTCCATGTGGCAACAAGATGCCAAATGGCAGCTCCACTCACATAGGCTTCTTAGAGCTTGTAAATTCCAGAGAACGAGCCAATATCTCTTAGGGAAGCTCCAGCAAAAATCCCCTGGACAACACTGGCTTGAAACACACGTCCATCTGTAAACCATCTGGTGTCTGGAGTACTCTACCTCTGCTGGCCAGACGTGAGTCACAGGCCCAGCCTGAAGGGTCGGGATGCAGGGTCAGCTCCACGGGGTCAGCTCCATGGGAACCATATGCATTGGGCTGGAGGGGCGTGGGCTCATCGAAGGAAGGTCCGTTGGGCAAAGACATTTACTGCAACCTGTCCAAAAGAAACAGCTTGAGTAGGAAGAGAAAGAAAGCAACACAGTTCACGAAGAACAAGTTCTGAAAATCCATGAACTGGTGATGAGCACAGGGATTGATGGGTATTAAAACCTGTGCACAGGTATGTACATATGTTATGTACATATATGATGCACCCCATCAAGCAGATAATGTTCCCATTTTTCAAGTGAGAAAAATTGAAGCTCAGAGAGTTCAACAACTTCCCAGTAAGAGGCAGAGCTGGAACTCAGACCTGGATATGTTTCACTCCAAATCCTGCATGCCTTACACTGCAGCGCACTGCCAATCGGGGAGGAGCCAGACACGGGGAGTCTTTGGGTGAGACTGAAAAATGAGCGCTTGGAAGCCATGTCCCTGGGGGAGTACACTTCCTACTGCCCAGCCATGCTCTGAGGGCAGCATGGCACCAAGCTGGGAGCCAGCTCCTGCTCTGGCAGCCACAGTCTTACCCAGCTCCTAGCTGAGCAGCTGAGAAATTCTTCACGTGCATCAGTTCAGTGACAGTTTCCTCTCTCAGTAGAATGAAATAGCGACCAGGAAGCTTCTCCCCCAACCTTAATTCTGACCGTGGGAAAGCATTGCCTGGTGCTATCGGTGTCATAGGAACCACAGGAGAAAGTTGAAGCGAGAAGGAAGGGCTTGTTGGGCATGGAATGGGTGGGTGAATGAATAAATAGTCCTAGAAAATAATTTGAAACAATTAGAGAAGAGTTATGCTCCCACGTTTAGAGAGACTTACATGGGAATGTGGTACAAGAGGGATAGAAAGCTACCAAATAGAAAAGTCGGACAGCCCATCTTCAGAAAATCCCTGAGCACAAAGAAGAGAGACAGCTAAAGAAAGCATTGTGGCTCTAGAGAGAGCTCTCTGACAGGCTCGCAAATTAAAAGGCAGAGGATAAGAGATGGAAGGAAGGGTGAAGGCCTTGATAAATTGAGACTTGGGAAAAGTGCGGACGAGAAAAGACATCAATGGTTCTGTTCCGAGCAAGAGGAATACAGAGAGGGTAGGGTTTCCCCTGGAGATGAAGGTGTCAGGTTACCAGTTGTCAGAAAGCGGAATACTCAACCCCGATTGTCTTCATTCTCTCGGGGGGGGGGGGGGGGGGGGGGGGGGGGGGGCGGGGGAGCGTTTCTAAACTGGGATGAATAAAGCAAAACAGGGCTTAGAGGAAATTGAAACCCCAAACAGAAGAGATGATAGGAGGAGAAAACTTGAGCACCTAGCCATTTAAAATGACTTGCAAATCCCAAGGTGTGGAAAAACCCTTGCAGATTTAAGATCCTGGAACCTTTGCCAGTGTAGCTGAGAAAGCCATGGAGGAAAGGGAAGGCACCACAGTGCCCCGATGGCTGCACATGTCCTGACTGTTCAGAAAAGAGGAGAAGGTAGGTTCTGGAAACTCTAGGTGGGTACATTTCAGGCATTTGCTCCCAAATTTATTCTAGAATATGATAGTAAGCTGTGGGTTTGAGAACACCTAGAAAAAGAATTGGTACCTTCACTAATAACAAGATCCAGTAAACAATAATAACACTAACAATAATTTATTATTTATTTGGAAGGCCGCTAGGAAAATTCCTTGGCGTAGTGTACTTGTTTCCAGTTAGACATCAAATACCTCCTGATCGAGGAGACAATAGGAAAACTGTGCTCCCAGAAATCGCCCAGCTGGGTGGATTTATATCCCGTTTAACCACGGTACCCCTTCCCCCGAGTTGGTTATTCACTTCATGCAAATCTGGGGAGAAGTCTTAAATTCCATGCTTCTAGACTCTGCATTTGGTCGGCTCAGCAGTTATCAGTCTGCCACACTCACCATTTTTGCTGATGGCACCACTATTGGGAGGAAAAGCTCATATTTGGATGTCAGAATCAAGATTCTAAACAATTTTGAAACAGTGGGCTGAAACCAGCACGATGAATTTAAAAGAAGTGGAAAGACCTGCATTTAGATTTTTTTTTTAATCAGCTGCACAAGCGCAGGATGAAAGAAGTTTGGCTTGACAGTGGTGTGCGCCTGAAAGAGGCTGAGGGCTTTCGGCAGGCCGCAGGTTGAATAGAAGCCAGTAGGAATGGAGCAGCTGCTTCACAAGATAGTGGTTCTCCCGCCCCTTTTTATTTTAGGTGCAAAAGGGTGAAACAGTGAAAAGTGTGTCTCTCCCATAACGATTCCTCTTCCCAGGAGGAAAGCGCCTCCTGCTAACGATTTCTGGTAGATCCTCAGAGGTATTCTAGGCACATAAAAGCAAATGCATACTTTCTCTTTGTACATACATGGTAGCTTGCTGTATACCTTGCTTTTTTCACTTACCAGTGAATCTTAGAGATTATTTTAAATCAGCATATGAAATGATTCCCCATTCTTTTGTAAAGGGTGCAGAGTATTCTAGAGATTATTTTAAAGCAGTCTGTGAAATGATTCCTCATTCTTTTACTGTAAAGGGTACACATTCTACTGTGTATATGTATCAGAATTTATTTAATGGTCCTCTGTCGCTGGACATGTAGATTGTTTCCAGTATTCTGCTATTAAAAACAATGCTGCAATGGATAACTTGTCATTTTGCTATGACAAACAATGCTGCAGTGAATAATGTCATTTCATGCATGTGGACATGTATCTGAAGAACAGCTTTTCAAGAAGTGGAACCACTGAGCTAAACGGCTCACACGTTTTTTAGTTTGGTAGCTATTGCCCAATTGCCCAGCTGTGCCAATTTACTTCCCACTATGGAATGTATGGACGGATGGATGGATATATGGATCCAATGTATGGATGTTTGTTTTTCCACCTCCTCACCAATAGAGTGTATTATGAATCTATTGATCTTTGACAACCTGAGAGGTAAAAAAAAAAAAAAAATGGCATCTTACTGTAATTTTCTTATTCTAATAGTTATTTGTATTTTCTTTTTTATTAAGTGTTTATATCCTTTACCCATTTTTCTACTGAGTTGTCTTTTTCTTAGAGCTCTTTATATATTAAAGAAATTTGCTCTTTGTGATATGAGTTACAAATATGTTTTCCAGTTTCTAGTTTGTCTTTTGATTTTGTTCCTGGCAGTTTCGCAATATAAATATGTTTTCCTTTTAACACATTTAAATGTATTTATATTAAATATATTTTACATTCACTTTTACATTAAATTTCACGGCTGGCCCCGTGGCCGAGTGGTTAAGTTCACGTGCTCCGCTGCAGGCGGCCCAGTGTTTCGTTGGTTTGAATCCTGGGCGCAGACATGGCACTGCTCGTCAAGCCACGCTGAGGCAGCGTCCCACATGCCACAACTAGAAGGACCCACAATGAAGAATATACAGCTATGTACCGGGGGGGCTTTGGGGAGAAAAAGGAAAAAAAAAAAATCTTAAAAAGTAAATAAATAAATAAATATGTGATCCATTTGGAATTTGTTTTGGTAGCAGGGATGATATATGGATCCAACTTAATTTTTTTCCAGATGGCTAGTCATTCCCATACAATTTATTAAATCGTATCTTTTCTCCTCTCATTTAAAATCCCACTTCTATAATATTCTAATTCCAGTATGTATTTGAGTCTAAAACTGGATTTTGTATTGTTCCATTGATCTACTACTTTTGACACATTTGAAAAAAATTATAGTTTTCATTGGTATTTTAAATTGTTTTCAAATGAAAGCAATATTTGTTGTAGAAAGTTTGGGAAATAGAAAAAATTATAGAGAGAAAATAAATAGCATCCCTGAACCTACTATAAGTAACTAAATATTTTGGTGTTTATCCATCCAATCTTTTCCTATGTAATTATATTTTTTATTCAATTGAGATGATACTGTGTAAATCTAATTTTCCATTCCGCAAATCTACTGTGAGCCAATTGCCCAAAGTGGAACTCGTCATCGTCTTACCAAGACTACATCCACTCCCCTCTCACCATCCTCCCAGACACCCAGCGCAAGATGGGGTCACCTTCGCCTCCTCCAGCTCCTTCACTCCCTCTCTCATTCTAGTCCCCGGGTCCTCCATATTTTCCCTCCATGGACTCCCAGACCGTGGATTGTGAGATCCTCTCAGTGTACAGATGAAGAAACCAAGACCCAGAGAGGGGGATATAACTTGTAAGAGTTAGTGCTTTCAACTGCAAGAAACAGAGGGCTCAACTCCAAATGGCTCAACCAAGAAGTGGATGTATCGTCTCCCATAACGAGAGGTCCATAGGTAGGCTAAATCCAGGGTGGGTTAACCCAGTGGCTCAGTGATACCATCAAGGACCCTGATCCTTGCCTTCTGTCCTTTCTGCCATCCCCCGTGTATTGGCTTTTGTCCTTGCACTTTTCCCCAACATGGTTGCAAGATGGTGACTGTGGCTCCATGGATCAGCTCACATAATATTACATAAAGGCCCGAAGAAAGCATGCCTCTTCCTAGTTCCATATTGCCCAAAACAGGAAGTGAGGGTAGTTGGGAAATGTAGGAGGGTGTTCTTTCTTTTTTTTTTCCTCTGCTTTATCTCCCCAAACTGGCCCCACCCCCCCCCCCGTACACAGTTGTATATCCTAGTTGCACGTCATTCTAGTTATGGGATGTGGGACGCCGCCTCAACGTGGCCTGACGAGAGGTGCCATGTCCGTGCCCAGGATCCGAACCCTGGGCCGCTGCAGTGTAGTGCGTGAACTGAACCACTTGGCCACGGAGCCAGCCCGAGGAGGGTGTTCTTGATTGTCACAGTGATTGAGGGACACGACTGGCGTCTAGGGCACAGGGCCCAGAGATGCTAGATGCCCTGGAATGTTTAGGATATTTAAGTGAAACATTACCTCGCATTCCTCACAACATTCCTGTAGGTGAAAAAACCAGAACCCAGGTCTATTTTTACACACAAAACAAACTATTTTTTGCATGGTTTTAACGTACACTGAACTTTCCAGGAATGTCACTTCGCTGTAAATTGAGGAAGGACTTTGTTTGTTGTGTTTGGAACTTCACCGAGATTCGTTCATTGAATTTAAACGTCAAGGCTCCTAGCGGTATCGCGGCTCCGGCTGGCACATCCTCGTATCAACCTGTGTTTGTAGCTATTGCACTTGTGGTGTTTCTAGAAATAATAAGCATCCAACTTCTCTATTTGATTATTTCTTCTGGTGTAGCAATGCCCAAGTATTCACATATTGAAAAACAGATTATTTCGTTAAAATCACTTGCCTTTTATTTCTCCTTTATGTCACACTTAGAGCATTATATTGACTTTTTGAAATTACGTGTCAGTAGATCCCATTCTGTATGAATTTCATTTCAGTATAGGAAAGGGGGGCAATACAAAATACTTGTTATGAAAGAAGTTAACTGAGACAGGATCGCGATCCATCGGCTTCCAGAATAAAGTCTAGACAGCTCAACTTGGCACTTGAAATCCTTCATGATTTCTGGACCTGTCTCCTGGCAACATCCCTGGATTTCGTACTTCAGCTGTACCAAAATTATTATTCATTTTCCAAACACACCGAGCCATAGCAGTCAGCAGCACATACTGAGTGCTTACCATACACCAGGCTCTGGGCTACGTGCTTTGCATCACGTATGTCTTTCAGTGCGTGTGACAAGCCAGTGAGACATAGATACTTTTATTATCCCCATTTTACAGGTGGGGAAACTGAGGTCACACAGTTAGTGATGGAGCTGGCATTCAAACCGAAGCAGTCAGATGTCAATCACTGCTCTTCACCTTGACTCTGTATTGCCTCCTGGGGGGGAGGGGTGGGTAGCTCCATGCCCTGCTCCCTGCCCCTTTCTCCCGGTGTGCGTCCCATCTGTTGTTGTCTGTCAGAGTCCACTGCAGCCCTCACAACTTAGTTTAGGTGTCATTTCATTCATTAATCCTTGCTGGATCCCTCCACTTAGAATTCAGTTCTTTTCCTGATCTTCCCTTTGCACTTGACCTATCGTTTTTATTATGGCTCCTCTTTAGAAAACTTTAGAAAACTAAGGTGGCCATGATAAATTGCTAAATGCCGTTCAGGCCCTGTCCCCTTCCCTCATCCTCCAACGGTCACTCAGCTGGGTTGTGGATTACGTTTACAACCCAGCTCTCGCTCCCAATCACTCAAGACTCCTCACCCACTGGCTGGCTGGCACTGCCCCGGGGGAAACACAAGCCAAGTGATTCAACTCCCCGCACACGCACCATTCAGAATCAAAGCGCAGTGCCGGTCATCAAAGGACACTCTTCATTGTCAGAAACAGGGATCAGAATGCCACAGGGGCCACAGGGATTCCCTCCCTTACCCACCTGGGCAGGACATATCCCTCCTTTCTTCTCTGCCTTCCTCTTTTCCAGGGACTGTCACTCCCTGAGGCTCCTGTAGGCCATGGAGACCTAACCATTATCTCCGGTTAGGGCTGCTGCCACCACTGTTTCAGCTCATGGAAGACCCGTCTCTTCCCAGCCTCCTCCAGTTGAAAAGCTGATGTTTGCCCCCAAGGGTGTGCCAATCATGGTCAGGCATACAGGATTGGGGTCTGCTGACAGTCCGGGGTTATTCGTGCCTCCAGTCTCCTCTGCCCACATGGCCAAGGAGAACTTGCACCAACAGCTCAGGGAATGAGCCTGGGTTTGGGGAGAAAATCGGCAACTGGCCTGCATCTGCACCCCAGATTTGACCAGCTCCTGTTCCCCCAGGCTTCCCACAATGCATTGCGGCAGTAACCCAAAAGTTACTAGTTTAGAGCAATGATCATTTCTATCCCTTGCAAGTCTGTAAGTGAACTGGGTTCAGCTGGGTGATTCTCATTCAGGGATCCTCATACAGTCGCAATCGGACAGCGGCTGGCCCCGGAGTCATTGTGAAGGTTTCCTCACTCATACTGCAGGCAGTTGATGCTGGACCCTCAGCTGGGGTCAGGGCCAGCTTCATGGGCATGCAACTTGAGCAGCTGCACAAGGCCTCAAACTTAGAAGGGCCCTATGCTTGGTTTAATGCTCTGTTGTCACCATTTAAATTCTTAATTTTTGAACAAGAGGCCCCACATTTTCATTTTGCACTGGACCTTGCAAATTAGGTAGCTGGTCCTGACTGGGACTGTGGGCCACCACATCTACACATGGCCTTTCCATGTGGCCTGGGCTTTCTCACATCATGATGGCTGGGGTCCACGTGTGAGTTTCAAGAGAGCAGGCAAGGGGCCAGCCCCATGGCCGAGTGGTTAAGTTCACACGCTCTGCTTCAGCGGCCCAGGGTTTCGCCAGTTCGGATCCTGGGCACGGACATGGCACCGCTCATCAAGCCATGCTGAGGCAGCATTCCACACGCCACAACTAGAAGGACCCACAACTAAAAATACACAACTATGTACTAGGGGGATTTGGGGAGAAAAAGGAAAAAATAAAATCTTTAAAGAAAAAAAAAAAGAGCAAGTGAGACATAATCAGTATCACCTTTTATGACCCAACCTAAGCCCTCCTCTTAGAGGGGAGCGGCAAGGTCACAGTGTAGGAAGAGCATGTGGGATGGGCAATCCTGTCACAGCTGACTTTGGAAAATGCAGTTTGCCACATCTGGTCATGAACAAGTCATCTTCCCTTCCCTGGCCTCAACCTCCCCATCTGCAGAAGGGGCATGGGGGTTCAGGTCCCCAAGGGCCAAGGGAGAGTTGAGGTCTGATCCTCACAGACGCTCCCAGCTCCCCACTCCTGGGTCATGTAGCAGGTACTCAGAGGAATTGTAACCTGGGGTGATGGTGCCAGGAGCCCAACCCGGGAGCTCTAAACATCTACTCCCCTGGAGGGGTGAAATCTCCCAGGAAGGCAGGGGTTCCGCCCCAGACATCTGTTTCTCCTGCCGGCATCTCTGCTTGGCTAATGATTTCTCCTCTTTCATTTCTCCCCGGGGCATGTTGTCGTCTTTCTCATTAACTTCCCCTCAAGGTCACTCCCAGCAAGGTCCCCAGACTCTGAGCTCTGCTAATTCCCCTGTTATCCACCAGCAAACCAGGAAGCTAATTAAATTGTGAGTTTGTGCACACACTCTTTTGTCAATCTCTGAATCTCTCTTCTCAGTCTCTCTGTCATCTGTCTCTTCCCTTTCTTCTCCTTTATTACTAGCCCTGCGTAGTTGAGATTCATCGGGACACTATTTTCTCGCACATCTCCCTGCCTCTCCACTCTTCTTCTGGGTCCCATCTTTCACTGTGCAGCCAGAGTAATCTTCTTAAAATACAGTTCTGAGCACTCTCCCCTCTGCTGCAGGATAAACCAAGCTCCTTAGCTCAGCATGTGAGCTTCACACACTTTACCTGCCATAACTTCCCTTCACAAACCCTTCTGTGTCGTCCAGGCCACCTCCACGCCTTTGTTCATGCTTTTACCTGTGACTGGATCCCATCCCCTCACTCCTCCGTCTATGTCAAATCCTCAGCATTATTTACAAGTAGCCTGCTCTAACACCTTCCCTGATCCCCCCAGGTGGAATTTCTCTGTCTCTAGCTCTCATAGACTTTTGCAGCTCTCTCCTGGCACTGATCTCTTTCCATTTATTGTGGTGCTTTGTATCCACATCCAGCCACTCCCACTAAATGATTAGCTCCATTAGGGCAGGGTCTCTAGGTCTTATTCATCTCAGCTTCCTCCTGAGCACCTACTTAACACTGTGTCTTAGAACACTTCATTGTCTCCTGGACCAAGATGGCAACTGGGGCTCCAGCCTTCAGGTATACATTCCAGGAAGAGGAAAAAGAAGAGAGAGGGCAAAAAGAGTGGGCCCCTCTGATGAGTCAGTCCCTTTAAAGCACATTCTCTCCCAATAATTTCCGCTTACATCTTGTTGACTGTGCCTAACTGCAGGATCAACTGGGTACACTGCCTCCCTTCAAACTCAAGAGCTCATGCCTCCTTTTACAGATGAAAAAATGGCCTAGAAAGGATCCGAGAATTAGGGGAGCTGCAGAGCATAGTGGCAAAGGACCAGGTTTGAATCCAGCCCCTGCATTAACCTCTTTCTTCCTCATTTATAAAACTGAGTTAATGATGCCTACTTCAGGGGATGTTAAGAAAGTTAAATAAGGTAATGGATGTGAGAAAGCACTTAGCACAGTTTGAGACACAGTTATCGTTCATTGTCTTAGTTTGGGTTCCCCCCAAAAGCAGACCTTGAGACAAAGATTTGAGTGCAAGTCGTTTATTTAGGAGGTGATCCCAAGAAGCAGTGGGAGGGAGTGGGGAAATGAGAAAGGAGGGGAGGAAAGCAGGTAAAGCATCCAGATCTGAGCAGGTTTAAAATTACTGTTGTGTCGTGGTAGCTGCACAAAATGGGAGCAGGCAGGAATGCCGACGTCGCCGACGGCTCTTTTCTCTGAACCCTGGGCCACCTCCTCCTAACTCGCCGCCCCAGCCTGCCCTAGACACCCGCCAACTCATGGCATCCTCTTTCTCCATATCCCTTTCCCAGTGGCCTCCACCCTGTCCCAGTCCCCTGAAGCAAACCCTACTGTCATCTGCCTCCGCCACTGTTTCCACGCCCCACTCTGACTTCTCTGGTGGAACGTTTTGTGGACCCAGGGAAAGTGTCAAATGGCTTTCAGCCAGAGCCAGGCCCCCACTGGGCTTTAACTGTCCTGCCTGGAGTCTTGCTTTCTTCCCTCCCCTCCCACCTTCAGAAGGCACCTTCAAGATGGCAGCCCTGCCCTCTGGTTCAGAATAGGACAAAGCCCTAAGAAGGGCTGTGGCTGCCACAGGTCAGCTTCCTGCTTCCCCAGCCCTCCTGCTACATCCCTGTGTGGTGCGTCCCACCCTCACCCCGCCTCATGCACTCCCCATAGGCCTTTTCAGGCTGGTGAAGGAGACAGTCGTGGTCGGATAGGGCTAGACAGGTGCTCCATCCTATGCCCCCAAACACCCCATGCCCAGCCTGAAATGCCTCCATTCATTCCTTCCCATTAAGGCACATATTCATTCATTCATGTCAGCATTCACCTAGCACCCTGAAGAAAACTTAATGGGCCAGTCATCATTGTGCAGACCTGTAGGAGGACTAACCTGTATTAGGTTAACCAGGGTCACGTAAATTTTGAAAGTTCCAGAAGGAGCGCTCCAGAGGGATTTCACAGGGCACTGGGCTTCTCAGGGGCCGCACAGAGGGTGTGTGGCAGAGTCCAGACTAGAGACCAGGCCTCCTGAGTCAACCAGGGGCAGACGGAGGGTACCAGTGCTGGCAGCTGAGTGTGGGGTTCTTCAAAAGCCATCCACTCTGTTATCTGCTTAGTGCCAGGCAGGCTGACACCTCCAGCTGTCATGAGAACAGCAGCCCTGAGGAAGGGAGTCCCAGAGCCCCGCTCAGTGGGGTCCAAGCCCAGAGCGGAGGCCATGGGAAGGGCCTATGGTGAGTGCTGAGGTGGGAAGATGGCTGCACCCAGCCCTGATGTCCTGCTGGCTCCTGCTACCCCAGCCCCAGCTAGGCAGGGCATCAGTGTCCCTCCGCAAACAGGCCCTTGGCGCTCTCCCGTTGCCCTCTCAACCTCTCCCTTCTTACAGGCACTGCAGAAGCAGTATGACCAGCCAAAACTCAACTCTGCCCCAAGGACTCCCCTCCTTTCTTACCCCCTCCCCAGGGGGCCCAGGCTGACCCTCTGATGTCTGGGGGCTTTGCCTTCCTCCTTCCTTGCTAACCAACTATAGGCGTTTTCAGATCTGGAGGTGAGGAAGAAAAATTAGGCCGCTTTAAGCCCTTCCTTTACTGGTGACATTGACCCATTTATCCTTCTCTTCCCTCAGCCCCCTCCCCCAATGCCACTCAGCCTGGACATCTGTCCCAGCCAAAATCTCACCTTCCATTGTCCTTGCGGCCCAGAGGCTAGTCCAGCCTTTGCTCCAGTCTCGTCTCCTCAAACCAGGGAGGAGGCTGCTCTGCAGGGTGCCCTGGGCCATCCCCAGTTTGGCCTCTGCCTCAGGCCTCAGTTTCCCCGTCTGCTAACTTGGATTAATGAATCCTGCTCTCTAGACCAAGAGGACGAAGCTCTGGGGGGGGGGTGGTCACGGACGAGGAAGGGCCCCGTGCTGGGCGCAGCCTGCGCAGGGGCCTCCCGCGTTTGGTGCCCCTAGGCCCTGCGGCTCAGCTCCCCCTCCTCTCCTCGGCGCGCCCTCCCTCTCCCCCTCCCCGCCTCTCCCCTGCCTCTCCTCCCGCCGGTCAGCTCGCTGCTCTCAAGTCGTCCTTTTTGCCTCGCGCCTCCTGCCCCGCGCCCACCCCGGGGTGCCCGCCTTGGCTCCGGAGGACCGGCCGAGCCCCCGCCGCCCCCGCCAGGCCGGGCCGCCGCAGCGCGGGCGGACAGTGCGCAGCCCCGGCGCCCGAGCGCGGAGCTGGATCGCGGGATCGGAGCGAACCGGGCGGACCCCCGCCCGCAGCCAGGTGAGGGCAGCTCGGCGGCTGGGGGAGCCGAGGGTTCTGGTTTATCGGGAGCGGGGGCGGGGGATGGCGCGGGGGCTTCGGGTCCTTTTTCCCTGAAAGGAGGACCTGGGAGCTTTTTTTCATGAAAGAGGCTCCAGGGCTTTTACTCCGGAGGGATGGATGAAGGAAGGTCTGGGGAGAGAGGGTTTGGGGTAGCCCTTTCTGAGGGATTCTTTTTTCCATGAGAAAGGATTAATTGGCTTCTTCTGTCAAAGGGGGATTTATCTTCTTGGGAGCGTGAGGGGCTTTCAAGGTAGGTGGGGACGGGGGTTCTGGCGGGGCTTGAGGGAGGGGGGAATCGGGGAGGGGTCTTGGCGGGGAGGGGGCATCTGAGATGCCCTTAGCCTGACATCGCTTCACCTCCCCCGTCGGTTCCGGGGCTCTGGGTCAGCCCAGCTCTCTCTGTCCCAGTTTTTTCTCTTTGAGGATGACTATTTTGAGCCCCACTTGGACAGAGCCAGGAACAGCCATTTCCTTCCCTGGAACTCTGATGCCCACCTGACACCCTCCCACCTCTGCCCTGCTCAGGGAGGGGTTTGGGGAGGGATGGGGACCTAGGGATCTAGAAAATGGGTAGTGGTTGGTGAAACGGAGGCTGGGTACAGACACAGAGGAGGACCCTCTGAGACTAGCAGGGTGCACAGGGGGCAGGGGGATTGCTGGGGTAGGGTGCTCCTGGGGCAGGACCTGCTAGGAAGGCAGTGGGTGAGGAAGAGATGAGACATCCCCATACTCTCAGAAGGCAAAATGCTCGAGTTTTTATTTGGTTTTGCTTGCTTTCTCCTTCACCCTGGATCCTAAGAGTCATTCCACTTGTCTCCTCTATTTTTGCAAAAAGGGAAACTGAGGCAGAGAACATGTTGGCTGGAAATATCTATGTCTAGGAGGAAAAAGTGGTGGAGAGGAAGGCACGCTGAATTTGGAGCCCAAAGACCTTGGTTGAAGGCTTGCCTCAGTGCTCCATGGGTGACCTTGGGCCCAAAGGCTCCCCTTGTTGGGCCTTGGCTTTCTCATCTATGCAATGGGAGAGGGCCCATCAGTCTCTCAGGTTTGCTATGAGAACAGATGTGTCCAGGGTTCTGTAAAAGGAATGCACTCAGTACTCCTGAGGTACACTTTCTCCACGGCAGACGGGCCCCCTTCCTCCCTACACCCTCACCAAGGGTATCGGCTAGTCCATGGGGCGCCTTTCTAAGAACTAGAAAAGGTACCGCCTCTGGAGGGAGAGAGTGTTCAGCTGGGCTAGGCACTTGGGTCTTTAGTATGAGAATTAGAAAAAGCCACACTTTTCCCCAGGTGTGGCAGCTCCACACAGCTGGGCAAGCAGAACATGGGCTAGATTCCAGGACCCACCTCCCCCAGGTGAACATCCTTGTTGTGTAGGTCACGTCTGCACAGCTGCACCTGGCAACACTTCCCAGCAGGCCCCAGTGTCTCTAAGAGACACAAAGCTACACACACTCCCTGTAGAAGCCCCCATCCTAGGCTGTTGCCAACTCATTTTCTTTTCCGCTTTGTCTGCACTTCAGGGCCTTTGGGTATTCAAGCCTTAAAGCCTATGCCCTACCAGGAAGCAGGAGTTCCCTAATGCCTTATGTCAAGAACTTGATCAGATCGTTCTTCTCAAGGCCAAGGGCAGAAGCATCTGCACACCTGGGCAGCACTGCCATTCATAAACCCTGTTCACACCTGTTAACTCAGAGCATCCTCGCAGTAAACTGGAGAGGCAGGTCTCCTCTCCATGTACACAGAGGAAGCCATGCCCAGAGTAGCTAAGGAAATTGCCTAAGGTTTCACAGCATGTAAGTGGTAAAGCCAAAACCCAAACTCAGGTCTGTTCTCTCCCCTTCCCCGCTACTGAGGAACAAAGCTGCTGACCTCATGGTCTAGCCAAAACCCTGCTGGGGCTGTTGCCCTCCCTCTCTATCTCCAGCAGCCCCTGACTCCCTGCTTCCCCTCAGAGAGCAGCCCCCAAGCCCAGAGGAGGGAGTCACTTTCTCTTACTCTGATTTAAGGGGCAGGGGAGAGAGCTACCTTCAAGCCCAACTGTTCTGGCCTCTTTAGTGCAAGAAGGACCCCTGGGGAGTCCAGAGGTTCAGTGTGGGAGCTGACCCTTGAAGGGGTCAGAGGCCAGGAAAGGGGTCAGGGAGCAGCTATTTCCTTTCCTGCCCAGATGGAGGCTGAAACAGTGGCCATGATGGAGGGCATCAGAAAGAGCCAGCGCCTGAGTGAGAGGCAGGCCAAGGACCACAGAATAGCCACAGGAAAATGCAGCAACCCGGTGGCTGAAGGAAACTCAGAGACCCCCTGACCACTCCCTGTGTTCCCGGGGCCCCTGGGTGCCAAGGGAAAAGGGATGGGGTAAACCCAGCCCCTTCAATCAAAGCATTTCTGCTTGTGTCTGTGGTATAGGTGCGCGCGCTTTCACTTAACGGGTTCGATGCTTACCAAAAAAAAAAAAAAAAAAAGTCATGGGCCTAATGTAATGGTTCCCAAAGTGTGATCCCTGGACTAGCAGCATCTGCGTTAAGGGGGAACTTGTTAGAAATGCAAATTCTCAGGCCTCATCCTAGTCCTACTCAATGGGGACTCTGGGGAGGAGGCCCAACGACATGTATTTTAACAAGCCCTCCCGGTGACGCTGGCCCGCTGAAGGTTGAGACCCACTGACCTAGTTCAAGTGTGTAGGAAACAGTGTCGGAATTGTGGCTCAAGGGCAGGGCTGTGAAGAGAACCCATCTCCCAGTCCGGGGCTCGGGGCATTTGGAGGTGACCCTGCCCAACTCTCCTCTCCCCCACTGCCGCCCCCCTCCCAGGCGCCATGCTGCCGCTCCTGCTGGCCCTGCTGGGCCCGGCCGCCTGCTGGGCCCTGGGCCCGGCCCCGGGCTCAGCGGAGCTGCGCTCAGCCTTCTCGGCCGCACGCACCACCCCGCTGGAGGGCACGGCGGAGATGGCGGTGACCTTCGACAAGGTGTACGTGAACATCGGGGGCGACTTCGACGCGGCCACCGGCCAGTTCCGCTGCCGCGTGCCCGGCGCCTACTTCTTCTCCTTCACGGCGGGCAAGGCGCCGCACAAGAGCCTGTCGGTGATGCTCGTGCGCAACCGCGACGAGGTGCAGGCGCTGGCCTTCGACGAGCAGCGGCGGCCCGGCGCGCGGCGCGCCGCCAGCCAGAGCGCCATGCTGCAGCTCGACTACGGCGACACGGTGTGGCTCCGCCTGCACGGCGCCCAGCAGTACGCGCTCGGCGCGCCCGGCGCCACCTTCAGCGGCTACCTGGTGTACGCCGACGCCGACGCGCCTGCGCGCGGCACGCCCGCGCCCCCCGAGCCGCGCTCGGCCTTCTCGGCGGCGCGCACGCGCAGCCTGGTGGGCTCGGACGCGGGCCCCGGGCCGCGCCACCGGCCGCTCGCCTTCGACACGGAGCTCGTCAACATCGGCGGCGACTTCGACGCGGCGGCCGGCGTGTTCCGCTGCCGCCTGCCGGGCGCCTACTTCTTCTCCTTCACGCTGGGCAAGCTGCCGCGCAAGACGCTGTCGGTGAAGCTGATGAAGAACCGGGACGAGGTGCAGGCCATGATTTACGACGACGGCGCGTCGCGGCGCCGCGAGATGCAGAGCCAGAGCGTGATGCTGGCGCTGCAGCGCGGCGACGCCGTCTGGCTGCTGAGCCACGACCACGACGGCTACGGCGCCTACAGCAACCACGGCAAGTACATCACCTTCTCCGGCTTCCTGGTGTACCCCGAGCTCGCCCCCGCCGGCGCGCCGGGCCTCGGGCCCCCCGAGCTCTGAGCCCCGGCCCGGGAGGAGCCGGGGCGTGCATGCCCAGCCAGGGCCGCGGCCTGAGCGCCCGCCGGCGCAGCTGCACCCTGCTAATAAAGTGGGCCTGCGGGGCGCCTCTGTGCCCGGGGGTCCTGCCCTGTGTCTTGACTGCGACGCTTTTGTCTGGGGGCGGCGCGGGAAGGCGCTGACTACTGCAGGCGCGGGGTGGGGGTCAGGGGTCAGAGGGCAGGATTCCATCAGGCCCTGGGAGGACCAGGAGGTGGGGATTTGTACCCTACTCTCCTAACCCATTGTGGGCCTCCCCTTCATGTCCCGTTCTAATCAGTCCCCTCTGTCTAACTCCTCATTGAGCTGCGACGTCACTCTTACGGTCTGGCTCATTCCTTTTTGTGACAACGAGCAGCAACCTGCTACCTCTCTGGGGGCTTGGGGTTCAAGGAAACAGCACGTTCCTCTTCCACAGGGCGTGCGAGTGGGATGAGCAGTTGACACCTGGTTGCCCGACTCCCGCCCTCCCAGGATAGGGAGGGTGATTTGCTCAGGGCAAGGGTTAAACAGCTTCCTCTGACACAGAAAGACACAGGCTCCAGGAGGCCAGAACAGAACATTTTATGGGACAGCTACACAGGAGCAGGGCTACGCCAGCCAGCCTCAGCTTGTCTCTCTCAATCTCCTCCCAGGCTCACTCTCTCCTCTGAAGTGTTCATCTGAGCCTGTTGAGATGGACCAAAAAAACATTTCCTCCACCTTCTTCCCTCCACTCCTCCAACAGATTGAACTAAAATCCATTTTGTTATTCTAGCCCAAATGGGGAACTTGGAGGCTCAGGGACCCCAGAGCATTGGTTGGGCTTAAAAAGAGTATCTAAATTAGTACTGGGTGCTGAGCACTTAAAAGGTCCTGTAGAGTCCACGGGACCACTCATGGACTGCCACGTGGGGGAGTTGGAGGGTCTGACCTGGCCTTACTTGGGGGCAGCTTCCCTTTCAGCATCTCTTAAACACGCTTCTCAACTCTGACCCCAACACACACACACACACACACACACATACTGCCTGCAAGTCCTGCCTTTAGCTCTGTGCCTGCTGCCTGGGACCCAGAGTCTGGGTTCTTAGCCTGTCAGGGCCCAGGGAAGAAGATGGGAGAGAGGTAAGCTGGGATCCAGGGTACAAGCCACGCCCAGAGGCCTGAGCACAGTGGGATGAAGCAGGTGCCAGATGGAAGTCTCTGCCCAGGATGGGTCTAGCTGGGGGAGGGTCAGGGGAAGGGGTCAAGGATCAAGGCCCAGGGCCCCAGAGAAGGGGGCTGGCCCTGGGGGCAGAAGCCCTTGCACAGGTCCCAGAGTGTTTCCTGTGCCAGGAGGGCGAAGACCTGGGCCCAGCGAGCCCTCTCCTCAGCCTCTCTAGCCTTGTGGAGCCGGTAGACACAGGACAGGCCTGTGAGGAGCAGATGTTCAAAGTCCCAAGGGCTAAGAGGAGGCCCCTTCCGCAGGTTCTGGAACTGCTGCAGCTGCTGCTGGGCACCTTCCACGTCACTGGGCACGTGGCGCTGCAGGAGGAACGTGAGTCGGCGGCCTGGACGTGTAGATGCCAGTTCCTCGTCCTGGATGTACAGCTGCCCCATGACATCCAGCTCCAGCCCAGCCCAGAGCAGCTGCAAGGGGAGCCATGTAAGGGGTGGGCTGGGGCCTACGGGCAGGGCAGGGAGCTAGAGTGGGCCAGCGGGGCATAAGCAGGCAGTAGGACCCATGCTGGGTTGCCCCTCCTCCCCCAGCAGAGCCAGCTTGAGACATCCCCCTTCCCAACCCTGAGCTTAGGGACCTCTGAACACTCCCACCCCCATGTCCCAGGCTGGAGGAAAGACCTCAAACATCACTTCCGGGGCCTCTGGCTCCTGCAGGCCACCTCCCACGCTGGCGCTGTTCATGGGCTGCCCTGGGGCAGCAGAGAGGAGTCAGGCCGCTGCCAAGCTCCACCTTGAACACCTCGGCCTCCTAGAAGTGTCCCTCAGCTGCCTGGGAGGGGCGCCTAGAGATTGTTCTATCTACAAAAGAGCAGGAATGCCATCCCGTTCCCCCTCCCCCTACACACACGTGCACATTGACATTCACCCTCCCAAGCACAGGTCTTGTGATCCCAAAATCATCATCCCACACCCAGATACCACCTCGGCAAATGTCCAGCACTCCTCCTCGAACTTCTGCAGTTCCCTTGGCCAAGAGCTCCAGGCCAGTGGGTCACAAGACACTTCACTTCCCATTTCCCCTCCCTACAACCATCTGGGGACAGTGTGACCTAAAACAGTGCCAATGACCCTTCCCAAAAGGTCGAGGACCCCTTTGGGAAGAACCTACCCTTTGCTTGCTCCTCAGTAGTGATCATGTGCAAGGCAGAGGCCAGGCAAGGCAGGATGTCTGTTGCAGCTCCTTCATCCCCCACCCTGGGGTGCTGCCTAGCCCTTGGAATGCTTGTCCCAAACCCAGGGCGAGTCAAGGGGTCCTGCTTTGCACATCATCCAGAATAAGCCCAGGGCCCAACTCTGTCCAGGGCCAGCAGTGAGGGCACCTAGGGCTGTCTCCCTTTGCTTCACCTGGACCTTTCTGGTTCTGGGGGTGGGGCCCACACCATTACCCGCCTCTAGCACTGGTACCCACCATGCCCACAGTTCCTAGGCCCTGCTAGGCTCAGATAGAAGCAACTGTGACTGCTGTCAGCTGGGAGGCTTTCTTGGCTCCCATCCACCCCACCCTGAAGCCCCGGTACCTGCATAGTGCTGGGTTGTGGTCACCCCTGGGAGGAGGTAGATGGCTACCATTAGCCAAGCCAGGAATTGCATTGTCCCAGCCATGCCCCAACACGTCCTCTGAGTCTTACTCTCCCTACGGCTCTCTGCTGCCGTGTCCGCCTGCCACACACAGCTCCGACTTTCCACTGCAGGCTGCTCTCTGGCGTTCCCTGCTTTTGGTGTCAGTGTTCACTGCTGAACAGGGAGGGGCTGGCTTTGGCTTCCAGGGGCTCTTTCCATCCCATGGAAATGTGGAATCTTTGATTGTTGGCAGTAGGAGCCTCGCTCCCTGCTTGTCAGGCCCTCAGCCTGTTCCTGCCCAGATGGGTGGGATGTTTAGTTAATAAAAAAAAGGTGTTCGGTAGCAAATAGCTCTAGCCTGGCCCTCCCAAGAGGTAGGAAAGAGCCCAGGCAGTAATGCTACTTTACTATCTGTCCTCACCCACAAAACATCCTTTAGCTGAGCCCAGCCCCTGACACCCAGTCCAGCCTAGTCCAGCCCAGCCCAGCCCAGCCTCCAGGGACCCCCTCAGCAGCCAAGAGCATCAGCTGCAAAGCCTAGCCCTCCAAATGCAGGGCGGGCTGGCTGGGCGGCCCCACAGATAGGCAGAGGCCAGCGCTTCCACCTCCAGCACTCAGCCACCAGCTGAACAGACCCCCAACCAGCTTGGGTAAGGAGTCCTGTCCCCTGGAAGACAGATCTGCAGCTCCTGAGTGTCTCTTACCCTTGCCCTGGGACCTTTGCTTGCTTACAACATTCTCAGCTCAGGTCAGAGTCCAGGAAGATTCCCTTAGCTCAAGTGCAATGGGCTGTCAGGTTGCGGGAGCAGGATACAGGGTTCAAGACTCAAAAATGAGCTGTGTTGGGGCCAGCCCGGTGGTGTGGTAGTTAAGTTTGGCACGCTCTGCCTTGCTGGCCCAAGGTTTGCGGGTTCAGATCCTGGGTGCAGACCTATACCACTCATCAGCTATGCTGTGGTGGCGACCCACAGGTAAAATAGAGCAAGATTGGTACAGATCTTAACTCGGCAAGTCTTCCTCACCACACACACACACACACACACACACACACAAAAGAGCTGTGGCTCTTTCTGTTGGCTCATGGAACCCTGTGCATGTTTGGAGGGATGAGGGTGGGTGGGTGTTTCCCTGGTTCCACCCAGGCCCCTGGATCTGTCAGCTGCCACGAGACAGTCTGCTGTGATGAAGGGCTTTCTCTAGCAGTTGAGGCACCTCCAGATCTCAGGAGAGACCATGCCACACCCATCCTGAGCACTATGGACCATAAGAACTTTCAATTTCAGCTCCAGAATCCTTCTTAGAAGTACATCCAGGTCTGCAGGTCACCAAGTCTGCAACTGCACTGTTTAGTCCCATGAAAAGAGACTCCTGGTTGGTAGTCTGTCTAAGGGAGCAGGGAAAACCCCTACTTGCATCTCTCTCCTGAGTCAGCTTCACGTCTGCCCATGATACGCACACAGGAAGTGGTGAGTCTAAGTAGGATTTTATTTACATGGACACTCAATTATGGATAAGGCGCTACATTTCTAGGATCCACATGCCTTCCCTGGAGCTACTTGGTTTCAGGTTTCTTGTCCCCGGCTTCAAGTTTGAGACTCTCGGGGGGCTGGCGATAGGCAGGGAAAGCCTCCCACGGGCTGTTCAGGTCAAACTTGCGGAACTCTTGGGCCAGCTCCACCGGCTCAGCCACCACCCGCTTCACCTCATCGTCGTAGCGTAGCTGCAGAAGAAAAGGCACACTTCAGCACTGAGGAAGGCCCTATTAGGGCCACTAAGGAGTCCACTTTCCCACAGCCCTGGGTAACTTCTTGACTCCTGTCCCAGCCTGTCAATAAGTCTCCATCCACATCTGTGTGACCCATCAAGTCACTCCCAACCACAGTCCAAACTGGCCTCCACCTCATGCCCTGCTACCACCAGTCAAGCTGCCCTGCCCACCATCCCCACATCATGAGCTTTGAGCCCCTTTTCTAGCAGAACTGACTTTGCTCACTCATCCCCATGCTCTTATAAGGTCGTGGTAAGCATCTGCCCAGGACTTGGTAAGCAAGTCAGTGGCTGAAAAGAGTAAATCTAAACTGGCAAGCACTCAAGTTCAGGCCCTGTGGCCTTGGCATTATCACTGTCAAGATGCAAGGCAGTGAATTTGGCATGGCTTTTCTTGTTATTGGAGGGTCAGCTGGATAAGGTAAGGACAAACAGGTGGTAGCAACAGGACCATGCTCAACACTAAGAAAACAGGAGCACTTGGGCACTGAAGAGAAGGGCTGGATGGCCACTATCTCAACATTCCCGAAAAGTTACTTTGCTACAAAGTCACGTGTGTATGTATACAACAGACCATCTTCCTGCTAACAACCAACTTGCAGCACGTGGGCAGTAAAGGAAAGCCCTGAGATTCTTTACAAGGCCCTTCTAGTCATGTCACTGGTTCTGCCTCGCGCCTTTCTCAAGGGCTCAACATTTAGTGTCTTCCCTGTCAGCTGCCTTCTCAGAGAGCCAGGGCAGGATAAAATGATACTCCACTTTCAGATCTTGGGGAGATGCTAAGTGTGTCCTAAAATGACCACTACAATAATGCTTAACGTCAACTGGGCATTTACAGTACACCAGCCTTTACACATCCATCATTTAGCTCAGCACAAATCTATTAGTTAAGTACTATTGTTGTTCTCATTTTGCAGATGAGAAAACTGTGTCCTGGAGAAATTAAGTAACTTGCCCTAGATTACAAAACTGGAGCTGAGATTTGAATCCAGAGTCAATGCTCCTAAACCACCACAATCCACAGACCATATTTCCTGCCATGCCCAGGGTCCCCTAAGTTCCCTCCCAGTCCCGCCCCCCCCCCCCCCCCCCCCCCCCGCCGAGGCTGCCACCCCAGTTCCAAGGCTCCTACCTCAACGTAGCCAGACAGGGGGAAGTCTTTCCGGAATGGGTGTCCCTCGAAGCCATAGTCTGTCAGGATCCTTCTTAGGTCAGGGTGGTTAGCAAAGAAAACTCCAAACATGTCCCAGATCTGGAAAAAGGAGGTCCTCAGGCGACCAGTCCATGATGGCCGACACTGGGTTGAGGGGCTGCACTGCATCCAGGGGTTTTAGTCACCTCCACGACTCTGGCCCAGAGGCACGGTCCACACATCCCGTAACTCACCTCCCTCTCATACCAGTTGGCGGCCTTGTGCACAGAGACAGCGGACTCGATGGGCGTCAGCTCATCTGTGTAGGTCTTCACACGGATCCGGCAGTTGAAGCGCAGAGAGAGCAGGTTGTAAACAATCTAGGGAGAAGCGAGGGAGCTGGAGGACCAAGATGGCCACAGGCTGAGGGGTCTGGGGTGGGAGTCCCTGAGGGGGAGCATCAATGATGAGGATACAGGGTGAGTTAGGGTTCCACCCTGTGAACCTGCCTTCTGTCCCAAAGCTCAAAACTGCAAGATCCTCCTATACTTAACAACTACTTACAAAGGCCTAAGCCACGCTGCAGCTCAGCATGTCACATGCTTGTCTTTGTTCAGCCTACTCCCTTTGTCTGGGATGTCTCCTGACCCTCACCTCCCCCAGCCCCAATCCTCACGGGGCTAATTCCTGGTCTCCTGGTCTTCCATTAAGATTCAGCACAAACATTCTCTCTTCCTTCAAAGCCTCCCAGCCTGGGCTAAGCGCCCCTCCTGTGCTCTGTCAGCATCTCTCTAACATCCCCAGCATTACATTCCCCAGTAAGCTGTTCATGTGTCCTTCTCCCTTACTAGTGTGGGAGGCTTCTGAAGGGCAGATATTGGATGTTACTTCTCTCTCAGTCCCAGGACCTGGCAAACAGTGTGCGATGAGTAAATATCAGCACCTAAATGTACTGTGTGCTAGCACTCTACCTGTACTATCTCGTCTGCTCACAACCACCCTATGAGGCAGGGACAATTACACACTTACTTTGCAGGTAAGAAGGCTAAAACTCAGAAAAATTAAATAAAATGTTTGAAGTCACACAGCCTGTTAGTGGCAGGGCCAGGATTCTAACGCGAGGTCTGCCTGATTCTAAGGCCCTGGTTTAACTGCCGTGTTGTATTATTTGACCCGAATTGAAACGAAGGAAGCTATGGTTCTCATTGGGAGCTGTCACTCCAAGACTGTTCCGTCCCCTGTCCTTTACTCCCCAAACCTTCTCAAATCTCCTGACTGACCTCAAAACGGTTCTGCCGGGTGGGGATGTCCACTGCCGTCAAGTCAGCCAGGGATTTGAACTGTGCGTTGCTGTGATCCCTGAGGAAAGTCAGCACTGGGATGACCCCGTCGGGATGGATACAGATCTCTAGCTCACTGAAGCAGGACACCTGCAGAGGTGGAATGGGAGGGGAGAGAGAATAAAGAGCCACCGAGGGAGCAGCTAACTTCAGCTGGATTCTCCTGGTTTAAGGCAGAGAAAGAAGCCCAAGTGGGGATGGAGGGGTCTGTGGTTTCTTTGACGCCAGGCTGCCCACTCCCACAAGCCCTGAGAACACGGTTCTTTCTGGACCCAGACCAGACAGCAGCAGTGAATCTTACCTGAACTTGTTGGACATACTTGGGCAGGATTTCAGCCACATACTCTCCAAAAGCCGAGAGCTGCTTGTGGGCCACGTCATTCCGCGGTCTGACAGTGGCTGGAAGGAGAAGGCATATTTAACGAAGGAGTGGAGAAGACAGCATCCAGCCCAGCATCTAGTCTCTCGAGCTTATAAAGGGTGTTGTCTCCCAGCACGGATCCCTGCAGAACCTTGAGAAAGGTGGGGGTGGAGGATTCCTCTTCCAGGGAATAGGAAGTGAGGCAAACGTAGGGAAAATACCACCCACACAATCCAAAAGACTCTTCTCATTACTGCAGCTGAGCCATTTGCCTCTTCTCAAAACTAGTCCATGGTTCTTGCTTCACGATGCCTGTATTTCTGCTAAAGCCACATGTCTCAGCTCTCTACCAGACTAGGAGCTCTTGAAGGGTCTGAGCTCTTGAACTAGGAGCTCTTGAACGTCTGCTTCTCTGTATCTCCTTAGCACCTGGCTCATAGCAGCTTCTCAAGCTATGAGAGCCCCCACAGATTATGTGGTTGAAACCGGTTTTTTGGGGTTTTTTTTTTTTTTTGCATAGTTGAGGGAACTAAGGCCCAGAAAGGGGGGAAATGCCAGGTCTCCTGACTCCCAGTCAGCTCATGTTGACTGTAACATATCTCCATACACTCATTCATGCGACCCTAAATCACTAGGCACCCACACCTCATAGACTGCAGACCAACAGTTAAGTGTTCCCTGCCTCTGACAGCAGGCAGGCCTGCTCTGTCACTCACTGGTGCTGTGACCCTGGGCAAGCTACTTCTCTGGACTGTTTCCTGATTTTTAGTATGAAGATGTGAAAATTAATAAAGGAAACAACTTAAAATGGACTCAGCAAGCCCTGTAGGGAACGTTTATGAACCACCGCTCCTTGCTGTCTGCAGATCCCAAACAGGAAGAGGGGCACCTGGCATCTCTGACAAGAAGCTTACTTTGCTACTCTCGCAGAAGGCAGACTTTCTCCTGGCCCAGCAACAAGCTCGGTGAATGAGAAACCGTCACCACCCTGCACTCTCAGCTTTCCTCCAATGGACTTTCCTTCAAAGCAGCCCCTCCCCATTTCCTTCTTTTTCTCTATACAGCTCCTCTCCTTTGGTTTGCCCAACTTGACTTGCCTATGGTTCAGCCAGAGTCTGGCTATTCCGAATTGCAATTCCTCTGCCATTCCCAAATAAACCTTGCTGGCAGAAGAACTGGCTGTTTTATTTTAAGATCGACAAAGAGCATAACGCTATCTACCTCATAAGATTGTTGGGAGGACTACATAAGATCCTTCACTAAAACGCTTAGCAAGTTGCCTGGCACACAATAATCACTCAATTAACGTGAGCTACTATTCTAACAGCGCTCTGACGCCCAAAGGTTATGTTTACTGCTTTCAAAGAGCGGACCGTTTAATCAAAGAAAAAGGGAACTTGGAAATGGACATGGGTCAAGCAGGGACGTAACAGAAAGACTTAGGGCATAGGGAAGGCCCGATCCGGCCTGCAGAGTGAGGATCACCGCAGTCAGGTCTCCAAGGGCAGGCAGAGATTTGCCAGGAGGACGCAGGGAAGGGCATCCCAGAGCAAGAACAAACATTGGAGGAAGGGAGCAAAGCATCCCCCGCCTGGAATCCCGACAAGGGCCCGGCCCGCACATACTCACGGCGCGTGTCAGCTGCAGCGCTTTCCGTCCTCACTGGCAGCAACAGCACCGAGGGTCGCCTGGCCGCTGCACGGGGAGACAAAAGGCACAGGAGCACAGGGTGAGGCCTGAGGGGCTCCCTGCGCTGGGCGCACCGCTGCTGCTGCCCCAGGCCTCAGCCGGCTGCCCCCTGCTCACCCCTGGCCAGCGCCACGGTCCCCACGAGCCCCCGCCACCAGCCCCTAGCCGCCGCCGCCGCCATGTTCTCCGGACGCAGACCAGGCAGCCGAAGCAAGACCCACAGGACACGGAGCCCCAAGGGCACGGACCGGAAGCGGAAGGGTGCATCCGATCTTCTTCCGGGCAGACGCGGGGCCGGAAGCAGAGGTTCCGGGTTCCGGGCTTCGGAATGAAAGGAGGGAACGCAGGTGAGAAAGCGAAGCAGACAGGTGGGGAAACCGTGAGGTGAGCGTGGCCCTAGCTTGGTGTGGCAAAGGCTGGAGAGAAGGCGAGGATCCTGAACGGGTGAGAGGAGGGGAAGGGGCGAGGGTTCTGGGTTACACATTCCACACCCCTCCCCCGCTACCTGAGCTGAGCTTTTGACGAGGGCCGGCGGGCAGGGGGGTGGGGGGGCGAGAAGAACGGTTTCCCTGGCGACCGTTTCCCAGGCGACTCTTGGTGGGGCGGAGACACTGCACAGGGCAATGGCCCTCCTCGTCCCCCGGGCTGGAGGCGGCTGGTTTGTGTCGAGTTCTGGGACGGAGCCTTGGGGAGTGATTAGGGCGAGCGGGGGAGAAGCTCAGAAAAGAGCAAATGTGGTCTGACCCGTGTCCCAAGCCAAGCCTCATACTGGAAAGTCTGGACTCCGTGGGGCAGGGAGGGGGGACGGGGGGCTGGATACAGGACATGGGGAGCATTTTTGTCTGATTCTGCTGCCCCGAGCCTCACTAGTTTTATGCCCAGTAGTTGTTTGGTTAGTAAGGCTTATTTGGCAGGCTTTTAAGGTCACAGGCTTCCTCCAGCGCCTTGCTTTCATGTGTTGACCTAAATACCAACCTTTTGTTACATCATGGAAAGGAATATTCCATGTTTTCTCGGGGAAACGTCCACAGTAGGAAATTTTATTGATTTTATTAGGGCTGGGGTGCCACTGCAGGAGAATGAACCCAGCTTTGGTCAAAGAGGAGTATCAGAGATGTTCTTGGCAGAGCCAGGACTAGGGCCAATCTGGACCCACTTTGCTCTCACCTTTCCCTTCTCCCTCCCTGAATTGGACAGTTGGATTCATAGACTGTGGCTGTGGATTCCCCAAGTTACGCAGGGTGGTGTTGCTTTGCAGACAGCTGGCAGAGACAGAAGCTGGCCACCATGGAATCACCAGAGGAGCCTGGAGCATCTATGGATGAGAACTACTTTGTGAACTACACTTTCAAAGATCGGTCACACTCAGGGCGTGTGGCTCAGGGGATCATGAAACTGTGCCTGGAGGAAGAGCTCTTTGCTGATGTCACCATCTCAGTGGAGGGCCGGGAGTTTCAACTCCACCGGCTGGTCCTCTCAGCTCAGAGCTGCTTCTTCCGGTCCATGTTCACTTCCAACCTGAAGGAGGCCCACAATCGGGTGATTGTGCTGCAGGATGTTAGCGAGTCTGTTTTCCAGCTTCTGGTTGATTATATCTACCATGGGACTGTGAAACTTCGAGCTGATGAGCTGCAGGAAATCTATGAGGTGTCAGACATGTATCAGCTGACATCTCTCTTTGAGGAATGTTCTCGGTTTTTGGCCCGCACAGTGCAGGTGGGGAACTGCCTTCAGGTGATGTGGCTGGCAGATCGGCACAGTGATCCTGAGCTCTACACTGCTGCCAAGCACTGTGCCAAGGCCCACCTGGCACAGCTGCAGAGCACAGAAGAATTTCTCCACTTGCCCCACCGTCTACTCACTGATATCATCTCGGGTAAGTTGAGGGAGGGACACCTCACACTCAGCTACTTGGGTATGATGTTCAGTGAATGTTCTCGTTCAGGAGAAAGGTACCCTCAGGCTTCCCGGTGTTAGTTTCCATTATTCCTGGTAGGAATTTAGATACCTTCTGAGAGAGATTGAGTGGAGATTTAGTGTAGCTGCTCTCAGAGACAGAGGAAGAAGCCAGGAAAACAAAAGCAGCAGCACTTGACACAAAAGGTAGTGAGGAGCTATTAGTATTTATACTCTAATCTCCTGTGCATAAGTATTCTCGGTCCTGCACTTTACATGTACCCATGGGACTAGTAACCTAAGTCAGTTGACGATGAGTCAGGATAGCTAAAACACTTTTATTTAAGTGATGCGCCAACTTGAGGCAACAATCCTGACCCTGCAAATGAGGTATAACCATATTTCAGGTGTGAGGTCTGCAGCCTAGTAGATTGCTTCCATAGCAGATGGGAGCATATCAAGGCATCCATTTGGATTAAAAGAAAGAAGGCCATTTTAGGTTAATTTCTCATACACATACATACATGGTGGTAGTCTAACAAAGCGGTTCACGTCTTTAAAGCCCCTGGCTCTAAATTTCCCTTTCAAAGTGTCGGATTGCCATTGACCATGCCTTTCCTCTGGCTCTTACAGATGGAGTTCCATGTTCCCAAAACCCAACAGAGGCAATAGAAGCCTGGATCAATTTTAATAAAGAGGAAAGAGAGACTTTCTCAGAGTCCCTCAGGACTAGCTTGAAGGTAAGGCAGGTTTCTCTAGGGTTGGGACGCTATGATATCCATGCATTCCAGCCGTCAGTTGGCCTGGCCTGTTTGATGGCTGGTGAATAAGTCGTCTCTGGCTTGAAGTTGCTAAGAGCTGGGGAGGAGGATGTGTGCGTGAGCCCAGAAGCCACCAGCCTCGGAGCTCCAAAGCTCCTTGGGAGAACTGCTTTTGTCCTGCAGTAACAATCCTAAGCACTGTTTGTCTGAAGCACCAGCTCATGATAGTTCTAAAAAAGCTGGAAGGATGAGTCCAGCAGATTTTCTGCCCCAGCATAAAATGCCTGAACAAAAGTGACTGGAGGAGAGTCAGGATGACACACAGTAACTAAGGGGAGTAAGTTAGAGCAAGATACAAGTGTGTGGTCTAGGACTTCAAGGATATGTGTCTCAGCTGAGCCTTAGCCTAGAACTGATAGATATCATTTATAATTTTAATTTTGCCAATAGGAAATTGGGGAGAATGTGCACATTTACCTGATCGGGAAAGAGTCATCTCGTACCCACTCGTTGGCTGTGTCCTTGCACTGTGCGGAAGATGACTCCATCAGTGTAAGTGGCCAAAACAGCTTGTGCCACCAGATCACTGCAGCCTGCAAGCATGGTGGAGACTTGTATGTGGTGGGAGGGTCCATCCCACGGCGTATGTGGAAGTGCAACAATGCCACCGTGGACTGGGAGTGGTGTGCACCTTTGCCCCGGGACCGGCTCCAGCACACCCTCGTGTCTGTGCCCGGGAAAGATGCCATATATTCACTGGGTGGCAAGACACTGCAGGATACCCTCTCCAATGCAGTTATCTATTACCGGGTAGGTGATAACGTTTGGACAGAGACAACCCAGCTAGAGGTGGCTGTGTCAGGGGCCGCTGGTGCCAACCTCAACGGGATCATCTATTTACTAGGGGGGGAGGAGAATGACCTGGACTTCTTTACCAAACCTTCCCGACTCATCCAGTGCTTTGACACAGAGACAGACAAGTGCCACGTGAAGCCCTACGTGCTGCCCTTCGCAGGCCGCATGCACGCAGCTGTGCACAAGGATCTGGTGTTCATCGTGGCTGAAGGGGACTCCCTGGTGTGCTACAATCCCCTGCTAGACAGCTTTACCCGGCTTTGCCTTCCTGAGGCTTGGAGCTCTGCCCCATCCCTCTGGAAGATCGCCAGCTGTAACGGGAGCATCTATGTTTTCCGGGACCGATATAAAAAGGGGGATGCCAACACCTACAAGCTTGACCCTGCCACTTCAGCTGTAACTGTCACCAGAGGCATTAAGGTGCTGCTTACCAATTTGCAGTTTGTGTTGGCCTAAGACTGTGAGAGGGGTGAGCAGCTGACTTTTGTCCTCCCCTTTTCCAGCACCTACCCATCCAAACTTGAAGTCCCCAAGGTCCCAACTCAGAATACTATGTTATTTCTTGGCACATGTTAGCAAGGCAGCACCTCAACTTCCCCTGAACCCACAGGGTGTTCCGTTTGGGGCTTTTTAGACTCAGCTGGCTGCTTGAATGGAGAGTAGGCCAGCCTGTTCCCTGCTCTCCCCTGGTAATCCTGTGCCCCACTACAGATTGCTTAGAGCAAGCCTCTTCTCAGATCTTAGGCACAGTCTCCCCTCCTTACCTGATCACTGTTAAGTAGAAGCACCCCTGATCCCAGGACAGAAGAAAAGATGCCCAGTCTTCCTTTTTTTCTATAGCCTGCAAAGTGGCTAGTTGGTAATTTTTCCACAAAGAATTAGGTGTTAGTTTTCCTTCAGGATTTAGTTGGGAGAATCGACTAAGCTGAAGGTGTCCTTCACCAGCAAGAGTCAGCTCTAGAATTCAGGACGTTCCGTCTATTGTTTTCTCATCTATCTGTCAGGAAATGTATACTTTGGTTTTATTTTTGGCTTACTCCAAGGGGTAAGCCAGAAAGAAGCAGAAAGGATTATTTCTGATTAATAGCAGAAACTTTTTTCAAACTCAAATATATAAGCTCCCTACTCTTTTAACAGCTCTAAGCTAAGTCAAGAGCTAGGAACTGTTCATACAAATAAAAGTTTTTGAAGGGATATGTGTGTCTGTTTTGAATTCTAAAGGGGTGACTTCCTAAGGGAAACTAATTACATAGCCACCTGTTTCTGAGTCAGTCACAATACTGAGTGAATCTCATACTTCCTTTTCTACACACAGGATCACTGCTCCAAAAGTGAGGAGAGCCTCATGGGGCCAGTGAATTGGGCTTCTGCTAATGGCAAAAAACAAGAGCTGAGTATTTCTCCCCTCTTTTCGTAGTGTTAAATGTCTCTGAGTTATGGTGCTAAATATCATCAGGCATGATGTTAAGTGCACGGTAGTTTCTTTGACCCTATTCACAAAAATACCCTCATCCCTGTCCCATATCCCCATACTCCATGAACAGAAGTCACACTAAATCTTTCTAGCCGTACAACAGTGTTATTTCAGGAAAATGAAACAAGACAAAGGGAGCAAATGATCCATTACTTAGCACATTTCTGTTATGTCAAGTCGGGGCTTAAGTCCCCTTGATCCTGTGAAACCTGTTCATTCTGTAGCAAGCAGGGTTGTCCTGAGTTCCTTCGAATCCACATCTCCACGTACTTCATGTCTGTGAGGTGTGATGAGCCTCATCCTTTGCTGCCCCTTCAGTGATCTCCTTGTGGAACTCTTTGAGAACTTCAAACTGGCCAGGTCTGATGTAGATGTGTGACCGGATCTTGGTGATGGCTCTTACAGCCTCCTCTGGACTCCACTTGTGCACCTGAAGTCCAGGGTTGGGAGATGAGCAGAGAAAGAAAGGAGCAGGTATGGAGGGGTCCTTGACCTAACAACAGGTGCTAAAGGGCTCCCAGAATTACATTTCTTAAAAAACTCCATCTGGGGGGATTTAGAAGCCATGCCCCATATATGATAAATGGGGGAGCACTTTAACCCCTCAGCCAGCCAGTTCCACAGTATCAGGCAACAGGCCCGGGGACAAGTCAGTCTGTATCTAATTCTTGCTTTGTCAAACCCTGGGAAAAGAAGGCTGAACACATGAAGCTGAGGTCCTAAATTCAAGCCTGCCTGGGCCTACTAGATGCCCTGAGAGGAAGTGTTGGTTACAAGAGTTTCCTGAAAGAGTATACAGTGGATGTTTTTATACAACTTGTCACCATGGCTAGAAAAACAGGAGGGTTATCTTTGTGTCCTAAGGATAGTTATTGGTTTCATACTCAAAAGAACCAAGAAAATGGAGATTTCTAGCCTGCTGGTTCAATTCTCACTCAGCCGAAAATATCTTCCTGAGACCCTGTTTCCAGCAGAGCCCTAATAACCAAAGCTTTAGTATTGTTAAATCATATATCCACCAGTCCGGGTAACACAAACAAGGCCAGGCTGGTTATGTCCATTTCCTTTTTCCTTAAACTATCCACATGACTTAGGAAATGCTCTGAAGGGGCCAGACAGGTACCAAAAATTAGTCCAGCTGGAGCGTGTAACAGGGAATGACGGACTAGAGAGTATTTGCTTCTAAAGATGTTTAAAAGCATCCCATCTGCCCATCATGACAAATTGATAGGAAAATTCCATTGCAACCTCTGTTTCTAGAAGCCAGTGTCCAGAACTTGACCCTGAAATACGTGAAGAAACCTGAGTAGTATAGAGCTGTAAGTGATCAGCACTATTTACTAGATTTCCTGACACGCAATTTATAACAAGTATTTCTAGCCTTTTGCTGGTGTTTACATCCTTTGCAACTCCATTTTTTTGAGTGCCTCCTGTAGGTCAGTGCCTGACATACTTTCTTATTCAAGCTTCATAACACATTTAGTTTGAGGAAACTGAACGGCAGAGAGAGGAAACCACTTTTGCCCAAGGCCACACAACCGGCAAGCGGCAAAGCCAGAAGTCAGCTTATCTGCAAAGCTCAAGCGCTTTCCACCTCCCGGCAGCCTGAAACTGGGGACATGGCTCCTCCCAGCAAGGCCCGCCAGCAGACCAAGCTGCCGAAGATTCTGGAGATGTGCTGTGAATGGGACCCGAAGACCTTTCCTACCTGAATCAGATATGCTGCCACCATAGTGGCACTTCTGGAGCGCCCAGCCTTACAATGCACGTAGACGGACTGGCCCAGCGACTGGTATTTGAGAGCAAACCGGACTCCTTTCCGGAGGTTAACCAAGGTTGGGATTCCAGTCATGTCTACTGTGCTGAGCCGCAGCTGCTCAACTCCTACTTTCTTCCACTCCTGGAACCAGGTCCACCAACATAAAAAAGAGAATGAGAAAAGCCTGATGTGAGTGGTATGCAGATGGGCTCCCAAGACGGAGCGAAGCAACAGGACGCTTCAGGCTTTACTACAACTTGAATAAACTGTTTACCGTTTTCTGAACAAGAAACTTCTTACAGAAAAGAAATGTCTTTAAGATGGCTCAGCTACATGGTTGGTCTTCCACCAAACAGCTGTGCTGCCGAGGTAGAATTATGTCCGAGATTTAAAGTGTTCTTAGGGGCGGGCCCACTGGCGCAGCAGTTAAGTTCGCACTCTCCGCTTCAGTGGCCCAGGGTTCGCCGCTTGGGATCCCGGTCCCGACCTACACACTGCTCATCAAGCCACGCTGTGGCAGGCGTCACACATATGAAGTAGAGGAAGATGGGCATGGATGTTAGCTCAGTGCCAGTCTTCCTCAGCAAAAAGAGGAGGATTGGCAGCAGATGTTAGCTCAGGGCTAATCTTCCTCAAAAAAATAAAAAATAAAATACAAAACGTAAGTGTTCTTTTTCTTTTTTAAAGATTTTATTTTTCTCCTTTTTCTCCCCAAAGCCCCCCGGTACATAGTTGTATATTTCGTTGTGGGTCCTTCTAGTTGTGGCATGTGGGACGCTGCCTCAGCGTGGTCTGATGAGCAGTGCCATGTCCGCGCCCAGGATTCGAACCAATGAAACACTGGGCCGCCTGCAGCGGAGCGCGCGAACTTAACCACTCGGCCACGGGGCCAGCCCCAATAAGTAAGTGTTCTTAAAGTACACTTTGGTATTTGAATCTTTAGCTGCAAAATATTAGTTGTATAAAATTCATCTGGGGCCAGCCCCGTGGCCGAGTGGTTAAGTTCATGCGCTCTGCTTCGGCGGCCCAGGGTTTTGTGGGTTCGAATCCTGGGTGCGGACAGGGCACCGCTCATCAAGCCATGCTAAGGTGGCGTCCCACATGCCACAACTAGAAGGACCCACAACTAAAAATATACAACTGTGTACCAGGGGGCTTTGGAGAGAAAAACGAAAAATAAAAAATAAAATCTTTAAAATTCATCTACAAAAGTTGTGTAATTGTTTTTGCATAATCTTGGGACCTATGCAGTGATGCAGCTGCAAGCTTGGGCTACCATATTTTGCAAGAGCTTTCTTTTCCTCTATCCAAGGTCTCCTCTTTTTTATCACTTTTTTTTTTTGAGAGGTAGAAAATAAAGTTATCCTTTTTTTTTAAAGATTTTATTTTTTCTTTTTCTCCCCAAAGCCCCCCAGTACATAGTTGCATATTTTTAGTTGTGGGTCCTAGTTGTGGCATGTGGGATGCCACCTCAGCATGGCTTGATGAGCGGTGCCATGTCCACACCCAGGATCCGAACCAGCGAAACCCTGGGCCGCCGAAGGGAAGCGTGCGAACTTAACCACTCAGCCACGGGGCTGGCCCCAAAGTTATTCTTTTATTTTTTTTGTTTCTGTTTTTTTTTTTCCTTTTTCTCCCCAAAGCCCCCAGGTACATAGTTATATATTCTTAGTTGTGGGTCCTTCTAGTTGTGGTATGTGGGACACTGCCTCAGCGTGGCTCAATGAGCGGTGCCATGTCCGTGCCCAGGATTCAAACCAACGAAACCCTGGGCCGCCTGCATCGGAGCGCACGAGCTAAACCACTCAGCCATGGGGCTGGCCCCCTGTTTTTATTTTTTTAATTATTATTTTTGTCTTTTTCGTTCTCCCCAAAGCCCGAGTACATAGTTGAATATCCTAGTTACAAGTCCTTCTAGTTGTGGCATGTGGGACGCTGCCCCAGCATGGCTTAATGAGCAGTGCTAGGTCTGCACTCAGGATCCAAACTGGGGAAACCCTGGGCCTCCAAAGCGTAGTGCGCGAACTTAACCACTCAGCCACGGCCCCTAAAGTTATCATTTTTAAAATTAAAACAACGCACCTACCTTTGTTAGTGCAATACTATCACTTAAGAAGGAGAAGAAAAGAATAAGAAGAGAAAGGCCTCTGGTAAATGGGTAACATTTTGCTGTAAGACTTCAGATGGGTTCCAGCTACTCTTAGTATTAATCTCTTTAGCTGGAACCAGAGATTTTATGACTCTCAAGGTCAATATTTTATACTGCTCATGAAATTAACAAAAAGCAGCAGTTTTGCAGCACCTGGCTTATGCATCAATTACACCAGAAACACCAGGGGAGCTTGCTAAATATACTCAGATTCCTAGGCTCCACCCTAAAGTTCCCGAGTCAGAATCTGTGGGGCTTGTACCTAGGAATCTGCTATTTTTAACAAGACTGCCAGATCATTCTTAGGCATATTAAAATGTGGAACCACTGCCTTGGAGATTTCTTGTCTCTAGGCTAGTGGGATAACATAGCCCCATGGGACCAATGTCAGTGCCTCACACCCAGAGACCAAGCGCTTTGTGAGTCCTCTTACTCCACAGGGCTGACCACACTAAGGAATACTTACCATTTTGCCTAGTAACTTCCTGAGGCCTTGTGGCAAAGTGCTTTGGGACATCCAAAGAACTGTTATCCACTCCTTAAAAATGTGTGCCATCACGAATCAATGTATTTTAAATTTTTAAATGTGTCGCAAATATTTTTAAGATTCCCAAAAATCTACTGATTGAAATAACAGCATCTTCATCAGGCTATATCAGTAAACAAGAAAGATAACTGTGTAGTGTTAATAGATAGACAATATAAAGACAGGGCAATGTCTAATAACCATTGTGGAGAGCTCCACAAGCAAGCATTCACATTTCATGAAAATTATGTTTTAGGCCTGAACTTTATATGACAGTGCTTATAAGTTCCACTATATCCCTAACATATGAATAAAAATTCCCTCATATCAGAGCCAAATGAACCCCATGCAGTTTTTCAACGGGTCGTTTTATGATAAATTTACTGGGGAGGGGGAGTGGGGGAGGGGAGCTTTTCTTACAGTTTATAGGGCCTTCATCTTGAACGCCCCAAGCAGTGCCTGATCCATACTTAGTGCTCAGTAAGTGTTGAATGAATGAAATCAGCAAGCCTTTCAATTTTGGTTACCGATTTAAGTTACCGAAACTAAGAATACCTTTGTGCACAAAGGAGTCATCAAGACTTTGTCAACTCTACTTTTAAACGCCTCTCACATCAGTTTCTACCTCCAGCCGCAGCCATTTAAGCTTGGAGGACCAGATCCCCCTCCTGAGGAAGCACACAAGCCCGGACACCTGTCTCTAGGGCACGGTCACCTGCTGCGCCCCCTCCCGCCCAACCTCCTCCGGTTCAGCCGAGCCCTGGGCGGCGGGGGCGAGCCCCGGCCCCTCACCTTGGCGGAGTTGCACAGGAACCTCGTCTCATACTCCTCGTTCATGGTGATCACCCCGCGCACGTTCTCGTCCTGGACCAGCTGCCGAGGCAAAGAGGGGGCTCAGAAAGGGCCGCCGGGCCGGGCCGGCGCTCTCCCGGCTCCCAGGCCCGGCCCGCTCACCCGGCGCGTCATGCTCCGCAGCGGCAGCGCGCCCAGCAGCACGGTGGCGTCGATGCGGTGGTACCAGTCGCGGTGCGCGCGGCCCGGCATCTTCTCGAGAAACACGGTGTACAGCAGCGTCGGGTAGAAGAGCACCCGGGCCAGGCCAGCCTCCAGGAACGCGCCGGCCGCCATCCTGCGCCCCCGGAGCTGGCGGAGCGGCGACCTGTCCGCCCCGGAGTTCGCGGCCCGCGGCCACGAGGAGAACCCGGACGGCGGCGAGCGCTGCGAGGTGGCGGCGGCGTCCGGCGCGGACGCCGAGACCTGGGGCCCTGCCCCCCCGCACGCCGCGGGACGGTCTGGGGCCCCCCCCCGGCGGGGACCATGGCTCAGGAGGAGGGGCCGCCGGCCTCGGGGGAGGGACCAGGGATTCCTAGGCGCGAAACTGAGTCCCCGCCGAGGGAGGGCGCGTCTTAGGTCAGAGGCCTGTGACTTAAGGCGTGTCCAACTGTGGCCCCTGCCTGTGGCCGGCGACCCCCCCCCCGAGGGAGGGGGCTGCGACCCCAAATGAGGGGGGCTCTGACCCCTGCGTGTGGAAATGACCTAGGCCGAGGGAGGCGGGGCCCTGTCCCTGGCCGGTGGGCCTGTGACACTCTTCAACCCCCGACCAAAGGGAGGGGCCTGTGATCCCAGGTGAGGATGTGACCCCATCAAAGAGACAAGACCAGGAAGAGACTCTGGTAGGGGTAGCCCTGAGCGGAGAGTGGAAGGGGCTTTGCTCTTTTAAGTAGAGGGGCTACCTTGGTCGAGAGGGGCTGGTCCTGGGCAAACAGGGGACCTGGGTCTATATGGCCCTTGCCACAGCCCCATCCGCCTGAATTCATGGCTCGCTCCTGACCAAGCCACAGTGTATATACTTATTGTGACAAATAAATAAATATAATATCTATAATATATTGTGAAAATATATCATTAAGAAAAATATTATAAGTTTAAATATAAAACCCACAACCTACAGGAAGTAAGAGGAATGGTTGTAATACTGGTTATTTGCATTTAAGCCTCTGAAACATGCATCTGGTGCTCTTAAGAAAGGTTTCTTTTCTCCTTATAAAAGTAATACATACTCAGAACAACTGGAAAATCCAGGAAAGTAGAATATACTTTACTCACCCATAACCTTACTACCTCAAATACATTGATTTATTTCCTCCAATTTTTTTCGTTTCTGCTTTATCTCCCCAAACCCTGCCCCCCGCCCCCCACATAGTTGTATATCTTAGTTGCAGGTCCTTCTAGTTGTGGGATCCTCCAATTTTCTATGTGTACCATTTTAAAAAATGTTTATAACAGCTTTATTGATATAATTCACATACCATAGAATTCACCCATTTCCAGCATACAGTTCAATGGTTTTTAGTATTCACAGAGTTGTGCAACCATCACCACGATTGATTTTAGAACATTTTCATCATCCACCCCTCCAAAAAAACCCCATACTCATTAGTAGTCACTCCCTATTTCCTCCCAGCCCCCCAGCCCTAGACAACCACTAATTTACTTTCTGTTTCTGTGGATTTGCCTGTTCTGGATATTTCAAAGAAATGTAATCATACAATATTGTCTTTGTGTCTGACTTCTTTTACTTAGCATGTTTTCAAGGTTCATCCATGTAGCATGTATCAGTATTGTATTTCTTTTTTTGCCAAATAATATTCCACTGTGCGGATATACCACGTTTTATTTCTCCACTTATCAATTGATGGAAATTTGGGTTGTTTCCACTTTTTGGCTCTTTTGAATAATGCTGATGTGGACATTCATATACACGTTTTTGTGTGGACATATCTTTTCATTCCTCTTGGATATCTGCCAAAGAGTGGAATTATGGGGTCATAGGGTGACACTATGTGGTCTGTGTGTACCATTTTAAAAAATCATTGTAATCATGTCAATCAAATTTTGTATCGCAATTTGTGATACAAAAAATGTTGTGCTATAAGCACTTTTGATATTTTTATATTGCCTTTATCATTTATAATGAACCTAATTACTACACCATGATGTGACCATTTTCCTGTTATTAGACATTCAGGATATTTCCAAATTTTCGTTATTATAAAATATTTCCAGCATGAAAATTTTTTGGTATATTTACTTATTTTCAGTGTTTAGAATTACTACATTAGGATGGGTTCCTAAAAGTGAAATTACTGTGTCAAAGGCTCATTTACAATTTTTGCTTTATGGAAAGTATATAACCTGAAAATTTCCATCCTTACCCCCAAACCCACTCTTCAGAAATACAGATTTTTACACACATATTGTTCCAACATTTTGTGATGAACATTTTCATAATAAAATAAATGAAAACTGAATAAATTGAACAGGAAAAACCCATATAGCCACCATCTAAATTCTACAATTAACATTTTATTGTATGTTTTATCACATTCACCCATTAATCCATCCTATTTTTGATACATTTAAAATATACATATTTTATAAAAATGCACTCATCCTGTATTCACTGTTCTGTAATCTGCTTTTTTCTCTCAACAATATAAGTATTATGCCATGTCAGTATAGACAGGTGTACATTTATTTTTTTAAGAGTTACATAGTATTCCAATGTATGGATTTCAATTCAATTCAAAAATATTTATTGAGTGGCCTGTGTAGTCCAGACGATATTCCAGCACTTGGAACATGTCAGTGAACAGTATCGACGAAGACCTCTGCCCTCTCTTGCCTTTTCTGTATGAACTGTATTTCAGGATAACCAATATCCGAGGTTGGTGAGGAAAAGTTCTTCTTTACAGCAGATTTCCTATTAATAAATCTGGAAGGAATAATAAAATTAGAAACTCAGTATTTTGCATTCCAGCTAATAAATGTGGAAGGAATGATAGAATTAGAAACTCTGCATTTTGCAATCCTTAGTGAAATAATTGATCCAGTCAATGGTCGGTCATTAATGGATAAAAGCATTCGATGAAACACTGATAGGAAACCTTACCATAGAAAGATCAGGCTGAGGCCACCGGAAACAATGATTAATTTCCAAATTGCTAAAAACAGGACAACCTGACATGATAGGCCTCCAGATGTGATGCAGTGTGATGCACCAAACTCAGAAAAGTCAAATCTGAATTTAACCAGGCCTCAAGAGCTCACGTTCATTCACAGGAAATATAGGAGACAGAGGGATAAGTTACATGTCATCATGGGGGAGCAACAGACAAATCCAGACTGTGGGACATTCTACAGAAACAACTGACTCAGTTTATGCAACAAGTCAAAAGCAGGGAAAAAAAAAAGAATGGGAGAGCAGCTGCCTCAGACCAGGAGTCCTAGAGGCGTGACAATCCGAAGTAACATGCAAACCATTTGGATCCTGATTCAAATGAATCAGCTATTCAAAGTCATTTTTTGAAACAATTGGAGACATTTGATTATGGATTGAAATAATTCTAAAGAATTATTGTTAATTTTGTTAGTGTGGTCATGGCATTGTTGCTATGTAAGGAAATGTAATATAAATTTACTTGTGCTTACTATAAAGTATGCAGACATAAATGACATGTGGAATTTGCCTCAAAATACTGTACCAAGAAAAAAAGACAGATTAGACAAATACGGCAAAATATTAATCATTGTTGAATCTGACTAATGTTCTACGGGGATTCATTATGCCCATCTGCCTTCTTTTTAAAAGATATTTTCGTAATAAAAATTAAAAATAATATGGTTTCTCCCACATGAATATATGATTAATAAAAATGGTAAATACAGCAGTCTTTTATGACTTTTTCATTAAAGATTCAACTACATTGTTTTGTGTAGATATTGTTCAGTAATTTTTGCTGCTCTCTAATAATCTATTACATGTTATATCATCATTTATTTACCCAGTCTTCTGTGGTGGAAATTTAGATTCGTTCCTGTTTTTATCAATTAAGATTTTATGCAGTCAAATCTTTTATTGTTATTCCCCTCACCTCTGGTTTTACTTTGTAGTTTCTGATTATAATAGTAACAGATGCGGGGCCTGCCTGGTGGCTCAGCGGTTAAGTGCACACGTTCTGCTTCGGTGGCCCAGGGTTCGCCAATTCGGATGCCGGGTGTGGACATGGCACTGCTTGGCAAAAGCCATGCTATGGTAGGTGTCCCACATATAAAATAGAGGAAGATGGGCACGGATGTTAGCTCAGGGCCAGTCTTCCTCAGCAAAAAGAGGAGGATTGGTAGCAGTTAGTTCAGGGCTAATCTCCGCCCCCCCCAAAAAAAGTTACAGAAGCTTGTTGTAAAAAATGCAAGTACTTCAAAATTATATAGTGTAAAAAGTGAAGGTCTCTTATAATCTTACCTCCAGAGATAATCGCTATCAGAATTAGGGGCATATTCCCCTAGGGGTTTTTTTCTTTTAGAGACTGTTAATTATCCATCAAAATTCTTTATCTACTTCTTCTATAGTATCTGAGCAGCCATATGCTCAATGTTCCTTATAGTTAGAGGTGACATAGGACTCAGTTATCTCCAATGGAATGTAAGTGGAAGTGATGTGTGAAGACATCAGAGGACCAGAGGACCTGGTTCATAATCCTCCATGAATCTCCTCCATACTCTTTTTCTCTTCTGTGGGCTGGAATGGTGATGAGGATAGCTGGATTCATCCGAGCAGAAACGAGTTACAGATGGCAGAGTCCCCATTAATCAGGGTCACTAAATAATCACTTAGAGTACAGGCTACCTCTCTTCGTCCTCCCACTAACTAGGAACATCTACCCTATTCTGTTAAGGGAGAGAGAACTAAACTTCCATTTTATTTCAGCTAATTATTTTTTTTAAAATTTTTTCTCCTTCTTTCCCCCAAAGCCCCCCAGTACATAGTTGCATATTTTAGTTGTGGGTCCTTCTAGTTGTGGCATGTGGGATGCCGCCTCAGCATGGCTTGATGAGTGGTGCTGGGCCGCACCCAGGATCCGAACCCACAAAACCCTGGGCCGCCGAAGTGGAGCGCGCGAACTTAACCACTCAGCCACAAGTCAGCCCCTCAGCTAATTATTTTAGGTCTGATTGTTATATTAGTTTTAACCTATCCTAACTCATATATGTGCATTAGTCAGTTGCGATGTGAGGCCCAACTTTTTTGTGTGTGTAAAACATACATACTATAAAATATGCCATCCTAGCCGTTTTAAGTGTACCGTTAGTTCATTGGCATGAAGTACATTCACATAGTTGTTAAACCATCACCGTCAAGCATCTCCAGAACTTTTTTCACCTTTGTAAACTGAAATTCTGTACCCATTAAACAAACAACTTCCCAGCCTCCCCTCCCTGAAGCCGTTCTCCTTTCCACCTCGATGACCTTGACCACTCTAGGTACCTCGTATAAGTGGAATCATACAGTATTTGTCCTTTTGTGACTTACTTTATTTAGCATTAAGTTCTCAAGTTTCATTCATGTTGCAGCAGGGGTCAGAACTTCCTTCCTTTTTAATGCTGAATAATATTCCATTGTATGTATATACCACGTTGTGTTTACCCATTCATCGACTGATGAACACTTGAGCTGTGAAACTCAACTCTTTGTTAGCCTAGGCAAAAGGATGATCTACTGACTTATATAACATGCCTCGGGAAGGGCAAGCGGGCAGATGACGACAGACGCCAGGGGAGCCGGGGATTCAAATGCTGCCAGAACGTTTTTGTCTCTCACCATTCCTTCCTACGCCCAAGTCTCGCCACATTTCCCTCCTACAAGGGACTACATCTCTTCTCTTAGTTGTTAACAAGGAAGAATTGACATGTATACACATATATATGTATCTGTCTTTTTCTTAAAAGCAACAGTGAGAATTTTTTAACTTGCTTTTTGACACTTAACCATGTATTTTGAGCATCTTTCCATGTATATATATATATTTTTTTTAAATTATATATATATTTTCCTAATAGCTTTCGATATGCTAACAAGTAATTGTACCATCATTTCTTCAACTATTTCCCTATTGATGGATAGAGAACCCAACTAGGTAACTTCTATTTTTTGCTTGTTTTTTTTTTACCAATAACAAATATAGTCAGTTCCATAAGGGCAGAGACCTTGTCTGTCTTATTCATGCCTATAGCCGCATTGTCTAGCCCAGTGCCTGACATAGTTGGCATTCAGTAAGTACTAGTTGCTGAATCAAAGAATGGTGTGGAAAATGCCCTTGTACATGCTTCGCCCACTTGTGCTTCTGAAGGAAACATTTCTAGAAATACAATTGCTATATTAAAGGATATGAGCATCTTTTTAAGAGGGTCATGGAAAATTTTTTATAGCTTTGTTGAGTATAATTGACATACACTAAACTATCCATATTTAAAGTATACACTTTAATACATTTTGACATATGTGTATACTTGTGAAACGATCACCACAATGAAGATAATGGAACATATCCATCACCCCCAAAAGTTTTCTCATGCCCCTTTGTAACCCCTTCCTGCCCCACCTCTTTCCTCCCACACCCCACCACCCCTAGCAACCGCCAATTTACTATAGATTAATTAGCATTTTCTAAAATTTTATTTATTTATTTTTTAAGATTTTTTTCTCCCAAAGCCCCCTGGTACATAGTTGCGTATTTGTAGTCGTGGGTCCTTCTAATTGTGGCATGTGGGATGCCACCTCAGCATGGCTTGATGAGCGGTGCCATGTCCGTGCCCAGGATTAGAAGTGGCAAAACCCTGTGCCCCCGAAGCAGAGTACGTGAACTTAACCACTCGACCATGGGAGCAGCCCCTAAAAAGTTATTTATTTAGTTAGTTAGTTATTTTTGAGGAAGATTAGCCCTGAGCTAACATCTGCTGCCAATCCTCTCCTTTTTTTTTTTTTTCGCTTAGGAAGATTGGCCCTGAGCTAACATCTGTGCTCATCTTCCTCTACTTTATGTGTGGGATGCCTGCCACAGCATGGCTTGATGAGCAATGTGTAGGTCTGTGTCCAGGATCTGAACTGGCAAACCCCAGGCCGCCAAAGCAGAGCACGCAGACTTAACCACTGCACTACCAGGCCAGCCCCTAGAATTTTATATACAAGATGTGAATATTTTTCACTTTAATGACTATTATTAAATTTCCCTCCAATATGGCTATATCTGTATTCATTGAGAGTACCTGTTTCTCACAACTTTATCAACCTTCAATATTTAATTTCCCAATCTGACGGTAAAAAAAAAAAAAAACAAAAAAAAACCCACCTTGTTTTAATTTGAATATCTTTAAGTATTTGTGAGCTGAGATTGACCATCTTAAGTTAATTGGGCATTCATATTCTTCCTATGAATTTCATGTTCATTTCCTTTGCCCATTTGTCTAACGGGTTGTTTGCTGTTATTCTTCCTGGCTACAGACAGTGCACAAACTCTGAGTGTCCAGCTTGATAAATTTTACATATCTAGACACTCCTGCGACTAGCACCCAGACTAAGACAGAAAACATTCCAATACTCCCAAAAGCTCCCTCGTGCTCCCCCTGGTCAAAAGTCAATCCCTTCTCCCTCACAAAAGTAACCTTGATTCTGACTTTTCTTACAATTTTTGCCTGTTCTCAGACTTAATTAAATAGGCTTATGCAATATATGCTGTTTTTCTTCTAGCTTGTTTTGCTCAATATTGTGTCTGTGCAATTCTTCCATGTTGTTACATGTAGTAGCAATTTGTTCCTTTTCATTGCTATCCAAGTAGTCCATTATAAGTATGTTCCATAATTTATCTACCATTTCCAGTTTAGGCTATTATTATTATTTTTTTTTTGAGGAAGATTAGCCCTGAGCTAACATCTGCTGCCAATCCTCCTCTTTTTGCTGAGGAAGACTGGCCCTGAGCTAACATCCATGCCCATCTTGCTCTACTTTATATGTGGGATGCCTACCACAGCATGGTGTGCCAAGCGGTGCCATGTCCGCACCGGGGATCTGAACCAGTGAACCCCAGGCCGCTGAGAAACGGAACGTGTACACTTAACTGCTGCACCATGGGGCCGGCCCCATAGGCTACTATTAATAAAAGTGCTACAAACCATTCTTTCGGTGGAAATAAGTACTCATTTCTATTGGGAACAGAATTGCCACATCATAGGGTATCAGTCCATTTAGTTGTTTGTCGTTAGTGCATATGAAGTCTTCCTAAGTGGGTGTATCAATTTTCATTCCTACCAACAAGTTCAAAAAAAAGGCTCAACTTCAAATCTTGGTATAGAAAAGATGGTCTTTTAAAATGTGATGGATCGCGTGGATATCCACATGAAAGAAAAAGAAAAGAAATTTGACCCCTCTCTCATACCAGACACAAAAATTAGAGATGGATCATAGATCTAAATGTGAAAGATTAAAACAATAAAGGAGAAAATTTTCAAGACCTGGGTAAACAAAGATTTCCTAAATAGAACTCAGAAATGACCAACCATAAAATAAGGACCAATAAATAGGACCTTATTAAAATTAAAAATGTTTGTTCATCAAACTACTAAGAGGGTAAAGGCAAGCCAAAGACTGGGAGAAGATATATACATAATCTGACAAGGAACCTGTATTCAAAAATATATAAAGAACTCCTGCAAAGCAAAAAAAAAGAGAGAGAGAGAGAGAGAAAGAGAAAGGCTTGAGCAGGTAATTCATAAAATATCCAAAGGGTCAATAAGCCTTAAATATGTAAAGTTTCTCAACATCATTAGCCATGAAGGAAACAAAAATTTAAACCAAAATAAAGTACCACTACACTCCTACCGGAATGACTCAAATTAAAAGGACTGATAATACCAAGTGGTGGTGAGGATGCAGAGCACTATTAATATTTTAATAAATATTCTCTCTGGTTTTGTTTCTCTTTCTCTCAAGAAACACACTCTCTAACAAAGGTGGGATCATATTGTACCTGTTAAATTGTTACCTGCTTTATTCACTAAGCATGTATTATGAACATTTGCCCACAATTAAATATTTTTCTGTATCATTATTTGAAAATTATATATAATATTCTAGGTTCTAGGTATACCATACTTTTTTTTTTTAAAGATTGGCACCTGAGCTAACAACTGTCGCCAATCTTTTTTTTTTCTTTCTGGTTTCTCTCCCCAAATTCCCTTGGTACATAGTTGCATATCCTAGTTGCAGGTCCTTCTAGTTGTGGCATTATACCATACTTCTTTTTTAGGGAAAGAGCTAACATCCGTTGCCAATCTTCCTCTTTTTTTTTCCTCTCCAAAGCCCCGGTGCGTGGTTGTATATCCTAGTTATAAGTACTTCTAGTTATTCTCTGTGAGCCACCACCACAGCATGGCAACTGACAGATGCGTGGTCTGGTTCTGTAACCAGGAAGCGAACCCAGGCCACGGAATTGGTGAAATGGCCAGACATTGACCACTACGCCATCAGGGCCGGCTCTACCATACTTTTTTTCATCAACCTCTTTTTGTATCTAATTTTATGCTGTTTCAACACTGGTATGATCCATATACATCAGTACATCTCTGCACTTATCCATGATTATTTCCTTAAGATAAGTTCCTAGAAAGGTATGTAAAATTTCAAATTCTCCAGACAGACTATCTGAATTTTACTCCCACCAGCACTTGGAGAGGCTGTGTTTCCCTGCATTCTTGTTAACATTGGCTCTGTTTAAAAATAAGTCTTCATAATTTGGAAAGCAAAAAATGAAACAGGAAGCTTCTCATACTTGTTTACATCTTACATCAGGCTTTTACTGTTTAGTATTTTATCTATGCTTTGAGGCCCTTCGAAGTCATAAGAGCCCATTCGTGTTCTTCATATAATTGCTCTTCCTTCCAGTTGGGGCTAATGGCTTGCGGCCTTCCTTGGTCACTAGAAGCAAGGGATACTAGTACCCTGCGAGGAGTGGCAGCCCCTCTCTGCCCATGGGAGCCCTAATTCAAGGGGCAGAGAAAATAGGGAAAAGTTTCTGGTTGTCCTTCAAGAAATATCTGTTGAGCCAGACACTGTGCAAAGCACTGGACAGACAAGAGAATAACCAGACAGGGGTGTTCCCTGCTTGCATTTAGCTCAAGGAAGCTTCTGAAGGCTAAGCAATTCATTCTCTTTTCTCATTCTCAGCACCTAACATGCCTATTCATTAATTCAACAATATTTATTGATGGGGGGATGGGATCAAGGGGGTCACAAGGCACAGACTTTCAGTTCTAAGATAAACAAGTACTAGGGATGTAATGTACAGCACGATGACTGCTGTGTGGTGTATTTACAAGTTGTTAAGAGAGAAGATCCTGAGAGTTCTCATCACAAGGAGAAAAACCACTTTTTTCTTTTTCTTTTTTTGTATTTATATGAGACGATGTTAATTAAACTTATTGTGGTAATCATTTCACAATATACGGAAGTCAAATTAAAAAAATTATATTTATTGAGGACCTACTATGGGTTAGGCATTATTCTAGGCCCTGAGGATATAAAACAGACAAAATCTCTATCCTCATAGAGTTTACCTTCTGGTGGGAAAGACTACAAATAAAATAAGTAAAGTATGAAGTACAAAATACATTATGCTAGGTGGTGATAAGTGTTTTGGATAAAAACAAAGCGGGAAAGGGGAATTGGAAGCATGAGTGTATGTATGTGTAATTTTAAATAGAGTGGTCAGGAAAGGCCCAACTGAGAAGGTGACATTTGAGTAAAGACCAGAAGGAGATGAGGAAGCCAGCCACATACGTATCTGGAAGCTTCTATGGCATACAAAAGAATGAGGCAGATTCTCTGTTTAAAAAGTTTCCACAACCTATGGCAGCTGAGAGACAAATATAAAATTAATTGTGGTAATGTAGGTGACAACATTCTATAAGCTATAATGATCTATAAAAATAGGATGTTTTCAGTAAATTACACATGAAACTATTAACAAGAACAGGATCATATATCAACATTATAAATGTATATAAAATGATAAACTATGCAGTACAATTAGGGAAGATGATAGTGTACAATTTAGGGGTTAATTGTTCTGATCTATATGGGACCAGAAAAACTGTGGTTAGTTTTTTTTCCCCCCAAGGGGGAAAGAAGTGCTTCCAACACATGGGAAAACCCTTGAGGCTTCTGCTTGGGAGTCCACTTATTTTTCTGCGGCAAGGGAGGGTATAATCAGTATTTGTGGGTATAAGAATTATTTGCTCTGGGAAGCCAGATGATGTTACAGAGAAATCATTTGCAAACCCATGAGTTATTTGCATGTTGCTGGGGCCAAAAGTTCCCAGAACTAAGTTTTTTTCCTCTGTCTGCATTTCACTGTCCCACAAAGTGTAGAACCTGCCCAATAAACGACGTTGGCCTATTTAAAAAACAAACAAACTACTATACTGTTTGCATTCCACCTGGATGCTGAGATTCCTGAGTCGCTCTGAAGGAGGTCTTTAGGGACCTAACCTGGGTTGTTTAAAATTTTTTTTTTGTGGGAGAAGCAGGGCTGGGCAAGCAGTTCTTAACCCTTATGAGCTCCCTAAGCATTGCAGGGATTTTTGCAAGGTTGTGCGTTCACACAGCGCATCGTCCTACCAGAAAGCACTCCCTTAACTCTGAAAGCTGGCAATGCACCCACATTCGGCGTTTCAGCAAAGAAGGAAGAAGGCCTAGATCCTGTTGCTTGTCTGCTGGGGCAGAAAGGAGGGTGTGTCATGTGCCCAGCGCTAGCCAAGCACCATCGCATTCACTCCTTCATTCATTCCTCAAATATTTTATTATGCGCATATTCCGTGCCAAGCAGAGGTCCTTGAGCACGAGGTCATTCAGAACTCCCGTGGCTGCGCTCCGCAGGGCCCAGAACTTCAGATTTGCAGACTGAGCTCTTCCCACCCTTCCCTCCAGTGGAGCGCCGAGACAAAGAGAGGCGCCCCTGCCGCTCCCTGGGCTGAGGGTTCCGCCCGCCGCCCCGGGGGCTTCGGCGCGGCTGCTTCTCCACTCCCCAGCCCGAGGGGGCGCTGCAGCGCCGCGCGCTCCGCCCGCCCCTGCGCGGCGCTCCGCTCCACTCGGCGCTGCGGGCGGCCCCGCGGTGGTACGTTCCCCCTCGCCGCCTCCCCCTCCTCCTCGGCCCTCCCCGCCGGTGGTAGGTGCCGGAAGTGCCGCCATTTTGGGGTGTTCTGCTCTGGCGGCAGCGGCGGCGGCGGCGGCGGTGGGACGCGAAGGCTCCCCCGGGACTCGGCCTCAGCAGCGAGGCGGCGGCGGCGGCTGCGGAGGCGCAGGCAGCAGCTGAGGCAGCGGCGGGCTCAGGTGCAGCCGCTGGTGAGTGCGGCGGCCGCGGGATAACGGGCCGCGGGCGGACGGGCGGGCGGGAGCGAGGGAGGGAAGGGAGGCAGGAGGGAGGCGCCGCGGGGCGGGTCCGGTCCGGGCGGCCGCGGGTCACAGGGCCCTCCGGGCGCGGCCGCTCCCCATTCCCCGCGCCCCCGGGGCAGCTCCGCGACCTCCTCCCTCGTGTCGGGGTCCCCCGCTCTCCGGGTCCCGCCGCGCTCGCCCGGCGCGTGCCCCCGCGCCCCGGGAGACCCGCCCTCCTCGTGGCCTTGCCCCCTCTGCCCGCGCCCTTTGCCTTCTGTCTCCGGGCCCAGAGGGCTTCGTTTCCTGCCCCGGGGTAGCTCCGTGCCAGACCCAGCCTGCCCTCCCCGGACACCCCTTCCCTGCTCCTGTCGCCCCACGTGTTTCCAGCGCCCACCCCGGGGGGCGCCCAGGACCCCCGCTTCTGGAGGGCAGCGCTTCCCCGCGGGAGCCTCGAGAGCCCCCCGTCCCTCGCCCCAGATCCGCTCTGGCCTTGGCTCGCCCTCCCCCCGCATCAGGTGCTCACCCAGTCGTGGCCTAGTAGCTGGGCTGGAAACTCGCCCCGAGAGCACATTGACGAGCTCTCTTCGCAGGGGACCTGGCTTTGCCTTGAAAGCCGGTGGTTTCTCGGTTGTGGTCCTTGGGACAGGATGTTGTTTTAATTCTCTGAGATGATTGCACAGGCTCCAAGGAGCTTCTCGTTGGTTTAGGCTCATCCCCATAGTTGAGGGGAAGGTGGTGAGATTTAGGTCGGAGCCTGTTTAAGCAAAATGGAATCTTTTTTCTCATCAGCGGAGTTAATCCTGTGCTGTTATTACCCTGGAGTAGAAAGGCTGTCCAACAGTTTTAAGTAGCGAGACTGCTTCGTAGTGTCTGCAGCGTAAAGAGGTTACAGATACCCGATGAATCCTTTATAGGAGCTTCACCTTTTAAAGGTCTTTTCGCCGCCTTTGATTCTCTGGATTGGAGCGGCTTTCATTGCATTCTTTCCCCTTTTCCTCAAGTGTCGGGTGGGCTCTTTTTCCACCAGTGTGGCATCCCTCCGAGTGCTATGCAAGTTTGTTTCTCCTTAAATCTTTTGTGAGGGAGAAGGCGTCTCCACTTAGAATCACCCAGGGTTCTTTCTGTTTTAACATTAATGTGTCCCCCTTGGAAGATCGTGGCGTTACCACGGCGTGCATCAAGTCTTGCTAGAGCTCCCCCCCCCCCCCATGCCGGGTTTTATGTTCTCCTGGCTTTACTTACGGTGTGTGGTTTCTGCTCCTGAGTTAGCCAGGACTGAAGCATTGCTGTTGGTAAAGCAAAGCTGGAGCTTTCAGCTGTTGCTTTAACCAGGGTTTATGGTTCCCCCAGTGGTTCTTTCCTCTCCACTGTCCACCACCTGTTTCCATTAAGAATGGCGCTCGGCCCAGAGCATCGGTCTCAACTTCTCTCCAACCATTCATTCTTGCCCATGGGGCTTTCTGCTCCTACGACAGTATCTAGACTTAAAACCCATTAGCAGGTGGCGCTGTTGGAGATAGACTTATCTTTTCCAGCCCCTTTTCTGGTGAGGAAAACTGAGGGCCCCCAGAGGTTAAGTGACTTACTTGCCCAAGGGTACATACCAAGTGCTCCTAAAGCAGTCTCAAAACAGACTTTTTTTTTTTTTTTTTAACAATTCTATGAATTCTATTGCAAAGTGCCCTTTAAGGGGTGAGGAAATGGAAAGAGCCCTAGGCTTGAAGTTCAAAGGCCTGGATTGTAATCCTTGCTCTGTCGGTTACTAGCTATACTACCGTGGCTGAGTCACTCAACCGTTCTGAGCCTCAGTTCCTTCTCACCTGCGAAATGGAGGGAGTAGTGTCTGTCTTACATGGTGCTAATTCAGCTTCAGTGTAGTAACTTGTGACAATGCTGGTGGTAGAGGAGGCAGACGGTGAAATCTGGAGCCAGAAGGATGTTTATTTTCCTAAAGATTTCCACTTATTTTTCTTGTTACAGAAGTTACAGATTCATTATAAAAAATACAGATAAACCAGAAAGGAGGAAACTCACCCTCAGTCCCACCACTCAGAGGTGATTGTTAATCTTTGATCTTTATCATCCTTTTTATATGCTACAGAAATGTTTATTATTTTATGTTTTTAAGATTTAATGATATATAGTAGGCACAGTTTAAAGACCACGTTTTAAATGGTGCCGTATCTTTTATTTTTTTTTTGAGGAAGATTAGCCCTGAGTTAACTATTGCCAATCTTCCTCTTTTGCTGAGGAAGACTGGCCCTGAGCTGACATCCATCCCCATCTTCCTCTACTTTATATATAGGACACCTACCACAGCATGGCTTTTGCCAAGCAGTGGCATGTCTGCACCTGGGGTCCGAACCGGCAAACCCCGGGCCACCGAGAGGCAGAACACGTGCTGCGCTACCGGCCGGCCCTGGTGCCGTATTTTTAATAGCTCCAGCACATATGAAGTAGGCTAGTGGATATCCAGGCACGGGAGCAGAGAAGTTGCCCTTTTAAATTTATGCTGGGCTGCAAGAAGAGGAGGAAAGGAAGGGCAGAGATCTAATGTTTATTGTGTGTCTACTGTGGTATTTTCTTTAAAAGAGGTTTGGGCTCTGCTACTAAATGTAGAGCGTGAGTCCTGAATTCCATGTTCCTTCCTGTGACTACCACTGCAGCTTCTTTAACTTAATTTTCCTGTGAGGCTGGACGTAATAAGGAAGTGGGAGGTTAGAAGGTGGTGGGGCCTTGGAAAGGGAAAGAGAAGAGCTGTCACCTGAAGGCCAGGGTGAAGAAGTTGGAGGAAGTAGGAGCCTAGACTCCTCTCCTCTCTGCTCAAGGCTTTGGGTACTTCCAGCAAATTGCTCTGTTTTCTTTAAACCTGTGAATGATAGGATTTGTTAAGCTGTTTCCTCTGCCTTTTTTTTTTTTTAACAGCTTCATTGAGATTAATTCACATGCTATACTATTCATTGGTTTTTGGTGTATTACGTTATTAATTTAAAAAATTGTAAAATATATGTTACAAAATTTGCCATTTTAACCAATTTTTTATATTTGCATTTTTTTAACGTGGTGAAAACACAACATAAAGTTTACCATCTTAACTATTTTTGGGGTCTGCAGTTCTGTAGCATTAAGTGCATTCCCATTATTGGGAAACAGATCTCCAGAACTTTTTCATCTTGCAAATCTGAAACTTTATACATTAAACAACTCCCCTTTTCTCCCCATCCTAGCTTCTGGTAACCACCATTCTGCCTTCTGTTTCTGTGAATTTGGCTACTTTCAGATACCTCATATAAGTGGAGTTAGACAGTATTTGGCTTTTTGTGACTGGCTTATTTCACTTACCATAATATCTTTAAGGTTCATCCATGTTGTAGCATGTGATTGGATTTCCTGTTTTTAAAGGCTGAGTTATATTCTGTTGTGTGTGTCTACCACGTTTATCTGTTCATCTGTTGACGGACATGAGTTGTTTCTACCTTTTGGCCGTTGTGATTAGTGCTGCTATGAACATGGGTGTGCAGATATCTCTTTGAGAACCTTCTTTCAGTTCTTTTCCATAATACACAGAAATGGGATTGCTGGATTATATGGTAGTTCTCGTTTTAATTTTTTGAGAAACCTCCATACTGTTTTCCGTAGTGGTTATACCAGTTTACACACCCACCAATAGTGCTCAAGAGTTCCAGTCTCCACATCCTCACCAACATTCGTTATTTTCTTTTTTTTTCCTCCAATTTAAATAGTAGCTATCCTAATGGGTGTGAGGTGATATCTCATTGTGATTTTGATGTGCATTTCTCTGATTAATGATGTTGAACCTCTTTTCATATGCTTGGCCATTTGTATATTATATTTGCAGAAATGTCTATTTGAGTCCTTTGCCCATTTTTTAAATCAGTTTATTAGACTTTTTTGTTGAGTTATATAGTTCTTTATATATTCTCAATGTTAAGCCTTTATCAGATATATGATTTGCAGATACTTTCTCCCTTGCCTTTTCACTCTGTTGATTGTGTCCTTTGATAACACAGAAGTTTTCAAGTTTGATGTAGTCCTGTTTGTCTGTTTTTGCTTTCATTGTTTGTGCTTTTGGTGTCTTATCCAAGAAATCACTGCCAAGTCCAGTGCCATGAAGCTTATGCCCTATGTTTTCTTCTAGGCGTTTTATAGTTTTAGGTTTAGGTCATTTTAACCATTTTTAAGAGTATAATTCATTGACTATTAAGTACATTCACAGTGTTGTGCAATCATCACCACTATTTATTTCCATAATGTTTTCTTCACCTGAAACAGAAACTCGAACCATTAAGCAATAGCTCCCCATTCTCCCTCCTCTCAGCCACTAATGACCTCTAGTCTACTTTCTGTCTCTGTGAATTTGCTTATTCTAGATAGTTGATATAACTGGAACCATGCAATATTTGCCCTTTTGTGTCTGTCTTCTTTCACTTAGCATGATGTTTTCAAGATTCCTCCATGTTGTTGCATATATCAGGATTTCATTCCTTTTTGAGGCGGAATTCCTCTGTTTTTTTGAGGCCAGGGATGTCTTTTTCATCTTGATATCTTGCCCTTTCTTGGAACTCCACAAAGGATGTTGAATTGATTAGAATTCATGCTTTTCATGTGGATTGCCAATCACAGAGGTATGTCCGCTGATATGCTCAAATCTCTTGAAAATTCCAACATATCAGTGTGCATAAAAGTGTATAGCAGTAATCCAAATAACAGTTAATAGCATCGTTTCTAATTTCTAATCTGATTATATTTTCCAATCTTTGAAGGTACAGCATTTTCAAAACATGGTTTGTATATGGAAAAAGTGTCACATGAGGAGAATGAGAATAGGCAAATTTCCGCTTTGCTTTATAACTAACTATAATATATGAGTGGTTTTTGTTAGAGAAGGTAGACTGATCTCCAGGTATTCCATATTGTGTAGAGAGAAGTTTATAAACCTGGTATTTCATGGCCTGGTTAGAATAAATGATACTTTCAGGGTAAGAGCATTTCGAAGGTAATCATAGGCCTCCCAGTTTGTTTCAGTATGAACAAAGCTATTCAGATTATTCTCATGCATGAAAGGCTTTCTTCTTAAGAGGAGCTGCTGCTCCCTTTTTTGGAGGTTCATAACTGGTTTTGATCTGCTTGATTGTCTCGTTTTCCTCTTCTTCCTTTTTGGACATAGTCTCCCACTCCATTTTCCTTCTCTCTAGTAATAAAGGGCATTTGGTATTAATCCTTGGGGCATGGGATGAACTGGAAGTTTTATTCAGCCAACCCTGTTGTCCCAAAGAGGTATTACAGCCCTCACAGTCCTTAACACATGGGACTTTATGTTAGTGTCAGGGAGGAGAGATATATACCTTTTTTTCCAAAAAACATGAACCATTCTTTTGTTCAGAACTATTCCTTGATTTTTGATTATTTTTGGTAATAGAAATAGAATGTATCATGGAAGTTGAAGTATTTCAGAAATATAGTTTGAACCAGAAATTGACTTTCTATGTAGCCTTTTTGAGTGGAATTTCTAACAAATGTCAGAGTTGATTGCTATTAATATAATTGTGTATTTACCTGCGCACTCCTTCCTTAGAGGTACTGTGGCATGATGAAATGGTCAAAGGGCAAGTAAAATACAAACAAGAAATTTTTAGCAAAACCTGGAGAATTAGTCTTCCTACAGTTGACAGTTAATTCCTTGGTTTTTGAGTCCTTAAAATGGAAACTTGTGATTTGAAAGAAGGATCTGACTTGAATGGCGTTTATAAGCATAGCCTGGAAGGAATAGGTGTGACAGCTCTGGCTAATGAGCTTAAAATTTGGGACCATCACTAAGTGACCTAAACATTTCTGGGTCTGTTTTCTGATCTTTAAAATGGAGATACCAACATGGAATGGTAATTTGAGAATTAATTGAGATAACTTATGCTAGGCACTGAACAGTGCTTGGTACAGTGTTGATAATGCTATTTCCTTTTTTCATCTGTAAAAATGGGCAAGCAGTATTACTTAACTCATGGATCAGTAATGCAGTTAAGCCAAATAAAATGACACAGTTAAAATGCCTAGCAGTGCGGTACCTAGACAGGCAGTGACTACTAAGTCAGTGTTCCTTTCATTTCCCCTTTGGGGTGTATTTTGTTTTGCATTTTCCTTTTTCTGTTGTATGCTCATGCTTAAGGTATGAGATGGTGTCCTAAAGTCCAATTTGGGCATCTGTAATGTTTTGCTACGCAGGGCATTCTTCCCCATAGAACTTTTGAGCTCCTTGTTTCCTCTGGAATGCTTGGGTAATATGGTTTCCTAGACTCATCCTCACTGTCTTTGCTTCACGTGAGAGTCTGTTGTTTGGAGTCTTTTACATTCGTAGAAAACTGAAAAATGCAGATTAGTATGTTATTGGATTTGTAATAGGAGTGGAGGAAGGGGAGGGAGGGCGCTAATATTTAGAGTTATAATGTAGCTGAATGAGTTAGATTTAACTATTTGCTTTATAAACTGTTTTGTATCAAGAATCCTTATCTGAGCTTTGTAATTTGTTAAAGACGGTTTTCTTGATGAGATCTTTGTAATTGTAACTTTGCCTTTGTCATGAAATTGACTGTTAGAATCTCCTTAAAGTAGGGGTTTCCTTACAGAATTAATGAGAACTGTTCTGTAGTTATTTTTTAACCTCCGCTATACTATGGAGGCCATGGGCATATAGTTGTTTATTTTAAACTTCTTTGAGTTCTAGACCTGGAAAATTTTTAAGGAATATTTTGTATCCATCATAAACCTCCATATTGACTTACCATATTCTTTCTGCTAAGGAAATCTTTAATTCTCCTAAAAACTTTATCTCATAGGCTAGAAGGATAAATACCAACATTTTCTCTGGGCATTGGGACATGAGTGGTTTTTTGTTCTTCATACTTACCATTGTTTTTAAATTTTTATACAGAGAACATGAATTTCGTGAATATGAAAAGTTACATTAAAGTTAGGCTTTTTTCCTCAAGGGATAAGAAAGGTTAGTTAGAGGAGACTGAGTATAATGTATTTCATCATCTTGAATGATTTAAAGCTTTTTAACTCTTAGAGCTTTGTGCAGTTCTGATGTGACCCTCAATCAGCTCACCTTTCCCCCACTTTACAAGAAACGGACTCACTTTCAGAACAGCTTTTGGATTGTAATACTGTGATGTTTCTCTTCCTCACTTAGAAAGTATGGCAGCAAACATAGAGAGGAATGGTGGTTCTGAGTTTAGAGCTGCGGTGCCATCTGATGGGTCTCACTTAGTTGATTTTAATATGCCTTTTGGGATCTGTTCGTAGGTGCAGAGTGTGGCTTTAGAAAGAACTGTCCGCTAACTTTCTGACCTGCATGGACGGCCAACTCTTCTTTTTACAGCAGTGTTCAGCTTTGACAAGATGAAGCTGAATATCACTTTTTCGCCATGTTGAAACTCCCTTAAAACTTTATTTTCGAGTTAGGAGATGTCTTTAGTTTGGGGATTATGCAAAATGAAGTCTTTTGGTTCCAAAGCTGTTTAATTTTATAGTGTTATACTTTTAATTTTGAAAGGTCAGTAGTTTTCATTTACATAACATTGCTACTCTTCAGCAAAAGAAGCATTAAATTAGAGTCTGTCACCACTTTCTCATTGTTCTTTTACCTTTTTGTTTCCTGTGAGATTGAAGCAAACTCTTGCAGAGTCTGTGGGAATGTGTGATATTTTGGTGATAATGTTGGGTAACTAATAGTCTATTGTGAGTAGACTATCTTTTTTAACGCAATTATTTGGACATCTGTTAAGTTTTTGCTGCTTTCTGTTCTGTACAGATAATTTACTGTAGGCTCTTCTCAGTTTCTTTGTGCTTGTAGCTTTTGTGTGTGGGAAACAGTCGTCTTTTCTGCTCTGATCCCCTCCCCTCACACTACCGTCACATAGCTTGGCTAGTGTTTCTTTCTCTCCTGCATGTATTCTGTCTGCATGATGCTGCTAACTTACCTTGCCAGGTTGGGTGGGATACTACCAGTGAGCAACACTGGTGCCATCCTGTTGGCTGCCTGCTGTCTGAGTGAGAGTCTTAGGGGGTCCAGGGAGTGAAAGGAAGTCAGGGTGGTGGTGACAAGCAACTTGCACATGTATAACTGAGATTCATCAGCTAGCTCGTTATTACTGTACGTTGAAGCAGTACTGCTTTGGGGTCATAGTCATTTTAAACCTTACAGCAGGCTTTCAACAAGGATATCTCGCTGGAAGCTGTTTAGGTGGTAAATGATTATTTATTCCTTCAGTCCGTATTTCTTAGATGGCTAGAGCAGGAGGAGCAGGCTTCACTTTTGTGTTCTTCAGCCCTTCCCAGCTCGTGGTTCAGTTTCTGTTTGTCATATAGTGCACAGCTGACCTTCATCATGAAGCTTTTCTTGTTCATTCCAGTACTTTATCATAGGATATTATTTAGTATTTTATTGATGAGACATATTTTTCATTTCAGCAAGTTTTTTTTTTTTTTGAGGAAGATTAGCTAACTGCTGCCAATCCTCCTCTTTTTGCTGAGGAAGACTGGCCCTGAGCTCACATCTGTGCCCATCTTCCTCTACTTTATATGTGGGATGCCTACCACAGCATGATTTGCCAAGTGGTGCCATGTCCGCACCCGGGATCTGAACTGGCGAATCCCAGGCCACCGAAGTGGAATGTGGGCACTTAACTGCTGTGCCAACGGCCTGCCCCAAGATTTTAAGCTTTTTGAGGATGGAGACTGCCTTTTGCTTAATGTAGTACATATCTTTTGAGGAGTCAGACACAGTCCCTACCCTAATTATACTCTGTGACTTATCCTTCTTGTAACAGTTGATTGATCCGGGATTGGACACTAACCCAAGCTGGGCAAATCAGTTTCTTCTCGGAATTGGAGATTGGAACTGAGAATCGCGTCTTTAGGGAACAAACAGTGTATCTGAATTCAGAGAACTTAAAACATATAAACTCAGATGCTGCGGCGCAGCCAAGTTCAGGCTCCTACATGTGGAAGCAGCAAAGGCCTAGTCTGCAGGGAGGGAGAATTGAGTAGATTCATCCAGAAGGAAGCATAGATGAAAAGTGCAGCTCTGGAGAGAGAGGTGGACATCCACCTGCAGAAGAGCAGCCTGGGTGCATAAAGGCTTTCCAGGTGTGGCCCTGTTGTACTTTTTTTTTTTTTAAAGACTTTATTTTTTTTATTTTCTCCCAAAGCCCCCAGTACATAGTTGTGCATTTTTTAGTTGTGGGTCCTTCCAGCTGTGGCATGTGGGATGCCACCTCAGCGTGGTTTGATGAGCGGTGCCATGTCTGCGCCCAGCATTCGAACTGGTGAAACTCTGGGCCACTGAAGCAGAGCGTGCAAACCTGACCACTCGGCCACCGGGCCGATCCCCCTGTTGTACTTTCTGCCTTTGAGTTTCCTGAGATACTCCAGTATCCTTTCAATTAATTCCGTTTTTTGCTTAAGCTAGTTTGAAGGAGATTTCTCTTAATTACAACCAGGAGGGCTTTGAAAAAGACACAGAGTACAGAGCTCTGCCTAGTATTTCCTAAATTCATTTGAATTTTACAGTAGTCGACTGAGGATCCTGGCTCTTTGGAAGATTGCCCTTTTTCCCTTAACAACCTCCCCACCCCCACCCAGCCTTAGGCTGTGGGGGTCTTGGCTCCTTTGTCCATAGTGTAGACATTCACCTATATTGTTGCTTTTGGTGTGTAGAGTGCTTTTCTCTGGTGCTTTGCCAGATCAAGATTGAGGTTTTATTTTGTTTTTTACAAGTTTTTAATGATTATTTGCTTATAACTAGTTCTTTTAGAGATGTAAGACATAATAAAATAATAGTGCTGTTTCAGATAGGAAACTTAAAGTGAGCTGTCATTTTTAAAGCATTTTTTGTGAGGCATTTGGATTAAGTCCTTTCTTCATTTCTAGTTAAGTAACACGTTTGTTAAGTAACACACTGATTGTTTAAAAAAAAAAGTTAATGGACTTGAGTGGAACACAATAATGTGGGTTGAACAGCAGTTGAGACTTTAAACAAAGGGTAATGGTGAGTGGCTCTGTGCCCAGTTGATGAAGTCTGTCTGGTCCCGGCTCAGTTAGTAACTTCATGAATGATCTGTAATAGGAGCATCACAGTGGTGTTTTTCTCTCTGAGAAATGTTAATGAGGGAGTGAGGGAAGCTTTGAGAAAGACAGTTTAATGCTTCTAATTTGGTTTTTTTCTTCCTGTGATCGTTTGGTTTCTGTTAAGTTGAAAGACTTTATTCCAGAGAAATAAAGAGAAATTTCCTATAATATTAATGAGCAAGAATTAAAAAGAGACGAGAGCCAGCTTTGAAATGTGGATTTGTATGCAACTAGAAAGGAATAGATTTGCAGGATGGGAAAAGCTGGAAGCCGTTATTTGATGTTGGAGGCCAAATTCTTGCAAGTATGTACCTAAGCCGTGTCATGCCTTCCTGTGGTGTGTGCGGAGCACTGAAGCGAGTGCCGTGCAGAGAGGACATCTTGCAGTCCGCAGCACTTCCTTGTGTGGGGCCCTTCCACAAAGTGATGCTCCATAAATCTTTGTTTGATCGAATGGCACTTTAGTTTTATGTTTTGAGACAGTTCAATACTAAGGACTAGTAATAGGAAAAAACTTTTAAAATGGAAGTTCCGTGAATTTCTTGTTTGTTCAAATCATTGTTTTTTGAAGATAATCAGTACTTGAAAACTCCAAAGGGTTTTCGGAAAAAAAACGTAAGCAGCTTTCCATAGAAAGACGTTAAGTTGGCTAAGATTTGTACTATAAAAGCTTTTGTGTAGCTCTGATCTTGAAACCTCATATTGTATATTGCCTGGACAAAATGAGAAGGCTCCTGGACAACCCTGATTCTAGCTCTGTTCTCTGTAGCTCCAGAGAATAAGAAAAGGAAAATTTGATACTGCTGGCAGTCTATGTTCTCCTGCTTTTCTGGGCCAAGACATGCATTTAAAAATGAAATCAAGGAAACTGTAAACCAGCAGTAAAAATGCATAAAGCACCCAGGAGTTTGCCTCCTCTCACGCCCTGTGGCCTTAGTCTCTCCTTTCTGTCTTTAGACTGTCTGATATTAAGCTAATGTGGCAAAACTGTGCTCTGGGCTTCTCCTTCACATTTCCTCCTCAGGTTTATGGGAACTAATCATAGAAAGACACCATGTTTGTTATGTATTTGTTGTTTTTGTATGCTGTTTCTGTCTAATAACCTCTGGATACATTTACAAGTGCAAAAAATATACTCGCAGACTTCTTTACTAAACTAATTTGGGTTATAGATTGTGGTGATGCTATTGGGAAGTTATTTAAAAATAACCCTTTGGACCTGCTCCAGGAAAGCTTAGGTGAGTAAATATATCAGAATCAAATAGGATATTTCTATGGAATACCTTGATGCCTGTTGTTTACTTTTAGCTGACTATATCGTGTCTCCTTCGATCCATTTTGTTTTTTTCTTTAGGCTTATGGAATTTGAGATTGCTGTTTTACTCTTTTCTTTCTTTCTTTCTTTCTTTCTTTTTTTGGTGAGGAAGATTGGCCCTGAGCTAACATCTGTGCCAGTCTTCCTCTATTTTGTCTGTGGTATGCCACCATAGCATGGCTTGATGAGCAGTGTGCAGATCTGAACCTGTGAACCCTGGGCCAACGAAATGGAGCTCGTAAACTTAATCACTACACCACCAGCCGGCCCCCTCTGTTTTTCTTTTATAATATGCTTGTGAATTTGGTTTCAACACATTTTATCTTAGTGGCATTTATCTTTTCAATAATTAAGTATTAGTTTGAAGTCAGTCAAAGACTTATGAGCACAGGGACACTCTTGAGCTTTGTTCCAGGTACCTTCTAGCTCTCAAGTTATTGTGGATCAGGCCTAGGATAGCTGAACTTCTAGATTATTATTATGAAATCAAGTGCTATTTTTATTTATTCATGTTCATTTGACTGGTGTAACTTTGCTCTGGGCTAAGTGAGACCTAGAGAAAGACTCCACTCTGTTCCGGGAAGCCTACAACTTAGAAAAATGTTTTCTTTTGAATTCTGACTGCTCCACTTCTCTGAACAAACCAGATCCATGGATGGGACTTAGAAATGATCTGTTTTCTTAAGATATCTTCTAACAGAATGGGTCTCGGGGGAGCTGAGTGGCAGCACACATTTAGCTGGGAGTTGTAGTCATCTCCCTGAATATATCCCCTTTGTCCACACGCAGCAATTTTGGAGGCAGACTTGGAATTTACACGTACAGTCCTCTGTTCTGGTCCACTTTGATTTATTTTATAGTCAGTTCTATTTATTATATTTTGTGTGTCTGATATATTTCTAACAATCTTATAGGGAAGCTGAAGTTTCTTGAGTAGAAACTTGCTTTGGAGAACTTTGAAGTCTTGATAGGAAAAATACTAAATAATATAATTTATGAAATGTGATGATTTGGAAAGAAATGGCAGCATACATAGGTCACTGAAACTTCATAGACTTTGTATTTATTTGTTTTCATGAATAGGGAGGGGAAAGATTAAGACTTGAATATGTTTAACTCTTCTTTTGCAGGAGAGAGTCACTAAAACAGTTGTTAATATTTCTTCAGAATTCTATATGACGTGGTAATATTTCTTGAAGGCAGTTTGCCGAAGAAGAATTCGATTAGGCTTTCTGAGTTGCCAGATCCAGCCCATCAAAAAAATGCTGTGACCAAAAAAAAAAAAGCAAGCCTGCTAGATCCACCCCCAGGAATCCCAGTGGGTCCCCATGGTAACAACCTCCTTGCTTACAACTTGTCACTGTGTAACTGTCACTGGGGTTCAAAGAAAAGCCAGTATATCAAGAACTGTGTGGCATTAACTACTCCTTGATAAAATGCTGTTGCACATTTGCAACAAGCCAGAAATAGAAAGTTAAAGGTTTTAATTTCTGTTTCATTAATTAGATACTTAAAACAGCTGCCTAATTATGGTAAGGTGCAGCAGTGGGAAGGTGGTGGGTGGCAGTGGCAGGCCTAGGAGGAAGCCATAGGCTCAGAGTGTTAGAATCTGAGATTTTTCTTCTGTAATCCTTTCATTTTGCAGATGAGGAAAGTGAAATGCCTTACTTAAGTTCACATAGAAGCAGAAGCAGGATTCTAGCCCAGGCTTGTCATTTTCTAGCACACTTTTCTGCTGTCTCCACCCACATGTTGGATTTACCACGCCTCTACTTTTCATAAATGAAGTCTCAGTTTCTGAGGTCAGGAAAGGACCTTAGAGGTCACGCAGGGGAACTTTGTACCCAGTGAAGGAGTCCTTCTACAGCAGCCTGGGCAGGCGGCTTCGCCGCTTCCCTCTGCCTTCAGGTGGGGATTACTTATCTAGTTAGCAAAAGCCCCACTGCCTGAGTTCAGAGAGAAGAGAGTTTTACATGGATTTCCCATTTTAAAGCTATATGCTTTGTTTTTCTCCCCTTACAAAATAGCAATTGAAAATCAGACCCCAATGTTTTTCATTAGCCTGTTTATCTCCATTTAAGTCATCCTTGTCAGTCATGACAAGACAGTAATTTGTTAAAAGAATTATGTCATACCTAAACCCTAGAGCTTTGAAAAGATAATGCCCTATTTAGAACAAGCTAGTCCTCTAAGAGGTGGGAGGGAAGAGATGATAAATGCTGTATTCAGCTTAAAGTACTTTAAAGAGTGTTTAATGGATGAGATGACTGTGAGGTAAAGAGTATCAAAAGAGGCCTCAAAATAGTTTAAAAGCCAAACAGGCAAGTGGTTTTGTATTTTTTGTAGTGTGCGTGCGAATGCTTTTGTCGTTGTTTAGAGTAGGTTCATTTACACAAAAGTGCGCTTTCAGTTCAAAGCCAAGATTATTTTGGTGAGTATTAATTACATATACCAAAAAAGGGATTTTTAGATCCATTGTTGGGATGGCCCTGTCGCTCAGTATGCCAGTCCTTTCATGCCCTTGTCAGTAAGTGCTTCACTCTCCTTGCCCTTCTCCCCTTTCCACACTGCTTGAAAGGTAGTAATAGTAGACATGTAAGATTATTAGCTTGAGATTTTTTTATGCCTCTTGAGCAAAGCACAAATGCATATTTTCTAATAAGATATACAGAAATGTTTTCAGCTTCTTATAATAGAGATTTTTTTTCCTCGAAGAACTTACCATACCTAAAAATGGAGAATTTGGCTCCAATATTAATTTTTCTTTTTGTCTTACCAGAAAATTAAAGTGAAAATGCTGTTGGCAGGCTTTTGCTGTCTTGACTTCAACACAGTAGAGAATGCTATAATGAAAATGTGGCTGAGTTTTTAATATTCTGGAATTTCATGACCACCAGCACTTCTTGTTGTGCAGCCAAGGTAATTAAGGTAATCAAATATTGTAGTCATTAGCAGGTGTGGCCTGGCTCTGAAAGAAATCTCTAATCCTAGCTTCATCCACAGTGCTATTTATTTTTTATATTTATTTATAAAACGTTTATTTTTTAGTTGTTATTCTGCCTCTTAATTTGACTAGTGAACTTTTGCATAAAAGTTCATTGTACAGAGTTTTCCTTGATAAGAAAGTCTGCCAGATTACATCGTAATGAAAGAAACTAGAAATTAGACTTCGCATTGACAGTGGGGGAAGAGAGAGACAGACAGACAGAGGTGGGGAAGGAGGGAGAGAGAGACGGTTGCTTCCTTACCATTTTGTAGACAAGGAACCTTGAGGTCAGGAACCTCAGTGAGGATAGTAACTTATTTGTGGCATCCAGCTTTCAAGTGGTAGGACAGGGCTGAGCTACCAGTCCATGGTCCAAATGCTGTGCTGTTTTCCTGTACTTTTCTTGCTTATTGAGGCCCAGTCTTGTAACAATAATGAAATAATTTATTTTTGTGACTGTTCCCTTTCATATGGTAGTACAATTTTTAGCTATTAATCAGTAATGTAAATTCAGTGATTCATTCTAGAAGTTCTGATCTTTGAGAGAATTAGGAAAATAGGCATATCTGTTTAACTGCCCTGATTAAGATATTGTTTGTGCACCTTACCTAAACTGTTTACGTGTTTTTTTATTGAAAAGTAGGAGTAATTTAACCCTAAAAGACGTGGCATGGAAATGTGGTTTTAAGGTACGTAGCATTCATAGCATCTTCAAGGCTTTCAGAAGAAATGCATGAATTATAATGGAGTTCCTGTGGGCGGACAGGTGGAGGTATCCTTCCCATGGGTCATTTAGTAGATGATAAAACTGAATGTTACATCTTTGTTTGGTCCCCTGGTGAGACATGACATAAATGACTGCTGTCTCCGTCTCCATGTCCCCCTGCCCCCCTTCTTAAAGTCTGGTCCCCCTCTCTCAACTCCCATGCCCCACAGTCATCCTTTCGGCTTTGATACTGCTTCTTAATTCTAAACAGCCATGTTCTATGAACTCCTAGAAAAGAGAGAAAGAACGCCAACCTCTCCAGGCTGCCTTGCAGTCAGTGTCACATTTACCAAATGGTCTGCTCTGTGACCATGCCCTCTTTCGACTGGGCCTGCATTAAAGTGTGTCCCAAATGCTATCTTGATATATGTCCTCACTAGCAATCTTGTTTTTTAAGCCTCCATTTACAGGTTGATTCACAGTGGGGGAGAGCCATGTTCAGAAACTTCTTCTGATAGCCTGAATTTTCTTGTCTTTCATCTCTTTGCTTCTATTTATGTTCTTTGTACCTCTTCCTTGAGCTTGCACCTTCTGCAAAGTTGACTCTATTATATCATCTTTGGGGCTGCAAAAAAAAAGTTGGAAGATTTTAAAGTTAAAGCTCCCAGAATAATGTTGTCGCCCACATTGCACATATGTCACATTTTCAGTTTACTAGTTAAGCCTCTAAATATGCGCTTTATATCCAGTATGTGCCGTGTGATGACTTAGGTTGCCATGAGAACCTAAAAATTTTAAGCTTAAGTGGTTCGGTAACAGACACATTTTTTTCTTTTATTGTCTTAGAGGAAGGTGAGTTTTTTGTTTTATTTAATATACTTCTTATAAATTGAGATAATAGGGAGTGGCCATTCTCATGTGTCACCTCTTGCTAACAGGATGGCTAACTTCTTTGTTTGCCTCTTATCAGTCCCCTTCATTCCAGTCTTCCATGCTCTAGTTTTTTCCCTCTGTACCTGTCTCCTGTTACTTTCTTTGCCACAGGATAGAGTTAGAAGTAGGAAACTGGAAGCTTTACCTTGTTTAAAAAGTGCACTTGGTAAGAGAGGAACTATCTAGTGGGGTATCCCCAAGCACACCTAAGGAATTCTGGTCTCATGGTAGCCCTCTGAGATGAGCTGTAGTGGTAAAATTTGCTTGAAAACCTTGTTTAGAAAAGCTTCTTGATGTTAGTCTGTCATCTAAAAACAATTCCGGTTCAGTTTGAATTGGAATTCATTATTTTGAGTATTTTCCTGAACAGGGTGACTTGTTTGTTCTTGACTGCGTTTAGTTATGAAGATTCCCTTTTTGAACCAGGAAGTACAAGAGGAGATGACAGGATGTTAGAGATGGAACAAACTATTTATTGTTTAGTCTTGGCTTCTTAAACCTATTTTGGATCATGGACTCCCCTTTGAAAATCTGCTAAAAACCTGTGGACCCATTTCCCTATAAATATAAATAAATAAGTACATAAATACATTTTACATGTATATGTAAAATTTTGCACACAACCTAAGGGAGTTTGCCAGAATCCATGAATTCTCTAGGTCTGTGGACCCTAGATATGGATTCCTGATCTGGTCCAGTACCATTTTTCCCTTGAGGAAATGGGAAATGGGAAAGACATGAGTTGCCAAAGGCCATACTTTAGGTATTTATAAGCATTTTGCTTTTGAGGTTATACTTTAATCCTTCATGTATACAATTGTGGTCTTTTGTGTTGTGTTCTTTATTTTTACTTAGTTGCCCTCACATAAGTAATCTTACTAAAGTACGTATTAGGTAATTAAAGCTGTGATCTCACCCAAAAAGTACATATTAATACATGATAAACTGCTGTTTGGGAAATCAAAATTGCTATAACAAGGCTGCTCAGAAAAATATATAAGCCACTATACAAAGGTAAGAGGTTTTTAATAAAATGTCGAACAGTTGCATGTCTGTCTTTTGTGGAACATGAAAATGCCTCTTCTGCTGGAATCCTGTTGTGTCTGGTACAGTCGTGTGCCACATCATGATGTGTTTCACTCAGTGACAGATCACGTATACCTGAGTGGTCCAGTAAGATTAGTACCATATAGCCTAGGTGTAGGCTATACCACCTAGGTTTGTGTAGGTACACTCTGATGTTCCTACAGAGAAAATCACCTGACGACACATCCCCGTTGTGAAGCGACACATGACTGTATATCCTACGGTGTGGACAAGGCTCTGCCTTGCACTGGGAGATTTAGGTAGTGGGATTGAGAGCTTGTTTGCCATCATTTAGTATCCTTTGCTCATCATTATTGCATTACCTATACGGGGCAAAGAGAAAATTTCAAAATGTCAGGTAGTTAATTTGCTGATAAAATATATTAAAGTAAGTAAGTATGCTGGACTGGTTATATCTTAGGAATTAGAAGGATTTTCTTCTAAGTTTTAGGGAAAGTGTGTTGCTAGGAGGTTACCTAGTATATCGGTGTATTTATGCTGTATAAGTTTAGAGTTGTGTAAAGATATACACCAGGCAGTTCCCTGATGGAATGGAGCTGGGCAGTGCTCTTTTCTCTGGAGCTCTCCTTCATGAGCAGATGACTTAGCAGTGTTTGTAATCAAGGATCTCAGAGTATATCAGCATCAGCATTTCTAGTCCTACCATTTTGTTTCCCTACAGCAGGTGTTTTTTTCCTTTCTTTTCATGGTGGTGTAAAATTTCCTCAAAAGGCTAGGCAGAGATTTCTGAGATGGAAGAACGTTTTGCCAAAAGTGTTATGTGAGAGCTGTTAGAGTGGATGCTGAGTTATGGTCTGAATTCATTTTTATCTTTCTTTAGAATATATTTTCTCTAAAGTGGGCAAAAACTATAATTTTGCTTCCGTAAGCAGTGTGGTATTAATCTCATACTAGTGTGAAACATTTTAGGTTTAAATTACTTTATATTTTTAAATTGTAGACTCAAAGAATTTCAGAAGTGGAGAGTGACCTCAGAAATCTTGTGTCCTCACATTTAAGATAATTGCAGGAGCCCTTAGTGAGAGTGCTGGTAGGTGGGACCCATGGAAGACCTAATTCTGTCTGTCCTCAGCCTCTCGTAATTTGCATGGCATTTGTAGTTTGTACCTCATCCTTTAGCAGTAGTCATATACTATCAGCCTTTATTATCTCATGTGTTAATCTTTTCCAAGAACTAGATTGTAAGTATTGGAGGTCAGTGATAGTATGGCTTATGTTTATGCTGCAGTCCCTACAATTCTGAGTAAGTACGTAGACAGTGCGCAGTGAGTACTCATTGGATTCATTAAGAGCTGAAGTACAGAATCATTTGAGCCAATCAACCTTGCATTCCTTATCTTTGGAGAGTTCACTCTAGCCAGAAATTAAACTTTTCATGTTCTTCACATTGAGGTGAATTTGAATGAATTGTTCTAAACAAAGTAATTTTTGGAACTTAAATACTTGGCCTCTGATTATGTAAGCCAGCATCCTGGGAAATACATTTTAAAAATTATACCAGTTTATTTTAACTTGTGCCAACTAGAAAAAAGAGAGAGATCTCAAAACATAGTCTGAGAGTTGGAATGAGACCTTCATTCTGAAAACAGCAAAGGGCCAGTGAAGGTTAGGATTGTTCACACAAATGGGGAATAATGTTTTTTGAGTGTTAAATTCCATAATTTAAATGATGTTAGCCTCATGGCTACTGGTGATCTGGTATTATCTGACCTAGTGAAGTTCTCACCCTGTCTTTTCTGTTCCCCGTAGATGAGGGATTCTTGGTGTGAGTGACTGAAATTATTGGGAAGTTCCTTGACTGAAATAGAATCTCTGAAACTTTTCTTCAAGTACCAACCTTTGTGTTTCTGTTTTTTTGCTGCAGAATGCATGTGTGTGAGATAATTGGGCTTTCACTAATGGTCCCGTTTCAGCAGCCATGTATGGGTAAAGCTGTTTAGGCGCCTGCTCCTCCCTCTCTGAGCACGGAGCAGGATCTGTTCTGCAGAAGCTGCTGTTCCACGTTTCCACTTTCTCTATTTGTACAGCAGCAGCAGGAGCAGCCCACTAGCAAGGCCGTGTGGCTGCCCTGTGCCCCCAGACTGGCTCAGGCCTGCTCGGGGTGCAGCCAGGGCCCACTCTGTGTTCTTACGTGGGTCCATCTGTCTGTCTGTGTGCATTTCTGTGGAGGTCTGAGGTTTTCAAGTTAAAGAGGTCACCTGTTTGTCTTTTTTGTTTTGTTTTGTCAATTATAAATTGTAGAGAAAGTTTCAGAATCTCAGGGATGGGGTGAGGAGGCAAGATTTATATTATTTTAACAAAATATGTTTTAAGAATAGGATCCCAGACTGGCAAATGTGTCACAAATGGTTTTTAGGTTCTTTTAGAAATGTATCTTATTAAAGTAGTAGTCTTTTTTCTCCTGTGTTTTTTCTGGTCACGAAGATCAGTCCTAGGGTTGGAAATGAGTTGTTTTCCTGGCACACGTTTCCCGATGTAAGATTTTATTAAGAAGACTGAGACACTTCTACCCCTTTAATGATTTCCTACACTTCTTTTTGGGAGAGGGTGCAGTAGGGGTTAGCCACTTGACTTGGCGTTGGCTGGGAACAGAACTGTGGGAAATGCCCTGTTGCTTTGGGCTTTGCAACCCATGCTGTTTGCGCTGATTCAGAGTGCTTTGTAGAGTTTGGCCTTACAGAAGGCTTGTAATGCTTCTTGGTGTCATGTCTATTTAAGGAATAGTAGGGGACATGACATGTAGACTGATTTCAGGCTATTTCCAAAGAGTATTGGGTTTGTTACTATATTTTTAAAGGACACTTTGTTGGTTTGTTAGGAGATATTCTAATTAGAAATGAATTCCTCACTCTTGATGAACTTAAGTCTAAGTTCAAGTTTGTTTCTTTGTATTACACTCCCCTATACTCCCCTCCCCCATCCTCCTGAGTCACAAGCATGCAGAGTTGGGAATAGAACTTGTCAGCTGAGTAGGGATGAGACAGTTCTCTGCACATATTTGTAACTGGCTGGTGAGGAGAGAAAAGGGCTTGAAGTGCTGGAGAAACACCTTCACTGAGGCGGCTTCTTACTATGGCTGTGTTGTATGGTTGGAGACTCCTATGCGACCATTTGCTGATGTGTTCTGGCTCTGAGTCACTTAGAAATCTGTTCTGTGACTTGTCCATTGTTGGCTTTGGTGTATGTGTTTGTTTAGGGCCTAGGACCTGGTGCTGAGTCCTAGGATGGGTCCTGCATACTTAATGACTTTGTAAAATTCTGTGAGTGTGGCATTAAATTGGCTTCACCTTCTCCTTCTTGGCAACTCTTAGTGCCCATCTCGTTTCACCATCCTTCTAATGTTTTCCCATTTTTACTGCAAATCACTATACGCCCTCTGTAGGGGCTGTCATGGGAGACTAAAATCGGTGGCAGCTCTTTGATTTTATAGCTCAGCCTTAGTAAAGGACACTGGCTAGCACATCTCTGTTCCAGCTTCCCTTTTGTTCTTGATCTTTTTAAAAAAATTATAATTTCCTTGGTCTCACTTTATTAGTTTATATTTTTTCCTTGTATGCATTGTGAAAGCTTCCACAAATCCTTTTTGGTATGGTGAGGGTAATAAATCAATGTTTGTAAGTAAGTAAGTGCTCTTAGAACGAGTGGTTCAGTATGTCATAGTGAAGGTTACACTTAACGCTGACGGGCCCAGTTGGAGGTTGAAGATCTGTCAGCCAGTTAGTGCTTTCTTATCTACTCCTCTTCCCCTCCTTCTAATAGGAGGTATTTCTGAATAATCTTAGGAACTCCATTTGGAAGAGATATAATCATCTTGTCAAAGAATAAAACTTTTTGGGACTCATCCTCTCCCACCATAGGCACCAACCATAGTGCCTGGAATAATAATGATAGCGAATGTTTATTGAGCACTTTCTGTGTGCCAGGCACTGTTCTAAAGGCTTTAGGTATATAAATCCTTTAGTTCTCAGAAACATCATGAAAGGTAGATTACTGTAACCATTTTCCAGATGAGGGAACAGGTATAAAGAAGTTAAACAATTTGGCCAAAGTTACCTGGCTAGTAAGCAGCAAAACTGGGATTAGGAAGGGGTGTGACTCCATAGTCGGAGTGCAGGGTATATTGTAGGCTTACAGTAAGTATTTGTCTCTTAATTTTATTAACTCATGCAGAATATTATTTGGGATTATTGAATCATGAATCATCTGAGTTTCATTATAGAATTTTCTTATAAAAATGACTGTGACTGGCTTTGCAGGTCACTGTCAACTAATTCATTTATTGATGATCAAGAGCTGCAGAGCAAATAGCAAGTCCATGGAGCATCCCCCACATTACCAGTTTATCTCTGCTGGTGTCAGACTGTTTACTGAAGATACTGAAAGCAGAGTTAGTTTTAGTTTCTTTAACCCTTGTTCCCTGCACTACACGTCAGGAGATGCCTTCACAGGGAGAGCAGGGGAAGGAAGGATCAGCAAGTTTTGCCTATTCCGTTAACTCTGATCTTTGTGAGTGTAACAGGATAACAGGGAGATCTGCTCAAAAGAAATGATGATGGGAGAATTGTTGGTAGGCTGAGTGATTTCAGTGGAAGGTAGCAAAAATGTTATTCTGTCTTAGACAATGTAATTGAATAGTGCAAAAGTTTGATTTAGACAGGAAAATAAGAATCAGCTCTCCTGAGATGTTTTAGTCTCTCTCAAATTGATGGCACGTTTTCCCTGGCATATGTTTTCCTTTGGATGTATGCTGTCCTGTGTATTTTCATTCTAGTGTAAGTTATGTCTTCTGAACGAGACTGTAAACTCATTGAGGACAGGCATCGGGCCTTCTTTGTGCCCTCTCTAGTTCTGGGTGTATAGTGGGTGTTCTCGACATGCATTTTTGATTGATAGAGCTCCCATTTTATAAAAAGCTTGTTTTTGTAAAAATGAAATCAAAGCACTGACAAGTTTAATTTTGTGGAACAGTGGGATTTTTTTTTTAAGGAGTGATTTGAAGGAGGTGACAGAGATCATATAAATGGGTATTTAAATGTGAGAAGCGCTTTTAGGAGCACAATTCGAGAGTGATGAAGGCATGATAATTGAAGTCACTTTTTTAAAAAAGTGACAATATTAAAGTGATATTTAGAATGTGCATCCTTTGGGATGAATCAGGCTATGCCAAACGTACTCCCTGATTGACTGAGCAAAGGTGTAATATTTGTCCTTTCTGGCATATAACCTATCTCAGGAAGCATCTCCACAGAAAGAAGATTTTTCTGGTTTTGTAGGATGACGACATTAAGAACAGAGAGAGATTGAATAAAGTTTCCTGCTTTTCAACAGAACAGGATAAACCTCCTGAGACAAGACCATATGGAAGCATCCTGCTTGAGTGCCCATGTGTTTGGGGTGAGGTTGGGGCAGATGGTACAGGCAGGGTTCTTGGCTGCTTGGTCAAGGGTTTTGGAGATAGAAGTTAGATGCTAGGTGCTGTGTAAGGGCTGCTGTATGTTGTGTGTGCTGGGCATGCCTGCCTAAGAGGTGGAGTGAGCTCAGTGAAAGGATATTGATATGTTCACTAGCGTGGGGGTAAGATAAGGGAAGAGGTGGGGAGATGCTGACTTGGAATGATACCTGCAATTCAATCTTAACCTCCCTCTGAGATTAGGGAGAGGGAGACAGGATAGGGTGTGAGAATCGAGAGTCCAGACCCCTGGCCTCTTCTGTTCCCTAGAGCCTTCAAGTAAGATGTTGCAGGACGGTAGAATTTTTCTATTTAAGCTTGAAGCTGTTTTGATTCCTTTTTGAGATACTAGGCCAAAAGCTGTATTTATAGAACTTGTTTTGACATATTATCTCACCCTGTCCCTTGCCTTCCTTACTGGGATCCAGCTAATGTTGCACTCTGCCTGGCAAGAAAGGTTGATTGAAGAAAATGTACACATAGACATACAGCTGAGCGATTGAAAATAGCTCCAGACTTTGTAAATAGGCCAGCCATAAGGTTTGCAGGCCAAGCTGCATGAACATCAGTTGAGTTGCTCAGATAATTTCCAGTGGTGTAATATAATTACCCAGCTCACATGTGGTTCACCTGGACAATGGCTGTTTCCATAGAAAACTTTCTGGCAAAGCAGGAAAAAAAATACAAAAACAAAGTGCTTGTTTTGGAATAGAGCATGAGTTGGGATTTTTCTTTACTTTGTTCCTCATAGTTTCAAGAATTTTCTTTAAAAATATTTCTGTAGGGGCTGGCCCAGTGGCGCAGTGGTTAAGTTCGCATGTTCTGCTTTGGCAGCTCAGGGTTCACCGGTTTGGATCCTGGGTGTAGACCTCCTAGGTGCACTGCTCCTCATGCCATGCTGTGGCAGCATCCCACATATAAAAAAGTAGAGGAAGATAGGCATGGATGTTAGCCCAGGGCCAGTCTTCCTCAGCAAAAAAGAGGAAGATTGGCAGCAGATCTTAGCTAAGGGCTAATCTTCCTCAAAAAAAAAAGAAAGAAAAATTTCTGTATTTGGGGTGTGCCCAGTGGCATAGTGGTTAAGTTTGTGTGCTCTGCTTCAGCATCCTGGGGTTCACAGGTTTGGATCCTGGGCGCACACCTATGCACCACTCATCAATCATGCTGTAGTGGCATCTCACATACAAAATAGAGGAAAATTGGCAACAGATGTTAGCTAAAGACCAATCTTCCTCACCAAAAAAACAGTAATAAAATAAAATCCTGTAAAATAGGTAACATATCCATATGTAAACAATTTAGCCAGCATTCTACCTCTGAAAGCTTGTTAGCAGTTTTTTCTTTATCCTACCAGAGATATTCTGTTTATATACAAGCCATGCATAATTCCTTATTATATAAAGATATCCTCCTGATCAAGTCCTTAATAGTGCATTGGAACTGCCTTCTTCTCTTTAGTAGCTGCTGAGTGTTCTGTTGTATTGCTATACTTTATTTCACCAGCACCCAACTGATTGGCATATATGTTTCCAGTTTTTGCTATTATAAACAGTGTTCTTGGAATGCCCCTTTGCATACTTTGTCTGAAGGCTGTATTTCTAGAACTGGGATTGCTAGATTCAAAGGGTTTGTGTAGTTTTTCATATTGATGAGATACTTAAGATTTTTTTTATATTTTGCAAGTCATATTATCCATTGAAGAATACTATTAGTGGACAGAAAGATCTTAATGAAGTGGCAGTCAGACTACCACCCCAAACAGTTACTGGAATGAACATTTGACCTGAAATGGAAGCTTTAAGAAACTTTCTTGAGATAAGCTTAATTATCAAACCTAGCAACCATTATTGCTGGAGAAGAGGTGGGTTGCCTGGAGTAGGCAGGAGCAGCCCCTCCTTTTTTTTATTTTTAGGGATTTTAGTGATGGTAGCTTAATCTGCAGGTCAGATTTATCTCTTTTACTCTCAAAATTTAGTTTCAGCCATTTATGATCTTTACCAATTAGAAAAACATCTGTGGTCCATGCCTCATTCAGTCCTTGTCTCTTAAAACTACTCACATGGATATCGTGAGACCATTTAGTCGTCAGCATTAGCCTGTAAATTCCAGGTAATTGTTACATCTAAAGTTTAATAATCACCTCAGAAAATAACAGCAAAGTAATATTTTGAGTCCCCCCCCCCCAAAAAAAAAAGCGTTTTACAACTGACTTATTTTACCAATAGAGTGCTGTGACTCCAGAAAGTACAAGTCTCCCTGGCTGGTTGTGGAACCTGGGCCACTTAATTCATTCTCTTCACTTTAGTTCCCTCATCTGAAAAATGGGAGTGAAAATGCTGAAGAATCTCCTTTGAGCACTCAGAAAAATAATTATAAAGTCATTTCCAGGTAGTTATGTATTATAGAAATGACGACTCTTCAGAGACATCAAGATTATAAGGTAATTTTAAAAGTAACTCTGACAGTGTTTTAGAAAAAAATTAGTCACATTCTGCCTACATGGTCCTAACATATGGTGCAGCCCTGATGAGCTGCACAAGTGGGCTGAAATCAAAATGCAGTTGGAGAGAGGAGCAGGAGTGACTCACTGCACGCGCCAGATTTGGCCTTATGGCAGGGCAGTGAGACTACGGCGGAACTGGTGGTCTTAGAACTTGCCAACTTTGAGCAAGTGATATGTGCATATTATGGGAAAGTAGAACGACTGAGCCCTCGAGTTTGGATTTAGGTGTTTTGTCCGGTGTCTCAGTCCCTGTAATAACTAAGCCCCTTCTGTGTCTTTAGAGACCCCACTTCTTTCACACAGTGATGAACCTTTGCTGCCTCTGACTTCTGTGCGTAGTTCCCTGTGTCTCTGAAGGTGGAAGCCACTAGGCAGATATTTAACATTGATATGCCTGGAACATTGGGTTCAAACTAGAAAGATACATAGAAGAGTTAGCAATTCTGCCCAGAGAAAGCTGCATATTAGCTTAGCTACCATATGTAAATTGCTACTGCTGTATCCAGCAATTTGTTGCCCGGTACTGACAGTGCTGCCAAGGAAACAGGAGGAGCTAAAGACAGAGTGAGATTCCTACCCCCCAAAAATACAGAGCTGTATGGGGAGGAGAGAGGGAAGACTTAATGGGGATTTGAGAATTACTTTGAGAATGTCGGCATTTTGGGAGGAAGTAGGAAAAGAGATTTTTAAAAAGGTATTTTGCATTCCCTGCCTGCCTTACCTGAGTACCTCCAAAATGGGATGCCTCTCATATGTGCGATGACCTCTTATTTAGGTGCATGTGTAGTCATACAGAAAGATCATATAACTAAACAGGAGAACAAAGAGCCCAGCTCACTCACTCCCAGTCACTTTACCACTTCTTTGTAGCAGTTTCAGAGGATCTAGTAATTACATTGACCTTGTGAAGTAGGTGTTATATTTATTGGTTGTGACATATAGGTAAGGATGCTATTGGCAAAATCAGGCTTTAGGCCAATTCTGACTCTGGTTCTTAAATATGGGGTGCTCACAAGAAAATGTTTATAATTGTTAAGTGAAAAAAGTAGGTTATGTGATAGTATATACAGTACAATATTTAATTGATGATAAATGTGTGTATTTGAGTGTATGTGCATCTTAATGCATGCATAGAAAAGGGCCTTGTAGGAAATAAACCAAAATTGGTTTTATCTAAAAATGAATAAATAGATAAAATTTTTAATTGAGGTAGAAAAATTAAAGTGAGGGCATTGCGAGCAGTCTAAAAGGTAACAGACATTTTTAAAAAGAGCACAACCTTCCCAGGTCATTTCTGTTATAATATTTATAATTATTGCTGCTCTGTAAATGTCTGGACATTTCCCCCTACCTTCAGATGATAAGGTTTACGAATTTTAAATCCTGTATTCCATCAATTCAAGGATGCACACATTCGTTACCATTGATACAATCTTTTATAATTCCTTTATTTGTGGTAACCTATTAGATTTTAAAGATAGAAAAATTATTTAAAAACTATTCATCTCAAGGCTGGATGTAAAATCAGTGATTTATCTATTGTTTTGAATTATCCAGGCCTGTTTTCCTATTTTCCAGGAGACACCTGGGGTTACCCTGCGGGCCGCAAGAGAGGAACAGGTGGGGCCTGCCCTGCCCTCCTCTGTCTTCAACCTGAACAGCTTCACCTTTATGTTGAGGGAGAAAACACCTTCTGCTTTTAAGAACATTTGAAAACCTCTAATATGGATAGTTGTGCAGTTCTTCATTAGCTCTCTGCTTTATATCTAAAAAAATTTTCAGGGTATTGGGGGCGCTTAAGTAACAATTGTTACTAAGAGCGAGTCTTGCCAGTGAGGCCAAGGTCATGGGTTCAGGCCTTATATAAGTCGTTGAGCATTACCGTGCCTGCTAGGAGCTCCTCTATCTGGAGTTTGTGATTCAATGCATACTATGTTAGAGCTGCTGATGGTGAGTGAGTCAGGGGCCATCTTTCTGGGAAGGAGGATATTTTGTCATTTATTCAACATACAGGCTCCAATGGCCAGCAGAAGACCCTGAGAAATAAAAAAGGTTCATTACCTTGCCTTGCACTAAGGAGGGCGAGTGGGAGATCTGAGAGTTTTTGTTTTTTAAGTTTTATTTTTCCTTTTTCTCCCCAAAGCCCCCCGGTACATAGTTGTATATTTTTAGTTGTGGGTCCTTCTAGTTGTGGCATGTGGGATGCCGCCTCAGCATGGTTTGATGAGCGGTGCCATGTCTGCACCCAGGGTCAGAACCAGTGAAACCCTGGGCCGCCGAAGCAGAGTGCGAACTTAACCCTTGGCCACGGGGCCAGCTCCAAGATCTGAGAGCTTTTATGTCAGTCCTGAGAGGTGATGCTGTTCATTTGCTCTTGTATTCTTGAAACATGTCAAGATCATATATAAGTTCCAAGATATCCTCCAGAACCTAATATAAAAATCATCCCTGATTATCTTCCCTCAGAGAAATTGTGGGATAGGCAGTTTGCCTTTTAGAGTCCCCTGTACCATTGACTTGTTAAGTACAACTTTAAAATTTTACAAGAGGTCATATTTTGCACATTTTAACATATCACAAACAGATAATACTGCTTGTTTCTTCAAAGGCAGCTTACCCTTCATCCTTTTCTCTTCTTGCCCTCCACCCCACCCTACTCACCTTTTTGGTGCTCCTTTTCCCCCTTGACTCTTCTCACCCCTCTTTGGAACTACCTTTTTGCAACCCCCCCCCCCCCACACACACACACACGGTGGTTGAGAAAGATGAAGATAATGTTAATAGAAGCAGCCTTCTCTGGAACTTCAGGGAAGTACAGGGCAGACGTAGCTCAGGCTTCCCCACAGCTTACGCGTTTTGTTTGGTTCCCCGCAGAAATGAAAGGTGTAAAATACTCAGACCTGAAGCTTTTAGTTTCCATTCACCTTTCCTCTCTCCCCAGAGCATTTCTGTTTTCTTACAGACTAGGCAATAGAATGTCGAAAAAGCAAAACTGGGAAGATAAAGCTTTTAAAGAAAATACATTTTTTTTTTTTTTTGAGGAAGATTAGCCCTGAGCTAACTACTGCCAATCCTCCTCTTTTGCTGAGGAAGACTGGCCCTGAGCTAACATCCGTGCCCATCTTCCTCTTCTTTATACGTGGGTCGCCTACCACAGCATGGCTTTGCCAAGCGGTGCCATGTCCGCACCCAGGATCTGAACCGGCAAACCCTGGGCCACCAAGAAGTGGAACGTGGGCACTTAACCGCTGCGCCACCGGGCAGGCCCCAGAAAATACCTTCTTGTATTAGGCTTCCCACTGTCCTCCTTCAAGTGACAAGGGCCTATGTGGAGGAAGACAGTGTTGATCCTTTTTTTCTGTGTTTGAGTTTTCCTTTAAAAAGTCTTTGAGTGACTTAGGAGTAGGGTGATTAATATCCTGATTATGTGGGTTTTGTTTGTTGGTTTGTTTTAAGACTTCATTTTTCTCTTTCTCTTGGCTGGGCAGTTAGGGTGTTCCTCAGCTCCCGTAGGGCTGCGGTGTTCTCTGGAACCTAGATATGTGTCCCTCACCCCTTCGTACACTGGCCCTTCTTAACAACCCCAGGCCTTCCTTTGCTCTCTGTATCCTGGAGATTCCTCAACTAGCGTGCAGTCTGAGTCTGGTCTCACAGGGTCACACGACAGCAGTGTTTCTCAACTGTTCCATGCAACATTGTGGGAAGGAGACATGACTCCCTGGTCTTTTCTTTGCCCTTTACGTCTTCCAGAATAAAACTAACAAGTAGAGATTTAACTTGTCTCTATCTTCCAAGGTAGTAACTACTCCAGAGCCCTCTGAAGACACACTGTCTTAATAAAAGTTTGTATCTCCTAGATGATGGTCACGTTTCTCGAGAGGCACACACCATGGGTTCTGGGGTTAGAATCCCTCCCGCAGATTATTTTAGCACATAAATCCTTAGAGTAGTCCCCACCTTAAGTGGTGATGATAATACAAGATTGAATGAGATAGTGTGAACGAAATAAATGTAACTACCTTTCCTCTTAATAACTTTTTTTTCTTTTTTTGCTGGGGAAGATTCTCTCTGAGCTGACATCTATGCCCATCTTCCTCTATTTTATATGTGGGATGCCTGCCACAGCATAGCTTGATAAGTGGTGCACACGTCCACACCTGGGATCCGAACCGGTGAACCCCAGGCTGCTGAAGTGGAACACATGAACATAACCACTATGCCACCAGGCCAGCCCCCCAATTTTCCTCTTTTTGCTTGAGGAAGATTCGCCCTGAGCTAATGTCTGTGCCAATCTTCCTCCATTTTGTATGTGAGCTGCTGCCACAGCATGGTCACCGCCGAGTGATGTAGGTTTGTGCTGAGACTGGGTCACCAAAGTGGAGTGCACCGAGCTCAATCTCTAGGCCACAGGCCAGCCTGCTCCTCTTAATAATTTTTGATGTTGTAGGCAGGTCCAGGTAGATGCTTTTAGAAGTTTTTTGTTGTTAGAATAGACTTTGCCTTTGGAAGCATCACTGCTTCATTAGCAAAATTGGAAACCAGTTAGGTCCATATGAAAAGTCAAATTAACTACTTAAGCACATATTTTATGCCAGTCAAGAAACATCTTTGTCTTCAGGTTGGGTAGGTAGAGTGTAGAGTCTCATAGTTAGTTCTGGATCTGGCTTTGTCTTTCAGAATTCTTCTTATACTTTCCAACGTAGACGTCGTCCTTGGTGACTTTCAGCAGTTCTCTGTCTGTGATCAGGACCAGACGGAAGTACAGCTGGCAGGAGTTGTACATGAAGTTTGGAGGAATTTGGGCAGCTTTGTAGAATCCATCGTTACTTGCAGGATTGTTCGATAATGTTTAAAAATAAAACAAATTGGTTTTGTGGTTCCTCTGTCTGCTTTTACCTTCAATTAACTCCCCCGTCTTTTGATTTTTTTTGGTTTCAGTGGTTCACCACTACCCTAGGGCTGCTGAGATGCATTTACACAGGCAGGAACTGGGTTGCATTTGAAGAGGTTTATGCCTGGCACCTACCTATTCAGGAAGGTTGCTTTGAGGAAAGTGTGGCCTTTCCATATTAATAACACCGTCCTTAATTGCTGAAAGAATTTCATAGCCTTTAACTTTATTGTAGTTTCCCATCCAAAAGCAGATGGTAAGAATGATTGTTTTGGTGACCTAGGTGAACTAAATTCAACCTCATAAATCCTATCATTGTTTTGCTATTTGTTGTACATTTTGGGGCAAACCTCTTCTAAGCCTTTAGTACTTTAGTTCCCCATCTTTTAAGTTGATGGTGTTTTAAAATTAGCTTTGAAATATTAAATGTAATTTATCTTTAATATACTGTGTAGTGGGGCCGGCTCCGTGGCCGAGTGGTTAAGTTTGCGCGCTCCGCTGCAGCGGCCGAGGGTTCGGATCCTGGGCGCGGACATGGCACTGCTCATGGGGCTACGTTGAGGCAGCGTCCCACATCCCACAACTGGAAGGACCTGCAACTAGGATACACAAGTGTGTACAGGTGGGGTTTAGGGAGATAAAGCAGAAAAAAAAAAAGATTGGCATCAGTTGTTAGCCCAGGTACCAATCCTTAAACAAAAAACAACAACAAAAGATATTGTGTAGTTTAAAAATGGGAGACGAGGCCAGCCCCATTGCCAAGTGGTTAAGTTCACGCACTCCACTTTGGTGGCCCAGGGTTTCACTGCTTCGGATCCTGGGTGCAGTCCTAGCACCGCTCATCAAGCCATGCTGAGGCGGCGTCCCACATAACACAATCGGAGGGACCTACAGCTAGAATATACCACTGTGAACTCGGAGGCTTTGGGGAGAAGAAGAAGAAGAAAAAACAATGGGAGAGGGAGGTTTGGTTTGGTTTTGTTTTTGATATCTTCAGCCATGGTGACAAAGGGGGCTTTTCTTTGGAAAGAGCTGCATATCTGGAATTATGAGAAGTGTAGGCATGGCCCACTTATTTTTCTTTCCTTGGTTTTTTAGAGTGAAGACGTAGTCCAGAGAGGGAGGTGTAAAGCTACAGGTATGGGCTCACTGCTGGATGGGTGTGCTCCCTGGCCATCTTAACCTTCTTGCATGAGGCCTGACGTGCAGATAGGAAAAAATTGCCTTCAGAAAGGTGATGGGTTTTTTCCTACATTGTGGGATATAATTTCCCATTCCTAGGAAGCTGGAAATACTTTCTTGCTGTTAACCAACTCTCCTTAGCTATTTCCCAAGGCAGGCTTATCTCCCACTTGAGCTAGCTGCTGCCCGGTTCTAATGGGTGGGGGTGGGGATGGGGGAGGAGAGAAAGTGAGAGAAAGTTGGGAGCACTAGTCTACACACAGCAGCTACCCAGCTCAGTTTCCTTCCCCATTCCACTTCGTAGCTGGAAGATCCCAAGTAAACTAGCCCAAGGATGAGGACAGAACTTAGTGGATTCCACACAGATAATATTACTCTCCTGGAACCAGAATTTTCTCGACATACTGATTTTTTTAATCAGCACTGGAGTGTAAATAAAGAATTACACTTAACTTCCACAACTAGTTTGAGATCTGAAAAAAAGACTTGATTTGAAGGGTGGTCACGGTTTGACAGGACAGTCTGTTAGCTCAGGTTTCATCCCAGAAACTCCAAGGGGGGCTCTGAGCTTACACTTTTGCTGACAGCAGTAAGCACAGAAGAGAGTCTTTCTGCTGGTCTGATCTTTGACACTGATTGGGAGAGGAGATAGTAGTGATTAAGGATAGGAGGAGGGAATGGGAAACTTTCTAGATTTCAGGAAAGGTTTTGCTTCCTTTCACCTGTGTCACATCCTCTCAGTAACCTTATATGATAATCTTACAGGCAGACCAGTTTGCATACAACAATCACTAAACTTAGTGCTTTTTATCGTATAGTGATTTTTTGTGTGTGTGAGGAAGATTGGCCTTGAGCTAACATCTGTTGCCAATCTTCCTCCTATTGCTTGAGGAAAATTGTCACTGAGCTAACATCTGTGCCCATCTTCCTCTCTTTTATGTGGGATGTCATGAGAGCATAGCTTGATGAGTGGTGCTAGGTCCGCGCCCAGGATCCGAACCTGTGAACCCCGGGCCACTGAAGCCGAGTTCGCGAACTTAACTGCTATGCCACTGGGCCAGCCCCAGAAGTACTCAATTTTTGAAGTAAAATTCAAGTCCATAACGTTTTAAGCTAAAATTTTGTGTTATTCTCTGATTGGTTGTTTTCAAGTGGTATCAAGTGATATTCTTTTCTACATCCCTTATATCATCTAACTGCTAGAAGCTCTGGGGGAAAAAATACCCAGTTCGCTTAACTGTCTGAGGTTATGACCTTTCGCTAGATTTTTGCGCTTTTCCTTATATAGACGTATGGTGTTTTTTGTTTTGTTTTTCTTTTAAAGATTGGCGCCTGAGCTAACATCTGTTGCCAATCTTTTTTTTCTTCCTTCTTCTCCCAAAAGCCCCTTGGTACATAGTTGTATTTTTTAGTTGTGGGTCCTTCTAGTTGTGGCATGTGGGATGCCGCCTCAGCATGGCTTGATGAGCGGTGCCATGTCCATGCCCAGGATCCGAACTGGTAAAACCCCAGGCCACTGAAGCGGAGTGCATGAACTTAACCACTCGGCCATGGGGCCAGCCCCTCATGGTGATTTTTAATGACATAAGTTCTCTTATATAAATTAGTAGCAGGCTCTAACTTCCTCTATGCTCATATAGCCAGACTTCACACTTTTGCCCTCTGCAGCACATTTAGATTATTGAGGTGGAAGGGTAAGGTCCCTTCACCTGTCATTGAGCTCCCTCATTACAGCAGTCAGGGTAAGGCAACCTGAAGTTTGCACTAGCCCCCTGGGCTTTCCTGCTCCACTATGCTTTTCTTGGCTCTTCCACTCTTTAGACAAAACAAATGCTGTGATTTCTAGCATTTCTCTCTTCTAATCCAGTTTTTAAACAGTTTATTCCATTCTGACACTCTAAATGCGGGGTGTGCTATTTTGAGGGTTTCCCTTATTTACTGATCATTTTTAGTGATTTGGGTTCTTAATGTTACAACAGGCTGATTGCCCCTACCCTCACATAATCACTCTTTGAATTGTTGCCCTTAGAAAAGAAGTAAAGAATATTCAAGGCAAAGAAAACTGAGACAGACAGACAACCAGGAAAAGACAGGAAACCATGAATATAAATTCATAGTTAGAGGACAGGTGGTGAAAAGGGACTGAGGGAAAGTTAAGGCCTTCTTTTGCAGCGGTCCCATAGTTAGAACCCTGTCTGCCGTTTCTTTATTGCTAATGCATCCTTGGTGGGAAAAGCCTTGAATGTTTTTCTGATTAAGAAATTTAAAAACAAGTCATGGGCAGGGGCTGGCCCCGTGGCCGAGTGGTTAAGTTTGTGCGCTCCGCTGCAGGCGGCCCAGTGTTTCGTCGGTTCGAATCCTGGGCGCGGACATGGCACTGCTCGTCAGACCATGCTGAGGCAGCGTCCCACATGCCACAACTAGAGGAACCCACAACGAAGAATACACAACTATGTACCGGGGGGCTTTGGGGAGAAAAAGGAAAAAAATAAAATCTTAAAAAAAAAAAACAAGTCATGGGCAGTTTTCTGTGAATAACTTTTAATTCTACTTTTTCGTTTCTCCTTAATATCTGCATTTTTGTATTCCCATAATTGTTTTTATCGTCACTTAGCTTGGTAACCTTTTTCTAAAATTGAGTGACTTGTGATTAATTTCTGTGTTTTCTTTTCCCACAAGCATGTTGAATTTAATTATACTGAGATAACTCTTGTGACCTGCCTAAAGAGAAGTGCCCTCCTTCATGTCATAACCTTTCCATCTTATCGATTTTTAAAGCCATGTTGCCTTACAAGTTGTAAAATGAATTTTACTTATTTTTTTCTTTTTTTGAGGAAGATTAGTTCTGAGCTACCATCTGCTGCCAATCCTCCTCTTTATGCTGGCCCTGAGGTAACATCTGTGCCCATCTTCCTCTCCTTTATATGTGGGATGCCTGCCACAGCATGGCTTGCCAAGCAGTGTATAGGTCCACACCCGGGACCCGAACCAGAGAACCCTGGGCTGCTGAAGCGGAATGTCTGAACTTAACCGCTGCACAACCAGGCCAGCCCCGTAAAATGGATTTTAAAATGTTACTCTAAATCAGTGCTTCCCAACCTTTAGCTTGATAAACTTTACTGTGAGGAGTACACATCTTTTCATACGCTGAGCAGTGCCTGGCTGCTTAGTAAAGACTCCCACATTTAAACTCTCGTTAACAGATGTGGTTCTGATTAGAGGTGTAGTGTATTTTTAGTGACTTAGTAGAAACATAATAACCAGTGGAGTTCCTTTGAACTTGTTGATTCTTTTATAAAGGAATCTTTGAACTAAAAATCTAATTTGGTTGTTAATTGACCTCACAAATTTACTCCCTGGTCCAGGTAACTTTCTGTAGGAAGAGGCATGTGATCAACTCGAGTGGACATAGGAGAAACTAGGACAAACCTACCCAGTAACTTAACCAACCCCAGCTTAGGTTACCGTCTTCTGCCTGTCTAGTAGTCAGGGCTCGGTGAGCTGTGCCCTGTGTGCCAGTTGCACAGCCTCCTCTCGCTTGCAGCCTGCTTTTGCTTCCTCCTTTCGTAGTGTGGAAGAGAACTCCTGCCACTTCTGTCTCTCAAGTAGTAGATGAAATGAGCCAGAGTCTCTGACAAAATAGAAGAACAGTTAGCTGCTATTATACTTCTAAATTTTGGATGGTTGTGTCTGGATTTTGGACAGAAGACATGGTTTCTACCTTCCTCAGTCAAATGCAGACAGGTGCCAGCCATCGTTACACAGACTACAACATCTAGGCCTATTCTGTGACATGGTGCCTTTCATTATTTTCTTAAAAGTAACTATATGCATTTAGGAGTTCATTCGTTTACCTCTTTACAGGCTGGACATAACTTGTTTTTTTCAAAGTTCCCTGTGTTGTGAACTGAGCTTGAGTGCAGCAAAATCTTTGAGGTAAGGCAACCCTCATGGTAAAAATGGAAAGAGGGCCTGTGAAATTTGGGCGCCTGCAGAGATACAGTTTTAGCGTCACTGCCTAAATATTGAAATGCCACCATTTGTTGTTTGGAGGGATGTGGAGCTAAATGGAGCACAGGAGCGCACATCTGCCTTGACTGCTAAGTATATCCATCTCTACTGCTCACCCACAGTAGACTTTTCGTGTGTGCGCTCAGTCTCGATTTTAGCAACAGTTTAAAGGAGGGCAGAGGATGCAGAGACTTCGTCTGCGTTCCTGTGTCCTTCCTGACACGTTGGAGTGTTTGTCCCTGGTGGGCCCTGGTCCTGTCTCATTATTACTCACTTTGGTGGCTTTTGTTTTTTTCTTTGTCTTTCATTTCTTTAGAAAGATCAAATGCTGAAAAGACTATTTCTTGCTACCCTATAAAGAGGCAGAATATTACTATTCCATCTTTTTTTTTCTGGCAAAAAAAGATTGTTAGTAAAGAAGTTTGTGCCTTGTGTCACCTAATGAATGTGTCACCAAAGCAGCACTTTTTAAAGTCCTTCATTAGATCTCACACGTTGCTCTCAACACCATCAAGTGAGCAAGGTGGGTCCAGTGCTAGTGGTAGTATGTGAGCAGGATGTTTCTGGTGGCCAGTTCTTCCGCTCCTGACCCCTGGCCTGCTTCTGATGCCTGAACTGCTCCTCCTTAGGCATCTATTCTGAGGTTAGTTTGGACCCAAGCACTGTGCTCACTGCTGCCTTTGGCACATGGAAACTAAGTTCAGACCAAGGCCAGCAACCCAGTTCTTTCCAAAAACATTGTCAGACCCTGTGAAGTGAGCTTTTTTGCTTCAGGTGGTTTCAGGCTTTGGGGGCCCTCACAAACTGATTTGCAGGGAGGAGTTTGGAAGATGTGAAACAAGTTTGTGTCTCTTCTGCTCTGTTAGCCACTGCTATCTTCATGGATCTGACACTATTTATCTGACAGTGCACTTAGTACTGCTTCGCCAGGGAAAATCACACAAAACAAGCCTGGCGCATCAGCACTTTCATTGTGTGCCGGGCTGAGCCTCCCTTCACATGGTTACATCCCCCTTTTAATCCAGTACTCCCTTTCCCTTCCCCAGTCCTGCCTGTTTCTGTGGCACTTATTGCTGGTTTCCCTGAGCTCCTGTTTCCACTTTGTGTTTTTTGTGGAGCCCAGGAAGCTAAAGCTGTGTGTATTTGTGGATCAGACAAGTGCAGCAAGTTAATATCATTGGCTTCTGAAGGGGAGAGTGAGGTGATGGCTGCGTTTAAGTTGGATTTCCTTCCAGAAATGATGGTGGATCATTGCTCTTTGAATTCCAGTCCCGTGTAAGTATTTTCATCTAATTTTTATCATAAGCAGAAGAATTGGGTTGTTTTCTTTGCTATTTGATGAAACTGATCCCTTTCCTTAAAAGAGGGAAGAAAAAATTGGGTGAGGAAGTCCGAGTCCACACTGCTGTTATATTCTATTGTAGTCTGATTTTATCCCATTACTGCTGATTTCCTCAGAGCTATCACTAAGTTCTGTACATAAGGGTGCATTTGATATATGATCAGCAACATCAGCTCAAGAGTGCTGGCTCCAGTCCCTTCAAGCTGTAGTGTTTTCCCATATGATAGAGTCCAGAGTATTTTGTTTTAACCGTAGCTTTATTGCTTTGGGTTGGGTATGCAATTTCAGGTCATCTTTGGGTAAGTTATTTATTTATTTACATTCAGTGATCGAATTTTTAGATCCTGTCACAGAGGCGCCTGGTAGCTAGGGTGTATTCAGTAGTGTGTGCAGAATGCTGTATTGACATGTAAACTATAATTCTGGACCTTGATTTTCTTCCCCAGTCTAATTGAAAATGCAACAGTATGTGATTTCGGGGACATCAGATACCTGCCTCCCCCCAAAAATGCAAAACTGGATCAGTCTTGCTTGGTAGTTTGCCCAGATAAATTTTGAACATGAGAATGAGAAACTCCATCAGTTTGTACCACTGTTCAATAAGTGACAACACCATTGTACACAGCTAAAATGCTAACCTGGTTCCGAGCTGTAGCCAGAGAACACATATCTTAACTCCTGATTTCAGTTTCTTTAACCAGGCTTCAAAGTATCTTGGAACGTCAAGTAAATGAGCCTTAGGTTATTCAAAGCCAAGAATATTAGATGATAGAATACTCCCCTAGATAGCATGTGGTAGTGCAGATCTTTGAGTTTAGGCCTCCGTGTGCAAATCAGTCTACCCTGGGATTAGGTGTAATAGGTGTGGATAATAGCAGATTCTGAGCAGTTCTTTGTGGAATAGTGTGGGGGGGGCCTCAAAGTTAGCTGGCTTGCTCATTTCAAATGAATCCCATGCCTTCTCTGTAGTCTCCAAAATGATGGTAGTTTAGATGTGTCTTTTTATGAGAGTAGATGACAGATGAAATCACAATGAATGCCATCTTGAAGACTTAGTACATAATGAAAATCTTCCCAAGTACCAGATATGTAACTCCTAGAAATAGGATTTTGTGGCTCGGATTATCTTTCATTGTAGCACTTTCTCTCTCTGCTGTGCCACTGCCTAGTATTCAGCCCTTGGACACAGAAGTTTTCCTCAGCCTGTTTTCTCGTCTTTTAAGAGTGGAGTCTGGACCATGGACCACTGCAAGAAAGTCACCTGGAACATATAAATGCAGATTCCCTGGGCCCATGCCCAGATATTCTTATGCTAGAATAGGGCCTAAGAATCTGTATTTTAACAACATTCCATGTGGGTTTTTTCATGCACACTAAAGTTGAGAACGAATGGACTGAATACAGGTCATTCTGAGTAGAGCTAATCAGAGAGTAGACTATTACATAATATTTTCCCAAGTACATTGAGTTTGTTTTAGTCATCCATCTTGACAAAAGCTTTGCGAAGTTAATTGGGCATGGGCTATTGGCCCTATTTTACAGATGAGAAATTCAGTTTAGAGAAGCTATAACTGACTTGTCTGAGGACACTTGGTGTCAACTTTGGGCCTAAAATGTAAGTTTAATGACATTCTCTTCTTGTTTTTGCCCACTAGACCAGGCTGGCTCAGGTGTCATTGAGCAGTTACCCATCAACTCTCTCATTATTGCAAGTCCTTGGATCCACTCCCCAAGGGCACCATACTGCAAAACACCACAGAGTTGGGAAGAAGAAAGTTCTTGAGAATGGTGTGTGCTTGTGATCTCTTTCTTGGATTCTCAGCCTTTTTCACTGATAGGATTTTAGCAGGAGGCTTCACATCAGTGGTTTCCTCTCTGAAGTGATACTGCCTGGGAATGTGGTCTAGCAATGTACCTTATGTCCAGATTTCTTTACTGGAGAGAATTGGTGGAGGAGCTGTGGAAGGGCCAGGGGGCCTGAGCCCTGGTTCCTCTTCTTACTTGTGACCGTTGTCCCTGATTCCAGTCTGACACCCTTCAGCTTCCACTGGTTCCTCTTAGTGTGTTTGCAGCCTAGTACATGAGTGTTCTCCAAAAGTCATATCTCAGGCGTTTTTCTCTCAGCTTTCCCATTGCTTAAGGAGGCTGTGATGTGCTTCTCTGATTCTCAGATCTCTATATCTATCCCCTATTGTCCTCCGAGCTCTATAACTTTGTTCTAAGTACTTCCCGTTGGATACCTCCATCTGGAGGCTTCCTCGCGTAAAAACAGTTCCCGAGATTGTCTGTTCTAGAACCCGGGAGTGATCAGGAACTTCTTCCTTTTCCTTGTCTCCTTTATCACGTGATCCCCAAGGCCTAGTGACCCTGCTCCCCCCAGTTTCTCAGCATTGCCTGAGACTGGGCCCTGACCTGAGGAGCTAGTTGTGCAAGAGCCTCCTGGTCTCTACGTTTCCTCACTGTATCTCATCCGCGAGTTTATTGCCAGATGTCTTCTAAAGACAAATCTGATCACTCCCTTGTTTAAAAATCTTGGAATACAGTCCAAGCCTGCCAGTATAACATCGAAGCCCTTCGCTGGGTCCCTCTAGCTTCTCTCTCTATTCCCATTGATTTCCTACTATTATCCCTTTTTTCCCTAATCTTTTAAAATGTTTTTATACTCTCCCCTAACCCTCTCAAGTCTTTTTTCTGCGTCTCTCATGTTACCTCACTCTTCTCTCCCTTCTGAGTCCTTGCATTTCCTTCTTGGCCCTTAGGCTTTCCTTTCTCCATGCTGTGTAGCGCTTCTCCCAGCTGCTTAGTCCACTTGGCGTAAATTTCTGCCCTCTCTCCCCTCCTCCCACTTTGTCACAGAACCTGCATACCTCTGTGAAAGCATGTGTAGGGGATTATAGTGTGTCCTTCCACTTGTTCAGTGCTGGTGCCTCCAGGGCAGGTGTTGCTGAGTCCACTTGTATAGCCCCTATAGTGTGTAGTATCTGTCACATAGTAGGTGCTTGGGCAATACGGTTGAGTGAGTGACAAGTCCTGTGAGGTTTTTTTTTATATATATAATTAGATTCAATTACTGAGATTTAAGATCTCTCCATACACTATCTTCGTTCCTCAGGGAAGACGGCTGAAAACCTTCACATGCAGGTTGCTAGCTGTTTTCTTGTTGAATGGTGACTTAAAAACCTTTATTGTGGGGCCAGCCTGGTGGCGCAGCGGTTAAGTTCGCACGTTCTGCTTCAGCGGCCCGGGGTTCGCTGGTTCGGATCCTGGGTGCAGACATGGAACCGCTTGGCAAGCCATGCTGTGGTAGGTGTCCCACATACAAAGTACAGGAAGATGGGCAGGGATGTTAGCTCAGGGCCAGTCTTCCTCAGCAAAAAGAGCAGGATTGGCAGCGGATGTTAGCTCAGGGCTAATCTTCCTCAAAAAAACAAAAACAAAAACCTTTATTGATAGCTTTTTCTGAGTACCTAACACCCCACCTAAAGGAAGATTTCCCTTAATCCAAATGAAAATTACTTCCTTCTAGCATAGACTCACCCTGTCTTGTTCTCACTAAAGAACAGCTGTTAAATAACTCAGGCCAGTGTTTCTTGGTCCTTTTTATTTTGATGTCCTTCTGTGCCCGTTTTTCCACAGCACAGTATGTGAGCCAGAGGAAGCTGGTCGGGGTGGGTGGTAGCTGGAGATTGGGATGCAACAAATATTTATGCCTGCTGCGGGGGTGGAGGGATGGGTAAGTATCTGAGATTTTCCTGTTTGTATAATGAACAAATGGAGGTCAATAGATAATGAGAAGGGGAGAGGGAAAAAAAATGAGTAAGGAAAGGTTTCAGAAATGACGTTTTTTTGGTGAGGAAGACTAGCCCTGAGCTAACATCTCTTGCCAATCTTCCTCGTTTTTTTTTTCCCTCCCGAAAGCCCCAGTACACAGTTGTATATCCTAGTTGCAGATCCTTCTAGTTCCTCCAAATGGGATGCCTCCACCGCATGGCTTGATGAGTGGTGCATAGGTCTGCGCCCAGAATCCTAACCGGCACACCCTGGGTCGCCAAAGCAGAGAGTGCAAGCTTGACTATTCAGCAATGGGGCTGGCCCCTGGAAATGATCTCTTTTTTTTGAGGAAGATTAGCCCTGACCTAACTGCTGCTGCCAATCCTCCTCTTCTTGCCGAGGAAGACTAGCCCTGAGCTAACATCTGTGCCCATCTTCCTCTGCTTTATATGTGGGACACCTACAACAGCATGGCTTGCCAAGCGGTGCCATGTCCGCACCTGGGATCCAAACCGGCAAACCCCGGGCCGCCGAAGCAGAACGTGCGCACTTCACCACTGCACCACTGGACTGGCCCTGGAAATGATCTTTAAACAGATGTGAAGGTAGTATTTGCCAGCCTATTTGGCTGCAAGGAACAGATACCTACTCAAGCTAACATATATGAAAGAGTTTTCCTGTAAGATCACATGCGGCCTGGACTGTCATGTAGTGAGGGACTCCAAGCTGGGAGAGCTGGAAAGTCCATCTCTCTGATGTAGGACACATGTTCTACTCGCCCTGCATGTGCTGCTGTCGCTTCTGCTCTTCATCTGCCTTACAACTTTGGTTGCAGCATGGCTTTGCCTTGCCACTGCCCTTCCAGCCTGTCTTCTCACTCTTCTTTCTCCAATTGAACTGTAATTCACTTAACACAAAGTTTACCCTTTTAAAGTACATAATTCAGTGATTTTTACTATATCCACAAAGTTGTGCAACTATCAACACTGTCTAATTCCAGAATGTTTCATCACCCCAAAAAAAAACCCTGTACCCATTAGCAATCATTCCCTCCCCTCCCCCAATCCCTATTTCTAGGCAACCACTAAGCTACTTCCTGTCTCTACATATTTGCTTATTCCATACATTCATATAAATGGAATCACACAATATGTAGCCTTTTGTGATTGGCTCCTTTCACTTAGCATAATATTTTCAAGTTTCATCTATGTTGTAGCATGACTGCTGTTATCTCTTGCCACTGCCCTTTCATCTTGTCAGCTTATACTAACTCTACTTTCACCTTTCCACTTCTGACTTCACCCCTAACTGCCTGTTTCTGTTAAGTAGTTCCAGATTCTGTAGAGCAGTGCTATGCAACAGAACTTTCTGTGATGATAAAATATTCTACATCTCTTCTGTTGCATGCGGTAGCCACTAGTCACATATGGCTAGTACAACCGGAGAGCTCGATTTTTAAAATTAAATTTAAATAGCCACATATGGTTAGTGGCTATTGGTTTTGCTCAGTGCAGCTCTAGGGGAATTTGTTTGGCCAGGCCTGTTTTTCTGTTTTGAGCATAGGTCATGGTCTTAGGTTTCTAAGAGGTCAGCCAGTGGATCAGCTTGTAGGGTTAAGATCCACAGATCCACCCCCTGGTCTAGTCAGCTGGGCCTTGGGGATGGGAAAGAAGGGAGACAGAACATCTACTCTGTCTTTTCAGCTGGGCCTGGGGCTGTAAAGTTTTGAGGGAGAGAAAGCTAGGGGGAAGAGAAGAGAGGGTTTAAGACTTTTGAACAAATGTATGCTTTGAAAGTAAGCTCTTTGATTTCCTTCCCCGTCTCTCTTCCAAATCGGTTCTCTGTTTTGTTTTCTTTATGGTGCGTCCCATCGAGAATCAAGATAGACAAGGTAGCCTCTCATCTTGATTTTCCATAGTTTCTCATTCTTAATGATTTGCCAGTTGCTGCCAGAAGCAGAAATATAAAAAAGAGGTGGGTCGGTGCCATGCCTGTCTTCTAAAACACTTGGGGCCTTCTCATGTCCCTTCCCTCACCACTGTAGGCCCTGCTTTCCTCTCTCCATCCTACTCCCAGGTCAGTACTTCTGCAGAAGATGAGGATTTCCACAGACTTGCCTCTTAGGCTTGAGAGGGACAGGATAACTTCTCTAGGGGACTGCTGACTTCCTTGGTTCTTGAGTGGATGTAATAAATATACATAACTCCTCTGTCATATCATTGACTCTGAGCAGCTCTCTGTCAATGGGAAGGTCAGGCACACATTTGAGAATGTATTTAGTGATCTTTACAGTAAATGCCATACTTGGATGATGTGGACTCCTTGCCATTTTACAGTGGGAGTCTTGTCCCCAGGTGATTTCTATGCAGTGGTTACTTGTAACTAATGACAGTATGCATACTGGAAGTATGTGTGGAAGGCTGAGGATGGAAGAGCATTGTTGCTCATCTCTTCAGACACAGTAACAGTTGATGAGAAAGTTTGTAATTGCATATTACGTATATGTGGGTGTATATATGATTGCTTCTCTCTTCTTTGTCTCTAGCTGATAGTGCCATTTTTATTTCTGTGTCTTCATGTGCTCCGAAGAAATACCCCATGTTTTCCTTCTTCACCGGTGTATACCACACCTGACACAGTACCTAGCCTGTATAAGTCAGTGCCCAATATTTATTGGAGGAAAGAATAAGTCAGTGCATAACTTCAATTGCATGATGTCCACAGCATCTTGAGCCTGGCCTGATAAGTTCTTATGCTCTGGAAGTGCTTCTCAAACTGGTGAAGGACCACGTCCCACCCCCCATCACCCAACTTGTAAAGTATGATAAAAACAATTTGGTAGAAAAAAAATAATAAGATGTAAGCTTGCATTTTGTGTATATTTTTATTATTATTAGATTGAGCATATATAAAATTAGTCGGTCCAGTTGCTGTAAGAGTTCCTGAAGGGTTAAGTTTGAAGATTGCCTCTGGTCATTGGGCGCTTTGAATAGCACTGCTCTGGGTGATTCTTCTGGCTACTGAATTGGTATACACAGGGATAAAGGGTAGTTCATGAAGTAGGTGGACATGAAGAAATGGAGGGTTTGGAGAGTAAATAGAGGAAGGAAGGGCATTTGTCTGGAATGCTGAGTCTCCGCTGAACTTTTGGATAAACCATAATCCACGTATATTGACTGTGTTTATGGTTTTGCACTCAGCAGTGATGTAGAAAACTTAGAAACTGTACACAGATACAGAAGGAAGCGACAAATGGAGAACAGTTGCCTCTAGTGTAATACAAATCAATAAACCCCTGCCTCATTTCAGAAGTAGCTGTCAGCTTCCTTATCATTAAAACATATTCTGAGCACCATTTGAGTTCTACGTTAACCCTCCTTAGAATAGAAATATGATTAAAGATTAACAACGTTTCAGTAAGATGATATTAAAACTAGTAGTTAAAGTTGTTGGGAGTGATACCCATTGTTTCACTAGTCACAGGGCTTTTTTTAATATCATGATAGCATGATTTCTGTTGGAACATTGGGATTAGGCTTCTAAAAGCAACTGCATTATATTTTTGCAACCATTTGTCACACATGGCTTTTCCTTTGTTGGTTGGTTTGTTTTTTTTTTTTTTTTTGGAAGATTAGCCCTGCCAGTCCTCCTCTTTTTTCTGAGGAAGACTGGCCCTGAGCTAACATCCATGCCCATCTTCCTCTGCTTTATATGTAGGACGCCTATCACAGCATGGCATGCCAAGTGGTGCCATGTCTGCACCCGGGATCCGAACCGGCGAACCTTGGGCTGCCGAAGCAGAACGTGCGCCCTGTCACACATGGTTTTAAATTACTAAAGGAAGACCAATAAAATAATGCATTCCAAAACACTTAAAAGGAAGAAAAAAAGGCAGGTTGATCCTGTGACAGTCATTCATTGGAGATAATAGCTGCTCTTTAATTTGTGAGCCCTCATTTATATATATATTTGGGGGGATGGGGAAGATTGGCCTTGAGCCAACATCTGTACCAGTCTTCCTCTTATTTTGTATGTGGGACGCCACCCATGGCATGGCTTGATGAGCATTGTGTAGGTCCGTGCCCAGGGTCCGGACCCATGAACCCCTGGCTGCTGAAGCAGAGCACACCAGCTTAACCACTATGCCACCAAGCCGACCCTGTGAGCCCTCTTTGTGCACAGCATTCGTTTGTTATCAGGGTTAGTTGCTTAAATAGGGGGAATTGCTGAGAATAAGAAATTCCTCCCATCCCACATCTGAGTACTTACTTTGAACCAGGCACTAAACCAGGTGTGGCTATAAGAATGAATAGGAAAGAAAACAGTTTCTGCCTTTAAAGAACTCTCAGTCTAGTCAAGAGGTAGATACAACCATATTGTGCTGAAAGGTGGTAAATACTATAATGAAGGGGGAAATTTAGCATAGAGTCCTGATGAAACTGACTAGTTAACCTGGAGGAGCGTGGAGAACCATCACAGACATAGCAACAAGAGTTGGTCTGTATGCCATTTTTTTATAGCTTTTGATATTTAGTTAGTGCTACATTCAGCAGAGGTGATGTGAGAATAGCCCCTGTGGGTGTTTCGTTGCAAGAGATTTAGGAATTAAAAAACAAAAGTTGAACTACTTTCATAGATTCAGCATTCTTAAAGATTTTCAAGTACTATTCAGAAGATAGAATGGTGGAAAACCTTGTTTTTCCTTTAAACAAAACTAGCATTCTATTTAGGATTGAATATTAGAACTTGGCAAATTTGAATATGATGATGTGATTTCTGGATTAAGCAAACGCTGAGTGAAAATAATCAGGCTAGCTATTTGGAATTTAAGTTGTTCCTGGTTTAGATAAATGCTAAGAGGAAGAACTTGGAACAGTGATAGAGACGAAGGACTTTGATTCATTCTGGGTAGAAGCATTTGTGCCTGTAGTGCAGGACTTCCCCTAGGTTCTTGGCGATGGCGGGGGTATGGAGGAAAGTGTTAAAGTAAGATGGTTACACGTTTGGTGTGATGGCATTGGAGGAATTCATGGGCGGTATGATTGCAGTTGGTAAGGGAATCAGCTGATAAGAGTCTTGGAGAAATAGCAGTAAACTGGATGACTTAGAAACAAAAACCCCTAGAATGATGGCATTATTCTCTACGTTTATATAACAGTCGTTTGTGGAAGTTTGAGAGACAAAGCTTTATTTTGGTCTGGGGACCTTACTCAAGAGCAACAGTATTACACATGAGAAAGCAACATTCAAAGGCCAACATTCTAGTGAGTTCTTAGCTTAGGCCTTGGAAATCAGGTGCTTCTGTTCTAACATCTGCTGAAAGAAAACTTTCCACTCATCATTCTGTACATTGAGAGTCCTGAATCTTAATCCGTAATCAGTAGTCCTTTGTGATTTTATGGACATTAAAACAGTGACTGTGCTTAAAAATTATTGAAACTTAACTTTAGGAACTTTACCTCTAAAGTTCTTCTGATGATTCTTGTACTAGACAAGGAATGAGTGACACTCTGTTCCTTAGTTAAAACCCAGGATATCCTGAATGGTGTTTTTAGTTTGGGATATAATGGGAGGGGTGGCTATGGTGAGCGAGGACCAGGCAACTCTGGTAAATTGAATGGAAGTAGTGAAAGGAAGTAGAATTTTTTTCTGACTTTTTCAGAAAGTAGTTGAGATCTTTAATGGAAAAAACTCACTCTGGAAAGCAATATGAATACATAATATAAGTTTTACTTTATTTTGTGTAGCTCAAAGAAAATGAACGGCACCCTGGACCACCCAGACCAACCAGATCTTGATGCTATCAAGATGTTTGTGGGCCAGGTTCCGAGGACCTGGTCTGAGAAGGACTTGAGGGAACTCTTTGAACAGTATGGTGCTGTCTATGAAATCAATGTCCTAAGGGATAGGAGCCAAAACCCTCCTCAGAGCAAAGGTAAGGGCTTTGAGTTTTATATGTAATTTCTGTCACGTGCATGCTGTCTGTCATTGCCAGAATTCTCCTATGGTCATACAGCGGGGGGAAAAAATCTGTTCTTTTTCAGTAGCCGTGTCTTCCAGCCCAAACAGATTTAATGGCTTAAAAATAAAAAGTTAAGGTGACATCATGAGGATAATTTGTAAATTGGATCTTGGGCATTCCTTTATGAGAACTCTAAATTCAAGAGAGAGACTCACGTGAGTGTCTCATTTGATCTTTGTAATAGAATGACAAAAATAAAGTCGAAGTAAACCAACCACATAGGGTTTTCTTTAGTGTTTTGGCTAAGGTGAGCTGAAGGAGAACGACTGTCTGCGTACCCATGGATTTCTGTCAGCGTTACAGAGGCCTTGCAGGATGGCTTAGCAACAAGGGGGGACTTGTTTCTAGGTGACCTGTTTGTTGTATCTACAAAATGAATGGGAGCAGAAAGGCTGAGCTGCTTCCAGAAATACCCAGCAGAGTGCAAGTTTTATTGGACTGATGGTGGATAAGGCATTCACTTTGCCCCTACACACACAGACATAGACATACTCTTATTTTTCCAAATGCCGAATTTCAGAGTAATTTTCTGTGAAAGCTGTTCTACACTGCAAATGTGAGCAAGCCTTATGGTCATGTTTGAAACCACCTTAATCTAGAAGCAGAGGAATTATTTTTCTCTTTGTGGCATAGTTAGCCAAAAATATGAAGTATTGTAGTTTCTGAAGATGACTGGCGATGTAACATGCAGTAATTTAAGATCTTAATTGCAGAGTGATTTTGAAAGAGATCTGTATTGCATCTCCCGGGACTATGGGCGCAAGATTTACAAGACTCACGTCCCACCTCCTGTGCCCAGTAAAGATACAAGCACAGAATCTGCAGATCTCCTCAGTCACTGTCGTGGGCTGTTAGAAGCTTAATTAGGGGGCCGGCGCCATGGCCGAGTGGTTAAGTTCTCGTGCTCTGCTTCGGCGGCCCAGGGTTTCACCGGTTCGGATCCTGGGCGTGGATATGGCGCCACTGATCAGTCCATGCTGAGGCGGCATCCCACATGCCACAACTAGAAGGACCCACCACTAAAAATACACAGCTATGTACTGGGGGGATTTGGGAGAAAAAGGAAAAAATCTTTTTTGTTTTTTTTTAAGATTTTATCTTTTTTTTTCTCCCCAAAGCCCCCTAGTACATAGTTGTATATTCTTCGTTGTGGGTCCTCCTAGTTGTGGCATGTGAGACACTGCCTCAGCGTGGCTAGATGAGCAGTGCCATGTCTGCGCCCAGGATTCGAACCAACGAAACACTGGGCCGCCTGTAGCTGAGCGCATGAACTTAACCACTCGGCCACAGGGCCAGCCCTGGAAAAGGAAAAAATCTTTAAAAAAAAAAAAGCAGCAGCAGCAGCTTAATTATATTTGATGAGAACCTGGAGTCCAAAAAAAGATATTAAGAGGTTTTGCTTGTAAGTCATTCTGTAATTTAATAAATGATAATTATGTTTGAGGCATATGGCATAAATTGGCTACAGTGTAAGGTGTGGTTTATCCTGAGGAAGAAAGTTCCGGTAGACTGGAAGCTGCAAGAGTGCAAGCCCCTGTCTGTCTTGTCTGTAGCTGAGACTTCTTCCCCAGCACGCTACCTGGTGCTCCAAGTAGGGTGGGTTGAGTGGCATGGTACTGTGACCTTTGCAAGGGAAATCATCTTTCCCAGAGAAGTTATAGGACCAGCTACGAAAAGAATTTTAATAGAACTGGGAGACTATAACAAAGAAAATGCATAGAAAATAATGTGGGATTTTCTGCTAGATTCTCTCTCTCTTTTTTGGGGGGGGGGGGTGGGACTAACTTTAATAAGCCCAGCCCTCTCTTTTAAGTATATATGTGGAGGAGGGAGTGCACCGTAGGAATTATCTGCTTTCAAAAGACTGGTTTGATGTCATGAAATCTTGTTTATTGCAGGGTGCTGTTTTGTTACATTTTACACCCGCAAAGCTGCATTAGAAGCCCAGAATGCTCTTCACAACATGAAGGTCCTCCCAGGGGTAAGAAAGCTCCTACTAGTAAGTGGAACTGTGGTGGTTTTGACACCTGGGACATACTTAGGCATTTCAGGCACACACTGAAAACCATTTTGGGGACAGATGACTGCCACGGGAATTGACGTAAAGGAAGACGTAAAGGAAACATTTCAAAGAAGATAGGCTGAAAATAGCTGTCTCTCAGCCAAGAGGATTTTGCCTTCTTGACTCACATTCTGTCTATTTTGACATTTTGGCGGGGAAGGATGATGAGGCAGACGCGAATTCAGAGAGAGCTCTTGAGGCGCTAGTTTTGGTATTTCCTTTATAGCCCTCATTTATATTTCTGAATGCTTTCAATGTGTATGATGATAATATTCGTGTGTTTTCCTTTTTAGATGCATCATCCTATACAAATGAAACCTGCTGACAGTGAGAAGAACAATGGTAAGCAAGCATGTGAAACTCTCCCCTCATAAAGTTTCTTTCTAGTTTGCTGTTCTCGTGGCATCTGGATTGTGTTGTGCTCTAAGTAATCTTTTTTCTTTTATTAAGATGTAATTGACATATTAGTTCCAGATGTACAACATAATGATTCAGTGTTTGTATATATTGCAAAATGCTCACCACGGTAAGTCTAAACACCCATCACCATACGTAGTTAAAAAGAATTTTTTTTTCTTGAGATGAGAACTTTTAAGATCTACTTTCTTAGCCACTTTCAAAGATGCAAAACAGTGTTCTTAACTGTAGTTAATAACACCACGCTGTACCTTAAATTCCCATGACTTATTTATTTTGTAACTGGACGTTTGTACCTTTTGACCCGCTTCACCTGTTTTGCCTACTCCCTACTCCTGCCTCTGGCTACCACCAGTCTGTTTTCTTTATGGATGAGCTCGTATTTTTTTTTTTTTTTTTTAAGATTCTACATATAGGTGAGATCATATAGTATTTGTCTTTCTCTGGCTGACTTATTTCACTTAGCATAATGCCCTCAAGGTCCATCCATGTTGTCACAGCTGGCAAGATTTCATTCTTTTTATGGCTGAATAATATACTCTATTTTATGTAAACCACATTTTTTCTTTTTTTTTTTTTTTTTAAGATTTTATATTTTTCCTTTTTGTCCCCAAAGTCCCCCAGTACACAGTTGTATATTTTTAGTTGTAGGTCCTTCTGGTTGTGGCATGTGGGATGCCACCTCAGCATGGCCTGATGAGCGGTGCTATGTCCGTGCCCAGGATCCAAACCCATGAAACCCTGGGCCGCCGAAGTGGAGCGCGCAAACTTAACTGCTCGGCCACGGGGTTAACCCCCAAATCACATTTTCTGTATCCATTCACCCATCAGTGGACACTTAGGTTGTTTCTGTGTCTTGGCTGTTGTAAATAGTGCTGCAGTGAACATAGGGGTACATATATCTTTTCAAGTTAGTGTTTTCATCTTCTTCAGATAGATACCCAGGAGTGGAATTGCTAGATCATACGGTAGTTCAGTTTTTAATTTTTTGAAGACAGTGGCTGCATCATATATTTCCACCAGCAGTACACAAGGGTTCTTCCTTCTCCTCATCCTCACCAACATATGTTATTTCTTGTCTTTTTGGTAATAGCCATCCTAACAGGTGTGAGGTGATAGCTTACTGTGGTTTTGATTTGCATTTCCCTGATGATTGGTGATGTTGAGCATCTTTTCATGTACCTGTTGCCCATCTGTATGTGTTCTTTGGAAAAGTGTCTATTCAGATCCCTCTGCCCATTTTTTTTTTATTAAGATTATGATAGATTACAGCCTTGTGAGATTTCAGTTGTACATTATTGTTAGTCTTGTTGTGGGTACACCACTTCCCCCTTTGTGCCCTCCCCCCACCCCCCCTTTTCCCTGGTAACCACCGATCAGTTCTCCTTGTCTGTATGTTATCTTCCACCTATGAATGGAGTCATATAGAGTTCATCTTTCTCTGTCTGGCTCATTTAGCTTAACCTAATACCCTCGAGGTCCATCCATGTTGCTGCGAATGGACCAATTTTGTCCTTTTTTATGCCTGAGTAGTATTCCATTGTGTATGTATACCATATCTTCTTTATCCAGTTATCAGTTTCTGGGCATGTAGGTTGGTTCCACGTCTTGGCTATTGTAAATAATGCTGCGATGAACATAGTCTCTGCCCATTTTTTAATCGAATTGCTTTTTTTTCCTATTGAGTTGTATGAGTTCTTTATATATTTTGGATATTAACTCCTTATCAAGTATATGATTTACACATATTTTCTTCCATTCAGTAAGTTGCCTTCTCATGTTGTTGGTGGTTTTCTTTGCTGTGCAGAAGCTTTTTAGTTGGATGTAGTCCCACTTGTTTATTTTTGCTTTTGTTGCCTTTGCTTTCGGTGTCAAATCCAAAAAAATGATTGCCAAGACCCACAACAAGGAGCTTACTGCCTATGTTTTCTTCTAGTTTTATGGTTTCAGGTTTTACGTTCAAATCTTTAATCCATTTTGAGTTAATTTTTGTGTATTGTATAAGATAGTGGTCCAGTGCTCTAAGTAATCTGTCATCTAAATTGTTTGTTTTTTTCTTTAAGATAAGTATGGTAAATGAGTTAAATAGAGTTTCTAGGGAAACATTATAAGGACATTTTAGAGTGAACTGAAATGTCTTTTATCAGTATAATTTCTTTCTTTCTTTCTTCTTTGTTTTTTGTTTTTTGTTTTTTTGTTTTTGCCGAGGAAGATTTACCCCGAGCTAACATCTGTTACCAGTCTTCCTCTGTTTTGTATGTGAGCCAGCATCACAGCATGGCCACTGATAGACAAGTGGTGTAGGTCTGCCCCCAGGATCCAAACCCAGGCCGCTGAAGCAGAGTACACTGAACTTAACCACCAGGCCACCGGGGCTGGCTCTATCAGTATATATTTCTTAGGGACAGGAGTAAGGGGAGAAAATGAACAAATTAGAAAGGTGAACTTAGTCCTAAGAGAATAATCAGAAAAGGAAAGTGAACAGTTATGCTCACTGAAAGGTGTCTTCTGTTTGTCTTGTCATATTGAGTGTGAAAACTCGTTCTCCTTAGTATTGGTAGTGAAAACACACATTACTGAGTGCTAGGCAAGTTGCTCAGTACTTTGCATTTAATACCTACAGCTGCCTTTGAGATAAACCTGATTATCCCTATTAATCAGATGAGTAGATAGGCATAGAATGGTTAAGTAACTTTCACAAGATCACAAAGCCACTATATTTCATCTAAATACTTCCAATTATAATTTTAAGATACCACTGATTATGAGGAGGTGGTGAATTATGAAAAAAATGAATATCTTAGAATCCCTGAAATATGATATAAAGGCATAGAGCCAGTATTCAAACCCAGAGTCTGTGCTACACTACCTCTCATAGTAATCATGTTCAAACCTTCTGTGTTTTACTCTCTTAGCAGTGGAAGACAGGAAGCTGTTTATTGGTATGATTTCCAAGAAGTGCACTGAAAATGACATCCGAGTCATGTTCTCTTCATTTGGACAGATTGAAGAATGCCGGATATTACGGGGACCTGATGGCCTGAGCCGAGGTGGGTACATCTTTAGCCTTTAAAGATACTTGTCTTAATTTGGGAGACTCTTTTAATTGGACCAGTGGAAACCAGTGATCCCTACCCTAACGTGGTCCTGTCATGATGGAGAGGGTGGCCTTGGTGTTGTATATCTAGGTCCCGTTTCAGTTCTTACCAGTTGATCCCTTTAATATTCTCCCAACCCCCCAAGGGGTCTACATTCTACACTTCTGTGTCATGTATTAAAATTCTCTCCTTTTGTGCTTGGAGAGGTTCTTGCTACCAAAATGGAAACACTTCCTTCTCAAGAGGAACTAGAGATATGATTCCCCTTTCTCCCTCAAGCACCTTCTTTCCTGTCGTTGCTTCCCTGGTTTTCCATTAATGCCCGGATCACCCTGTTGTAACATACCTGTCTCCTCTACTAGATCGTGAACCCCTAAAGCAGGAAGAATGTCTCTATCACTAGCATGGTCTTTGGCACATAGTGGGTGCGCAGCAAATGTCTGTCAGATAAATAAGTAAGCAAATGAGTGAATGAGTTATTGGCCCTTCTCCCACCAGGTTGTGCATTTGTGACTTTTACTACAAGAGCCATGGCACAGACAGCTATCAAGGCAATGCACCAAGCACAGACCATGGAGGTATGGAGCAGATGAGTGAGAAGGGGACTTCCTTAACCTCAGAGCGCAAAGACAGTTGGCCATCAAAAGCCAACAACATAGACAGCATCTGATTGCCCTGAAAGTTAAGCAGGCCCAAGATCTTAAAGTTGAAAATGGATGTTTTCTTTAAAATTAACATATTGGGAAGTAGTTACCCTTTTTTTTTTTTTTTTTTTTTTTGAGGAAGATTAGCCCTGAGCTAACTGCTGCCAATCCTCCTCTTTTTATTGAGGAAGACTGGCCCTGAGCTAATATCCGTGCCCATCTTCCTCTACTTTATATGTGGGATGCCTACCACAGCATGGCTTTTTGCCAATTGGTGCCATGTCTGCACCTGGGATCCGGACTGGCGAACCCCGGGCCACCGAAGCGGAACATGCCCACTTAACCGCTGCGCCACCAGGCTGGCCCCAGTAGTTACCCTTTTAAATTGTCTTTTGCCGCTTGTCTGTCAGGAAGAGAATCATTTGGCAGTGAATGAAGTTAGAATGAGTTCTGCCTGTTAACTCTGAAGGATTTTTCCTTCACCCAAAAGGAGGAATTTGATCCTTTGGTTTTGGTGTTTTCCTAGGGTTGCTCATCCCCTATGGTGGTGAAATTTGCTGATACACAGAAGGACAAAGAACAGAAGAGAATGGCCCAGCAGCTCCAGCAGCAGATGCAGCAAATCAGCGCAGCATCTGTGTGGGGAAACCTTGCTGGTCTAAATACTCTTGGACCCCAGTATTTAGCAGTGAGTCTTTGTGGTTGGCTTTCTGCAGACTGTGCAAGCTCCCAGCTGTTTCTTCTTCGCTGTCCCTAGCTAGCAGACACAATGACATTTACATTTTAACATATCAAAATTTTACATAAAAATTCAAGCAATGCGATATTCTTCAAATCATGTTAGTCTCTCTCTGTCTCTTTCTCTGTTTCCCTGGTCACACATCTTTGGTTATATCTTGAGGTTTCTGCTACAATCAAAGTGAAATCCTGATTTAGAAATTTAGAAACATCTCGCGTGTCCCTGACTCCAAGAATATTCTTGAGGGAATCTGAACTACCAAATATCTTTCTCTATATCTTTCTAATAGATGTAGAGGGTATCGTTAAAATCCTCATTGAGTCTTCCCCGAAGAGTACGATAAACATTTCTTGTCACTGACTGAGAGATCAAGAGATTAACATGGACATTATTAAATGAGTATTACAGGTGTCTATTTGAGCTCACATCGTGAATAGATTTCCTTTAATTTGATCTCTCTTGTTGAGTTTAAGTCATATAGTCCAAAAGAGGGGCAGGTTCCAATTTGTTATTTAGATTTACTAGGTCTGTAATATATGTTACAGGGGATTATCACTGCTTTACCCCTTAAAAGAATTGCAGACAGCACAAGACACTTCGAACTGACTCATCTGTGAATCGGAAAGAACAGGTCATCTTTGAAGCTACCAGTGAAGGAAAAGAAATGGTGAAACCACTAGATTTGAATGGATAGTCCAAAATTATACACATAGGAATAATTATAATCTTTCACTCGTCATCCTTTAAAATGTTACTCCATATAGAAACAGAAGAAAGGCAATGATTTCTGTCCCTCAGTACTGAGGTTTGGCTACTTTGATGCCTGCTGGTATCCATATTTCTAAAATCTTAGAAAAATCCCAGTTTCCTAGCAAGTATTTCTCTAAAGTCAGAAAATCTAGGTGGTTGGTGTATTTCAACAGATTAAATTGTTTCTTAGTGCTAGAACATTGCTTATAAGTACAGAAAATTCAGAGAGATTTTAGTCTGCTACCAAAATGATAATACTTTGAAAATAATCTCCATGATATTCATTTGCCTTTCTTAGAGGGTTTTGAAGCCCTTTGTAGAGAATGCTCCCCGTTTTGTTGTCACTGTCACATCCAGCAAGCACATGATGGTGTATGTGGGGAGTTAGGGTCTCTCTGTTTCAGTTAGACGTCATTCCCGCCCTAAGAGCTGTTCTCATTTAGGGAGGAAATGAAAGTGCCAGGTACAGTGTGCACAGCCTACCAGTTGGGACTGAACACATTGCCCAGAGATTTAAGAGGACAAAAATGAAGACATGTGGGTGCTAATGGCCTGTGTAAGTGATAGTATATCATCGTTAATTATGAAGTTCTTTCTGAAATGTGTGGACTTGAACCTGATCTCTTGTGCTAGAGTAGTGGTTCTTAATCTTTGTGGGGTTGTGGACCCCTTTGAGAAGCTGGTAAAAATTGTGGGTATGTGCGTTTTTCATTCTACTTCTGGAGGTTTGCGGACCTCCTGAAATCCATATGGACTAAGGGGATTCATCAGGACAGAGGAACCAGGCCGGATGTTTATGGGAATGGGCAGCAGGCTGAATAGAGGATCCAGAAACAAGAAAACTACTTAGCCCTAAAGAACAGTGCTTGGGTTTGAATGGAGCAAGGGTTTTCAGCAGGTTGGTTTAGATGAAGGCTGCGGTTTGCTAAGATACAGAGTAAGGTCATGGAGATCCATAAGCTTGTGGACAGGTCGTCTTGTTTTATTCTGTGGGACAGCTATTGAAGAAGAATGTACACTAAACTGATATGGACTGATCCATCAATCATTTGGTCATCTGCTACAGTGAAGACCACTGTGGAGGGGATGAGATAAATGGGGCTGGCTGGATGTGTAGCATCAGACACTGATCTAGTCATCGGTCCGTTGTGGCCAATAAAGGATGACTCCAAGAAATACCCTGAAATGGTCAGATTTGATAGTTAAAATAGTTGTGTGGAGTAGAAATTGGGTATCCAGGTGGAAACAATCTGCAGAATAAGATGTGTGGACCTGCCTAAGGAGAACTTGAGAGAGAGGAACCAGAAAGGCAGTCATGCACATGCAGACACTCATCACAGTGGCCTGCATAGCTGCTTGGGTTGAGCTTAGTTCCCTGCTCTCCTTTTGTCTTGTGCTGTGCTGTATTCTGTTGCCCAGACTTGAGCTTGGCTCAGTACTGAACAAACATAGCTAGGGCTAGGGCCTTAGCTGTGTTGTATTGTCCTGTGCTGTCATAAGCTTCCTGTTTCTCTTGTGTTGGCTTGGGTTCTTGTCTTCAACTTTCTTCTCTCTGGGGGCCTCTGCACTCTCGCTTTGCTGTGCTGTAGAGTTATCCCAGATGCAGAACCAGCCCTCACTCTCACTCTTGTTCTGTTTTTTGGTGTAATGTCTAGCTTTATTTGCAGCTCCTTCAGCAGACTGCCTCCTCTGGGAACCTCAACACCCTGAGCAGCCTCCACCCAATGGGAGGTAAGTGTCTCACTGCTGCGGAGGAGCAGCAGCAACTGAGCCAACAGACCCAGCTGATAACAGGCTGAGAGTTTTGCACCATTTGTGCAGAAAAAAAATTTTTTTCCATTCATTACATAAGCGTGACATAAGGTGAACATCCCAGGCTCAACTGCCTTGCCTCTAGAAAGTAGCCCTATTAGTTGTTGATGCCAGATTGCTCTGGGGTTGTCTGCTGCTTCCCACCCCTGTGTGTCTCTGTTGAGGAAGAGGATGGAAAAGAGCTTTTAGCATCTGCGGACTTTCTTAGGCCATTTTGATAAGGAGACAATTTCATGAACTCTTTACTTCCACAATAAGGTGACTTTTCCAGTGACTCTGTGAAGAAAATCCTAAGATGGCTTCTGTGCAAATGACTTACCCTGAAGCCACTAGAACCCAGGCAGTTAGTTTACCTCTGTCTATTATATGTGTTATTTCTTGGGTGAATTACCTTTTATTATTGTTAATATACCTGGGAAACTTAATTGACAGATACCTGAGATTATAACAAAATGGGGCTCCGCAGGCAAACGTGAAGCAGTGACCATGAGAAAAGTTATGAGGTAGGGAGGTGGGCACTCGCAGGGCTGTCTGCCCCGCCCTTCCGCAGCGCAGTGAGGCTAGGCAAGTGCATTTGAGAGACGGGTAGTCATAGGGGAACTACGTTTTGCTGTTTGAAAACGTTTGATAGTGGTTCCATTTGTCCCAGGGACTTAGAGTTTGCTATGGTTTTGGAAAGTTGCTAGATTGTTTGTCTGTGTTGTAGTTTTTTATTCTCGTTAACACCCCCCCCGCCCCCAGTCTGCCTTTCCATCATCTGGTGAATGGTTTGCAACACGTCAGTGCTGTCTAAATTTCTTGCTCTCCTTTTAGCTGTGTTGCCTAGGTTCTGTTCTGCTTAGAAGTCTTTTCCTGTTTTTTCTCTTGTGATGATTATTTGCTTGCTATTCAAGTGGTGGTTTTTTCTTTATTCTTTCTTGTATTGCTGTTCTCACGTGTGTTCTCCCCTGTTGTTCCTCCCTTGGCCTTCTGGACCTCTGCTACATTTTCTTCTTGTTCATGTCATTGCAAGGAGAAAATCCCCTGGAAAGTATGAGTGGGGGCTTGGTTGCAGTCCCCATTCTGTGCCACAGGTTTTGGCCTTGTCATTCTTTTGGACACCTGGCCCCATGGTAGACCACAGACCTACCCCTTTTTCCTCGTTTCCTAATTGCCCATCCCTTTATTAATGCTCACTTGGGGTGGCGTGCTGTTGGATTAGATATCTCTTCTCTGAGGAAGTGGTATCAAGTTTCTTGATGAGCTGAGTGATATCTGAATCTCTTTGGAGCCTTGTAGTGATACTTGTAAGGCTTATCTAGAACAGTTCCTCTTTAGGACCTGCCTTCTGCCGTGTGTGCTGTCATTGCTGGAGTGGATGCGAGGCACCCTTATCTCCTGGCTGATCTCTCGCTTTGGATGTTACAGGGTTAAATGCAATGCAGTTACAGAATTTGGCTGCACTAGCTGCTGCAGCTAGCGCAGCTCAGAACACACCAAGTGGTACCAATGCTCTCACTACATCCAGCAGTCCCCTCAGCGTACTCACCAGTTCAGGTAAGCCTGTAACAGGGCCAGTGTGCCCTTGTGCCTTGGTCAGAATCCCAAGAGAGGGGTATGTCATTCTGGAGAGTAGTTAACATCTATTTCCAAAGGGATCAGATTATGAACAATACCTCTTCAAATGCCATCTTCTGATTTAAGAGAAATCTCATAGTTTTTAGTTTGTTGCAACCATCATTTGACTCCATGTCCTGGAGGGACAGTTATCAGAATCACTAACTGAAAATCTTTACAAGGAGAGTACTTGAGTAGTGTCACTCTTGTGCTTTGGCTCCTGTTGACGTGAGAAGGCAAGTGTTGGCTTGAGTTTAACTCGTGGATTTCTGATAGCAGGGTCCTCACCAAGCTCCAGCAGCAGCAGCTCTGTGAACCCCATCGCCTCTCTTGGAGCCCTGCAGACATTAGCTGGAGCAACAGCAGGTCTCAATGTCAGCTCTTTGGCAGGTGAGGGGCAGCCCTGGATGTCATCAGGCCATTCTTTGTGCAGGAAGCACATTTTAAGCAACCCTGGTAGGGGCACTGTTAGAGTGATTGGGGTAGCCCAGTGAAGTGAGAAATAACCGTGGGATTTTGAGTCAGACCTGAGTTAAATGCCATCTCTGCCCATTAACTAGCTGTAACTTTGACCCACCTTTCTAAGGTCATTTCCTCATCTGTGAAGTGGGAATAGAGTACTTTGAGGGTTCTTAAGGAGTTACATGAGAACATAGGTAAAGTGCTGAGCACCTTGCTTAGTACAGTATAAAAAGTTAGCTGCTATTTTGATGATAGGATTTACCCACGTCTTGTCATAGACCACGTGCACCTCTTTTAGTCCCCAATCCCAGGACTCTTCTTTTACCACATTCTAGCTTTGTGTGAGAAAGTGGCAGAAAAGCCAAAGAGGAAATGAGGCAAGCCATGTGTAAGTGGTATCAGTGCTTGCGCAAGTTGGAAGAAGGTGATGGGGAGAGCCACACCTGGGGGTGGCGGTTTTTTAATGTTCCTGTTAGCAGCAAGGCCTGGTGATTTTCCTGGGCTCAGGGAGAAGCTGAGAGGGAGATGAAAGGGAGAACTTCGGAGTTTGTCTTTGGAATCGATTGACTCTTTCCAATCTGTTAATCCTGCTCTTTGCCCCAACCAAGGGATGGCTGCTTTAAATGGTGGCCTGGGCAGCAGTGGCCTTTCCAACGGCACTGGGAGCACCATGGAGGCCCTCACGCAGGCCTACTCTGGGATCCAGCAATATGCTGCGGCGGCACTCCCCACTCTGTACAACCAGAATCTGTTGACACAGCAGAGTATTGGTGCTGCTGGAAGCCAGAAGGAAGGTGAGTGCAAAGGGAGAGCGGAGTGAGGATGGGGTGCTACTCTCTTTGCCCCATAGCTGAAAGGCAGGGCAAGGGCCAGGAGAACCATTTAGGTGGGTCAGACCAACACTTTTCTTTGGCGCTGTCAAGGGTAGACTGAGAAACCCTGTAAAGTGATCTGCTTTTGCCATGTTTTCTGGATGTGGCCCCGATCAGAACCTCTGTACACCCTCCTGGGATGGGGCTGCAGTTTTTAGACGAAGCACACTGACCTTATTGTGTCTGACACCATTTGGCCTCTGCTTTTGTGAGGCGGTCTTCTCCATGGGTTATGCATCTGTCAGAGGATATCTTCCGTCTCGGTGTCCCTTTTAGCCACATCATTTGGCATTTTTCTCACTTTCCGATCTGCTTTTCCTAATCAAGGACAAACTGAAGGCTGATGGGATAGAAAGAGTTATGGCCCCTGGGTTGATGGAGTGGGAAGTATGTGCTTTGACATAAATGGTATTCAATTCAGGAGAGGCTTTCTGGGCAGAAGGAGGCCTGAAGGTGGTTTGTACGAATAGAAAGTCCGGCTGACACCTCTGTGCTCATGTTTGACTGGGTTTTTGTAACCAGGAGCTGGCAAGCTTTAAGCACTAGTGTAGGGAAGAGATGAATGTCTCCTCTTGCCGTGGCAGCAAGGAGTCCCCGTCTCTTGCATCCTCACCTGGTCTGAATCAGACGCTTATGTCCCCCAGGATGTAGTAGTGGGGGAACTGATGGAACTATGGAGACAGACAAGAAACCAGTCAAAGCATGAGGTGTTCTAAATAATGCTCTGAAGAATGATCCCAGAAAGAGGGACAGGGAATGCCAGAGGGACAGCGTTTTATATGGAATGGTCAGAGAAGGTCTAAGTTGACGTTTCAGCAGAGACCTGAAGGAAGTAAGGAAGCAATCCATGCATTTATCTAGAGGAAGAAGAGTAATGGGGCAGAGGACCAGCAAGTGCAAAGACCCTGAGGCAGCAGTGTTCTGTAAGGTGTTTGACAACAGCAGGGAGGCCAGGGTGGCTGGAGAATGGCTAGACTGCAATTGTAATAAAACTATTCTTTGGTTAGAAAATTGAGTGTAAGTGGTTGGAAGAGGAAAGCATGTTCCTTTTTTGAGCTCAGTGTTAATCGTAAGCACACTTTTTAATATAATTTCTTTTTACTGAGGCACAGTTTACATATGGTGAAATTCACCCTTTTGGAATATAGCTCTTCAGTCATGTAACCACCGTCAGAGATGTGGAGCATTTCCATCACTTTCAGAAATTCCCTCATGTCCCTTTCTAGTCATTCCCTGCCCGCACTTCCTGCCTCTGGCAACTGCCAATCTCTTTGCTGTCCCTATAGTTTTCCAGGCACAATTTTCATTTTATTTTACTTTTTTTCTGAGGAAGGTTCGCCCTGAACTAACATCCACTGCCAGTCTTCCTGTTTTTTATGTGAGCTGCCGCCACAGCGTAGCCACTGAGAGACGGGTGATATAGGTCTGTGCCTGGGAACTGAAGCTGGGCCGCCAAAGTGGAGCACGTGAACTTCCCACAGTGCCACCAGGCCAGCCCCCAGGTCTTCCCCAGAATTTATTGTCCCATCACACCCTTCTCCCACAAGGTCAAATTCTAACATCCCTCCGTGAGATGGAGCATGGCTAAATAGGAGGGAAGGAATCGCTTTCAGTGATTGCCCTTCACATCCCTGCTTTATATTTGTGTTTGGCGAATCTCTTTGTTGGGATGCTGACAGTTTTAACACAGGTGGAAATGAGAGACCATTGGTGGGGTGGGGCGTGGGGCAGGTTAGTGTGCTTGACACTGATACTATTTCAATCGATGGATATTTTGAAGGTCCAGAGGGAGCCAACCTGTTCATCTACCACCTGCCCCAGGAGTTTGGAGATCAGGACCTGCTGCAGATGTTTATGCCCTTTGGGAATGTCGTGTCTGCCAAGGTTTTTATAGACAAGCAGACAAACCTGAGCAAGTGTTTTGGTATGTTGGCTTCTCTTCTGGTGTCGGGGATTGAAGTATTTTTACCACTAAGAAAGGAGGAGAAGGGGCTGATAGAAAGAACTGGGTTTGAGTTTGGGTAATTTTTTAAGTCAGCCTTGGGCAGATTACGTGACCTCTTTGGGAGCCTCAGCGTTTTCATTTCTGTAGTAGGAATGACAATGTCTACCCACGGTGTCGTTCCAGAGGTAAAAATAACGTATGGAAAATGGCTTGGCCAGAAAACTTTAAAGTACCATGCAGATGTCAAGTGATACTGTTAGGAACTTAATTTATTTCATGTGATAGAATTTCCAGAATTCTTGTCCTGCTGAGAAAAACTGGGATTTGAGGCTAAGCCCATAAGGTAGCTCTTGCATAAGGAGGACTGAGACTCTCTTTGCCTTGTCACGTGGCTCACCTCGGTGTCTGCTTGGACACACAGGTTTTGTAAGTTACGACAATCCTGTTTCGGCTCAAGCTGCCATCCAGTCCATGAACGGCTTTCAGATTGGCATGAAGCGGCTTAAAGTGCAGCTCAAACGTTCGAAGAATGACAGCAAGCCCTACTGAGCGTGCTCCCCTCTGAGACTGGAGTGAGAGGGTCTTCTGGTAAGTGAGGGAGGAGCACCCTTAATGTTTCGAAGCCCTAAGGCTGTGTGTTGACAGCCCTGGACCCTGATCCCTGCCACTCTCGCAGGCACAGCTTGCCCTGAAGACCCGGCTACTGCCTTCTGTGGGAGTTGCGCTTCGTACAGAGGACGAGTTTGTGCTTTGGTTTCCAGTGTTTTACTTTGGAGTTTAGGTGCCATATCCTGAGTTTTTTTCTTTATTTAAAGTTTGCTGTGTTTGTAACCAGTGTGTGTTGAGAAGGACCAACATCAAACCACCCTGGGGGAGGAGGGGAATGCAGAAACATTTAAAAAAATCAGAACTTGCCCCGAACTACCCCAACAGAGAGGACTGAGTGAAACCAAAAACGGACCCCCAGAATCTCTCGCATGTTAGAGTGGGTGAGATGAGAACTGACGTCCAGGAGCTGTGGGGGCGGCACGGGTGGAGGTGGCTTTGGAGAAGAGTGAGAGTGGCTTGACCCCAGCAGCCCTGGGACCTGAAGGCTGAAGCTCCTCTGCGGCTCCAGTCTCTGGAAATACTGAGTTCTTGCCACCTATTTTCCAGATTCTTGTCCAAGATTTCTGCCCCTCTTTCCCAAGAAGGGGCTAATAATTCTCTGGAAATAAAGCACCTGTTAAATAAGCCTGATATTTGCAAAAAGCAAGGGGGAGACATCACCCTTTCCCAGCTTTCCCAGCCAGCCATTGGTGTTGGATTGGCACTGCCTGGCTGGTGGCTTTTAGGAAGCAGCAGCTGGTCAAAGAGGTCATTTTTATTTTATTTCAACACCGAATGATTAGACCATGGCCCCTTTCTAACAGGTCCCTTTAAAGAAGGCCTCTAGGGAAGGCACTGCTCGGTTTCCTTCCTTGTAGTTGACCACAGCAGGGAATGTCCCTTCCATCCCAGGCCACAGTTTTCTCATGAGGGTAGATCTAAGAAGGGCTTATAGTGTGTAGCTGAAGGGGGCACCTCCTGAGCAAAGTGATCAAAAGCCATCGAGTTGGAGGAGCAGGAGCCTGCTTCGTGGTGTACCTGAACCAGAAGTTCCCTTCAAGCCAGAGTGCTGCATTTGCCAGTGCCTGGCACTTGGTACTTAGAAGGATTGAGAAATCCATGCTTGCCTCCTTGGTTGAGGGGTCCCAGACATGGTATTCCCACCGAGGCAGGCCCCTCTTCTAGCCACTCCAGCCCATCTGCTCTTGGGAACAGAGGAGACAGCAGGACGTTTACAGCCTCCACATGGATTTAGTGTTCATTTACCTCAGTATTACCGTGTTCATTTTTGTCCTCGTGCTTACAGTGAGCTGCCTGCTGCCTTGCACAGGTCCCACTCCAGCTCTTGCCTGTGACCCACACAGTCTGGGCTCTGCCTCTGCTCCAAGAAACACTGTGGGGGTGGAGAGCCAGAAGGGACATGCTGTTGAGAATGTGCACCTGGGCAGAGGAAGCCCTGTTAGGATGTGACTCTCAGCCAAGGCCAGGGACTGGGTCCTTGGGATCTTAAACCTCACAAACATCAGTCCTGACCCCTCGCAGCAGAGAGGAGATTTGAAGGGGTTGGTTTGCTATTAAGTCGGATGGGGGCTCTCTCCTTGTCATGCTGTCCATTTGGGTGACAGACAGGGATTGACCGTCTTGCTGTTGTACAGGTAGTTGGTGGTGTTGGATTATCCCATTGAAGCTGGGACAGCTGTTCCCTTCTCATAGTGATAATTTGGGTCTGTTGTCCTCTAAGAAACGTGAAACATACTTCTTAAGCTGAACCACGTAAACTTGAATTCCGCGCACTGGGAGAAATGTGTCCTGTGTTTCAAGGATAAAACTGTTCCAAAGGCTTCCAGGGTCATGATGGGATTTTTTAAATAAACGCAAAAAATAAAAATAAAAAAGAAAAAAGAAAACAAAAAAAGAAAAAAATGCTAGGTTGGGGAGGCGCTGTTCTGAATCCCAACCGGCTGGAACCAAGAATGTCGTTTCTATTTTTATAGAAGTTTTATACAGCTCCGGGGTGGAGAATATTTATTACCTAAATTATATCTCTGGAAAAGGCCAGGATTTTGTAGAATCCAGAATGTGATTGTTGTACACACAGGGTGCTGTGTATGATTGAAACTACTGACTTTCTGTGGCCCGTTTGCAGCCCAGCTAATCTGCCGGAGGGGAAGGAGTTAATGCTGTGAATTGGCAGAGGAGAGAGCTGTGCTCCCCAGGTGCTGCCGGTGCTGGGATCGCTAGCCTTCTGTTCTGTCTTCCTCCTTGGCCATCATGGGGTTTTCCAAAGCTCAGAACTCCTTTCTGCCCTTTCTCTCCCTCCTCCCCCATTTCACTATTATTTGTCCACAGATTTGTCCTGGGCTCTGGGACCTTATGAAACCCCTTTCCGAATGACATGAAAGGCAGAGGTGCAGTCAACCCGCCTTTGATACAAGACCCCGAGGTTTCGTACCTGCTTGTGCGTTCTCTTTTCTAAAAAGAGCATATGCCGCAGCAGGGCCCTGGGCTGCCACAGCGGCCAGCTGGTGAGACCAGGCATTTCTCTCTGTTCTCTTCTCCCCTGCCCGGTGAGTGAGCACAGCAGCACTGCCCTTGAGCACAGTTCTCTCCCCAGGCCAAAGATGGTGTTGTGAAGAAGCTGCTCCCCCACGAGTCTCACGGTGTGAAAGGGTTCAGCTTGGAGCGTGGAGACTCGCAGTCAAGTCTTAAGCAATCCTTTTCTGTTGTGTGGGGGTTTCACTTACGTAAATGTGTTTTCTGCTGTAGTTTTGTTTCTTACTTGGGTTTCATCATGAAATCGATTTGCCTTGAATGCAGCCAGACACTGTCTCCTGGGTCCCACATGAGTGGCCAGGGCCTGCGTGGAAGCTAAGAGCTTGGATTTCTGGGAACAAAGGACTGTCCCCGTAGGATGGAGGAGAAATCCTGGCCCTCTCCCCTAAAGTAACAGCCCCCGCCCCCAGCACCCTTTCTGTTCTCCCTGGGTCTTGACCAGGGAGTGGGGGAGAGGCTGAGGCTCTGCTCCACCAGAGACCTTCTCAGAGGTGTCTGGCGCTTCAGGGGAAATCCAAGCCTTAGGTTCCCTCTGTCTCTGGCAGTTGGATGTTTTCTTGGTGTCCTCCATGTCCTTTTTGACTTTTCCCTGTGTCCATTGTTAGCATGTGCAAAAGTTCCCTGTCATTCCCCAGCCCCTGCCCTGCCGCCTCCTCGTCTCAGGGCTGCACACAGTGAGTGTTCCTGTTCTCTCTCTTCGTTTGGATGTATTGCTCTGTGTAACTCAGTGGGTCTCCCTCTTTCTGGTTTGTTTTTTTTTCTAGATTCCTGCCGTTTGTTCATCGTTGTGCCTAAAGCATGTCGATGTGGCGTCAAGTACATCGTCCAAATCCCTGTCTCTTCAGCTTCTCTGATGCTTGAACTCTCACCTTTGACCTTGTGTTGACCTTTGATGCTGACGTGTATTTTTATTATGTTTGTTTCTTTCTTTGTTTTTTCTTTTTTCTTTCCTTTTTTTTTCTTTTGTGCTGCCAAATTGGTTTTGCTAGAACGACTGCTGAAGGGGAAATATTTAAACTTGCATTTGAATATAAAAAAATCTATTTTTCTAGAACTTCATAAGATAACCACTTGATTTTGTGATTCCAATTCTTTGTAATTGTCTTCAGAGCAGCCCTACTAGCACATACCGCGTGGTGTTTGTATTTCTGTGAACACACAGCCAGTCCGTTTCTAGGCTTTGTTTCTCTGTGTGCTTAGTTTTAAAGACAACTTTGAAGTAAACAATGAAATAAAAGATGTCACTAAAACCTTTGAGGCTCCTGAGCACATTTTGCTGATACAGTTTGTGGGGCTTGAGGAAGCCGCATGTGTTCTTGTTTTTGTTTTTCTGAGTTCTCGACTGCAGAAAACACCTGAACCCCTTTTCTTTTTTGACCGCAGGCTGCAGCTTGGGCCCCAGCCAGCCCTTTTCCTTTGTCTTTTGTGGTTCCTCCCTGTAGCGACCCTGCGGGGAGACGTCACCTCCCTCTGGCCGCTTACCCTCGCCCATCTCCATGCTTGTTCCTACAGTCTCCACAGCAAAATGTGATGCTTTGATTTTTTTGTTTTTGTTTTTGTATTGTTTTTGTGTTTTTGTTTTGAATTTTTTCCTTTCTTACTAAGATTATGCCCAGAAAAAACAAGTTTTGCATGTTTCCTGCTGTTTCTTCACACCTCCGTATATATCACCTTCACCTCTCTGTTTTCTATAGTTTGTGCAAAAACTGACCGATTTAAAAGGGTTTCAAAGAAGCTGTTTTAAATTGTTGTGGGGTTGATTATTTTTTTCAAGATTGTATTGTTTTATTTTGAAGTGGCAACTTTCTCCTCTATTGCCCTTAGAGCGTTTGCCTGTGCACTTAGACTGTCGCCTCATGTGGCCTCCAGGCCTCAGTGGGGCCTCCAGGAGGCTGGCTGCTCTGCTCAGAGATGGGTGGGAAGCGGGCCCGGATAGGCACGAGGAGCAGAGATAGACCCCAGAAGGTGGCTGCGGGTAGGCAGGAGGCTTAGCGCGGTAGGGCTAGGGAGCATCCCTCGGCCAGAAGGGGGTGCTCGGAACCCTCGGAGGAGGCCATCTGTGCACTAAGTGGCAACAGACCTGCCAGCGCTTTTCCTAGGTGACAAGCACAATACTACAGTCTGCACACTGTTTACAGCCCTGGGCACCACCCACCCCACACTGGCTCTTCACCGCAGCTCTGCTCTTGCTTAGCTAGTGGGGTGGAGGTGAGGGCGGGATTTGTTTTTTTAAATTGGGTGAAGAGCCGAATAGCTACTGTCCCTGGGTGCCAGGCAAGCCAGTTCCTTGGTTCCCTGAGGGGAACTTGCTCTCCTCTCTTGTGGCACCATCAGCCTCAGGGTCTTAGGAACTTGAGTAAGAATGTGAATGGTGGAGGGAGAGGCCAGAGGAGGTGAGAGGTCACGGGATGGATCTGTGGAGGTAAGAGGTTGCAGAGGAGGACTTTGTGATAGTCCCCACCCAGACCTGAGCTGCCGGTGGGTGGGAGAGCTGGGAAGTAGGATTGTCCAGGGAAGGGTGGAGAGGGGTAGCTGCGGGACTTGGGGGAGGGGGGCGGGGAAGGTAGAAGCACTGTTAGCATCATCCATGCTGGGGTGATGAAGGAAGGGCTCCTGGCAGAGTTTCTGCTCTGAGACCCGGCAGCTTGCCTAGTATTATACCCAAGGCCACTCTTCCTAGGAGGAAAGGGCGGCCACGTGGAGGCCCAGTGTGTGGGAGGCTGCTTAGTTTCCTGGAAGGGGTGATGGGATGGGAAGAGGCCAGGAACCCCAGCCTGAGCGGACTGCCGTGCACCCCACAGTCTGACTGCACAGAGCCGCCTCTGTGGGCAGAAGGCGCTGAGGCTCCCCTTCCTGTGTATTCAGAATCCGTGTTTGCCAATACATTTTGCTTTCAATTCCAAGAGGAGCTCTGGGAAAACCTGTGGATAAAACCAAATGCCAAACGTTGGACGTTGTTTCCTTTTCTCTCTCTGATTGTTTTAATTGTTCTGTGGTGGTTTTAATGGATTTGAGACCCTGGAGCGGCAGCTGCCTTTCTGATTTCCAGCTGCTTTTTGTGAATAATTTAAAAAGAAAAAAAAAAAAGAAACTTTACATTTTGGAGACAAACCTGTGTGAGTTTTTTATTGGTACAAACGTTGTATTTAACACTAGGGGTTTTGTACAGTTTTTTGCCTTTTCTACTAGAAAACAATGTAAAGTGATTTCACAATGTGAAGAGAAAAAAAATTGCCACTATGACCAAACGCACAGTCTGTTCTGCAGCAACAACGGGATTCAATCAACTCAAAAGTCGTGATTCAGCCGTAGAAATGCTTTTCCTTTACCTTGTTTGAGCTTTTCTTTCTTTCCTGTTTTGATTTGCAAAAGAAAATGTCTTTTTTGTGTGAACTTGTGTTGTACTATGTAGAAAATTATGGATTTTACTTTAATGGTTTAAAAAAAAAAAAAGGCAAGAAGAGCCTTTGTCGCTTTTCTGACCTGATCACAGAGTTTGTGTAGTGGATTAAAAAAGAAAACAATTGTTACAAGTTTGGAGCAAGGGAGTATGTGTTTAAAAGGAATCTCCTTCCTTTTTTTGTGTGTTTTTCCTTTTGTCCCAATGGGGAACCTAAATCTGTTTTAATTGCACAGACACACGGACAAAAAGTCATTTTGTATCTGCCAAGTGTGGTACCTTCCTTTGTTTATTTGCTATTAAACTGTTTGAGAAGAACTGATGTTGTCTTCAGAGTTATTGATTGTTGGGGTGGGCGGTGGGACCTTGGGGCTGGTGGGGTTGGCGGCATTTCTGAAGAAGGGGTGGGTGCCCTGGTCAGGTGTCATTTGATGTGCCTGTTGGTGTGCACCTGGACCCAGCAGAGGCTCCTTCAGAACACAGTTTCCCCCGGGAAACTGCCCTCCCCATCGTCCTCTGACCCTCTGCAGCATCTCTGCCCATATGGAAGCACCTTAAGACTTTCTGGGCAGCTTTAAAGATTTTTATTGTATTTTTTTCCTTTTTCTCCCCAATGCCCCCCGGTACATAGTTGTATATTCTTAGTTGTGGGTCCTTCTAGCCGTGGCATGTGGGACGCTGTCTCAGCATCGCTTGATGAGTGGTGCCATGTCCGCGCCCAGGATCTGACCCAGCGAAACCCTGGGCCGCCGAAGCAGAGTGAGCGAACTTGCCCGCTCGGCCACACGCCGGCCCCTGGGCAGCTGTAATTGTGCTGCTTCTGTTTCCAGTGGTGGCTGCCACACGGCAGGATGGGCTCAGACCTGTGAGTGCAAGTCCCTGCCCTGGGCTGCAGAGGTCCTGTGCCCGGGGAGGCAGCCGACCGGCCCGGAGCCCCAGAGCGTGGGCCTCTTCCTCTCCAGGCCTGCAACGCGCCGGCGTAAAGTGATTCAGCTCCTTTCCTCCTCATTCTGGCCTCAGAACTGGGTCACAGCAGGGCGTTTCTAAGATGCCCTGGGTTTGCTAGTCGGTAATTCCAGATCACTCCCCAGGTGAGTGGGGTCGTACACCTGGGCCTCCTCAGACCTCTGCAAGCTGCAGGCTCGGCCGCTGGGCCGGGAGGCTTAGGCCCCCTGGCCAAAGCGTGAGCTTGTCTGCTCCTTACCTGCTCCTTGGCTGCTGCTGCCGTCCCCTCTGCTCCGGGAGGCCAGCCCTTGGGAAGCAGGTGCCTGTGTGGAGGGTGCAGCCAGCACAGGCCTGTGGGTGGGCCTGGCCTCAACCTTCTCATCACAGCCCCTCTATGTGGGATGTGTCTGGAGTAGCATTTCTCAGTGGGGGGTGCACTGAGTACCAGCCCAGGAAACGTTCTGTGAAGTAAGGGTTCGCAGCACAAATAAATTTGGGGATGTTCCTTCCTCATTTGTATGCATTAAAAATGTTTAATTAAAAATCAGAAATTTGTATTAATATGTAGTAATTATCCTAGCTAATGTTCATTGACTGTTTATCAAAATCCGAGTGCTGTGGGAAACATCTGATACACGTTCTGTGTTCCAGTCTTTATACCATCCCTGGGAGGGAGCTACTGTCCCCGTCCCCATTTTGCAAATGAGCAGACTGAGTTGCCTGCTAGAGAGAGGTGCACACTGAGAATCAGCCCAGCTCTGCCTGACTCCTGAGCCCTTGCTCTCAACCACCTGAGGAGAAACACCTCGGTAAAAGCAGATCGGCTTGCCTCGGCTGCCCTGTGCAGCCTCATGGGACACGACTGCACGCTGTCCTCTAGGCTCTGGGGCAGGGAAGCTGGGGCCCCTACAGCTCTCGTGGCACCTGCGGGTCGTCAGCCATTGCAGCTTTGCCCCGCTGAGAGCGCCTGTCTGTCGGAGGGCTGCACTCGTAACTCAGGGCTCCGAAGAGCTGGTCAGCTTGCCCTCTGAGGGGCCACTTCCAGGGAGGACTGGAGGGCCTCCTAAGCGTCACTCCTGCCACACAGTTGTTCCTGCATCTGGGGCCACCTCGACTAGCCTTTCCCTGATGTTGGTTTCAGTTCTTGTCATTGTGGTAAAACACATTTAACATAAAATTTTCTGTTTTAATCGTTTTCAGATGGACAGTTCAGTGGCAGTATTACGTTCACGGTGTTGCACAGTCATCAACCCCGAATGTTGTAAATCAGCTTGAAATGCACCTTCTTCAACTTCATCTCCTTCTCACCATTAATATTTGTGAAATCACAAATGTGATATCCTAATGATGTGTTTTAAAATACACATTACGCTACGTACCCATCAATATACATGTAAACTGTCCGCTGGGTGCCTTCTCAGAGAGGTGTGCGCTTCACACTGGGAAATGGGGCCAGGATGGAGATCCAGCTTCCTCCTCCATGTTCCAGATAGAACTTGATGTAAAAATAGAATGTTAAGTACAACTCGGGCATCTTCCAATTTAATATCATACTTAAAGGCTATTGTTTCTCTTTAAAATTTATAAAAGCAGGAATATCCCAAAAGTACTATTTTTTAAAAGATGTATGTTTGTGCATCTTTATAATCATATAGCTGTCTTAATTCAACAGTATTCTTTGTAAAAACCCACATGCAATCACCTTTTGTTTTTGAATAGATTCCTCAGCACCTCATTTTTGCCACACTCCTGGTTTCTGGCTTACCGCAGAGGCAGCCTCTGCACCGACTTTCTGGGTCAGCACACAGCTTCCCTGACTCCCTGGGACCTTACATCCTGTGCTCACCTGAGCATCACAGTTTCTGATGAAGAAAAGCTGTTGGGAAGGAAATGAAAGACGAGGTTTGTCCCTTCACCTCTGAGAATGTCAGACTAACGTCTGATGACATTGCCCTTCCGGGAGGGATCCTTGATGGCTTTGGCCTCCACCTTCTGCCTTTCTCCAGCATTTTCCTTCTCTCTCAGGAGTCCTGTCCAGCCCTCACCATCTGGCATTTAATTTCTTTTGCATACATTGACTTTCTCTTTACTGGTAAAGGCTCCAGCTGTAGGGAGGGCTTCTGTTTTTTTAAATCTGAGAGTCTTGGAGTGGGAAATCGAACACATTTCAACTGGGAAGGGCCATTCAGACACCCCGGTAGCCAAGTCTACGAGACATCATCCCTGCCTCCATCCCTACCCTCCCTGCGGGGGTCCCACTGACCTGAGGCCTCCTGAGGTTTTGGTGTTTAACTACTGGATTGAGGTATAGTTCCCATTCTATGCAATCCACCCACTTAAAGCAGGGAAGCCATTGGGTTTTAGCACTGTGCAACCATCACCCCAACCTGATTTTAGAACATTCTCATCACCCCGAAAGAAAGCCCGTAACCCTTAGCAGTCACTCTCCTTCCCCAGTCTCCCCCATTCCCAGCCTCTGGCAACCGCTACTGTTTCTGCTGTCTAGATTTGCCTGTTGCAGACGTGTCATATAAATGCAATCATGCAATATATATGCCTTTTGTGTCTGCCTTTCATTTAGCCTCCCTCTGGGTATGTTCGCTCTCCTTTCCTCCCCCTGTTTGAAAACCACGCACAGCTCTAGCCTTGTACCACCTGCTCCTGCCACTCCCGGTCCTGCTGAGTTTGTCTCCTCGCAGTCCAGCCATGCTTCTGCAGCGCCCTGGCTCCCTCACTTGCCCCAGCTCCTCCTGTCTACCTGCTGCGTCATCAGCCTCACCTGAATCTGGCAATGTAGCCCTGCCTGCATTGCCCAGTATGCTTGCCCTCTAAGCACTGTGGCTATTTAATTACAAAGTGTCATTCAGCAGTTTCACCATGAAGCCACGTATTGCTAGTGGCGACGCTATTGGACAGTGCAGGACATAGAACATTTCCGTCATCGTGGTCAATCATGGGGGTCAGGACTGTTCTAGACAGTTACTTTACTTTTAAGAAAACAAAATAACTACCGTTTATGAATTGTAGCTACTGTACTAGTCCAGCCTGCAACCGGCAGCTGAGGGAGTTAGAAACTGAGGCACAGAGCAGGTGTAATTCCTCTCTGTCGCGTGGCTGTAAGCAGGAGAGCTGGGTTTTAACCCAGGTCACCCTGACTCCAAAGTCTCCAGAGCATGTTCCTTTGGGAGCGTCTGTGGTGGACCCTGGATGCCCTGGTGGAAATTCCGCTGCTAGAATGGAGCTTCGTGAAGGCAGGGGACACGTGTGACTTCTTCCTCACTGGAGCCCCAGGGGCCATCAGATGATGAGTATTCAGGAAACGTTTAGTGAGTGAGTAAATGAACAAATAAATTGACAATTGCTTTTGTCCAAGAGCTTCCTGGTGTACCCTCCCCCCCGCCCCCCGCCAGCTACATTAGAGTTTTATTTAGATATTTCCATGTACTCCAGAAGAAAGGGAATAACATCTTCGCACCTAGTTTCTAGATTGCTAGCTACCAGCCACAGCCAGCCCTGGTGATCTAGTGGTAAAGATCCAGCGCTCTCAGCACTGCAGCCCAGGTTTGCTTCCCCGTTAGGGAACCATACACCTGTCCGTCAGTTGTCAGACTGTCAGGCTGCGTGTTGCTGTGATGCTGAAGGCTCTGCCACCAGGATTTCAAATACCAGCAGGGTCACCCGTGGTGGACAGACTTCAGTGGAGCTTCTAGACTAAGACAGACTAGGAAAAAGGACCTGGCCACCCACATCTGAAAAAATTGGCCACAAAAACCCTGTGAACAGCCTCGAGGCCTTGTCTCATACAGCACTGGAAGGTGAGAGGATGGCACAAAAAGAGCGGCAGGGTTCCACGCTGCTGTACCTGGCGTCACTAGGAGTTGGAATCCACTCAGCGGCAGTGACGACAAAGCTACCGGCCAGTACCCAAATTCTCAGCCGTCTCTCGGTGGCCTTGAAATAGAAATGAAAGGCAAGTCCCTTAGAGCCACTTCACAGAAAGCTGCTAACACAATTGATTTCCTAGGCAGCTCACTAGGGGTCCTGCCCCTCGAGGAAGCTGGTGCCAGCACCTGCTTGGCAGGGCCCTGTGCTGCGGGAGAGTCCCTTTGGCTGTCAGGAAGGCCCCTGAGGGAGGGGAACCTACCTGTGGCCTTCCAGCCCTGAGAATGCCACTGACCCCATCATCCCTAGAGTGGAGTGTGCCCAGAGCCTGACGCCTGTATGACACAATGACCTTTTTCAAGGGTTTGAGTTCTTTGGGGTTTTTTTTTTAACGCAAAACATTCATAGTTAGAGAAGAGGCTTAGAGTGTGGTAGGAAAAACCTGTGTTTAAGAGTCTCCTAATGGTTATAATACCAACCATGTGATCTTGGGCAAGTGGCTTGGTTCTCTCAGCCTCAGATTCCTCATCTGCCGAAGGGAAATGAAAGCTCCCACCCCGCAGAGCTGGGAGATCTTGCCTCAAACGCTTGGCCCGGTGCCGCCCCTGGCAAGTGCTCCTTCACGTTGCTAACAACCCTAAGTACCTCAAAGTTAAAAGGGAGCGTTTCCTCATCCCACGGCCCATTGATAACTGTTAAACAGATGGGGTGAGGATGCTTCCAGAATTTTCCTCTCTATATACAAAAATATGTACATATGTAATTTTTGTTAATAAAAATGAGAGCATGGCATAATGCACAGGACGTTCTGTAGCTTGCAGTTTTTCAGTTACGATGTCGCGGCACCCTTCCATCTGCGTGTGTACACCGGTATCTACAACTTTCGGTTTTAGAGGCTATGTAGCATTTCATGGTTTCTCAACCACTCTCCTATTGGACACAGCTTATTTCTAGTTTTTTCACTGTTATAAACAGTAAGTGCCAATTCAAGGCAGATTCAGGAGGTCCTGTAGAGGGGCGTTAGGTCAATGTCTTGTTTTCAAAGCAAGTTATTTTATCGTCTCATTTGGTTTTCACAAGAAACCTTACCCGAGAGGTGTTACCCCCTTTGCAAATGAGGAAAATGAATTTGTCGAGAGGGACAGACTTCCTAATTATCCTGCTAATGGTGGCAGAGGGGGCCTGGGACTATCCCCTTGGTTATATTTTTCATGCTTCTGGAGCAGGGGCTGCCAATTCAGGGGCCTGCAGGGGCCAGGCATGTGAGGAGATCAATCTAAATGACAAGAGACACTTGGCTTCAGTGTCAAGGCGAGAATAGGGAGCAGTAGGGGCTGTTTGCAAAGGAGACATTCTCGGTCTCTCAGGGCCAGACACCAACCACTTGAATGGTTGACATGCAGAATCTCCAGCCCTGGGTTGCCTGAGCTCCCATTCACCAAGAGAAGCAGGAAATGCAGATTTTTGTATAAATCTCCCAGATAACAAATAGAGCCAGCCAACTCAGAAATCTGCCGCCCTCGCCTGCCAGATTGTGACCCCTGCTTCAGACCCAAACTTCGTTTTCTGCTTGTGATTATAAAACAAGGATCTAAGATGTAAGGCTCGTAGCTGGTGCCTGACATGGCAGGCCCTTGGTGAAGGCCCCCGGGCCCCCACTGTCCTACCACCCTGTGAGGTTAAGTGGCCCATAAAAGACCATTTCACTTTGTGGCTTGTCCTCCCCACTTCAGGGGCCGTTTGTCCGCCGTCATTGCTGGGCTCGGGTGAGCACGCTCGACCCTGTCTACCCTCTCCTTAGCCTGCCTTGTCCACGTGTTTCCTGCCCACCCAGGCCAGAGCCTTGGGTAACGTGCCCGGTGAGCTTGTTGGGTGTCAGGTAAAGGTCACTGTGATTCCTGAAAACTGTGTCCGGTTCTGCTCCGCTATCTCGCCTCTGCTCCTCTAGGAGTGGGACCCCTGGTCACACTGCCTGGGGTCCCCTCCTGCTCTGTCTCTGGGTGGCAGTGTGGTCTTGGGCAGGTCCCTTTACCTCTCGGTGCCTCCGTGTCCTTCCCTGTAAACTAGAAGAAATGCTGTTAGGTGACCTCCTTCGGTCGGGCGCCTCTTACTTGCCAGCAGCTGTGCAGGTGCTCGTGGTACAAAGAGACCGTAGCCCCGGCCCTAAAGTGACATGAGCTTGCCCTGACTGTGTGCCGTCACCGGCAAAGAGCTGGCTCTGGGGCAGAGGAAGGCTTTCTCCTGTCAATGTCTTCAAGTTTTGAGATCTTGTGAGTTCCCGGGACCCAGAAGGCTGTGGTCCCGACTCACTTGGGACGCAGACGCGGGCTGCCCGTCTCCTTTCCCTCCTGCTGAAGACTCAGGCAGACTGGTGTCTGGACCCCTGAGCGGGAGAGAGCGTGCCGGCTCTTCAGCACTTCCCTGCGGGCCCAGCTTCCTCACCGTCTGGACTTTCACTTCAGCCCAGGACCCACCTTCCCAGGGGAGAGGAAGATCCAGCCGACTCTCCTGGGCCAGTGACTCCCCCACCCTCCCCACTCTCCCAGCTTCCTGTGGTCCTGGTTCAAGAACACTTCCCCTGGCGAGTCCAGTGGCCTTGTCTCGTCCCACGAGCCTACTTCCACACCCCTTCCACCTCTGCTGAGCCGTGACGCTGGGGCCTGGACCCCCTCGCTGGCTATGCACCCCCCAGATGGCCCCTCTCTGGACCTGTTTAACTCACACTGAACAGGAGTCATCTCTGCCTGGGCTCAGTTTCCCCAGGAAGGGGCAGGACATGGCAGATGGGCTGCCTCCAGCAGTGGCTTTAAATTTCACAATAAGACTTTCATTGCTCCCCTTTTTTCCCATTCATTCAACATATTTATTGAGTGGCCGCTGTGCCAGGCCTTGCTCTGGGGATGCCTCAGTGATGAATGGGACAAAGTCTCGGCCCACACATTTGAGTGGAGGAAGCAGATATGAAGCAAATAATCTCTCTAATGAATATAAAATTATAGAGATAAATCTTGTATCAGAATGGAATATAATTCTCGATGAGAGTATAATAAGCTGATTCACCCCATCTAGGACTCAACTAAGAATGTCAAGGGAGGGAGGAGGAAAGGGATGGTGCAAAGGCCCTGGGGCAAACAGGTGGGCAGTTCCTCAAAAGCCGAATGTGGAGTTACCATACGACCCAGCAATTCCACTCCTAGGTATGTTCCCAAGAAAAATAAAAACATGTCCACATGAAAACTTGTACATTAATATTTATAGTATCATCATTCATAATAGCCACAAAGTGAAACAACCCAAATGTCCACCAACTAGTGAATGAATAAGCGAAACGGTATTTCCGTGCAATGAAAATAGCCATAAAAAGGAATGGAGTATGGAATCATGCTATAATGTGGGTGAATCATGAAAACGTTATGGTAAGTGGAAGAAGCCAGGGACAAAATGCCACATATTTTATGATTTCATTTGTATGAAATGTCCAGAATAGACAAATCCACAGAAAGTCGATTGTGGTTGCTGGCTGTATGCGTCAGCTCGGGCTGCCATAACAGAGTACCACAGACTGGGTGGCTTAAGCAATAGAAATTTATTTTTTCACAGTTCTGGAGGCCAGAAGTCAGAGGTCAAGGTGTTGGAAGGCGTGGTTTCTTGTGAGGCCTCTCCCCTTGGCTTGTAGACGGCGTCTCCTTCCTGCGTCTTCACATGGTCTTCCCTCTGTGTGTCTGTCCTAATCTCCTAAAACTGGATTCAGGCCCACTCCAGGGACCTCATTTTTCTTCTTTAAAGATGGTATCTCCAAATGAGTCACATTCTGAGGTTCTGGGGGCTAAGACTTCAAGAGATGAATCGGGGGGGCCCTCAATTCAGCCCGTAACCCAGGAGGAATGGGGAGTGACTGCTAATCAGTACAGGGCTTCTTTCGAGGTGATGAAAATGTTCTGGAATTAGTGGTCATCAATGCTCAAATATGTGAAGGCACTAGAAATCGCTGTCCACTCTGAAAGGATGATCTTTGCCCCGGGACAAGGAGGAGCCTGGTTTGCAGAGAGGGAGAAGTACGGGGTGAGACCAGCTGGTGGGGTTGGCAGGGGCCCTGTTACGAGGGCCTCTCTCTCAACCCCAGGATCCCAGAACTTCAAATATCTGCTTCCTGCATAAGACTTTGCCCCTCTCCACACGTCAGGCCTTGACATTATTCGGGACACTTCCAAACTGGGATTTAGGATTGGAATTGGGACACTTTTTAAACCTTCAAGGGCCAACTTCTGTCCCTGGTGGGCAGTTCGCCGAGGAGCAGACGGACTCAGCGCGGGATAACCTCTGGCTCATCACCACAATGTTTCCTGTGTGCCAGGCGCTGTCCTAAATCCTTGTCCACTCGTAAGTCATTTAGTTCTCCTACCAATCCAGTGAGGTGGGTACCATTACTGTCTTGCCCAGGGTCACACTGCCCATACAGCCAAGCGGTGGAGTCAGAATCTGAACCCGCAGCCTGGCTCCAATGTCCACGCCGTTACCCCCTGCACTCTGTTGCCTCATAACAACCCTGTGAGTTAGAGTTTATTAGCCTGTTGTTATCCTAATTTTTACAGATGAGTAAACTGAGGCCCAGGGAGGTGAGTGACTTAGCTTGGGTCATGCTGTGAGTTTGGATGAGATGTTGGGAATGGCGTGGGCACGTGCACTGATAAGTGAGCTCTGCGCCGGGTGAATCACAGGAACAAGACCTGGGGGAAGAGTGGGTCTGGGCGGGGGAAGGTTGTGACGGGAGAGGCACCGCTCAGGCTGGGCTCCTGCCCCAGCCTCCCTGATGCCTGTGTACCCAGCCTCGTCCCTGCTCCTTCCAGCTCTCAGCCCATCCCGGGAGGCGGCTCCTTGGCAAGGCTGCAGAGAGGGCCTGCCCTGCCAGGGGGTCAGGATCGGTGTCAGAGGTGCCAAAGAGACACCGAGGGGGTGCCCAGGGGGCAGGGTGCCTGCACCCCTGGGAAGCCACCTCCCAGCCTGGGGATTTGTATGGCAGAGGCCTGCGTGACCTTGTGGCTGACATTCCTCAGCGGCCACGTGGCCCCAACTGGCAGGGACAGCTGCGGACAGGGGCCGAACCAGCTTTGTTCCCAGGGTGGCGCCCGCTCTCCATCCAGGCCCTGCTCGGCTCCTTCCCAGAGCTGCTATCCTTGGCGGGGCTCAGTGGGCCGCTGGCACCGTGGGTCCCCCCGCTATGAGTACCTAGAGACACGGAGCCACCAGGGTCTCTCTGTGTGAGGTGCAGGGCTCGAAGGATGGGGCAGGACCAGACAAAGCAGCAGATCGAGAAGGGGCTCCAGCTGTACCAGTCTAACCAGACAGAGAAGGCGCTGCAGGTGTGGATAAAGGTGCTGGAGAAGAGCTCGGACCTCGTGGGGCGCTTTCGCGTGCTGGGCTGCCTGGTCACGGCCCACTCGGAGATGGGCCGCTACAAGGAGATGCTGAAGGTGGGGACACCCGGCGGCAGACACGGGAGCGTGGGGCCAGGCTGGAATTCTCTCAGGCTTCCCGGCCCCCCTCCCGCCTCCTGAGGCTCCACTGTGTCTCCCAAGCTGGTGGCCAGGGACTCTGAGTCCACTTCTGAGGCCTTGGGTCCTAGATGCTGGGTCTTGGCTTCGGATTTGGGCCTGTAGCCTTGAGCTTCAGTGCCTGAGGCTCTGAGACTGAGGTCCTCAGCCACAGAGTTCGGAGGGGCTCAAGGCCGGCTCTCGGAGTCTAGGTTCCAGCCTTCCTTTTGGGGGTTCCGAGTCTGAGCCTGGGGTGCGCCAGCTCCAGGTTTAAGGCTGGGGGTAGGTGGATGATGGAGACAGCAGATCTAGGCTCGGGGTGGACAGGTGAGCGATGGGTCCGAGCCTGGGAGATGGATGGAAGCTCCCAGCTGAAGCTTCTAGTCTATGGATGGGGAGGAGAGGATGCATTTGAGGCTGGAGGTGGAAGCTCAGGGTCTGAGGCCCAGATGGAGGGTTGGAGGCTCGGATCCGAGGCTCAGAGTGCAGGCTGACAGCCACCCGCTCCCCACCCCGGTGGGCAGTTTGCTGTAGTGCAGATCGACACGGCCCGGGAGCTGGAGGACGCCAACTTCCTCCTGGAGAGCTATCTGAACCTGGCACGCAGCAACGAGAAGCTGTGCGAGTTCCACAAGACCATCTCCTACTGCAAGACCTGCCTCGGCCTGCCTGGCACCAGGGCGGGCGCCCAGCTCGGAGGCCAGGTCAGCCTGAGCATGGGCAATGCCTTCCTGGGCCTCAGCCTCTTCCAGAAGGCCCTGGAGAGCTTCGAGAAAGCCCTGCGCTATGCCCACAACAACGACGACACCATGCTCGAGTGCCGCGTCTGCTGCAGCCTGGGCAGCTTCTATGCCCAGGTCAAGGTGAGCCCGGGCCCCAGGGGCGGGGGTGGAGGGCTCAGCTCCCCGAGAGCCTCTCTCGAGCCACCCTCCCTGTTGTGTTACTTCGTTCAGTCCTCCATTCAGGCAGGGACGAGGCGGACAAGAGTCTGAGAGGGAAAAGACGAATTAGCCGGGAAGGGCAGAGCCAGAATTCAAACCTTGATCTGTCTGATTTCCTAGGGGAATAGGAGGCTCCTGTGTGAGGACAGGCAGTGAACCTGCCCTGCTGTGGGTTTGCTGTGTGATCTTGGACACGTCACCTGTCCTCTCTGAACCTTGCTAGGTATATCTATAAAATGAGGGAGAATAGGACCCACCTTACAGCATGGTTGAAAGGATTCAGTCATCCTCTATTTATTGAGCATCTACTAGATCCCAGGCACTGTTGGCCTGGGGTGCAATCAGTGAAAACAATAGCAAAGTCCCTGGCCTCAGAAGGCTTGCATTCTACTTGGGGGAGAATGACAAATAAACACAATCAGTAAGTCAATTATAGAGCGTGCTAGAAAGTGCTTAGGAGAAAGGGAAGCAATTAAAGAGGGTAGGAGGTGCTGAGGATAGGGTGTTGCAATTTCAAACAGGGTGGTCGGAAGGCCTCCTACAGGTGATGTCTGAGGACTTGAAGGAGATGGGAAGGTGAGCCATGCAGAAATCTAACAACAGAGCAAAAAAGAGGGAACAGCTAAAACAAAGCTCTGCCCTGGGGGGAGCACAGCTGGCACGTTCCAAGAAGGATGGAGGCCAGCATGGCTGCAGCAGGTGCATGAGAAGAGGTGGGGGGGATCAGAGAGGTAGGGGGAGGGGGGAAGGCAGACTGTGAACGAACGGATGGGGCCAGTGACCGCAGGCCTCTGGTCCTGAGCACCCGTTCTCTTTCCCCCTAGGCATCCAGGCTGCGCTTGGCCCATGGGGGATGTTAATGCCTGGCACATAGTAGATGCTTAATAAATCCTGGGGCCAATGAGTGTGTTGATGCTGATGGATCAGGGCTGGGGTGTGAGGAAGTGAGTCGTCCGGGATGACACTGAGGATTATTTTTCAGCAACTAGATGTATGGAGAAGACGTTAGTGAGATGCGATAGGATTGGAGAGGGGTAGGGGCGTTTTAAAACCTTTTTTATTTTTATAAAGAAAATTAATAACCATCAGGAAAGTAGAGAGAATAATCTAATGAATCCCCATATCCCCCCCACTTAGATTTAACCATTCTTAATATTTTGCTATATTTGACTTAAATATTTTTAACTGGAGTGTTGTGATGTAAAATTATAGACATCAGGATATTTTACCCCAAAGTAAATTAGTATGCAACTCTGGGAGAACAAAAAAAGGGGACATTTTCTTATATAAGGACACTTTCTTACATAATCGCAACATGAGCAATTATCTCTTAAATTTCTCTGCTTATCCTGAAAATATGCCTTTACCCTCTGCTTGTTTGAATTGGAACACAAACAAGAGTCACACATTGCAGTGGTTATTATGTCTCTTAAGTCCCTCTCAATAGAAAATCCCTACCCTGCTCTTTATTTTCCATGATTTATTGAAGAAGCCAGAGTAATTGCCTTCTAGAATGTTCCGTCGCATTGTCTCACTGCTTCCTCGAGCAATCACGTAACTTGTTCCCTTATCTCCTTTACTTCCTATGAGCTGGAACTTAAATAATGACTTGGTAAGACTGAGGTCACACATTTTTGGGAAGAATACTGTATAAGTGATGCTGTATTCTTCATATGACGTCACATCGGATAGTTGAGGGAGGGGCAACCTGGTGCCTCCGTCTTAGGGTTTGCATTTTTCCTTTCACTACCAGCAGGTTAATTTGTGGGGGGACACTTTGGCACCCTGTGAATCTGCAGTTCTGCAACGTTTTCTCTTAGGGTTTCAGCATCCGTGGTGTTTGTGGCCTAAATCAATTCTTTTGTTTCAATTCTAATGAAATGGCGATTTCCACTTTCTAGCATTCCTTCTACAATTATCAACTTGGATTTTTCTATAAGGAAGAACTTTCCCTCATCAGCTGGGGCCGGTTGCTTATTCTGAAACACAGGTCCTAAAAGAAAGGCAGAATAAATATTTTCTCCTTCCCTTAATTACCCCTTTTCAGAAGAAGGCGTTGATGTAATAACTGCCTTCAGTGGCCACACTGGTTTGTTTTGCCTTCTCTTTTTGGAGTATCATTATGAAATCGTGGATTTTTTTATATTTAGTGTTTTTCAGTTAATCGCAATCATTCTTCGTTTTGATGCTTATATTATCTTCACTTTAGCCCGTGAAATTCCCTTTGATATGGTTCCTGTGTCCTTTTCTTTTTGATTTTTTTTTTTTAAAGATTTTATTTTTCCTTTTTCTCCCCAAAGCCCCCCGGTACATAGTTGTATATTCTTCGTTGTGGGTCCTTCTAGTTGTGGCATGTGGGACGCTGCCTCAGCGTGGTTTGATGAGCAGTGCCATGTCCGCGCCCAGGATTCGAACCAATGAAACACTGGGCCGCCTGCAGCGGAGCGCGCGAACTTAACCACTAGGCCACGGGGCCAGCACCGTTTCTTTTTAATTTTTAATTTATTTTTATTTATTTCTTTAGGAAGATCAGCCCTGAGCTAACATCTGCTACCAATCCTCCTCTTTTTGCTGAGGAAGACTGGCCCTGAGCTAACATCCGTGCCCATCTTCCTCTGCTTTATATGTGGGACGCCTACCACAGCATGGCATGCCAAGCAGTGCCATGTCCTCACCCAGGATCTGAACCTGCGAACCCCAGGCCGCCAAAGCGGAATGTGCGCACTTAACTGATGAGCCACCGGGCGGGCTTCCTGTGTCCTTTTGACAAGACTTCATTTAGTCCTTGAAAACTTTCTTGTTTTCTGGCACAATAAACTCTCCCAGGGTCACTTTGTATATTCCCTGCCCCAGACCTAGAATCAGCCATTTCTCCGGGTTCTTTATAGTGGGAAATGGTATTTAAAGACCAAATGCTGTGGGCCGGCCCCTGGTGGCCGAGTGGTTAAGTTCTCACGCTCCACTTCCGGCGGTCCAGGGTTCGGATCCTGGGCGCTGACATGGCACCGCTGGTTAGGCCATGTTGAGGCAGCGTCCCACATCCCACAGCTAGAAGGACCCACAATTAAAATATACAACTATGTACTGGGGGGCTTTGAGGAGAAAAAAAAAAAAGCAGGAAAAAAAGAAGATTGGCAACAGTTGTTAGCTCAGGTGCCAATCTTTAAAAAAAAATAAAAAATAAAAAAATAAAGACCAAATGCCAGCTCTCAGGGTGCTCATGGCCACTGGGTTGTCATTGCTTCTTTTTTTTTTATTTTATTATTTTTAATATTGGCACCTGTGCTAACATCTGTTGCCAATCTTTTTTTTTCTTCTTCTTCTTCTTCTCCTCAAAGCCCCCTGGTACATAGCTGTATATTTTTAGTTGTGGGTCCTTCTACTTGTGGCATGTGGGATGCCGCCTCAGCATGGCTTGACCACTCGGCCATGGGGCCAGCCCCTGTCATTGCTTCCAAATCTTTTCAGTTACCAGGACAACTGAAGTTTCTATTGCTATTTCCAATTCAAATAGAATGTGTCAGGATTTTCCTTAATTTATTTTAAACCTGATTCTCTTTTCTCTTAGACTGAAAATCTTGGTTTCTAACAACATAATTAAATATTTACTTTATCCTACAAAATAAAATACTTTCAAAAGACAACACCAATATTTCTCAAAGAGACTTCTGAAGGAAGTTTAAGATATTTTTGCCATTCTTTGTCTTTATAATATATTCCACTATGGATAAACTGTCCAAGTATATGCTCTAGGGTCATTTGAAATAATTATTTTTTTCTGTGTGATTATATGAACACAATATATTATATTATTGAATAATATTATATTAATTTACATTATATTATAATATTACATATAACAATATATTATAATATAACATAGTTTATTATAATATATAATAAATATATAATAAATAATTGTTATAATTAATTACAATATAATATTAATATAATGATATGCAGTTAGGGTCACTTATTTCCTTTTTTTTTTTTTAAGATTTTATTTTTCCTTTTTCTCCCCAAAGCCCGCTGGTACACAGTTGTATATTTTTGGTTGTGGGTCCTTCTAGTTGTGGCATGTGGGACACCACCTCAGCATGGCTTGATGAGCAGTGCCATGTCCGTGCCCAGGATTTGAACCGGCGAAACCCTGGGCCACAGAAGTGGAGTGTGTGAACTTAACCACTTGGCCATGGGGCCGGCCCCACCATTTTCTATTTTTAAAGTTTTTAAATTTTAATTTAAATTTTTAAACCTGTAAAATGTTTACATGGCTTCAAATTAAAAAATACATAACAAATGGGCCAGCCTGGTGGCACAGTGGTTAAGTTTGCACACTCTGCTTTGGCAGCCTAGGGTTCGAGAGTTCAGATCCTGGGTGTGAATCTACACACTGCTCATCAAGCCATGCTGTGGCAGCGTCTCACATTCAAAAATAGAGGTGTTAGCTCAGAGCCAATCTTCCTCACCAAAAAAAAAAAAAAAATTACATAACAAAGTATGTTACAAACCGTGTTTTCTGGGGTTACTGAGAGTTCTCTTTTGGTCATATTAGCTCAGGGATGCTTGTTAGATATGAAGTGGAAGATCAGATAGGTTTTCTATGAGAAAGAACAGAGAAATGGGACTGTGGCTGAAGGGCGTATGTGATCTAAAGGTTTTTGATTTTTGTTTTTATTTTTTAAACGAGGTGAGAAATGTGGAGGGGACTGATTCAGGAGACAGAGATGGGGAATTGGGAGTGGGGAGATTTGTTCAGAGCCCCCGTGGAGGGCTCACATTTGAGAGGAGCAGGGAGCCCTCCGCCAGAGTATCAGGGGGAGGTGGGGTGGGGACAGATCTGCGGGACCGATGGGTGAGATGGATAAAGAAGCTCCTCTCTGATCTTCTTCTGTCTCCGCAATGGCGTGGAAGACGAGGTCGTCGGCTCATCATGGGCAGGTAGAGAAGGCATTTGGAGGTTTGAGGAGATAGAAAGGCTGAGAGAATGATTTAATTGCCTCAGAGTCTGCCCTGATGTTCTGAGCTGACTGTACCGGCAATCAGTTCCTGAGCCTTCACTAAGCAGCTGCTGCTGGGGGCCAGGGGGCAAACTCTAGTTTGCGGGGTGCACTGACATCCCGCCTCTCTGTGTGTCTCTGAAGCTGAGGGGCCCCACTGGGACTGACTGAGAAGAGACGCCAGCTGTCTTGCTTTCTCATTCATTCATTCAACAGATATTTACTGTGTATCTACTAAGTGCCAGCACTGTACTAGGCTCTTGGGATACTCGGCAAACCAGATGAAAATCCCCGTGTCCACGGAGCCCACACTGTTGCACTGGCTGTTCCCTCTGCCTGGATCACTCTCTCCCTGGATACCCAGAGGGGGACTGTGGGCCCCTGGCTGCTGGAGAAGGCAGGCCCTGGAGCCCTCGACTTAGGGGCAGCTTCTGCCACTCACAGTGCCCTCCCATCCCGCCCCCTCCCTGTGTCCCCTGCAGGACTACGAGAAAGCTCTCTTCTTCCCCTGCAAGGCCGCGGAGCTCGTCAATGACTACGGCAAAGGCTGGAGCCTCAAGTACCGGGCCATGAGCCAGTACCACATGGCCGTGGCCTATCGCCTGCTGGGCCACCTGGGCAGTGCCATGGAGTGTTGCGAGGTGGGGCAGCAGGGAAGGGGGCAGGTGGAAGGTGGCGGTGTGGGCCAGGCTCTGGGACCTGGGGCAGCAGGGGCTCCTCTTCCCAGTCAGCCCACTGAGGGCCCCAAGGCTTGCCCCGGCCCAGCCCCTCTATAGCTGAGCCTCTGACGGCTGCATCTGTTCTGCCCTCCCCACTGCACCAAACCTCACTCCCTTCCAGTCCATTCTCAGGGGAGGGGGCTTCCCTCTGCACCCCCTTGCACCATCTGTGGGGCACTTTAATAGGAAGAGAGCAACTCTCTGGAGTTCCACTGACCAGGGTTCAAATCCCAGCTTTGCCACATACGAGCCAGGCGACCTTGACCAAGTCACTTCTGCTCTCTGAGCTTCAGTTTCCACTTCATTGGGCACTGTGAGGCCTCAGTGCTTCAGTGCCTGGGGCCCAAGCACCATGAGAAGCGTATCGGGCTCTGAGGCTGTTGGTGATCCCAGGCCTGCCCGTCAGAGGGGCCCACTGGGGGAGGGCGCCTCAGTGGTGGGGGCAGACGAGCGGGCCTGCGTGACCGGCCTCCCTCGCAGGAGTCTATGAAGATTGCACTGCAGCACGGGGACCGGCCACTACAGGCCCTCTGCCTGCTCTGCTTTGCTGACATCCACCGGAGCCGTGGGGACCTGGAGGTGAGGTCACTGAGAGGCGGGGTGGGGGTGTGTGCAGGCCGGGCCCAGCCTGACTCCACCCCCGACCTGGCTGTGCAGACGGCCTTCCCCAGGTACGACTCCGCCATGAGCATCATGACCGAGATCGGAAACCGCCTGGGGCAGGTGCAGGTGCTGCTGGGTGTGGCCAAATGCTGGGTGGCCAGGAAGGCACTGGACAAGGTGAGGGGGGCCCTTGCCTACAGCCCCAGCTCTCCCCAGGGCTCCCATGTGGGGCCTGGAGTTCAGCCAACAATCTGTGGGTGAGAACTCTGTCAGACCTTTGTCTAACATCAGCCTCATCCCAATCCCGTGAGACCAGAACATTCCAAGTCATTTTCCAGGCTCAGAGAAGGCCCAGGACTTGCCCAGTCACACAGCTAGTAAAGGACCAGAGCTGGGGTTTGAACTCAGGATGCTCTAACTGCTTCCTGGGATTTCACAACACCCCGCGACACAAGAATAGTCTTCCCAGTCTGTATCTGAGTAAACTGAGGCAGGAGGTAACTTGCCCTCACAGCTCTTGGGACTGTGCCCCAGTCTCCCTGCTACCTTTACTCACAGGGCAGCTGCCCAGCCCCGTCACCCTCCCCAGACCCGCCCCCACTCCCCACCCCTTCCTTTCCTATGAGCCAAGGCCTTTATCAGACAGCTCTGCCCTGTGCTCGCCTTCCAGGCTCTGGATGCCATCGAGAGAGCCCAGGACCTGGCCGAGGAGGTGGGGAACAAGGTCAGACCTGATTCTGTCTTGTGAGTCTGGAGTCAAGATCCAAGGGTGGGGTCTCGGGTTGGGGAGACAGCCCCACTGGGCCCGCTCAGGCCCTGAGCCCTTCGTGATCTCCAGGAGCCGCCCCAGCCATCCCCAGCACACAGCTGTTTCTCTCCCACCCACAGAGCACTTCGGAGGGCAGGGCAAGAGATCCATAGCTCAAAGGATATCAGAGTTCCTCAGGGGCTTCATGAATGCTCCCAACAGTGGCCTCCACTCCCTGAGAGCTGGGCACCACAGGGCTCTCCAGGGACCGCTTCCGGTCCTCAGTATCTCCCTACAAGGCGGGTCCAGGGAGCCCCACTTTGCAGATGACGAAAGCGAGGCTCAAAGAGGCACTCGAGGTCCCACACATGGAAACTGGTCTGTCTTAACTCCAAAGATATACACCTCTCCAAATTTAATAATCATATCCAAACTTTAAGTGTTGAAAATAGATTCAGTGTTTCTCAAAGTCTTCTGGAAGATGTGCGTTTCTCTGGTATCAGGTGCACAGTCCAACTAAAATGCCAAACAGATGTGCCTTTGGCTGGATTCTAGCCACTTGGGTTCACCAAGTATCTTGGGCTGATCAGAAATGCTAAGCGGTTGTGTGCATTTAATTACCAAAAACAGGAAAGCAAATTAATTCTTAGGGAGTCAACACAGCAAGTTTGGTCAATAAAATTCCTCAAAATCGTGGGGTCCCCAGCTGGTTCTAGGGGTAAGGACCACTTGCCTCCCCCACCCCCTCATTCTGCATGGAGGGAAACCAAGGCCCAGAGAGGGCAGGATGTTTTTCCTAGGTCCACCAGCAAGGCAGGAACACGGCCAGCCCTGGACCCCATGTGTGCTGATTGCCCGGTGGCCCTGCGGAGACAGGAGGGAAGTGGGACAGCTGCTCACAGCACTGACTTGGTCTGTCCCCACGGGCCCAGCTGAGCCAGCTCAAGCTGCACTGCCTGAGCGAGAGCATCTACCGCAGCAAGGGGCTGCAGCGGGAGCTGCGTGCGCACGTCGTGCGCTTCCACGAGTGCGTGGAGGAGAGCGAGCTCTACTGCGGCCTGTGCGGCGAGTCCATAGGCGAGAGGAATAGCCGGCTGCAGGCCCTGCCCTGCTCCCACATCTTCCACCTCCGGTGAGGGGGCTCCCCGCTGCGGGCAGGGAGCACACGGGGCCTCTTGGGGGCACCCTAGGGCCCAATCACACTAGTCACGCTAACAGCAGACACTTGGCGCTTTGTGCGTCCCAAGCGCATCCTAAGAGCTTCCCGTGTAGAGGAAGCCAGTCTTCTTCTTCTCCCCAAAGAGAGTTCAGAGAGGCCTCTCAAGGGTCTTGGGGTTCAGACGCCCAGGGCCAGGCCTGCCTCCATCCCCACCTCCTGACTCCCCGCCCAGGCTCTGCCCTGGAAGCCCCCTGGGCAGAGTGCGAGGGGCCAGCAGGGGCCTGACCCCCTCCCTTGACGCCTTCCCAGCCCCCACAGAGGGGAGGGGAGGGGAGGAGAGAGGGCCCGGGGAGCAGGACAGGCTCTGTGAGTGGACAGGGCCCTTTGCCTCCTAAGGTGCCTGCAGAACAACGGGACACGGAGCTGCCCCAACTGCCGCCGCTCGTCCATGAAGCCTGGCTTTGTGTGACGCCCTCAGCAGTCTTGGGCTTCGGCCTCGCCTCCCTGCTCCTTCTCCACCGTCACCCTGGAGACCTCTGCCCTCCCTGCCTCGACGACCGTTTACTCCTGGGGCAGCTGCCAGGGACTCCCCGCTGGCGCCCCCCGAGGCCCAGTTGCCCTCTCTCGCCTCTTCGTACTTTGCTCTTTATAGGAAAATAAACCGTTTGTACCTGGTCCCAATGATTCTGACTTTCCCTCCCAAGGTCTGAGGATGGGGGGAGTGTGGGAGCAAGGCTCCTCGCGTGAGCTTCCTCAGACACACACGTCCCTCTGCACATATGTCTGAGTGTCTCCAGCTGCCCTTCCAGGTTCGTGGGGTGCCACAGTGAGCCAGAGACAAACATCCCCGCCTGTGAGGAGCTGCTGACGTGCAGGAGTGGGGAGAAGGATGCGATAAACAGTAAACGTGATAAACAAGCAACGTGGGAAGTTAGAAAGATGCGATGGACTGAATTGGTCCCCCAAATTCATATGTTGGAGCCCTGGCCCCCCCATGTAACTAAGTTAGGAGATGGGGCCCTTAGGGAGGTAATTAAGACTGAAGGAGGTCATTAGGGTGGGGCCCTCATCCGTTAGGACTGGTGGCCCTATAAGAAGAGGAAGAGACACCAGAGAGCTTTCTCTCTCTCTCCGCGCTGCACAGAGAACGGATTGTGTGAGGACACAGCAAGAGGGCAGCCACCCGCAAGCCGGGAAGAGAGGCCTCACCAGAAACCGAATTTTCTGGCACCTTGATCTTGGACTTCCCAGCCACCAGAACTGAGAGGAAATAAATTTCTGTTGTTTAAGCCCCCCAGACTATGGTATTTTTTATGGCAAAAACCAGCAGACTGACACAAAAGCAATAAGTGCTTTGGAACAATAAAGAATAGAGCAGCGTCCCTCTTCCTCATCTTCATCCCCTTCCCTTCTCTTCAGTCCTGAGACCATCAGGTGGGACAAAGCAGGACAGACATCCATGGGGAGGGTTGGCCTGCTGTGGGGTGTTGGAGCCCAAGCAGGTGGGATCTGTCCACACAGGGGAAGCCCCAGTGCGGGGAGGTAGAGGTTGCGTGGAGAGAGAAAGGCGTCCTCACATATGGGTGTCTCATCCTGGAGTGTCAGGGACCAAGTAGGGTGAGAAAGGAGTTCATATGAGGGTGAGGCTTGGTGCTGCGTGTTGGAGCCAAGCAAGGTGAAGAGGATATCCATGCAGATGAGCGGTCTGGGAGCTGGAACATGAACAGGGCAGCCTGGTGCCGTGTGTCAGGGCCAGAGCAGGGTGCTGAGGACACCCTGGAGGAGAAAGGCCTAGCATGCGGAGGTGGGGCCTGAGCAAAGTGAGGCAGGCATCCACATCGTGGTGGTGGGCGTGGCTCAGCCCAGTGCAGAGTGTCAGAGACCAAATCGAGCAAGGAGGGCAGCCTGGCATGGGTCTTTGGGCCTAAGCAGGATGAGGAGGTATGCAAGTTGGGGAAGGTCAGGTGTGTGGTGTCAGAGCTTGAGTAGAGTGAACAGGACATAGAGGAACAAAGATGGAGTAAAGAAGGATCTGTGGGTGAGAGGGAGTGGCAATGAGAAATTGGTTTTGTAGAGAAGATTGAGCAAATGAGTAAATATGTGAAGGGTAATGGGAGCCAGGTCACTATTGAAGAAGAGAGTTACAAATAAGGACAGGGAGAAAATCAGAAGGGACTCCGGGGCCGGCCCAGTGGTGCAGCAGTTAAGTTCGCATATTCTGCTTCTTGGTGGCTCGGGGTTTGCCAGTTCGGATCCCGGGTGCTGACGTGGCACCACTTGGCAAAAAGCCATGCTGTGGTAGGTGTCCCACGTATAAAGTAGAGGATGATGGGCATGGATGTTAGCTCAGGGCCAGTCTTCCTCAGCAAAAAGAGGAGGATTGGCAGTAGATAGCTCAGGGCTAATCTTCCTCAAAAAAAAAAACAAAAGAAGAAGGGACTTTGTGGTGTTGAATTGGAATTGTAGGGATCAGTGTGGATTCATGGATTTCAAAGTAAAAAGCTAAATAGAGAAATAAATATAGTTACAGATGTGTGTGTGTGTGTGCCTGCGTGTGCAGTGGCCTGGGAGTGACATGCCAGTAGCAATGAGTACCTCTAACACTCAGATTGTGGCTTCTAAATACCATGATCCACTAAAAGGAACCAAGGTTCTTTAGAGAAATGGCTGATTCTAGCCCTGGACCAAGGAAAGTACAAGATGAACCTGGAATATCCTGTGTCAGAAAGCAAAGAAAACTGAAAGAATGATGAGAATAACACAAAAGGACACAGGAGCCGGCTCGAACGGACTCCCATTCACTCATTAATAATGATTAAGAATGACTGTCCTCACCAGCTCAGGCTGCCATAACACCATACGACAGACTGCAGGGCTTAAACAGCTGAGATTTATTTTCTCACAGCTTTGGAGACTGAAAGTGCAAGATCGAGACACCAGCAGGGTTGGTGTCTGGTGAGGCCTCTCTCCTTGGGTTGCAGACGGCTGCCTTCTCACTGTGTCCTCACGTGGCCTTTCCTCTGTTCTTTTATGTGGAGAGAGAGAAAAAGAGAGAGATCTCTTCCTCTTCTTATAAGGCCACTGATCGCATCATGAGGGCCCCACCCTCATGACCTCGTCTAACCCTAATTGCCTCCTAAAGGTCCCATCTCCAAAGACTATCTCATTAGGGCTTCGACATAGGAATTTGGGGCCGGGGGTGGGACACAAACTCAGTCCGCAGCAATGATACTAACAGATTTTGTTGGATAAAACAAGAATCCACAGAGGAAGATGGGCACTGATGTTAGCTCAAGGCCAGTCTTCCTCAGCAAAGAGAGGAGGATTGGCAGATGTTAGATCAAGACTGATCTTCCTCAAAAAAAAAAAAAAAAAAAAACAAGAATCCATACTGATGTAAATGAATTAATTAAAAATTTGATGAAGAATGGAATATGTACATAGTTCCAAAGTACTTCCCCCCAAAATACTTATTGGTTTCAAGAGGAAGAGAGAGTGCCTTCACAGTAGAGAGGATGAGCCAGACATCAGATTGATCATGTGGAAGAAGTTAGAGTAATGGGACCAGTGAAGTCAGTGGCTACCTGAACGAGTACAATGAGACCCTCACCATCTCTTCTGTGCTATTCCTGCCAGATGTGAACCACCGGAATGTAAAATCATGAGGAAACACCGGATAAACACAAATTGACAAATAATGTACAAAGTAACTAATCTTCAAAAGTGTCAAGGTCATGAAGGCAAGGAAAGACTGAGAAAGGATTCCAGATTGGAAGAGACTGTAACTAAATACAATGCTTGATTCTGGTCTTGAGTCTGGGCTGGATCCCTTTGCTGTAAAGGACATTATTGGGACAATAGGTGACACTTGAATGGGGTCTGAGGATTAGACGGTCGAAACACGTCGACGTTAACTTCCTGCCATGAAGGTCGTGTTGTGGTTAAGTAGGAGAATGACTTGGTTGTAGGAAATTCCCACCTGAGTATTTGAGATGATGTGATATCTGGTCAGCAGTTTGCTCTCAAATGGTGCAATGAAAAATGTTATTTGTGTTGTATTTGCAACTTTTCTCCGGGTTTAAGATTGTTTTCAAAATAAAAATGTACAATTAAAAAAAGAGTAGAGTAGGGTAAGGAAGCGAGGGCTGGGGCAGGGAGAGGCAGGCTGCAGCTTTAAAGATCTGGTTTTTCCTTTTCCTTCTTCTCACCAAAGACCCCCAGTACATAGTTGTCTAATCTAGTTGTGGGTCCTTCTGGTTGTGCTATGTGGGACGCCACTTCAGCATGGCTTGATGAGCGGTGCCATGTCCGTGCCCAGGATCCGAACCGGTGGAACCCTGGGCTGCTGAACCAGAGCCCGTGAACTTAACCACTTGGCCACCCCTAGGCTGCAGCTTTAAAAGGCTATAAGGGTAGGCCTGGATGAGAGGAGGCATTTGAGCAAAGACTTGAAGGAGGTGAGGGGGTGAACCAAGCAAGTATCCTGGAAAGAGCATTGTAGGAGAAAGGAACGGAGTCCTAGACTGGCCTGGTCACAGAGCAGCAAGGGGGCCTGTAACTGTGAGCAGGGAGGAAAGGGGTGGGAGCCGAGGTGCTGGAGGAATTCTCAGGGCAGGGAGAACACACAGGGCCCCGCGGGCCGTTGCGAGGACTCGTGCTGTGAGTGAGCTGGGCAGCTGCTGCACGGTTGCAAGCAGAGGAGTGACATGACATGACTAGGTTTTAAAAGAATTCCTTTGGCTGCTGTGTTGAGAAGAGACTACACGAGACAACTGGCCTGGATGCTTCAAAAATGTCAGTGTCGTGAAAGACCAAAAAAAGACTGGGAGATTATTCTAGATTAAGGGATGCTAAAGAGACATGACAACGGATCGTGATGTGTGATCGTTGACTTGATACTGGATTTTTTTTTTAAAGGCTAGAAGGGATGTTTGGGGGATACTGAAAAAATTTTCATACGGACTGCATATTAGATATTACTACATCAATCTTAAGTTCCTTAAGTATGACAATATATCATACCATAATGTACTGTAGTTACATATGAGAATGTCTTTGTTCTTAGGACACACCGCTGAAACTTTGACAGGTGAAGTGTCGTGATGTCTGTAACTTACTTTGAAATGGTTCAGAAAAACACATGCGCACAGAACAAAAGGAAATGTGGCAAAATGTGATCAATTGATGAATCTAAGTGAAAGCTATACAGGTATTCATTGTCTATTCTTTCAACTTTTTTATATATTTAATATTTTTCAACTTATCAACTGTAGGAAGTATATTAGGCAGGGTTCTGCAGAGGAACAGAACCAGTAGGAACCACATATATATGTATATATATGCATATATGTAAAGAGATTTCTTATAAGGAATTGGCTCATGCAGTTATGGAGATGGGCAAGTCCCGAGATCTGTAAGGTGAGTCAGCAGGCTGGAAACCCAGGAATACTGATGGTTTAGTTCTAGTCCGAGTCAGAAGGCCTGAGGACCAGGAGAGCTAATGATGTAACTTCTAGTCCAAAAGCTGGCAGGCTCGAGACCCAAGAAGAGCCCATATTTCAGTTCAAGTCCAAAGTCAGGAAAAGATCGATGTCCCAGCTCAAGGCAGTCAGGCATGAGGAGTTCCCTCTGCCTCAGGGGAGGGTGAGCCTTTTTGTTCTATTCAGGCCTTCAACTGATTGGATGAGGCCCACCCACATTGGGGAGGTGGTCTGCTTTACTCAGTCTACTGACTTAAATGTGAATCTCATCTAAAAATGCCCTCACAGAAAGGCACCCAGAATAATGTTTGATGAAATATCTGGGTACCCCATGGCCCAGTCAAATTGACACAAAAAATGAACCATCACAAGAGGTTTAGGGTAGAAGACACTCCTACAGTGAACTAGGTGAGACGTGATGCTGGTTCGAACCAGGGTGATAGACCCTGGGAATGGTGAGAAGTGTCATATTCTGAGGAGACATATATATATATATATATATATTTTTTTTTTTTTTTTGAGGAAGATTAGCCCTGAGCTAACATCTGCTGCCAGTCCTCCTCTTTTTGCTGAGGAAGACTGGCCCTGAGCTAACATCTGTGTCCATCTTCCTCTACTTTATATGTGGGACGCTTACTACAGCATGGCGTGCCAAGCGGTGCCATGTCCACACCCAGAATCCCAACTGGCGAACCCCGGGCCGCTGAAGCAGTACATGCGAACTTAACCACTGCACCACCGGGCTGGCCCCTGAGGATATATATTTTATGTATCTGTAAATATATATATATATAATGTATACCTTTTATATCTTCAAAAATACATTATTTTGGAAAATTTCAAATATATGCAAAATAGAGAGACTAGTACAATGAATCTCCTTCTCAGCCTTAACAATATTCATATTGAGCACCTGGACAATTTTGTTTCATTTATACCTCCCGACCCCCAGCTCTGCACTTCCTCTGGGTTATTTTGATTCAGATCTTATCATTCAGAATTCCGGATATTTGTTCAAGGTAGAATCAGTGGGATTTTATGGTGGATTGGATGTGGTGCACGGAGAGAGAAGTAAACGATGACTTTGTTGACACAAATAATCAAGAATCAATGTATAGATAAGAAAGGTACCATGATATTTATTGAGCCCAGCTGAGGACTAGCCCAGAAGTACAATCCCCATCAGGAAAGAAAGCGTGGTTTACAGCATGGTTTTATACCACTTCAGAACAAAGAACGAGGGCCGGCCCAGTGGCGCAGTGGTTAAGTTCACACGTTCCACTTCTGCAGCCCAGGGTTTGCTGGTTCAGATCCCAGGCATGAACCTATGCACCACTTATCAAGCCCTGCTGTGACAGGCGTCCCACATATAAAGTAAAGGAAGATGGGCACGGATGCTAGCTCAGGGCCAGTCTTCCTCAGCAAAAAGAGGAGGATTGGCAGCAGATTTTAGCTCAGGGCTAATCTTCCTCAACAACAAAAAAAAGAACAAAGAACATACATCAAGTGACAGGAAGACAATTTTTTTCCCTGAAGTCACAAGACGTTTTGCTGCAGTTTAGCACATACACAGCAGGTCCTAAGCTTATCTCCAAAGAAGTACTGGTACTGGTGTCAGAGAAAGGAGCCATTCATCCCTATCTTTTTTTTTTTTCAGGGAAGGACTTGCCCTGAGCTAACATCTGTGGCCAGTCTTCCTCTTTTTCTACCCCCCCAGTCCCAGTGTGTGGTTGTATATCCTAGTTGTAAGTCCTTCTAGTTCTTCTATGTGAGCCACCACCACAGCATGGCTACTGACGGACGGGTGGTGTGGTTCCACAACCGGAAATCTAACCTGGGGCACCAAGCTGTGAGAGCGCCGAATTTTAACCACTAAACCATCAGGGCTGCCTCTACCCCATCTTTAAAGAGTGCCTTCTTTGCTTTGGGAAAACGTTTGAAGCAGATGTACGATGCGTGTTTGGTGGACCATAAGTCTGGCTGCTCGGGGAAAAACAAGTTTTAGGCCGAATCAGATTTAAACCAGAATGGCTTCCCTGTATACCTCAATATGTGAAAACTTATTATTCTTAATATTTTCATCAACTCCAAGGTTTTGATCGGAGCAACCGGAAGAACCCAGAGTAAAGGCGTTTGGTGATTCGTTTCTCTCCCCTCCAGGACAGAGACCTGCTGGGCCTGGCTGGAGGGACTGCTCAGGGACGAGTGGGTGGAGCTTCAGAGAGGAAATCCTCCAGCTTGTGACTTGGGATTTAAGTAATTTTTCATTTGAAAATATTTTTTATGGGCCAGGCACTTTCCTAGGCCCTTGGGGACTCGTGGTAAACAAATCAAATATGTGTGCTCGTGGAGTTTATCATCCAGGGAAGGGTGAGAGAGACACCATCACAGCAGATGTGTCCAGCTGGTGTCCTGGGGGACAAGCACTGGGAGCCATGGGACAAGCAGCAAGAGGACTTGACCTGGTCTTTTCCGGGCAGGGGGGCTTCAGAACTGAGATTTGAAGGCTGTGAAGGAGCTCGCTAATTTACAGTTAGGGCACGGGGTTCTGGGAAGAGCAGAAGCGAAGGCCCAGAGGCAGGGGGGTATTGGTGGGTTAGAGCAACCCAGCACAGTGAGGGAGCCTGTGTGCAGAGTGTGCTGTAGCCACTGTCAGGGGCCAGGCCACAAGGACTTTCGTCTCCATCCTAAGAGCACTGGGAAACCTTCAAGAGGGCTTTGCTTATTGGTTTGTTTTTCGAGGAAATGGGGTAGCATGACCAGATCTGGTTCTGGAAAGAATTCTCTGGCTACACAGTTGAGAACAGGTGCCAAGACAGAGAAACATCTAGTCTTCTGCAATTCTCAAAGCGCTTTCACATCCATCATCCTGCTTAATCCACACCACAACTCCACGTGGTGGGCATGAGGGCCTCTGCATTTCCCACATGGAGAAACTGAGGTTCAGGGAAGAGACCAGACCCGCCCAAGGTCATGTGGCAGAGCTGGGCTCTGCCATCTCTGCACTCAGCCCCTCCCCCAGGAGCCCAGGCTTCTAAGGGGGTTGCTCAGTCCTTCCTGACTCGCTCCTAGCTCCAGCCTCTCCTCATGAAGCGTCCTGGCTCCCACAACCCGCTGCCTCACCCTGCTATAGGCCTGGTCTATGTCTCACCTCCTCTCTAGGGGCCCAGAGGGACCAGAGGCCCCGAGCTGGGTCAAGCTGATTCTCCCTGAGGACACACTCTGCCTCAGGCTCTCCTTTCCCCCTCTGTGACTGTACTTTCTTGATTTGTTGAGCAGCCTGAACTTTCATTAACTGTTCTCCTTTTTCTGCTATCTCCCCTAAGACATCCCTATTCCTTAAAGGAGTAGGCTCCCAGAATAATCAGTCTGTGTCATTGTGGTCTGTCATTCGTTTTCTAAGCCTAGAAAAGCCCTCAAAATGCCTCCTGGGCTAATCTTTCTTCTCCATCCCTTTCAGGAGTCTCCTCTAACATTTCTCCAGGTGGTGGTCCCACAGCTGCCTTCCCTTTTCCAATGATAGAGAGCTCGCTACCTCCTGGGGCAGCCTCTTCCATTTCACAGAGAATTTGGGCTCAAGAATTGGCCGGAAACAGTCTTCTTGAAATCTCTGCTGCTAGAGTCCTAGTTCTTCTATGTTTTGGATGCGCTGAGGCTGAATCTGGCCCTCTTCCTTAACCCCTTTTGGACGTGAAGGAAGCTTCCATCTGGTCTGCTGAGTCTGAGCACCAGACTACTCTTGTCAGAATCTGCTATTGCAACTGAGGATGAAGGAGTTAAAATTTCCCTGGATTAGGGTGAAACTGTGCCTGTACCCAAAAGGTTAACGTGGGAAACAAAATAGCCAGTTTCTGAGCTTGCCTTGCAGAACAGCAGGTGGACCACTGATAGGAGAGGAACTGGCTGGCAGCCCCCCACCTGACTAAGCATCTCGCAGGAGCATGAGAAGCTGAAAGGACTGATGGTAAATTTCAGACATCACAGACTAAAGATCCACTGCATGCAACACAGAACAGACAGTCGCGCCTGCGCAGAGGACTCAGAATTTCGGTGCCCAAGGCCACATGCTCCCCCTCCCCTATCTAAAACCCCAAATTAAAACCCTTGCTTGTAGATTTTCGCGGAGTTCGGGATTACAGCATTAGCTGCCGGTTCTCCTTGCTCAGCGCCTTGCAATAACATTCCTACTTTCTTCCACCGCACCCAGTGTCAGAGATTGGCTTGCCGCGCGATTGTTGAGCGAATGCACTTCAGGTTTGATAACACGATTAAAAAGAAATAGAGCCCTACACTAGTTCAAGGCAGTAAAAACAGATTTTATTCAGTAGTATTGCAACAGAGGAACGAGAATCCAGGATAGAACTGAATTCTATTCTGAATAGAGCAAAGACAGCTGGAGGTTTATACCCAACGAGCAGAGTGAGGGGGTCAGTAGATGGAAAATTACTAAGAGGAGACATCAGGGGAGGGGGATTCTTGCTAAACTAGCCTAACAGGATTCTTGTGAAAGACAGGCCAAGGATATATATATCAAAGGTTGGGGATGAAGAACGTCATCGGATATCAAGGGTCATCAGATATCAAGCGAAGTGATAAACCGAGCTAACAGGATTCTTGCTAAATCTGGAGTAGGCAGGCAGAGGACAGGGCCCAAGGACAAGAACTAGAGGAAAAGGGGGCTCAGAGGAGCCTGTCTAAGGTTTGGTCAAGGAGAGACCGCCACCACTCATTACAGGCCCAGGCTGGAGGTTTTCTACACATACTACTATTTGTTGGGATCTCCAAATGTAGGTCCCAGAACAGGACCCCCTTGGCCCGGATGTGGTGGGACCAGCACAGATAGGACAGCTCCTTCCTCAGCTGGGCTTCTTTACTCCCGTCCGGCAACCCTGAGAAGTGAATCTGGGGTCAGCAGCCCAAGTACTGACACTGACTCACTGAATAACCTTGGGCAAGTCATTTAACCTCTCTGAGCCTCCGCATCCTTATCCAACATTGAGAATGATAATTGAGTCTGTCCACAGGGCAGACTGTTGAGAGGATGGAATAAATGCTTTACTCACTGGGGTGGTTTGTCAGCCTAAGGGAGCAGCTGCAGATGAAATGCCTTCACCTGCATTCCAAGAAAAACACTGTGTTACTGAACCTGAGGTAGGTTCGCTCACCCGTTCACCCAGTGCGCAGCAGGTCCCTCTCTGACACTGGGTATAGCAGAAGAAAGCAGGAATTTAATTGCAAAGTGCTGAGCAAGGAGAACAGGCAGCTAACACTGTAATTCCGAGCTCCTCCAAAACTACAAGCAAGAGGTTTTATTTTATGCGGTAGGATAAGGGGAGCATGTGGCCTTGGGGGCTGAAGTTGTAAGAGTCCTCTGCACAGGCACAACTGTCTTTCATAGTTTTTCATGGGTGGCATGTGCAAATTCGGGGGGCTTCTATGTGTTGCCTATGGGGGATTTTTAGTCTGTGCTGTCTCAAGTTTACGGTTGGTCATTTTTGCTTCTCAATGCTTTTGCGATGCTTAGGCAGAGGGCTGTCAGCAAGCTCCTCTCATATCAGCCGTAGTGCTGCAAACCAAGCTCCGAAACTGTCCTTACTTTGTTTCCCACATTAACCTTGTGGGTACAAGGCAGGGTTTCACCCTAATCCAGGCAAGTTTTAACTCCTCCATCCTCAATTTCAACTGGACAGATTTTCACCAAGTTTACAGGGTATGTGGGATAGTTTGACTTAAAATATAAGCTGTGTGGCTTACATGAAGTTCATTTTCGGGAGGGCCCTAGGCCTCGCCTCAACAGTGATAAGCAGAGACCCTCCAGAGCAGGGGACACAGGTACAACCAATGAGTCTCATAGGGTCCACAGATCTGCCCTGCTCGGTGAGATGAAAAGAAACGATTACAGACGTGAGACACAATGTTTTCAGTTGTAGAGGCTGACTGTCCATTGAGTTCTTCCCACGTGCGCAGTTCTGGGGCGCCTGCTCTGAAGTTAGCAGCAGCAGCGATTTCTCTCTTTGAAACTGGTTAATGGTTCTCTCCAGTGACCCTGGGTGGCCCAGTTTGTACTTTAATAAATAATAACTATAAAAATACAGCCTGAGGTGTCATGCCCTTTGCACACGACTGGTGTATTTTGTTTACTGTTTACGGGAGGCAGAGCCGTTGCGCAAATCCCCTGATTCCTAACTGGGCCAGATTCTGAGGTTGAATCACTCCGAGAGCGCCCTTTCAGGTTCCCGCCAGACTAAGACTACATTTCCCAAGAGCCCGGGCGGCTCCCGTTGTTTCTCCCTCCCCTTCCGGTTATACGCCCAGGCCCCGCCCCGCTGCGCGCGCCCTCCAATAGCGCACCCACCTCTGGCGCCCGGCGTGCTCAAGACGAGGGCGGGAACGTTTCAGGAGCCATGGGGGCGGGGCCTGTGGCCCGAGCTTCGTCTTTTAACTCGGAGAAGCAGATTCGCTGTGGCAAGGCGGCAGCAGCTAATTCGGTCAGGAGTCAGGATTTGGAGAAAGAGGTCTGCCATTAGTTAAGAGCAGCTATTAAGAAGGACAGCATTAATCTGCCGCCACGGCTCCTGCTCAGTCCGATCTTCCGCCTTTTCCTCCAGGAAATGAATCTGCTGCGGACACTCTAGAGTCCAGTGACTCGGCAGGAGAAGATGGCGACCGTGTGGGATGAAGCTGAGGTCCGCGCTGGGAGAGTAGGGGGTCCTGGAGCCGGGACAGCGGGGAGACGCCCTTGGCGGGAGGGGAGGAGGTGGCTGGAGGTCAAAGTCTGGCCTGGTTCTGGCGTCGGGGCCGCTTGGGATGTGGGCAGGGGTCCCGACTCCTTCATTCTGGCTTAATGGGCGGGGAGACTGAGGCTGTGAGTGGGCTCGGAGAACGCGGGCTGCCTGCCCTGAGTTAATGTTTTTTAATTTTTAACAGCAAGATGGCATCGGGGAGGAGGTGCTCAAGATGTCCACGGAAGAGATCATCCAGCGCACGCGGCTGCTGGACAGTGAGATCAAGGTGGGCGCGCAGCCCCTGTGGCGGGCAGTGAAGCCCCCAAGGGCAGGCCCGGCAAGCCCAGCGGCCCTAGGATAGGCATGGGGACTGCAGTTTCCTCCTGGGACCTGGAAAGGAGGAAAGAAAACTCATTAGACGGCCTTTCCCAATGCAGCCTTTAAGTGTTCCTTCTGAGAGTCCTTTTTTTAGGAAATCCTCATCTTATAGATGGGGAAACTGAGGCCCAGAGAGGATTCTACTGTGGGCAAGGACCCAGTTCTCTATTAAGGACCTAAAACTTACTTTGCTTGACTCAAAGTCCCGCTCTTTTCCCTTTACTACAACTGCTTCACCTGGAGGTCCCCAGACCGGCCTCCTGTTTTGACCTCTGCTCCATGTGGTCACAGTCAGGCCCAGCCTTCAGAGAGCCTTAGAGCTGAGTACACTGATGCAGGAGGGAGGGTCCCCTGGGCAGCCGGCCGCACCAGTCACAGGCCCTGGGAGGAGCTGAGCCCAGACTGAGAAGTTGCTGCCACGCACCCTCCCCCCAGATCATGAAGAGTGAAGTGTTGCGAGTCACCCACGAACTCCAGGCCATGAAGGACAAGATCAAAGAGAACAGTGAGAAAATCAAAGTGAACAAGACCCTGCCGTACCTTGTCTCCAACGTCATCGAGGTGTGTGTGTATGTGGAGGGGAAGAGGGGGTCGGCAGGGCCCGGAGACAGCCTGCGGTGGGGCCACTGGGGAGAGAGCGGGTGGAGGTTTGGAGGCCCAAGTTGCATGTTGGAGCTGCACCTCCGAGGGCCTCCTCTCTAAGTGTGCATTTCCAGGGGAATCTAGAGAGCCTGAAAGGGCCTCCGAGGTCTCACATTTCTCCTTTTCTGCTGGTTATTCTTCCTCGGGGGTGGGTGATTTCTGTGCGGAGAAGCAACACCTAAACAGAGATTTTGTCAGTCCGCTGGCTTGTCACCCGCAGCTTTGCTGGGCAGAGGGCTGGGCTGAGGAGTGAGGTAGGAATGGCCAGCCCTGCAAGGGTTGGGGTCTTGTTGGCCGAGGAAGCACTGGGCTCTGGGGAGGTCAGTGGGCCAAGCAGGGCCTCTTAATCTGAGCTTTTTCCCTTCCCAGCTTCTGGATGTTGATCCCAATGACCAAGAGGAAGATGGTGCCAACATTGACCTGGACTCCCAAAGGAAGGGCAAGTGTGCAGTGATCAAAACCTCCACACGACAGGTGAGGCAGCTCAGACCATGGAAGAGCTGAAGAGGGTGAGGCATGGGTGTGCGACAGGACTCGGGAGCCTTGCTGAGGGCAGTAACTGACGCTGCCCCTGGAATCTTCCCTGCAGACCTACTTCCTGCCTGTGATTGGGTTGGTGGATGCTGAAAAGCTGAAGCCGGGAGACTTGGTGGTGAGTGGTGGCCCTGAGCCCAGGCCGGGCTTTGCCACTGAGGTTTCTCCCACTGACTTGCTCAGCCGCTGCCCCCGGCCCAGGTCCTCTTGTCCCTTAATCTCGGCAGAGCAGCCGTGTCTGATCCTGCCGACCTGCTCTTGAAGCTTGTGTTGCCCAGTCCCAGTATTTGCCCTTTCACTCTGCAGCCGCTCATCACCCAGCCAGTTAGGTAGGTCTTGAGCTGGGACAGATCTGAAGGCTTCATGCTCTGTCCCCAGGGTGTGAATAAAGACTCTTATCTGATCCTGGAGACCCTGCCCACAGAATACGACTCGCGGGTGAAGGCCATGGAGGTGGACGAGAGGCCCACAGAGCAATACAGTGACATCGGGGGCCTGGACAAGCAGATTCAGGAGGTGAGGGAGGCATGGGAGCCACCAGCAGCCTCGCCAGCCCTTTGTGCCCCTCTGCTTCATTGACCAGCGCACTTCTCCCCAGTGTACCTCTCATCCTCACAGCATTCTAGGGAGGCAGTGGGGGTGCCGTGAAACAGTTTAGGGAACTGAGATCCCAAAAGATTGAATGACTTGCCCAGAGTCACAGAAGTTTAGGGTCAGAGCCAGGACTGGAACTCAGGCTCCTGGTTCTGGGCCCAGTGTCTTTTCACCATATCCTGCTGTTTCTGGAGAGACCATATAGCCAGTCTTGGTGGGAGTGCGTGTTCTGTCTTCTTGACGTGGGAAAGGGAGAGGTCGCTGTCCCTGAATTGGAGGAGGAAGGTTGCAGGTAGGGGTTGGAGCCATTAAAGGTTGGGCTGTAGGAGCCTGCAGGGCTTCACTCTCCTCACCCAGGATTTCTTCCTGGCAGCTGGTGGAGGCCATTGTCTTGCCAATGAACCACAAGGAGAAGTTTGAGAATTTGGGGATCCAGCCTCCAAAGGGGGTGCTGATGTACGGGCCCCCGGGGACAGGGAAGACGCTGCTGGCTCGGGCCTGTGCTGCACAGACCAAGGTGAGTGCTTTGGGAGGGATGAGGCAGAAATGCGTGGGAGCCGAGCTTCACGAGCTCAGAGGGGCCTCTGGAGGCTTCTGGTGGTGCCTTTGGCCTGACTGTTTCCCGTCCTCCCGACCCCAGGCCACCTTCCTGAAGCTGGCTGGCCCCCAGCTGGTGCAGATGTTCATCGGCGATGGTGCCAAGCTGGTCCGGGACGCCTTTGCCCTGGCCAAGGAGAAAGCTCCGTCCATCATCTTCATCGATGAGCTGGATGCCATTGGCACCAAGCGGTGAGGGGAGCTGGGTGCCGAGGGGATTGTTCTCAATTCCAGCTCGCCCACCCTGTGCCCTCCTTCCCCAGGACGGTGGCAGCTCTAGTCTTGTGGTTCTTCGTAAATTCTCTTCTAACTAGCCTCCCTGCTGCTTCTCTTTTCCTCTGACCATCCGTTCTCCTCACGCCTGCCAGCATGCTTCTTTGAAAACAGAAACCTGGTCGCTTCGCTCACATGCACCCACAGTCCCTTACACAATCCTGGGCCTTCCCATTGCTCCTTGGGATAAATGCTAGGCATGCCATGGCCTGCAAGGCCCTCTCTGTCCCTGTCCCTGCTCCCCTGCAGTCTCATCCCATCCTGCCCCTGCTTCCCCCCCACTCTGGACTCCCTCCTCCACCGTGTCCCCTCGGCTTGCAGGCCCACTCTGGTTCTGTGGTGGGAGAGATTTTGTACCTGCTCTTCCCTCTGGAGTGTGGTTTTTCTTCTCTCTTTTTCTCCATTGGTTGGTTGTCCAGCCAGTGTGTTTTCAGCCTGCAGATCTCAGCCTAAGGGACACTTCCTCAGGGAGGCCTGCCCGGGCTCCCCCTTATGCACCGAGGCTAGGCCAGATCCCTGTGGTTTTAAGCTTTAGCTCAGTTTTTAATGGCACCTTCATCAGGGGCATAGCCCAGGCAGTGGCTGGTTTTGCTGTTTTAGCCTCAGCCCGGCACCTGATCCCAGGAGCCTCTCCAGTCTCTGACACCTTCTCTGTGCCGGTATCTGGGCCGGGGGCCCCAAGTTGAGCAAGACTTTTCCCGCCCTGCTCGGGTTGCGTTGGGCTTCTGGTGGTGGAGGAGGGGAGGGCTCTGCCTGAGTGGTGGCCTTATCAGTGTCCTGGGCCTCCTGTGTGCGCCAGCTTTGACAGTGAGAAGGCTGGGGACCGGGAGGTGCAGAGGACGATGCTGGAGCTTCTGAACCAGCTGGATGGGTTCCAGCCCAACACCCAAGTAAAGGTCAGTATTGTCGCTTCACAGATGAGGAACCCCTGGGCTTAGAGGTCAGGGGACCTTCTCTGTCACCTAGCTAGTGCAGTTACACTTAGAATCGGGGTCTGTCTAGAATATCCCCTGCCGTTTCACCTGGACCCTGGCTGCCTCTCTGCCTGTCTTGGCTGTGACTGTGGCTCATCTGTGAGCCGCATCCTCCGCAGTTCAAGGTGCTGCCTCTCCCCTTGCTTAGGTAATTGCAGCCACTAACAGAGTGGATATCCTGGACCCCGCCCTGCTCCGCTCAGGCCGCCTGGACCGCAAGATTGAGTTCCCGATGCCCAACGAGGAGGCCCGGGCCAGAATCATGCAGATCCACTCGCGGAAGATGAACGTCAGGTGAGCAAGGCCACGAGCAAGGCGCTGAGCCCCAAAGGGGCAGCAGCAGAGCCGTCTCTGGCTCTCCTCTTGGTGCTGCGCTTCCCCAGGCCTCCCTTCCACGTGCCGGTCACACATGCCGTTCCAAGCGCCAGCCTCCGTTTCTCTCCAGGGGCCTGAGCTAGAATCTTGCTGGGGCCCAGGCTCTGATTCTGGGGCTCTGCTCCTTGGAATCCACCCCCCACCCGCGCCTCCCCATGATTGGAAGGCACACAGGCTGGAGGCCCTCAGTTTCCTGGCCTCCCCCACCTCAGCAGATCAGTGCAGTCCAACATGGCCCGGGGAGATCCAGCAGGGGCCAGCTGGACCTGGGTTCAGATCTGTGATCTTCAGCAGGTGGCGTAATCTCGCTAAGCCTAATTTTCTTGTCTGGGACGTGGGGATGACGGCACCAACCTCACGGGGTTGTGGCAGTGTCAGCACAGTGCTTGCACGTGACACCAGCGTGGCAGTAGCTGTGCTGTGCTGACACGTGGCCCGTGCCATTCAGGAGATGGCGAGACAGCCATCTTTTGTGTCCACAACCTCCAGCTCCCCTGCTTCAGGCTGACTCAGTCCCTGGAGTCCCAGGTGCGGATTTCTCGAAGGCTGGAGCTCAAGAGACCCTAGAACTAACCTGGCCTAGCCAGCTTTGACCTCCCTCCTTTCCTCTCCCCACCTGGTACAAGAAGAGAACAAGGCACCGTGGGGAAGGGACTTGCCTGTGGGCACAGGGCGAGTTGCGCTCGGGCTTGATGGGGAGTGCGGGAGGACACCTGCGCCTCCCGAGCCCCCGCCACCCCCACGAGTGGCTGAGCCCCGTGGTGTGTGTCCCCCCCAGTCCTGATGTGAACTATGAGGAGCTGGCCCGCTGCACGGATGACTTCAACGGGGCCCAGTGCAAGGCCGTGTGTGTGGAGGCGGTGAGTGGTGGGGTGAGGTGGGGGGCTGCTTCGTGCCTTCCTGCCCCCTTCCCTGGACAGGACAGGAGTGTCTGTCTGGTGGAGAGTGCTCAGGGGAACAGCGGAGAAGCCGAGGCCTGTGGGAGCCGGGCCAGGGGTGCGGGAGGCGCCCTCGAGCCTGTCTGTCCCGGGTGCAGGGCATGATCGCGCTGCGCAGGGGCGCCACGGAGCTCACCCACGAGGACTACATGGAGGGCATCCTGGAGGTGCAGGCCAAGAAGAAGGCCAACCTGCAGTACTACGCCTAGGGGCTCACCGGCCCAGCCTGCCCCCGGACTCTGGCTGGTGAAAACTCGTAATAAAGATGGTTTCAGGTCCCTGGTATCTGTCTGTCTCGCCTTGCCTGGGCTCTGGGGGGATGAGTTGGGGTGTGTGCGGGCGGCCCCTCCCCAGGTGCTGCTGCCTGGAAACCCAGAACGGGAACCAGTTGTCAGGGTGAGGCCCTCTGGGAGCGATGGGCGCGTGCTGCAGCTGTTGCCTGGGTCTTCTGGCCTCCCCGACACGTCCCTCCAGACCCCTCTCCCCATCCCCCTGCCCCACCTCTGAGTGTTAGAGGTTGTGGCGCTGTGGCTCGAGAATGAAGGGCCTGAACAGAAGCCAGCCTTTCCCTTCTCTGCATTTTGGTGCTCTGGTCCTCGGCCTGCTCCCTGGTGAAGCCAGGCTCCGGGGCTTTGCTCCCTGAAACTCCTCCCCGTTTCCTCACCCCCTAATCTCCTGCTTCTCCACATGTCCCTGTTAGCTCTTTTGGCCCATTTCCTTTAGCTGAAAAATGAGCCTGGAGCAAGATCCCCTCTGAGAGCCCTTCTGGGCCTAACCCTTGGCCGTGCTGTATTCTCTCCCACTCCCGTATTCTGCCATCAGCCCCCTCCCTGGCGGGCCGATAATCCTGTCACGGTTTCTGTCAGGATCTCATCTCACTGGCCCTCCTGTCTACCAGCCTTCCTAGTTGCAGCCCACTGAGTGTGGTTCACCACTTATTGAGGGCCTTCTCTGGGCCATGTGCTGTGTGGGTCTTGTGCACGATGTTATCTGGTTAGCTCAGTAACCGCCAGTGGGGCAGCCTCACTTTGTAGATGCGTTTAAGCACCTGGGCCATGATTGCACCACCTTTGGTTTGTAGCTGGGATTCAAACCCAAGGCTGAGAGGAAAGCCTGTCTGCCCTCCGCGTGCTGCTGCCCCTGAATGGCCTTTCCAGGAACCAGCCCGGGGACTCCTTCAGCTCTCACTTGCCTTCTGGCAAAAGGCCCTACACTACCTCTTTGTCCCCAAGGTGGCCTGTCTGGAGGGCTCAGCTCTGTCTCCTCTGATTCCCTCCGCTAGTCCCACCACTTCCAGGCTGGCCGTCCAAGGTGTGCCCCCATCGTGCTCTCCTTGGTGATCCCGTTGACTCCCCAGTCTCTGCCGAAGGAACCCCCAGCACAGCCTCTGAAGGGCCCTGGTTCTGTCCCCTGCCCCGGGCTCAGCCAGCTTGCCTCCTGCATTCCGGTTCCCTCTTCTAACCAGTCCGGGCATTCCCCTGGTCAGGGCACCTGAGTGAACCTGCAGGCACCACCTTCACTTCCCACCCTGGCTTCCTCCTAAGTGGGCCCCAGCCCCTCCCTCAGAGGGCTGAGTACCACGACCACGTGTGCTACCCAGCAGGGGCTCAGCCAGGAGCTGGCGAGACAGCCCAGGGTCCCTTCCGTGTTCTTAGAGGCCTGGACCCCCAGGTCCTGCGTATGTCACGACGAGGGAAGCAGATCCCTTTTTGCTGGTAAGATACTGAGAGCCAGGCAGCCCCAGCTGAGGATGCCACTGATTTGGGCCTCACAGCCAGGGCACCAGACTCCGTGAGGGGGGCAGGCGTGCTGCTCTCTGCCAACAGGCCACTGAGAGTTGTCCTTGCTGGCTTGGAGAGCAGTGCGACTCCACAGCCCCTTCCGCTTTTTCCTAATAGCACTGCAGGATGGCAGCGCCCCTGGTGCCTGAGGCTGTCTTTACACAGCGCCTTCAGAGGGGAGGGGAGGGGGTGTGGTGCAGAATAAGGATCTCGTATTTTTTCTTTTTAATGAAAAATAATTTCATTGAGGCCAAACCTGGAGATGACTTTAGGGATGGCGCTCCCTTCCTTGGTTAAATTACTCGGGGGGCGGGGCAGGCCAGGAAAAATCCCTTGGCTCACAGGTCTATAAAATCGGGACCCCACCCTTGGGGTGACGTGGGCTGTGATGGCATGGTGCCAGGCTTGTTTTACGGGGAGAGAAAGCTAACGACAGAACAGGCGGGAGAAACAAAATGCCATAGTTCCGAGAAGCACCGCCAGGTAACTTCAGAGAGGAGTGTGAATCAGAAGGGCTGGAAGGAGGGGATGCCCGTGCAGATGCACAGGGTGGCCAGCAGGAGCTGGCCCACACAGCAGCCGGCCTGGCTGGGGCGTGGGGTGCCGAGGAAAGCCCCACTTAGACCGTGGCCTCTGGTGTGCAGTACAGAGCCAGCCAGTTTGCATATAATATTTATTTGCATCTCATCTACAGAACAGGTATTTACAGATACAAATGGAACCACAGCAAAACTGCTGTAAAACCATTCAGACCCCGTTGATGGCCACTTCTCAACGCCCACGGCCAAGCAGCAGGGCTGGAGTCTGGCCGTGGAGTGGGCCAGCTGAGTACCTGGGCGTCAGCCAAGGGAAATAGCTGGGGATTATGGCTTCAGCATTCTCCCAGAGCACATTCCTGAGTGCTGACAACGTGGAGCCCTCACCACCCCCACCTTACCCCCACCGCAGTGGGACAGGAAAAGGGGCCCGAGCAGGGGGAGGCAGCCAGGGCTTGCTCTCCCTACCCCCAGAGCAGCTGCCTGGGCCCTGTGCTGGTACGCGCATCCCTGAGCTGGACTGGGAGGCCTCTCTGGCCCCGGGGCTGCTTGCTGCCCTGCAGGCTGCTGTTTGGCAGCTGGAGGTGGCAAGAGTTGCTGGCGCTGCCAGGGAGCATTCACTGGGGGAACAGGAGCTGGCCCCGGGCAGGCAGCCCTGAAGAAAAGGTCTTTGGAAGCATCTCCCGGCTCCAGGCTGGAGGGGTAGGGCTGTCAGTGCTGAGCGGGGCAGGGGGCTCCACAAGCACCTGCCTGTCCTTTCTTTGGCCTTAGAGCTGGTGAAGGAAGGGCAGAGAAGGCACCCCAGCCTCGGTCCCTGGCTGCCCAGGGCTGGGAGCATGCGCAGAGGGGGTTGCTCCCTCAGGCCAGGGAGCATGAGGCCCCAGCAGGCTCCCCGCAGCCCTGGGCTCCCTGGGCTGCTCTCACTCCTCTTGGGGTCCCGGTGGGAAGAGACCTCTGCTCGGGACCAATGCTGTTCCTCACTGCTCACTCGGGGAGGTGCAAGATGACAGGGTGGGAGGAGAGAAGACCACCGCATGGCTGGGGGTAGGCGCGGGCCTGGGGTCCTGGGCCCAACGCCCAAGGGATCACAGTGTCGGTCTCGCACACACCTCTGGTCACATGGGCACACCGCACACACAAACACACACACGCACATCATCCTCTGGTCGGAGGCTGGCTCACTCACGGGCACGCGCCCTCTCTGCCTCACACACCATCACAGAGTGAATCCAAGTCTCTTATTGCTGCGGGGGGTGGGGCGTCAGGAATGGTTACTCAATGAAGATGGAGAACAGCACCATCACCACGATGCCCGTGCAGAGCAGAAGCACCTGCTGCAGGGAGCGCCTGTGGGAGGGGTGGGGGCTCAGCGGGTGGCACTGCCTGAGGGGGAGAGGGCAGAGGCCAAAAGCTCCTCCCCCATGAGCCCCTAAGGGCTCTGCGAGTGACAGTCCCAGTGGGCCTCTCACCACGGGTCGTCTTCCTCCAAGAGGTCAGGTAGCACGTTCACCAGGGCGATGTAGAGAAAGCCACCAGAGGTGAAGGGCAGGATCCAGGCCACGGTCTCCTCTGCGGTGGGGGGAGGAGGTCCGACTGGCTGGGAGCCCAGGGAAGCCATGTGAACTGCACCCCCTCCCACAGGGTAGACAGGGCAGAACCCGGCCTGGATACCAGGGCAGGGCGGCTGTGCCCTCTGGTGCTGGGCCCTTCTGCTGACCGCCACCTGCCTCCACCACCCACCACGCCCGTACCTACTCCCTTGGGGGACTGCGTACAGATGGCGAAGCAGGCACCCAGCAGGCCCCCCAGTGCCGTCGAGAGCTGCAGCTTGGCTGCGCTCCATCGGTCAAAGCCGGCCCGGAGCAGGATGGCAAAGTCGCCCACCTGAGGGGAGGTCCAGACAATCACTCTGGGTCCCAGTGGGGCCAGACCCCTGAGTGTCTCAGGTATGGACACCAAGCCCCGGCACCAGCCCTGCCGCTGGGACCCCCAGCCCGCATCCCCTTGGCTGGGACCCCAGTCCCGAGGAAGCTGGAGCACAGCTGAGAGGCTGGCTACAGCCTGGTGGGCTGAGCAGCTCCAGGCCCCCAAAGTCCAGCCCCTGAGCCTGCCACTGGTGGGCAGTCCCACCCCAAAGCCCTCCCCCCGGCTCCGTGCCCACCTTACCGATCATGGAAACCTCTGGCACTAACCTCATGGGGGATCTCATGCAGGAGGATGGCCATGGTGGTCAGGAGCCCGATCTGCAGGGAGGGGAGTCGGTGGGGTCTGTGCCGAGGGCCAGGGCACCCACTTGTCCGCTCATTCTACAAAAATTTACTCTGCTCTGAGTGCTCTGGCTGGACACCGTTTGGCGACTAGAAATACAACAGCGAATAAAACAGACAAGGAACCTGCCTTCATGAAGCTAACAGTCTGGAGGGGAGAGGCAAGGATGGAATAAACACACAGAGAACTGTGTGAGCACACAGTGACAGGTGCTGGGCGAAAGGATGAACTGGGTGCCGCAGGACCTGAGTAATGGGGCCCTAATTTAGAGGAGGGGTCAGCAAGCAAAGGCCTCTCTGAGGAATTGCAGGGAGCCGAGGCCTGCAGGACGAGGAGCCAGTGGTTCAGAATGGGAGGAAGAAATTCCAGGCAGATGGAATGGTGTGCGGTGGAGGCCGGGAGGGGAAAGAGCTGGGCCAGACCACTGAGGCCAGAGCGCAGAGGGGAGGAGGGGGAGAAGCATCTAGAAGCAGACAGCGGCTAAGCCTAGAAGCCTGGCAGAGGCATGTGATCCCAACAAGGAGTGTTTGCAGCAAGGAGATCAGACCACGGGCTCAGGACAAAAGAAGGCTGCATCCAGGAGAGCAGCAGGGAGTCCTGGGGGCTTGGAGGAGAGTGTTGGTGGTGGAGGGAGCGAGAAGGAGATAGACTGGAGACCTATTTTGGAGGTAGAGCCAACTGGTCAACACAGGCACCATCATTCCCATCAGCAGTGCCTGGGGCCCACCTGCCCCACCCCTACTCACCTTCTTGCTCACTAGGAAGCTGGCAGCCACAGCCAGCCCGTGAGTGAAGTTATCTATGGTGTTGGCCAGCAAATTGAGATAGCCACTGACCTGGGAGGGGGGCGAGAAAGGCGGGCTGAGCCAGGCTGCAGGGCTGAGCCAGGCTGGCCGCTCGGGCTGGGGTGGCTACAGGAGGGGACGCTGAGCGGGCCACTCACTTTGATGCTTCGGACCATGGCGCTCAGGCCAGGCTCTGCAGCCGGCTGGGCCAGGTAGCGGCCTCCATTGAGAGCAGCAGCAGCAGCGGGGTCTTTGCTGGGGGCCTAGGGCCAGGAGGAGGGAGAGGTGACATTAGACACTCCCGACTCAGCCAGGGTGACACCGAAGGGGACCGGGAGATGGAGAAACAAGAGACAGGGAACACCCCTTTCATCTGGCTTGACTTCTCTGCCGCTCAATCAGCCAGGTGCCCCCAGACTCAACAAACCCTCCTCCTCCCCCGACACTGCTGTCCCCCTCAGTCTATGAGAACAAGCCGCGGCAGGAGCTGATGCTGTCACTCTCCAGATCCTTCCAAATAAGTTGGCCCAGCCTCCCAGAGCTCCCAGGAAAGGGCCAAGAGACCCTCTTTTCAGAGCTCAAGTCAGAACCTGGGTCTCCAAGCCCTGGTGTTACCACAAAACAGAGGCTGATGGGTCCAGGCCCTGGGGTTTGGGGCTCACCTGGCTGGTCCCCTCCTTCTCCTTGCTGTCCAAGAACATCTTCTCCAATACCAGGAAGGTCAGGAAGCCAGCAATGACCCACAGCCCCAGTTGCTGTTGCTGCTGCAGGCTCTGCCCCTCACCACCTGCAGGGGGCAGCACTGACAGGCCAGGCCAAGCCAGGACCATGGAAGGGGGAACCTAATCCAGGCCAGTGACACGGCAGGGGTCCAGAACTGGCTGGGGAAACAGCTGGGCCCCAGAGACTCCCAGAAGGGCTACGGTGCTGGGACCAGGACAAGTTCCCGGCCAGATGCCCAGAACCCCTCTCCAGTCACTGTGGCAGGGCCTAGGCCAACACGGGGCATGGGGGCCCACCCCCTCCCTCCTGCCCTCAGCCTGCGGCCTCACTCACCAGGGCTGGCGCTGCACGTGTAGGCCCACGCCTCAGGCAGCAGGTGGAGAAACACATTGCCCAAGAGGCCTCCCAAGGCAAAGCTGAGCAGCTGCTTCAGGCGCCGGGCCCCCGCTGCAAGGCAGAGAAGCGGGGCCTGGGGGCGGACCCACCAAAGGCCCCGGCCTGACCTCCGCCCCACCCAGCTGACTGGGCTCTTCGTATTGTCCCAACCAGACTCCCAGCCTCCAGAAGGCGGGACCTCGGCTGCTGCCCTTCCTGGGTCCCCCACTCCCAGGCCCAGCAAGGGCCGGGTGCTTGGCAGGGACGCCCCATGACCTGCTGGACAACTGGGGAGGCCACGATGGCTTCATGGTTAAGAGACTGGGCTTGGGAGCTGGACAGGCCCCAGCTTCCCAACCCACCAGCTGGAGACCGTGGGCATATGGCTTCTGGGACTGTTCCCCAGCTGTGAACCGGGGATAACTGGATCTATCTGACAGGGATCTTGAGGGGATTGAGCCACAATACGCACAGCAAGTGCTCATTAAATGGGAATTTTTCTCTTCTCAGCCACTGTTACTCTCACAAAAGTGGCAGAGATCGGGGGACTTTTGAAGACTCGCAGCATCCAGAGTTGGAAGTGCCCTCAGGGGGCTATGCCCAGACCCTTGGCTTCATAGAGAAACTGAGGCCCAGGGGACAGTGGCAGCCTAGTGGTGGGATGGGATTCCAGGAGAAGCTACTGTTTCCAGACTATGTGACTTTGGGCTGGTCAAAGAACCTCTCTGTGCTTGTGCTTCCTCATTTTTAAAATGGGGCTAATACAGGCATACCTCGGAGATATTGCGGGTTCGGTTCCAGACCACCGCAACAAAGCAAACGTCTCAATAAAGTGACTCACATGAATTTCTTAGTTTCCCAGTGCATATAAAAGATATCTACGCTATGCTATTAGGTGTGCAATAACATTATATCTAAAAAGCAATGTACATACTTTAATTAAAATATACACTATGGCTAAAAAATGCTAACCATCCTCTAAGCCTTCAGCGAGTCATCATCTTTCTGCTGGTGGAGCGTATTGTGAAAAATGCAGTACCTGGGAAGCGCAATAAAGCGAGGGATGCCTGGAATCCAAGTCCTCCCTATGTTGACCTTGAAGGGACGCTATTCGAGGGGCTGAGCCGATGCACAGGCATGACAGCGGGGCCCCACGAGGGCTGTGTTCACAGCTGCGGTGCCAGCCCTCAGCCCAGGGCCTGGCACGGCTGTGTGCATAACCATCTGCTGAATGAACAGTTCCTGAGCCTGGAGGGCAGGACAAGCCCCTGCCGCACTCATTGCAAAGATTCCTGGGGCCCCGGTCCAGACCCACTATGTCATCCTCTCGGGCGGGCGGGGGACAGGCACCTGCGTTTTTAGCAGCTCCCCATCTGATCTTGTATTTTTCATTACAACATGTCATTTGTGGATAGACAGCACATGCGCCTGATCCAAAGAGGAGCCAAGGAAAAGCTGTGCCCACGCCAGCGCCCCCTCCCTGAGCCCCTCCCCGGAGGCAGGCCTGCCCCAGCCTCTCGTGTATCCCAGATAAGGCTGACCCAGAGCTCTTGGTTTGAGAGCTCTTTTGCACTCTGAGCAAAGACTGAAGGGAGATGCACTGCTTTGCTCGCTGCTGCATCCCGGTACGCAGCCCGGCACCCAGCCCACGGGCCGCGAGCAGGCTGCCTTTCTCCTGCACCAGGCTGTCTTCCAAATGCTCTACTGATATCAGTTCATTTAATCTTCACAATTATAGCTGTGAGGCAGATCCTATTATTACCCCATTTTTAAGATGGGGAGCCTGAGGCAGCGGGAAGCAACTTGCCCAATGCCACTAGCTGGTAAGTGGCAGAACCCAGGTGGCCTGGCCTCCCTATTTCCAACCAGTATTTCCTATTTCCCTATTTCCAATATCCCTATTTCCAAGCAGTATCTATACTGCTTCTCGGGGAACACTGGCTGACTTTTATTCTTTCAGGATAAATGAACGAACGCATGAATGAATGAACAAACAAATAATCGTGGCGCATCCTGGTCTCACAGGCCCCAGGGGAGAAATTGTATTTCATGCCCGCCTGCCACCTCAGACACTCTGGAATCCGGGACGTGAGAGCCAGCTCTCCTGGGAAGAGCAGGACCACATCTCCAGCCCTGCTGGCTGCCCCTGGGCGCCAGTGGAGGGTCACCCACCTTCTGAGCGCAGCGTGGTCCCCATTTCCAGGGGAATGACGAGCAGTGGGAAGACCCCACTGAGCCCCACCATGAGTGAGCCCAGAAGGGAGCAGATCCAAGTGTCCAGCCTCTCCCCGCTCAGCAGGGCCCCCCAGGACTCGCTTTCCTTGTTATCCAGGCGACAGGCTGCTGCAGCCCCCCGATTCCGGAGGGCCTGCTGGGAACCCCCAGCACCCCCCAGGAGCTCCAGGGCAAGGGCAGTGAGGAAGAGGAGCCTTTGGCCCGCCATGCCACAACCAGGACAGGGACATCCAGACATACCACGTGCTGAAAAACAAAGGCCACTTACGTGAGCTGCCACCCTTGGCCGCACACCTGCTTAGGAAACGTGGCATTTAGCTCTCCCCCGACAACTGGCCACGGCATCTGCCCCCCTGCTTGCCTTGCCCAGGGCCTCTGAGAATCTGAACGGCGGGTACACAGACCAAAGGGGCTCTCTTCCTCCACATCCTACTCCCAAGGACCACACATTTTTTCCTTCTGAGACGGCTCCAGACTGTGTGTCAGCATGTCCGCCTGAGGCTAAACTTTCCTTAATGACAGGATGAGGCGCTGGCTGGGTTCCCCTAAGCCACCGGCAGGCCCAGCCCAGCCGGGTGTCTCTGGCTGCCAGGGGAGGCTTTGCTGCCAAGATGTGCCCCTGTGAGGACACCCCAGGGACTCAGGCCGGCCCTGTCTAGCTTGATGGGGTGACATTAGGAGGTGCAGGTGTGGAAATCAAGTCGCTGAGCTAGGATGGGGTCATCAGGGCTTCTTCCTAGGAAATGAACCCAATGTCCCTGGGGCATGGACAGGCCATGGTACTGAAGAGAAAGGACCCCTCCTTAGGAGCTGCCTCATAACAGATGCGCAGCACACAGGCTTGGAGCTCTGCCATTAACTTGGTGCCCTGCACTGACAGCTGTTTGACTGAGGGCCAGTCCCTGAAGCCCCCTCTCTGAGCCTCGGTTTCCTCCTCTGGAGGATGAAGACAACTCTTGCCTCCCTCACACGGCTAGGAAGATGAGGAGCTTGCTAGAGCTGGTGAACCAGCCTGGCAGGGAAGAGGCGCAGAGGACCCTCCTTCTGCTGGGGGAGGCCTGGAGCTCCAGGCAGCAGGGATGAACGCAGATGGCAGAGCACAGGACCAGGATGTGAATCAACCCAGAGAGAAGTTCAATCTGGAAACTCTGGCATGAGGTTGAAATGTGGTCTGCCCTGCCTCACGCTGGCTGTGACCTTGAGCAGGGACGTCCCTGCCTCAGTTTCCTCATCTGTGCATGGAGGTGGGCGGGACTGGAAAGGATGCTCACGTCTCGGCTCTCCAGGCCTTCACGGGAGACCCCGATGAACCAGCTAGGCTTACTGGGGACCAACAGCAGGAGTGGGCCGGGCCGGACTTGGGGGCCGAGGGGGGTCACGCAGAGGGGAGGGGACCACAGGTCTGGGATAGGGGAAAAGGGGACCGAGGGAGTCAGAGGGGAGAGGGAAAGGAGAAAGCAAGAAGGAAAGCCAGAGCGAGCCGGCCGCGGAGGGTGAGCGCGAGGGGGAGATGGGGACGGACGGGGGGCGACAGGAGGGAAGGACCGCCCGGGGAAGTTGAACTCGGGGCTGGGGCGAGAGGCCCAGGTCCTATTGGGACAAGCCGGGCCGGGGCTGGGGGATCGGCCCCGAGGGTCGGCGGTCACTCACCGTGCGGCGGCAGCGGCGACGCTCCGGGCGGCCCCGGCCATCCAGCTGCTGCGCCGCCCCGCCCCGGCTCGGCCCCGCCCGGCTCGGCCGCCGGCCCCCGGCCCGGAGCCGCCCCCGGCGCGCGGCCACGTCACACGGGGACCTGCCCGGAACCCTCGACGCCGCGCGTCGCGGGGCCTGGCGGAGCGGCGGTCGGGGCGCGCTTCCGCCTCCCGGCCATGGGGGACCCGGGCGGCGGGCGCACTTCCGCTCGGGCCGGCCTCGGGGCGGCGCGGAGGGCCGGGCGGAAGTGGGAGCCCGGCGGGCACCGCGCTCAGCCGGGCTGGGCAGGGCGGAGGCGGCGGCCGCGCAGGGACCGCTAGCGGCCGGGTGGCTGGGCCTGCGGGTCCGGCCGCCGCTTCCCGTCTCGGGCTGCAGTGCCGCCCGCGGCCGCGCGGGGGCGCGCTCGGCTGCCGGACAGCGCCGCCCTGGGCCGAGCCGGGTCGGGGTTCGGGTGGAGCATGGCTGCGGCGCTCCTGCTCTGAGTCAGCCGTGCCTGGCTCCTCCATGAACAAGGGAAAGGGGAAGTGCCTGCCGCAGGGAGGGGCCTAGCCCCGGGAACCTCAGAAGAGGGAATTTTATTCTTACTCATCGAATTATTTTTATGCTTTGGTTTTTCACTGGGAACCTCAGGCCTTTGTCTCCAGGACTTGTAACCCTTTGGGGTCCAATGCATGGGTGACAGTGCTGCTCAGAACTCCAGACCTGGAGGAGGAAGGGCTCTGTGCTTCCCTCACCTCAGACCAGGGCAGCAAACAACAGCATTATTATTATCACGGCAATTTACTGAACGCCTATCACGTGCCATTCACTCTGCTGGCATTATCGCACTGAGTCCTCAGTCTGTCCCATTGAGGTGGGTACTGTTAGCCCGCAATCACACAGTGGCACCGATGGCAGAGCCGGGATTCAAACCTGGATGTCCCTGAACCCAGAGCATGTGATAGCCCCTCACTAATAGGGCAGTGGGAGTCTGGCTCTCGTGTCCACTTTGCATCCTTCTCTAGGAATCAGCCAGAACAGTACGATATTCAGGAAGGGGCACATGGGTATTCACATGGGCAGAGATTGTGAAGGAGTGGGGGTCTCCAAGCCCCTGACCCGCACCTGCCTCCCTGGTAGCTCCCTTCATCTGTCCTGTCTTGCCCTCCAGCACTGGGGCCTCTGAGGGCACGCTCGGTTCTCATGCTGCACCCGGTGCCCTGTTCCACTTCACGCTCCAGTGTCTGCCCTTGCTAGAGCCCCAGCTCCTTCCAGGTGGGATCAGCTTTCCTCTGAAAGGCCCTTGTCTGCCTCGCTCCACCAGAGCCATAGGTCTGCCAGGACGCCTTCCAGTGCCCCATCCTGAGTTCTGAAGTGGAAGACCTGGGGTTGGTTTCTTTGCAAAGGGAGGAAGACACTCAGCACTCAGGGATGCTGCTCTGGGATCTCTAAGATGTCCCTCCCCCTGCTATATGCAAATCACTCATCATATGCAAAGCACTTCACAATATACAAATGATTTCACAATAACACAGTCAGCATTCCTGCCTCTGGGGACTGAGGGCTGCTGGCCACCAGCAAGGGGGTAGGCAAGACTCAGTCAAAAATGCCACTCGCTGCCTTCTCACTGCCCTTTCCTCTCACGTGGCCTAGAATTTTCACGGTCAGACTCCCCAAGGGTTTAAAGCAACAAGCGCATTGCGGGTGTGATGGGACTTGAGAAGATGACCATCAGCAGGGAGGGCCAGGTGGAAAGACGCGGTGGGTGTGTTCCACGCAAGGTACCACATACGGCTGTTAAAAACAGTGAATTAGATCTGCCAGGGGCTTCCAGGTATAGACGAATGAGAAAACAGAGATAGGATAATATTTAAGATGATTCACTATTTTAAAATAATGACAAAAAGGAACCTTGTATATGTACATGTGATTATAGATGCCCATATATATAAGTCCATGTGTAATTGTGAGCAAATAAAAAATACAGAAGATTACACATTAGGGTGAGGACGTGGACTCCATGGTGGGGGGAGGACAAATATAAAAGAAAAATTTAAAAAGACGTTTCAACATATATATGATCACATTTGTGCAATTATGTAAAAATTTATATATATAGGATGGCCTCCTAGCTTGATGGTTAAGACCGCCAGATTCTGGTACCAGACTTCCTGGGGCAAATTAGTTAACTCTCTATGCCTCAGTTTCCTCACCTATAAAATGGATGACTATACTGGATTGTTCTGAGGATTAAAGGAACGAATACACACAAAGCACGTAGAACTATGCCTGGCACATGGGAAGTTCTGCTTAAGGGTTAGATATTATTATTTTTATTATGTGAATGCATGGGTATAAAGAAAGTGTCGCAGGTCGGCCCAGTGGCGCAGCGGTTAAGTTCACAGTTCCACTTCGGCAGCCTGGGGTTCGCTGGTTCGGATCCCGGGTGTGGACACGGCATCACTTGGCAAGCCATGCTGTGGTAGGTGTCCCACATATAAAATAGAGGAAGATGGGCACGGATGTTAGCTCAGGGCCAGTCTTCCTCAGCAAAAAGAGGAGGATTGGCAGCAGATGTTAGCTCAGGGCTAATCTTCCTCAAAAAAATAAAGAAAGAAAATGTTACAACCGTGAAAAGACTAGATAAATTCAAGACACAGGGTGGGGGCCGTCCTTTCTCCTCTCCTTGCTGAGCACAGAGGAGTGTTTTCCATCACATTTATCAGTCGGTTTGGAGGCCTCAGGGACCTCCTGGCTGTCCATGCTGGGCAGACAGGCTTCAGCAGGGCAGGCTGGGCCTGGACACTGCTTGGCTCTGAGTGGCTGGGAGGGGTCTGGGACCAGAGGGCAGACCCATTTCTCTGACTTCACTGGGTTACCCAGGGTCTGACTTTGACACTTTGTTCCCGGCTCTGGTACTTTTACTGGGGGCCTCAGCAACCAGGCCTCAGCCTTTTATTTCCAGAAGGTGGGACTGCCCCTGGGCCTGCTGACTGGGCGGTGGCGGCAAGCCTGGCGTGGCCAGTGCTCTGATGTTCCCCTTCTCCGGCAGGGCAGGGCTAGAGACGGGGGCTGGGGGTGGATATGCGCTGCTTCTGCTTCCAGAGCGTGGCCTTCGAGAGAGTGGGCCTCCTTATTCTCGGGGCTTGCTGTGGGGGTCTGCAGGCAGGCAGCAACCGTAGAAAGGCATCTGAGGCCCAGGGCGGGGAGCAACTTGCCCAAGGTCACAGCTGCAGAGAGGCCTCAGGGGCCCCTCCAAACCAGCCCTGCCCTCCGGACCTCTGCCCCTAACCCTCTCTCCAGTTGTTCCTCCCAGAGCAGCCTTAGCTCCCTCCAGAGATTCTGGGGTGCTTTCTCCCAAGCCTCAGTACTTTCTGTCTGGCCTCTCTGCCTTTCCAACCCTGTTTGTAACCCTCACCCCAGCCCTGGCAGGCCCGGCATGGCCTTCCCCTTCCACCATCTCTGTCAATTGAAATCCAGCCCGTTTACAAGGCCCCCTCTTCCCTGAAGCCTTCTGGGTTTGTCCAGCCTGAAGGCCCTCGGTATTGTGTGTCTTTGGGACCCTTAGCTCTGTCTGCCGTGTACACAGGCCTCTCTCCACCCAATGTGGGCTTCCAGCTCTTGGCTGTACCCTGAAGAAAAGTTTGTCCAAATGAGTTTAGTGTCTCTCTTTCCCCCCTCCTACCTCAGAAGCGCAAATTAGGGTGAAATCCTTGTGTATTAGGCACTGTCATCTGAGCCTCTGCAGGACCCTTTTTTATTTAATTTATGTGTTTAATGATATATGTGCTTACTTGTCACCCCTCCCCCATCCCATTTCCCTGCCTCCTTCTTGGGGAAACCTGAATTTTGCGATGATCAGTCCTTTTCATTTTTTTTTTTTTTTTCAAATAAAGAGTTTTCTGGGGCTGGCCCGGTGGTGCAGAGGTTAAGTTCACACGTTCCACTTTGGAGGCCCAGGGTTCGCTGGTTCGGATCCCGGGTGCGGACATGGCACCACTTGGCAAGCCATGTTGTGGTAGGCGTCCCACATATAAAGTAGAGGAAGATGGGCATGGATGTGAGCTCAGGGCCAGTTTTCCTCAGCATAAAGGGGAGGATTGGCAGCAGATGTTAGCTCAGGGCTAATTTTCCTCAAAAAAGAAAGAGTTTTCTCATATATATAAGTATGCCTGGACAATAGTCTGTTTGATTTGGCTTTTTTTTTAAATAAGGGGAAAAAAGCTGTTTACAGGCTTTTTTACATTATTCAGTGATTTTTACAATTGTTTTCATATAGGCCCTGCATAACAGTTAATAAGTTTACTTCTAGGTATTTCATATTTTTGTGAATATTTTGAACAGGATATTTCCCATTACATTTTGAATGACCTATTGATAGTGTGCAGGAAGGCAAATAATTTTTATTTTATTTTATTTTTGTGAGGAAGATTGGCCCTGAGCTAACATCTGTGCCAATCCTTCTCCACTTTGTATGTGGGACTCTGCCACAGCATGGCTTGGTGACTGGTGTGTATGTCCCCACCCAGGATCCGAACCCGTGAACCCTGGGTCACTGAGGTAGAGCACGCAAACTTAACCACTATGCCACTGGGCTGGCCTCCAGCAAATAGTTTTTATGTATTCCTTTGATACCTGGTAATCCAACTACCTTTTTTCACTGGTTCTCATAATTTCTCAGGATTACTCTTTTTGTTTTTAAAGATTGGCACCTGAGCTAACATCTGTTGCCAATCTTTTTTTTTCTTCTTCTTCTCCCCAAAGCCCCCCAGTACATAGTTGTATATTCTAGTTGTAGGTTCTTCTGGCTCTGCTATGTGGCACACCGTCTCGGCATGGCCTGATGAACGGTGCCATGTCCATGCCCAGGATCCGAACGGCAAAACCCTGGTCTGCCGAAGCGGAGCGCGCTAACTCAACCCCTCGGCCACGAGGCCAGCCCCCTCAGTATTACTCTTGAGTCTTGAGTATACTTTTAAAGTCTCTGGGGTGGGAAATCATGTCATCTCTTAATAACAAAAGTATTAGAAGGAAGGACCCAACATTGTTATTTGTAGAGATTTGGTTTGACTTCGTTTTGAACTTCACAGGAAGGGTAAGTATTCATCTTCTGGGCCTGGATTTTTCACTCAGCAATATGGTACTAAGGTTCATTCAGGATATTGTGTGAAACAGGTTCACCTGCGTGCACTGCTGAATGATGGGCCACTGTTGTGAGCGCATCCACTGTAATTCATTTACCCATTCTCTTCTCACTGGGCATTTGGGTTACTTCTAGATCTTTGCTATGAAGAACGGTGCAGCTTTGAACGTTCTTGTCCGTGTCTCTTGGAGCGCATGCCAAAGTTCCTCTTGATTTTAAGCCTGGAGGGGATTGGCTGTGCCTCAGCTTTATAAGATAAGGCCAGATTGTTTTGCCCGTGGGTGGTTATATCGAGTTGCACTCTGACTAGCAATGCACTGGATGAGTTGCACTCTGACTAGCAATGCACTGGAGATTCCGTGGCTCCACCTCCTTTCCAACACTACGTGCTGTCAAGCTTGTTAATTTGTGCCCTTCAAACGGTGTAAAATAGCCTCGCATTGTGGTCTTCATTTGCATTTCCCTCATCACCAATGACCTCGAGCATCCCTTAGGTGGTCATTGGACAAATGCATTTCCTCTTCTGTAGAAACGCCCGTTCACGTCTTTGATCTATTTCTCTGTTGGATTACTTGTTTCCTGTTTTTTTTTTCCCTATGGATTTGCAAGTCCTTTGTGTATTTTTCACGCTTATCCTTTGCCGGTCGTACGAGGCAGACTCTCCTCCAGTTTGTGGCTTGCTTTTCACTTTCTCTAAGGTGTCTGCACTTCTCTCTTCTCTTCCACACCTGTGCGAGGGACGCCCATCGGCGTTGTTAGTGTGCGTGTGCGTACGTGTGTGGGGTCTCGTGTCTCTCAGAGCCCCGTGTAGACCGACCGCACTGCTCCTCCTGCCCCCTGGGGCTTTAAGGGACCCGGCCCCTCTGCCCTCCCAGCCTGACCCCCAGATTTGGCTGCGGCCGCCCAGTTTGGGGAGCCCCTGTCTGTTTGGGATGGGCACGCTGGGGCAGGGAAGGCCTCACTGCGACGGTGCCCGCCGCCCCAGGAGTTATTTATCACTTCCGGCTCCTCACCTGGGGGGCCGGGCCCCTCTCTGCTCCGCTGGGCAGCAGCTCGCGCGCTCCCTGGGGGCGGCGGGGGAGGGGCGCGCGGGCCTGCCCCTCCGGAGGCGGAGGCGGGGGCCAGGCCTGCGGCGGGGGTTGGGCTGGGGGCGGAAGCTGCCGGAGCAGATAAGGGCCGAGGTCGGGTCTGCGGTGAGACAGTGCGGGACGGCCTCCTCCTCCGCAGGCCTCCGCAGAGCTGCCCCCGCACCCCTTGTCCTGGCGACCCCCTCCCCCCAACCCGGGGCTCGGCATCGTGGGCAGAGACCCCAGGGAGCAGTGGGGGATGGGGCTCCAGCCTGCTCCTTCCGGTCCAAATCTCACTTATCTGGGCTGGAAGATGGGGGCGGGAGTCTCCAGGACCCCCCAGGACTGTTGGGGATGGAACAAGTGCAGGCTGGTGGAAGCCCTCTGAGTCTGCGCGTCTTGGAAAGGATGGGGTTACCATGAGCTCCTCTCATTGCCGCTGCTGTACCCGCCTAACTCTCCAGACTCCATTCCCATTGCCTAGATGGAAGAGTGGGGGTCTTGCCTAAAGCCACAGAGCCAGCAAGCACGAAGCAAGTGGGAAGAGGGATGGAACTCTTTCCACTGCCCCCAAACTGGGGACAGGGGACAGAGCTAGGTTTATGTGGAGCCTGATGCTTATATAATTTGGGGGCCCTCTTTAAGAAAAAGATGACAAAGTCACAAATACAAATCTGCTGAGGCCTCTCCCAGAGCCTTGGAAGGGCCCCAAGCAAGTGAGAAAGTCAAGTCCAGCTTCTCTGTTTCCTGACCCCACGCGACAGGCCCCCTGGAAGGGCTTACATCCCTCTTACAAGAGACAGTCATGCACTAAAGTGGCTCCAGGGTAAGGCGGCCCAAGACACTATGGCAGGGGAACTGTGTAGACGAGGCCCCAGGGCTGCGGGTCCAAACCCTTTGCATGTCCAACCCAACAATAAGGACAATCAGGCATTTGGGGACCGCGCCACAGCTGAGCTGGGCCAATCCTTGCAGTCCCAGCCAGTCATGGTTCAGCTTGCCACTCAGGGCCTCCCCGCTGGCCCTGGGGGGTAGGGAACAATCCCTGGGAGAAAAGGAAGAAGGACCTCCCTGGGGCAGAGTAAGTGCCTGTGACTTAGAGTCCCGTGGGACTGGATTCAAGCCCCTGCAAGGCTGTAGGACCTTGGAAAGACTCCGTCACCTCAGTTTCTTCATCTATAAAATGGGAGCAGTCATCGTACCTACTCATCAGAGCTGTTAGGGTCAAATGAGACCATGCATGAGGAAGAAGCCTGAGCCTTTGGCTTTTAGAAACAAATTTCCCTTCTGTGAATCCTCCAGGCCAGGAAAGGCATTTTCCTCTCCATATTAGGCTCGAGTCACTTCCCCGGGGGGTGGTCGCTCAGTTGCAGAGCTGAAATTTAAAGCCGTCAATGTCTGGCACCAACACCCTGGTTCTAACCGCCAGAGAACGCTGCCCCCTTGGCCTGTGTCCCCAGGGAGTTAAGTGCCGCTGCTAGGTGTGCATGGCCGGGGCACGGAGCCAAAGGGAGCTTTTGATTCATGAGATGGCTCGCCTTCTGGACTTTGTAATCTTTCTGCTCTCATGGGCACCTGGGGCTGGAAGTTTCCACCTCTGACATCCTACAGCCTGGACCAGGAGACTGTGGTGACAGGGACAGAGCAGGGGAGCTGGGAACAGGCCAGGACCACGGGGCTGGGCAGCAGTGACTCCCCAAAAGGCTCAAAGTCTTTTTCTAGATGAAGAGGTGCTGCTTCGCCTCGTGGTTTGCATACGATTTCCACTGGGTTGGCGGCCAGGAGAACTGAGTTCTCATCTCAGAGCTGCCCTTTTGAGGCAGCTGACCTTGCACCAGTCACTCCTCGCCTCCGGGCCTCACTTTCCTCCTCCGTGAAATGGGGATACGAATACTTGCAGCCACGAGGATTACAAGCTGTTGTGTGTGTAGAGGGCCCGGTTTATGAATGCCAGCAGTTGTTAAAGCAGTGTGGCTGTCGGAGGATGGGAGGGGGTGTCTTGTGAGGGTGGGAGGCGTGTGAGCAGCAGTGGGGAGTCCTACCAGTGTAGGAGTTAGGGCCTCCAGGGTCTCTGTCTCAGAGAGGGAGTGCCTCTGAGTAGAGCTGGGAACCCCAGCTCCAGCACTCGCGCAGATCAGGACAGGTTAGAGCAAGGCCAGGGAGTGAACATTCTCAGGCAGGTGAAAGGGAAAGAAAGGAGGAAGTGGGGGCTTCTGGGAGGAGATGGGATTTGTGGCCCCCGTGGGATGCTGGCCACATCGTCACTCTGAGGCCTTATTCCATGACCTCCTTTGTCCCTCATTGGAAACTTTCAAGGTAGGCATTTTCCAGACAGGGAAACTGAGGCTCAGAGAGGTGAGATCTCTTGTCCAGGGTCACACACTACACGTTGTCGGCTCTGTCTGGCTCTGCAGCCTGGACTCCAACAGTCACTGCCGCTTTCTTATCTGCCCGCCAAGGTTGTGAGTGAAGCAGCATGATCTCGGAGGCTCAGAGGGATCCTGGGCCCTGTCACTCTCTCCCGAGAGCCCCGAGCTCCAGGCTGGCAGCCGTCCAGGAAACATCACCGGGACACCCAGGGCCGGGCTGAGGAGAATTTGCTCACACTGAGCAAATTACTAACCTGGAGTAAGGGAGTGAGCGCCCCGTTTCAGGAGAGTTCAAGTAGAGGCATCTTGTGTCTCTTCCAATGCCCCAGGATGGCTGAGGGGTTGTAGGGAGATCTGCTGGGCGTCTGGGGGCATGGCTCATAGTGGCCCCCAAAAGAGCCAAAGTATTTCTGAAATTCCTTATTTTATCTTAAAAATGCATACAGATTTGTAACCTTTGTAATAGGTGGGCTTTTCTCCCCCTTATTAAAAACAAAGTTTCCGTTCTCAGTTTCCACCTGAGTGGACTTTCCGGGAAGATGCTCATGGTGCATCCCGTGGCTGCATACTTCCGGTGCCCGTGCCCTGGACCCCAGGCCCTGAGCCCCTTGGTCTAGCTCGAGCGAGCGCAGGCACAGAGCTGAGGTCCAGGCCCCGCCTGTTCTCAGAGTCTCGGCCTCTCCCCACCTCCGCTCTGTGTTCCTGCCTCTTGTCTCGCCCTCCCATCTCCTCTCACAGACGTTTGTCCATCTCTGCCCCACTGTCCCACTAGGAATTCTCAGGATGTCTCAGCCCTCTCTTCATCCCCTGAGGGTTCTTGTCCAGAGGGGCCCCACACCTTCAGCCCTCTCTGCTGGGCAGCCTGACCGTCCACCTCCACAGACCAGCACACGACTTGGGGAGTTCTGTGCCCATTAGGAGGAAACTGAGGCCCAGAGACGAGAGGTGCCTAGCCCCAGGGTGCACAGTGAGAAGGGGGTCTCTGGGCAGGTGGGGTGCCTAGGCCTGAGGAGAGGGCACCCGATCTGGGCCCCAGCCAGGGAGGCAGGAGGAAGGAGGGAAGGCTGCGGGGCACTGGGGGCTGCTGCCTGGCAGGTCCCTGTGCCCAGGGTAGGGAAGTTTCTTATTTCTCCTGCTTCGACTTCCCCCTTTGATTTATTATAGCCATGAAATGCTCTGCTCTCTTCTCTTTTCCTTGCTGTCCGCGGGGCTGGAGGAGCACAGGCCTCCCCAGGCACCGGGCCTCGGCCTCAGTGGACTGCCAGCTCCTTCGGAGAGTGGAGCCCAGGGGGGCCAGAAATGGGAGGTGAGTCGGGGCAGGCCGGGTGGGATGAGGAGGGGCCCAGGCTCCCAAAGGCTAGCGTGGGCAGGACCCCAGGGGCTGAGAAAGTCTCGGTTAGGAAGGGCTGAGGCTGGGCAGAGGGTGTGGCAGGTGTGGACTTGAGAGCAGCTGGCTCCTTGGGGTAGTGGGGGTGGCAGGCTCTGAGCCAACGGCCTCGGTAAGGCTTGGGGATTGGGCCCTGTCAGAGTCTGAAGGCCAGGCGCAGATGCCAATGACCAGCTCAGAGAGTTGGCTTCTCTGTGACCCCTGACCCCATATTGTGATTTAACCATGGCCAAGGCAGGCCTGGCCCAGGCTCATCTGGGGATGGGGCTGAGAACCCAGAAGAAGGCATGAGGCCCAGACTTCAAGACCCCGGGGCTCCTCAAGGCCATGAGTGGACATCACCCTGCGGCCTAGCCCGGCAGGCGAGGGCTGGCGTCTGTCTGTCTGTCCGGCTCCCCGGCAGCCGGGCGGCCGGAGCGTTCCTGCTGCCGCTGTGCGGTGCCTGTGGTGATGGGGCTGTTGGCGTTTTGCAATGGGCTGGGGGTGGGGAGGCTGCGCACACAGGCTTCCTGTGGTGACTGGGCGCTTCCTGTTTTCTCAGGCGCCGGACTTGCTGCTGCCGATGTGGAAACAGGGGCAGCTGCAGCCCGGGCGGCTCCGGGCTGGGCGCCCCGACCCTGCCCAGAGGGGCCCAAGCGGGCCCGCCACCCCGCGTCCCTACTAGGGCAGAGGATGGCCTGAGTTACCCCCACACCATCCTTCCCATCCCCAACAGCTTCTCCAAGAGGAAGGGACCAGGCGGGGCCTGGCACTCAAGGCCCAGCAGGTGGTCCAGGAGGTCAGAGGTTAGGGGTGAGAGCTGTAGGCCAGGAGTCCGGCCATGCGGCCTCGGGTCCATCCTTCACTCACCGAGTGCCTTTGGCCATCCCTGACCCACTCCAAGCCTTGGTTTCCCCTTTTGTTTAGTGATCTTGGCACCCATGATCTAAAATCTCTCACCTCTTCCTGCCCCAATTCTGACATCCCTTGACTTGTACATCCCAAGAGACTCAGCTTTGGGGACACACTGAGCCTGGAGGTTGGGACCCTCAGAGTGGGTCTGACAGAGAGGGGACCTGGTGAGACTGGGGGGAAGGAAAGAGCATACCAGGCGGGGAATAGACTGGAACAAGGCTTGGAGGCAGGAAGACCAGGACCAAGTCTGGGAGACAGGGTGTCAACGGGACAGTCAGAGAGTGGGAGGTGGCAAGGTTGATCCAGAAGGATTCAAAAGAGGGAGAAAGATTTTTAGGAAACTGTTTATTCCTGCAAACCTTAAGAAAGGGTCTGACAGCCCTCATTTGGAGGGTGGGGGCAGGGCCAGCCCTTCCTGTCCGCCAAGGAGATGGGTGCCCATGTGGTGAGCTGGGGGGGCCTCGCAGGGCCCCGCTCCTTCCCCCGTCTGTCGGGTGTCTGGATTCCACCATGAGGGCCAGGCCTTAGGAATCTGCTCACCCTCTTCGTGAACGTGTTTGTTTTGCTTTTAAGCTGCTATTGCAAGAAGGGGAGGGGAGATGATTTCGCTTCTTGTTGAGTTTGCTGACTGTATCTGACTTCTGGAGAAAGAGTTTCTTTGCGGGAAGGCCAAGCCCCCTGGGAAGTGACCAGTCCTATGACTGAGTTCAGCCACCCCCTTGATCCAGAAGGTTCTCAGATGCCCTCCCCACACGTAGCTCCCCCTGCATCTCAAGGCCTGCCCATCACAGCACGAGGACTGGTTCCAGCCATGGAGGCATGGGGATCCCAAGACCAGAGGCCCAGCCTGAGGGGCCATCTAGCCGGCCTGGCCCCCGCCATCCTGTCCTCTGCCTTGGTGCCCTGGGCCGGCCCAAGTGCTGAGTTGGCGGCCCAGCAGCTGCTTCTGCCCACGGAGGCCCAGTTATAAATAAGCCCAGTGTGGCCAAGTCATCAAGTTCTGTCTCAGCTGCATTACCTCAGTGACCACAGGTTGGGGCTGCCCAGAGCTGGGCCCACCAGAACCTGCCCGCCCAGACCAAAGGCCAGGCCAACTTGATACCTCCTGGGGTCCTCAAATCCAGGGCTTGAGCATCTGCAGCTGCTCAGACCTGGGCCTCCCTGGACACAGGCCTCAGAAGGGGCAGGGCCCATCCCGCCTGCACGGAGCCAGCAGCTATTTACAAACCGAAACCGGGAGAAGTGAAGTAGCTGCGGCCGAAGTGGCTCCAGGCCCCCAGCCCCACAGCCCCCACTCCCACTCCATCCCCGGCAGCCCCATCCCCCTCTCCCCATGGCTTCCTCTTTCCTTCCCCACACAGCTCCCCAGCCTCCCACTGCCCGGCCAGCTCTCTCTGGACAACCGGATGGCACCTCGCAGTGACCCCCAACTCCACAGCCGCCGGCTTGCGGGTCCCCTTCTCCTTTTTGCCCCCAGGACCCCATCAGTCTGGGTTCCCTGGAGCAGCCCCCTCCCACCCAGGCCCAGCCCACCCCAGCCTGCCCAAGGCACATTCCCACAGTTCTCAGTTCCCCTTGGTGTTTGGAAAAGCTCCAACACCAATGGCCGCCCCGGGGCTACCCGGCCCTGCCTTAGGACAGCTTGTCTGGGCGCCCTCAACCTTCACAGGGCCCAGAAGTCGGAGGGCTGCGGTGGGACTTGGGGCACCTGGGGCCTTTGGGGAGCGTGTTTCTGGCAGGAGGCCCCAGCCATCATGCTCTCTGAGTGGGTTTCAGCCCGCTCATCAGGCTGGGGTGGCTCACAGGCCCTCGTGTGGTACAGAACTGAGCTGGGACAGACAGACACTGGGCCCAGACCACAGCACATGCTGCTTTGGAGCTGGCAGATGGGACAGTGCTGCAGCGGGAGACCGCTTCGAGGAGCGACAACAGACGACATCATTAATACTCGTTACTACTGATAGACAAAGTCGGTCACATCGGTGCAGAGGCTCCCAGTTACATGAGTCAGTTCTTTCTGTCCCCAGAGCACGCCTATCCCATTATCTCCATCATAAAGTGGAAACTGAGGCTCAGAGGGGAAGCCACATGTCTGAGGTCACACAGCTAGAGAGTGTCTGGACTGAGATTGGAGATCTCCTGACACTCAAGCCCCTTCTTTCTCCATCTGACTCGGCTCCTTGCTCCATCTTATACCTCAGTCTCCCTCCTGGGACGATAGAAGTTTCCCAGGGCTGTGACAAAGGCAGAAGCAGGGCTGGCCTGAAGCTTGAGGCCTTGGACAGCAGAGTTCTCAGTTGCCATCCCTGGCCAGGCCATCAGTGCCCAGTGCCCCTGTCTTGCCCCGAGGGAAGGGTCTCCCTGCCCCTCCTCCCAAGTCGCAGCTGAGGTAAGAGCTCTGGCCTGAGCCCCGCTCAGCCACAGCCAGCTGGCTGATTTGAAATTAACCTCTCTGAGCCTTAGAATCCTCTTCTGAGAAATTGTCATTTCACAAACACCGAGCAGGTACTCAGTGCCAGCTCTATGCTGGGTGCAAGCTGTCTCTAAAGCTAGGACACGGCCCCTGCCCACAGTCCTGTGGAGAAGGCAGATGAGTTATAAAATCTTGAGACCTCCGAGAGGGAAACTGAGGCTGTGGGACATGCAGAAGAAGTGAGTGCTCCCTGGGGTGGGGAGGGGTGGCACTTGGCATGGACCTTGAAGGACAGGAAAGAGTTCCGCAGCAAAAGCAAGGGGACTGGCTTTCCATGCTGAGTCACACTCCTATGCCTTAGCTCCAGTAGTTCCCACGCCCGAGTATCCTTCCTTCCTCTGGGCCTGGTGAACTCCTACCCATCCGTCAGGGCCCAAGGACACACCATAGCATGACCAGGCTTGGCCTGGCCTGGTGGCTCCTTAGCTCCCTTTTCCCACCCAGCGCCAGAGCAGATCGGGAGGCCAGGCCTCTTTGGTCACAACGCCCTCACCAGCCCCACCCGGGCAGGCGTCTGCTCCCGGGCTCCAGCCCCCGCCGTCCCCTGCTCCGAAAAGCACCGTTTCCCTTTTCTGGGTGACCACACGCCATGCACAGGGAATTTCCATCGCAGCCTGCGGGGCCTCTGATTCACCCAGGCCCCTCATGCAGTTAACTCCTTCTGGGCCCGTGCCTCCTGCTCCTGCACCCCGCACTGCCCCCCAACAAGCCGGGGCCCCCTGGGCAGCCTCGAACTGGCCTTGGGCCCCACATCCTGGAAGCCGAAGGCAGCCTCTCCCTCACTGGCCCCCTCAGGGCCCTCTCGCTCCCCTCCTAGGCAGAGACCCCTGTCCAAGGAGACATGGCACACACCCCGAGCCCGCTCTGGGCTGGGAGCACCAGCGTTGGAGTAAGATCAGCCTGGGTCCCATCCTGATTCCGGCCCCTTCTGCTCTGTGACCTGGAGCAGTGCTCTGCGCCCCACTTCTCATCTGTAAAATGGAGATCCTTCCATCCCACGGCCTTGTTGTGAAGGTTCAACTGCGGGGCCCCTGCTGGCAGCTCAGTAACAAATACTTTTCCCTTCTGCTTCTCAAAGCGCCCCTCTCATCCTATCCTGGGGTCCCCACTCCACACCCGGGCCCCTTTTCTCCCTCTGGCTTCCCTGTCTCAAGAGCTGGTGGCTCAGACGGGGAGGGTGAGAGAGAAGTGTGGGAAGGGTAGAGGAGGGGGAGGTCGCTGTCTCACGGCTCCTCCAGCTTCCCAGCTCCTTGCATTTCTCAGTTTTTCCAAGGAGGCTGTGGAGAGGCCAGGGGTCGGGAACTCTGAGGGGCTGAAGGCTGCAGAGATCCTGAGCTCCCGGGGACAGGGTGAGCCGTCCTCCCTCCCGAGGGATGCTGGGCACACACATCACCCTCAAGCATCATGCCTGCTACCTCATCTAATTCTCACGACCTGCCAGCTGCATCTTATTAGTGCTCCCTTTTGTAGATGAGGACACTGAGGCCCCGAGGAGTGACTTGTCCTCAGCCAGACAGCCAACCAAGGGAAGGGACGGGATTCAAGTCGAGGTCTCCAGAGCCACACTCCTAACCCCCAGAAGGCTCAGTAAGCATGTGTGGAGGCCAATGAGGGAAACATGCACTAATTGAACCCCTGCTGTATACCAGGAAAAGGCTTACAAATCTCTGTCAGTCCTTTGAACAATGCTGGGAGATGGGTCTTGACCCCCCCCCCCACACACACACACACAAAATGGAAGCCTCTGAGCTTTGGCTGGGGGAAGGAATTCGTCCAAAGGCCATCAGGCGAATCACGGGGAAGGGTCCAGGGGTGTTGGGGGCTCTGCAGAGAAGGGGGCCTGGGGGAAGCGGCTCCTGTCCTCAGTGAGCAAGCAGAGGTGGGGGGGTGCTGCCCGTGGTGAGCAGAAGGAAGTCACTGTGGGTGGCGGTGGGTTTGAGGTGCCGGAGGCTGAGTGATGTGGCGGGAGGTGAGCTCCCCGCTGCAGGCCTGGTCAGCAGGAGACGGGCGTGCGGTGGGGTGGCCAGGATTTGGGGCACGGCGGATCTCTGTCCCCTGGCCGCTGGGGCTGGGGAGCAGGGGGCAGGAGCTGGCGCAGAGTGAGAAGAGGGACTCGGGGGGCTGGAGGGCTATCTGGGGAGGCAGCCTGGAGGAGGTGAGCCCTTGAAAGACGGAGCCCTTAGGGTGTGGAAGGGGGTGGCCTGTGAGCAAAGGCCGTGGGAGATTGAGAAAGAGGTTCTGGGAATGTTGAGCAGTATCTTCTGGCTGGAGGTGGGGGTGGGGCGGGTCCGCGTGGGTGGGGGAGCGGGGAGAGGCTGCTCAATTGGGGATGTTGGGGGCTCCTGCACAGGCCTCAGAGATTTAGACTCCAGCCAAGCTTCTTGGGTAGGGAAATACCCACGGGACAAACTCCACATGGGGACAGCGGAAGCACAGGCCCCGGAGCCACTCAGAGCAGCAGTCACCTCTCACCCCACTCCCAGCTGTGTGTCCTCGGGCACGCCCCTCACCACTCTGAGCCTCATCTCCCTCCTCTGTAAAATGGCACTGATCCTCAAACGCCTGCCTCACAGGATTGTGGGAGGGGGGTGAGTTAACACAGGTAGACAGGGGGCTCAACTAATGCCTGCTCCTCTTCCCCTGCTGTTCTCAAGGCCCACAGCACCTGCTGTGGGTACAGCTGGGGTCTCAGGCAAACCCAGGCTCGAGCCTCACCTGTACCAGATTGGCTGAGCCCTGCTGTGCAAGGCATGGACCACTTCTGAGCCTCAGTTTCTCCATCTGTCCCCCGGGGATGATAATGGCACCAACTTCAGATTTGACGAAGAGAGAATGAGCCCTGCCACGGTACCCTGTTTCACCCCAAATCAGAACCAAATCCCACACAGTGCCCCCAAGGCCCTCCCTGCCCCAGCCCTCACCTCTCTTGCCTCACCTCCTGCCCCTGGCTCTGCTCACAGCGCCCCCCTCGCTGCTCCTGGTTTGTGCGTTTGTAGGGGAGGTCCCCTGCCTGGAGCTCCGCTCCCACAGACCTGCTTGGCTCGCTCCCTCACTTGCTGCCACAGTTTGTTCAAGTGTCCCCTTCTCGGTGAGGCCTGTCCTGCCCATCCTCTTTAATAGTGCACGCTGTCCCCGCTGTCCTACTCTGCTCCTGCCTGGGGTCCCCGCCACCCAGCGATATGCTCTCTTTCTTATAGTGATGTTACTCTAACGTGCAGTGAAATGCCCTCAGCTACTAAGCTACCCCCTGTCTTCCCTGCTTGAGGACAAGCCCCATGAGGACAGGCATCTTTGCCCGTTCAGGTCGCCTGGCCCCAAGAGGCCCTGAGTCAACATTTGCTGGATGTCCCAGAGCACGAAGGAGCCAGCCCAGTGCACTGACCCGACTCGAGGAGCTCTGAGGGGCCCAGGCGACCCAGACTGGGGCTCAAGGAGCCTCTCGCAGTGTCTCAACCGTGAGAGGAAGTTGCAAGACAGCCATTTCTGTACACGGGTTCAGCTCTTTTTGGTCAACTTTCCCAGCTCTTGGCCTGAGGCCCGACTTTCCCCACATGCCCCGTCACTCCCCGTGGGGACCGATGGCTGGGAAAGTGGGAGGGGGCGTTCCCTCATTTGAGAGCTCTTCCGGGCTGAGGTTGAGGGTGCGCGAGTGTGGGGGTCGTGTCCCCCTCTGTGCACTCAGGTTCAAGGGTACAGCACCCACATTTCCTGTTGTCTGCGTACCCTGTGATTGCAATAGCACCCAGGCTCCCTCTTCAGCGGCCCAGCCCAGTGCGGGCAAAGGGCTGCCCAGCCCTCCACCAACTACCCCAGGCCTGCCTGGCCTCGCCGTTGCTCTGCAGGGCCCAGCCCTACAGGGTCACCTACTTGTCCAGTGGGCTGGGGAGGCAGCACTGTCATGTGCTGCTGGGAGGAGGGTAAGTGGGTACAACTTTTGTCAAGGGCAGTGTGACTGTCTGTCATCCGTCTCTGTCTATCACTTATCATCTATCTCAAAATTTAAAATGCAGTACACCTAAAACTAATACACTATTGCATGTCAGTGATATCTTAATTAAAAAAATATATGTCTGACATTAAAAGAGGTGAGTCAAAAATTCCTGTGCACTTATGTTATAAAATCTAGATAAATGAGCTGGTCTCTTCTCCAAAGAGTTATGATAGAGATGTCTCATTTTCACTATTACTCATAATTTAAGGACTTTTAATTTCTATTTAAGGTAATTTCAGATACTACTTGTTGGTGTCTAAAGGGAGGTGCACAAGGTTGTATTTGGTTGTGGTAATTTCCTTTTCAGTATCAATCTCTTATTTGTCAAGATGAGCCTTGAAAAATTAAATACAGAAAAAAGAGTTTATCGTATTTTAGTTTCCCTTCAAACATTTACAGTTGTCTTTTGGCATCTGCCGAGGATTTGTTGCAGGACCCCTTTAGATACCAAAATCCACGGATGCTCAAGTCCTTTAGTCGCCCTCCGTATCCGCGGGTTCCGCATCCACGGATCCGACCAACCGCGGATCGTGAGCGTGGTACGTGTAAACACGGTCCGGACCGATCCGCAGTTAGTTGAATCCGCGGGTGCAGAACCTGCGGATACAGCGGACCGGCTGTGCTTCCACAGGACTAGGCTTTTCTCCTACATTGTTTTAATCTAAGGCAAAAGAATACGTTTTGTTCTTCACTGTTGAAGGATGCTTTTTTAGAGACAAACAAATGTAAAAGCATGAGAACCGCTACCTTGAGCCGGCGCTGTAGTCCGTGTAGCCCAGGGAACGTTTAACTCAAGTCTCCTCCCAACTATTCCAGCTACTCCCCTCCAGCTTCCTGCAAAGAAAAAAAAAAAAGCACTGCCCTTTGACCCAGCATTTCAAGTTTGGGGAATTTATCCTAGACATACACTTGCTTATGTGCAAATTACCAAATTTTATCAATTGTAGTATTATTTGTAATAGCAAAAGAGTGGAAACAACCCAAATGTCCGTCAAGAAGAGACTGGTTAAATATTTTGTAATAATGGAATACTATACAGCAACAAAAATGGACCACAGCTGGACACAACAACATGGTGGGAAAAAGAAGCAGGACCCAGAAGAGTAGTTACACTATGATTCTCTTTATGGAAATATTAAAATCTGTTAAGATAAAAAACGAAACTATATTGTTAGGGATGTTTACATAAGTTGTGAAACTATAAAGAAAAACAAAGAAAGAATGACTGAAAAAATTAAGATCGTGTTACTTCTAGAGAGAGGGAGGTGGCTGTTGGGACCTTTGGGAGATGCTTCTGGAGTGCTGGCAATGTTTTATTTTTTGACCTGGATGGTGGTTACGTGTCAGCCTTGTAATTCTTCTTTAAACTCTACATAAATGGTCTGTGCTCTCCTTTGTATGAATGAGACCTCTCATGATTTAAAAATATCATGGTCCATCCAAACAGTGGAATGTTATACCATCTTTAAAAAGCACAAGACAGCTCTATACGCACAGACATGGAATGGATTTAGGGGAGAAAAACCAACCATAGGGAAGTACAATGTGTTTAGTATGCTGCCGTCTGTGTGGAATTAAGAAAAGAATTTATCTGCCTCTATGCTTGTGTCTGCTTAGACTTTTTCTAGAAAAATATGCAAGAATTGGGAACAGGGGAGTAACCTGTGGAAGAGGCACTGGGCAGTTTCCCTTTCTGTACCTTTCGGATTTTGTACCTTGTGCATGTGTTCCCTATTCAAAAAATAAAATAATTAAAAAAATTTTTTGGCCTCTCCTTTCCTGGAGCCCCCAAGATTTTTGGTTTCAAACAAATTTCTTGCTGACAATAATGAGAGCCACAGCCCAGGCGTGAGACACCTGGTGACCTCCAGCAGGTCAGGCACCCTCTCTGGTCCCCGTTTCCTCTGCTGCAGAGAAAGGAGGCCGGGCAGCCCATCTAAGGTCCTGTCACCTCTCAGCCACCTGCTGTCCCGTCTCCTCTCTCTCCTCTGCTTTGTTCTCCTCTTCCACCACCCTCGCCTTGGCTTCTCTTTCTTGGCTCACTTCTCGCTAGTGTCTTCTTTGACTCTTCTAATTTGTTTCTCTTTCCCTTCCTCTCCAATCCTTGCTGCCTTTTGCCCCTCTCTCCCTGCCCTCTCCATGCTTCACTTCTCAGTCTTTCTTCTTGCTTCCTTCCCCCTCACTACGATCCAGCCCTTCCGAGGCTCTTCACGTCCCAACTCTCTACTCTCCAGCTGCATGACCCTGGGCGAGTCCCTGACCTCTGGGGCCTTGGTGTAATAGCTGGTTGTCTTGGTTACATGAGATCACAAGGGTGGAAGCACCCAGCACAGTGCTGGGCACTCAGAAAATAATCCCCCACCCCCTTTGAAAGGAGATGTTAGCCCTGGGGCTGTGGATCCAAGCCTGCTGCTCTGCTCAGCATCACTCAGAATCTGGGTCCCACTATTCCAAAGGCTTTGAAGAACAGCAGGGCCCTGGGGATGTGAGGCCTCGGGAAGAGGAGGAGGGGAAGTGGGAGGAAAGATGGAGAGGATTCGGTGTGTGAATGGACACAGATGCTGGCGCTGCACAGAAAGCGAGAGTCATTCTGCCCGTTTCCAGAGATTTGGGGCCCTGGGTCTTTTCTGGGTTTCCTTACCCAGGCCCCTTGGGCTTGGCCAGACTTGGGACAATGGAATCTCTTTCTTCTCCTGGGGCCCCTTGAGATTTAGACCTCAGGAACACCTAGCCAACTGGGTCTGCTGCTGCATCCACGGAGAAGAGCGCCACATTCCCTGCTCACAGCCAGCAAAGGCTCCACTCACCCCTGGATTTGACCCAGGCTCCTTGGCTTGACACTCAAGACTCTTCGCCTTCGTGTCCTATCTTGCTTCCAGCCTCAAGGATGGTGGCTCACTATCCCCTTGTTCTTTTCCACCTCCTTGCCTTTGCTCAGGCTGGTTCCTCAGTCACACATGCCTTTTTCCTTGCCTGCGTTCCCTCCTGTGACCATACCAAATTAACTCTTCCCCAGTGCACCTAGCACCTCCCTCTCTTGTGCCCCCGCCTCCCCCCAAAACCATACTGTCTGTTTCCATGTCTGTTCTCTCTGTAGCCCTGTGAACTGCTGGAGGCCCAGGCATACCTCGTTCACCTTTCTGCCCCCTTACCAGGCCCAGCACGTGGAAGACCCTCGATAAAAAGTTAGTGAGGGGCCAGCCCTGTGGCCAAGTGGTTAAGTTCATGCGCTCTGCTTCAGCGGCCCAGGTTTACGCCAGTTTGAATCCTGAGCGCATACATGGCACCACTCATCAGGCCATGCTGAGGCAGCATCCCATGTGCCACAACCAGAGGGACCCACAACCAAAAATACATAGCTATGTGCTGGGGGGCTTTGGGGAGAAAAAGGAAAAAAAATAAAATCTTTAAAAACAAAAAAATTAGTGAGGCCAGCCCGGTGGTATAGTGGTTAGGTTCGCTCTCCACTTTGGTGGCCTGGGGTTCGCAGGTTCAGATCCTGGGCGTGGAGCTGCACACTGCTCATCAAGCCATGCTGTGGTGGCATCCCACATACAAAGTAGAGGAAGATTGGCAAGGATGTTAGCTCAGGGACAATCTTCCTCAAGCAAAAAGAGGAGGATTGGCAGCAGACATTAGTTCAGGGCCAATTTTCCTCACACATACACACAAAAAGTTAGTGATTAAATGAATGAATGAGTAGATAAATAAGCATATAAACAAACCAAGCCAAGGCAATAATGAACGCATGAAGGAATGAATGAATATATCAAGCAGGACCTGGTTTTCACAGACTAGACCCACTCCCACACACATCCAGTCAGTGAACTCAGCCTTCTTGATCAGGAAGTGGAGAGCAAGGATGGAACTGATGGCAAGTCAGCCTGCCTCTCCTCCCCTCTTGGGGAGGGGCCTTGGTCAGGTTCCTAGGGAATCCTGAGATTGGTCCCTTTGGAGAGTCCCAAGTGAGCTGCACAAACTCAGTGAAGATGGAAGTGAAGTAGATCTAATGGTGAACCCAGACCTGTGAATGCCTGTGAAGAAGCACTTGGGGCTGGGGTTCCACTGACAGGAAAGAGGCAGGTCTTAGTGGGAAGGGTTAGACTACATAGGGGAGGAAGTGGGATGCTCAAGAGCTGCTTCTCGTGCAGAGCAAACTCACTAGAGATCATTGGATCAAAAAATGTCTCCGTTCAGCCCTCTGCCCTCCAGACTAGATTAGGGGTTCTCCAAAGGCAGGGATCTTGTCCAGTACTTTTCTATTTTCCCAGCAGTCAGCATAGAGCCTGGAACTCAATTAATATTGACAGGATGCATGGATGGGAGGATGGGGGGATGGGTGGGTAGATGGATGGATGGATGGATGGATGGGTGGATGGATGGATAGATGTGTGGGTGAGTGGATTGGGGGGTGGATGAATGGATGGATGAATAGGTGGATGGATGGATGAGTGAATGAATGAATCAATGGATGAATAGATTGATAGCTGGATATAGAGTGGATGAACAGATGGAAATATAGACTGATGGATTAATAACGGATGGATGGATAGATGGACAAGTAGACAAACAGATGGGTGGATAGGTGAATGGACTAACATATAAATGGATGAATGAACGGACAGTTGGACAAATAGACAGAGAAATGAATGTATGACTGGCTTGATGGGTGGATAGATAGATGAACAAATAGATAAACAAATGGATGGGGAAATAGATGAATGATGGACAGATAAGAAATATTTGTAAACCAGGAAGACTAGATTGATATTCAGGCATCGGCAGGGTGTGGGGAAACTGAGAAATGTGGGCTGGGAATAGAGCCCCTAGGGATTTGGAAGAAGCAGTGGTCACTCGGGAAGCTGGAATGGGAGGGTAGAAGAACCCAGGACCCTCCTCTGGTGGAAGGGAAGCTGGACTCAGAGGGAAGGAGAAAGTGGCACTGTGCTGAGGACCCCGCTGCTGAGCCCAGCCCCAGGCCGGGTAGACCCTAGGCACTGGGGGCCCAGGGCCCAGGAAGAGCCAGGCCTGGCAGTCAGCTGGATCAGACCCCTCAGCCAGCCAGGCTGACCCCAGAAAGTGGAGGCCCCAAGAAGCCACCCCTACCAGCTTTTACCCCAAGGAAGTGACTGTTGGCCACGTGGGGGTCTCAAGAGAAGCAGGCATGTGTGGGACTGGGGTTGGAGAGCCTCATCAGGGCCCGGGAGCAGCAAAGGCCCCCAGGTGGTAGAGCTAGCCTTCCTCACTCCCACTCTTCCTCCTTACCCTCACCCCCAAGGCCGCCCCTCACAGTCCCAGCTTCCTCTGGGCAGGGGGCCTGGCCCCCATGGCCTCCCAGGCCAGCGCCTGGAGCACCACCTGCCCCAGCAGGCCAGAGACTTCCTGTAGCGCAAGAGATTTATGCAAACGGGCTGAGGCAGTGATGTCACCCCAAGGGGACTATCTCCCAGTGGCAGGCCCTTCGATAAAATCAGGAACTTGCGCTGGCCCTGCAATGTCAAGGGAGGGGGCTCACCCAGGGCTCCTGTAGCTCAGGGGCAGGCCTGAGCCCTGCGCCCGCCCTGAGACCATCCAGCCCCAGACGGGGCGCCCCATCCCAAGGGGCTCCGCACTGGCCCCCACCAAGGCAGGGGACCTGACCGGCTCGGAGCTCGGCTGGATGTTACAGGCGTGCAAAATGGAAGGGTTTCCCCTCATCCCCCCTGTGAGTACTGGGACTCCTCCACTAGCCCAACCCGCGCCCTTCAGGCACCCGCTAGCCTGCCCACCAGCCCGCCAGCCCACCGGCTGCCCTCCCGGCTCGCTATCAGTGGGAAGTTGGTGTTTCCTCCCTGGAGCTCCTGGCCTGAGACCCAGAGAGGGAGCCATTGGCTTCCTCGGAGCATGCCCCGGCGGGTGGAGGGCTGGGCCCGTGGTGGGGCTGTGATCGGTGGGGCCTGAACGGTTATTTATAGATGGGGCTTGGGTGGCAGGCCGAGCTCCAGGGCAGGGTGCTGGGCGAGGAGAGTGAGGGCGGCAGCAGAGAGGTGGCGGGGAGGAGATGCGGAGACTGGCTGGGGGGAAGGCGGTCCCCAGGACGGTCAAGGCTTGAGGGCAGGAGGCGACAGGCCAGAGTCGTGGCCCCTGGCCTGGGTGCTCTTGGAGACTGAGGTTTCTTTAAGGCTAGGTCCCCAGCGCCCAGGCTGGGGCCTGCCACAGAGGACATGGTTGTTGACCGGAGGGTCTGGGCCTGGAGGCTGCAGGTCCAAGAGCCCGGGGCAGGGGCAGGGCCGGAGTAGGGAGTGGAGCTGAGACGAGGACAGTAGTTAGGGTTGCGGCTAGGAGGGACCAGGCTTGGGACATCCTGGGGCTGAGATTGGGGCTGGGGTAGGACCTGGCTGAGTGTGGGACTGGAGTTAGGGCGACGGCTGAGGCTGAGACAGGGACTGAGGCCAGAGGTGAAGAAGCAGGGGTCTCAGGACTCCAGGGACGGAAGGGCAGCAGGCCAGGCAGACACCCCTCTCCTGCTCTCGGTGACAGTGGCAGCGTTAGGCAAGTGTCAGATCTGGACCCCTGTGAAAGGACTTCTCTCCTTCTCGCCACCCCATCCCCACTCGGCAGGGGTGGCGCGCTCTGAGGGGAGCCGGGAAGGGCTTGGCAGGGCCTGCCCACCTGACTCAGCTTTCCCGGCCTAGAGGCAGCTAGCTCCCTTCCCCCAGTGGCCTTGGAGGCCTAGGATGGCACCCTAGGCCTGGCATCCTGCTGCTGGGCTCATTGCCTGCAAACCCAGGGCTGGGCTCCTGGCCTCCTCACTCGGCCAGACACAGACAGGACTAGCCAGCCTGCCCCTACCTGGCCCTGGGCCACCCTTCCCCAACCTGGGACCAAGAAGGTGAGGGGCAGGCAAGCGGCAATGGAGGTGGTCCCAGGAAGTGCCCCGGGGGCTTGGCCACACTGTCTCTGATCCTTGACCTCTCAATCCCTGAACTCTAGAGAACAAGGCAGGAGGCACGTCTTCTCCGGCCCCCACACCAAACCCCTCAGCCCCTCTCCCCAGCCCAGGGGCTCCTCTGAGTGACTCCTGGACGGTGGGCTCCAAGGCAGCCCTGGCCCCCAACCCAAGCCCTGAGAGCCGGGGTGACTGTTGTGCAATCCTTGGGTACACACGCGGGGGTGGGGAGAGGCCCGATGACTGTTGGGAAGCCTCCGGGTGTGCATGTCCTTGTGCCTGTGCCATTGGGTGGGGAAGGAGGAGGAGGGGAGAAGGAGGATGAGGAGTGGGGGGAGGGGAGGGAAGGAGGGGGAGGGGTGTGAGGAAGGGGAGGAGGGCAGGAAGGAGGCGAAGGGAGAACCCCAGGGAGGGTGCCTGGAGGAGGCTGGAGACTGGAGTGTGAGAGGGTTGGGGCTCCCGCCGTCCCATGGCCCCCAAAGCCTGCCTGGATGGACACTGTCAAATCCATCATTGCGAAGGGCCACTGGTCATTGTGGTGGCCCTGAGCCTGCCTGGGGCCTGGGCACAGGCTGTGAGGAGAGTGGGGGCTGGGGTCAGGGCTGTGGGACACTGTGGCAGGAGGACAAGCATGTGTGCTGAGGATGAGTGTGCGAGCGGAGCATGAGTGACTGTGGAAGGGTCTGAATGTGAGTGTTAATGGCTTGAAGGCGAGTGTTGAATCCTAGTGACTGTGTGTGCCTAGAGGGTGCGTGTGAATGTGAGTGATCCTCAGAGTAAGTGTGAGTGGACGTGTGGGTGTGAGTTCACACATGGGAGTGTGGGCACAAGTGTGTCATAGGGAGTACGGGTACGTTTAGGGACTGTAGGCCTATCAGTGTGGGCGTGGGAGGGTGAGTAGGTGGGGTTGGGACCCAGATACGCAGCATGAGTGTGAGTGTGATTGTGAGGTGGCTGTGGGGAAGGGAAGGGAGGGAGGCCGTGCTCTCCCTCAGCCCTGGTCCTCTTTTGACCTCTGACCTTTAGGGTCCCTGTCACCCCTTTTCTGCAGGAGCCAAGGACCCTGCTCTCCTGGGTCCCCTGCTCCCATCCTGTGCTCTCCCTCCACCCACTCGAGAGACGGCTGCAGGCCTGAGGTAGCCGCTCAGTCTGGGAGGGTGGTAGGGACCCAGCATACCCGGGGCTGCGACGCTGGCTGGGGTGTCCCGGCCACACTCTGAGTGCTGACAGCCTCCTCTCTCAGCAGCCATCAGAAGACCTGGTTCCCTACGACACGGATCTGTACCAACGCCAAACGCATGAGTATTACCCGTATCTCAGCAGTGATGGAGAAAGCCACAGTGGTGAGCCAAGGGCCCCGCCCGCCCCCACTCCCAGCCTGGCCTGGGCCCCGGCCCCTCGTGGGTCTGCAGACACAAAAAGAAGACACACTCCCAGGGCTTCCTGGGAATTCTGCGAATCGGATGAGTTAGTTCTCAGGGAACAGGAATTCACTACCCCAAACTCCCACACTCCCATCCTGCATTTATGGAGCATCTTTGGTGTGCCAAAGTGCGGGATTCACTTCTTCCAAATTTATCTTCTTGTCCAGTCCTTGTGGCCTTTGTACAAAGCAGGTAACTGAGGCTTAGGAGCTGTGTGACTCGCACACGGTCGCACAGCTGGTCAGCGGAGGCGGGGTCTGTCCGCTCCGCTCCGAGTCCGGTGCTCACCTCCCTGCTCCCGTTCCCCTCATCTTTCTCTGTTCTTGTCTCCTCCTTTACCCTAACTCCTCGTTGATGCAGCCGCGCTCCCTGCTGTGTGTGGCTAGCAGAGTTTCTAACGACATTTGGGGCCAGATAGTTCCATGTTAGGGGGGCCTCTTCTGTACAATGTGGGATATTTGGCAGCATCCCTGGCTTCTCACCCCAACATCCCATTACAGGCCAGTAGCGCCACCAATCATGACAACCAAAAATGTTTCCGCGCATTGCCGAATGTCCCCTGGAGGGCAGAACCACCCTATTTGAGGACTGCTAGGCTAAGGGAGAGGCTCTGAGGACCCCCCAGTCAGCAGAGGCTGACGTCCCCAGTTTGCTGCGGGTGGGGGTGAAGATGGGGCCTGGGCCGGGGCATCTTTCTGTCTGGGTCTAACTGCTCCCTCTAAGGCCCAAGCCTTGATCCTGGAGCAGATGCAGGGGAGGGGAGAGAGGCATGCGGTACCTGGGACCTGGGCAAGAGGCTGTGACAGGTCACCCGACGTGGGTCTTGGCATATTGATGTGGACACCCCTCGACCCAAGGCGAGGTGGCCTAGTTAACGGGCCCTCATTGAGGGATTGTCCATGTGGTCTGAGACCTGGGCAGGCCAGACACTGGGGTGTCTGGAGCCCCAGAGGGAGAAGCACGCCAGGTGCCACAGCTGAGGAAGGTTTCACACCTGAAGGCCACAGCTGGGGGGCCAGTCATGCCTGTAGCTCCATTCTGCAGGCACATCCATGGCCGTCTCAACCTGAGAGCCGTGCCCAGGGATGCCACACGCCATGAGTCCTTACTTAGGGCGCTCACGTCTGGTGCCAAACCTCGCGAACAGCTTCACCCAGAACTCACTATTGTAAAGACTGCCTGGAAGCCATGTTTTGGGAGCAGGTGGTGGCTGCGCCTCAAGCCCCCATCTGGGAACACAGAGGCTTCTCTCAGAACCCCAGGGCTAGAAAGGTTTTTGAATATCCTCTTTTTCGTCATTTTAAGCTTATTTGTAAGTCTACAAGAAACGCATCGTCTCTGTGGAAAATCCAGACAATTTCGAGAGACCGTCTCCCTCATCCTCTCTACCCCCAGCTTCTGGCCAGGATGAAGGGCGGGTCCCCAGAGACCCAACTGCGCACCCTTCCACCTATCTGTCCAGGACCCGAGAAGGTCCCTCTGGGCTTAAGGACTGGCGCCCCCTGGTGGTTAATGGCAGCAGGACGGCTCAGCTCCCAGCGAGGCAGGCGCAGCGTGCGGCCCCTCCTCCCCGAGGGATCCTTTCTCCTCTGGGCTGAGCCCCCTCTCGGTTTCACTGGGTTTGGGGGCATTGCTTTTGGGTCTCTTGGAGCCTCAGTTTTCCCTTTTGTATTATGAGGGTGCTGTCCGCGCATCTAGAAGCCAGCTAGGCCTGGGGCTGGCCGATGGAGTGAGCAATCACTTTAGAAAAACTCTGTTTTGCTGGCTCAGTGCCCAGGCAGGTCCCTTATGTCTGGGGTGGGGCTCTAGGAGTGACTCCCGATCGGATGCCTGAGCACCCCGTTTTGGTGACAAAGCCCCAATTCCTTCAGAGACTCCTTCGGGTCCCCATGTGTCCCAGCCCCTCCCCGCCGTCGCTGCAGATCTGGGCGTCCGTGCTGTCCCTTACTAATGCCTGTTGGAAGGTATTGCCTGAAGCGTCAGTGTGGAGACACCCCCACGTTCTCCCATCAGTTCCTGCGTGTCCTCTGGATCTACATTTTTAGATGGCGAAGCTTAGTGAAAAGGCCGTGGGGCCTGACCTGGTCTAGTCCTGGCTCCATCACTCACCGCTGTGCAACTTGGAGCAAGTGAGATCATACTTACCTCAAAGAGTTGTGATTGGAGCCGGCCCGTGGCGCAGAGGTTAAGTGCACACGTTCCGCTTCGAAGGCCCGGGTTCACCAGTTCGGATCCCGGGTGCGGACATGGTGCCGCTTGGCAAGTCATGCTGTGGCAGGCGTCCCACATAGAAAGTGGAGGAAGATGGGCACGGATGTTGGCTCAGGGTCAGTCTTCCTCAGCAAAAAGAGGAGAATTGGCGGCAGATGTTAGCTCAGGGCTAATCTTCCTCAAAAAAAAAAAAGAAAATAAAAAGAGTTGTGATGATTAAGTGAGGCAATGCATGTAATGGATAAGGTATGCACTGAGTACAAGGCCCAGTAAGCTTCCAGGACGCTGTGCATTAGCCTTACTGCAGCCCCTCAGGCAGGGCAGATGAAGCAGCTGGGTGAGTGGGAGAAGCACAGAGGGCTCTGTGACAGAGCAACTGGGTCATTTTCCACTGACTTAGCTGGCAGCCACCCAGGCACCCACCACCTACCCTCCCGTCCACCTACTTACTCTCCCATCCATCCTCTCACCCTCCCATCCACTCACCCTCCCAACCACCCAGCCACCCATCCGTCTACTCACCTTCCCATCCATCCACCCTCCCATCTATTCACTGACTCTCCCATCCATCCACCCTCCCATCTATTCACTGACTCTCCCATCCATCCACCCTCCCATCTATTCACTGACTCTCCCATCCATCCACCCTCCCATCTATTCACTGACTCTCCCATCCATCCATCCTCCCATCCACCCACCCACCCTCCCATTCACCCACCCTCCCAAACACCCACCCTCCCATCCATCTTCTCACCCTCCCATCCACCCAGCCATCCACCTATCCTTCCAACACTTATGGTCCAATCCACTTATCCGCTCATCCCCTCATTTGTCCATCCACCAAATAGCCTCTGATTATATACCATGTACCAGACCCTGCTCTAGACCCTGGAGGGTCCATGATGTGCAAGCCAGACAGGGCCACTGCTCTCATAGAGCTTACATTCCGGTGAGGGAGAGAGACGGCAAACACTCACGAAAGCAGACGTATACTAACGAGTCCTACCGCCGAGTGTCTGTGTGGGGGCTGCTTGAACTGAGTGATCAGGAAGGCCTCTGAGGAGGCGGCAGCTGAGCTGAAATCTGAGTGAAGGGATGAGCCAGGTCCAAATGCAGGCAGCGGCAGGTGTTCTAGGCAGAGAGAGCAGCCAGTGCGAAAGCAGGCCTGGCCTCAGCAGAGGACCAGAGCGGCCAGCAAGCACGGGTGCAGCAGAAGGCGAAGCCACAGAGGTCTGCAGGGGGCAGGTCACAGGGCACCTGAAGGCCAAGACAGGAGTGTGGATTTTGTCCTACAAACAGTGGGAAGTCATTGGAGGGTCTGCGCAGGGAAATGACAGGACCTGAATAACCGTGTGTGTGTGTGTGTGTGTGTGTGTGTGTGTGTGTCTGTTTGGTGAAAATCCAAAGAAAATTTAAATCTTTACGTTTTAATTATTAAAATGACAAATACTGATTGCAGAAAATTTAAAAGTACATCAGCATGTCAGGTAAAGTATTTCCCGGTTCCCAATCTTACTCCCCACCGAGAGCATCTTAGTCTATCCTTGCAGACGTTTTATTCCACGTATATAATCCTGAGTGTTTGTTAATGTATACATACACACGTGCATTGCCCCTTCACCCAGAAGTGGAGCTGCAGTATCGTGCTGGTCTTCAATTTGCTACTTTTGACTTAAACTTATCAGACATCTCTTCACAGCATGATTGCATATCAGAGATATGATAAAGCTATTTTCCAGTCTTTCTATCACAATGCCATCTAAATATACACAGGAAAACGAAATAGAGACTTAGAACATTTTTCGTTCATTCATTCGCAAACACTTTTTTTTTCTTTTCTGGGGGGAAGATTAGCCCTGAGCTAACTGCTGCCAATCCTCCTCTTTTTGCTGAGGAAGACTGGCCCTGAGCTCACATCCGTGCCCATCTTCCTCCACTTTATATGTGGTACGCCTACCACGGCATGGCTTGCCACGTAATGCCTTGTCTGCACCCAGGATCCCAACCGTGCGAACTTAACCACTGTGCCACCAAGCCAGGCCTCACAAACACTTATGGAGCGCCTTCTTTATGCTAGGCAGACATGAATCTTGCTTGATTTTTCAGTTTGAGATATAATCTCTTCACTTGTACGACGAAAGAGGAGACTGACTCTCCAGTCATTCACAACACACACACACACACACTCATACTTCTTATACATACTAAAATAATTATATAGTAACTTTTTCCTGGTTTTATTGATAAAAATGGCATACAACACTGTGTAAGTTCAAGGTGTACATCATAATGACCTGAGACATATGTAGATATGGTGAAAGGAGTTTAGTTAACATCCATCACTTCATATTGTTACACAACATTTTTTTTCCTCGTGATGAGAACTTTTAGGATCTACTCTCTTAGCAACTTTGAAATATACCACACAGCATTGTTAACTGTAGTCACCGTGTTGTACTTTACATGCTCAGGACTTTTATCTTGTAACTGGAAGTTTGTGCCTTTCCACCTTCACCCAGTTCCCCCTGTCCCCACCCTCTGCCTCTGGTCACCACAAATCTGATCTGTTTGTCTATGAGTTTGGGTGTTTTTACGATTCCATATATAAGTGAAATCATACAGTATCTGTCATTCTCTGTGTAATAACTTTTGTTAAATCCGTATCTGAATTTTCCCTTATTATGACGGTGAGACTATTACTCACTGGTGAGCCCCACGGGGTCCCCCCTCATCCCTGTGTGTCTAAGGGGCCGTGTAGCAAGGAGATAGAGTCCTCACTCCAAAAGCAGGCCGCCGGGATTCATTTCCCATCTCCCCATTACTAGCTGGGTTGACTGTGGGCAAGATATTTCACCTCTCTGTGCCTCAGCCTCTTCGTAACGATTCCTACCTCACAGGATTGCTGTAAGGATGGAGTCAGTGACTGTATGTAATGGTTAGGACCAGGCCTGGCGCATAGTGAAGGTTATCTAAAGATTCGTTATTTTTATCACTGTAGTCTCCTAAGAAAGGGTTTGTGGGAGGTAAGCTTTTATTGTGTCTTCGTTTGCCACGTGTCTTTTTTTTCTCCCCAAAGCCCCAGTGTACGGTTGTATATCCTAGTTGAAGATCCTTCTAGTTCTTCTATGTGAGCCACTGCCACAGCATGGCTGCTGACAGACGGGTGGTGTGGTTCTGAGACCGGGAAACCAACCTGGACCTCCAAAGCAGAGAGCACTGAACTTTAACTGCTAGGCCATCAGGGCTGGCTCGTTTACCTCGTGTCTTGATGCTCTGCGCTCACTTCATTAATAGTTATTTGGTCGTGTATAGAAATCCAAGTTGAAAATCATTTTTTCCCCTAGAAATTTGAAAGCACTTTGCGGCTGTCTCCTGGTCACTGGAGTTTTCTCATGAAATCTGATGTCATTCTCTGTCCTCTTTTTTGAGTGCAAGCTGTTTTTGTTTTTGTTTGTTTGTTTTTTTCTGTTTACTGTGTTCGATCTCTCTGAAAGTTTTTAGTATCTTCCCCCAATACTAGTGGTTCCACTGAATAAGCTTTTTAAAAGATTGCTCTGGCTGCTGTGAGGAGAATAGACAGGGAGAAGGCAAGACTAGGAGCAAGGAGGAAGCACAGGTAGGAAACTGTCGAATGGTCCAGGCAGGAGATGACGGTGGCTTGGACAAGCATGGCGGCCATAGAGACAGAAAGGAGGGGATAAATTCGGGATAGATTCTGAAGGTAGGGCTCATCGAATTTGCTGTTTATTATTATTGCTTTTGATTGCGGTAAAATGCACATAATATAAAATGTGCCATCTTAACCCTTTTTAAGCGTATGGTTCAGAGGCATTAAGTACCTTTGCGTTATTGTGCAACCATCACACCATCCTTCTCCAGAGCTCTTTTCATCTTACAAGACTGAAACTCTGTACGCATTAAACACTAACGCCCATTCCCACCCCCCACCCTCGGCCCCTGGCACCCACCATTCTGCCTTCTGTTTCTATGAATTTGACTACACTAGGTACCTCATGTGAAGTGGAATCCTACAGTATTTTTCTTTTTTTGACTAGCTAATTTCACTTAGCATGATGTCCTCAAGGTTCATCCATCTTGCAGCATATGTCAGAATTTCCTTCCTTTTTAAGACTGAATAATATCACCTTGTATGTATATACCATATTTTGTTTATCCATTCATCTGTTGATGGACATGTGGCTTGCTTCTACCTTTTGGCCGTTGTGAATGATGCTGCTGTGAATGTGGGTATGCAAGTATCTCTTTGAGTTCCTGCTTTCAGTTCTTTTGGATATATACCCAGAAGTGGAATTGCTGGGTCATGTGGTAGTTCTATTTTTAATTTTTTGAGGAACCACTATACTGTTTTCCATAGTGGCTGCACCATTTTACATTCCCACCAACAACGCACAAGGCTTCCAATTTTTCCACATCCTCACCAACACTTGTTATTTTGTTTTTTGATAATCGTCACCCTAACGGGTGTGATAGCATTTGCTGTGGTGACGGGATTTGTGAAGGAAATAGAGTTCTAGTGTGTGACTCCTCTCCATCCGTTCATTTTCCCACATGCTTTTCATACCACGGACCCTCCACTAATCTATTCATGCAGCCATCTAATCATCCACTCACTCACCTTTCCAGCTGTCCTTCCTTCCCTCCACCCACCAAACCCTCCATTCATCTCCCACTGACCCATCCATCTAATAAGCACATACTAAGCATCTTTTATATGCCAGGCACATTCCTAGGTGAATAAGACACAAGTCCTGCCAGATTTATCTTTGTAACAAGGGAAATAACTAAAACCTTAACAATTAGGATCCAAAGTACAGTAACAAGTACCATAAGGCCAGGAGCTCTCTATTCTCTGGGCCTTGGTCTCCATATATGAGCAATTTTCAGGAGAGTTGGGCTGCAGGAACTCTCATCCAATGGTCTGCGATTTCCTGAGAAGGTTTTTTTCTCAGCCTTTGCTTTCTTAATTCCTCATCTGCCTTCTCTGTCTTGATCTTACTTCTGCTCCCCTGGGGAGAGCCCTGGCTTCAGGCTGGGGTTTCTGCTCTGAGGAGATAAGGTCAACTGAATGACACCTAAGGCTTGAATTTTTTGTGTGTGGGGTTGTTTTGAATATCATTTTATTTTTGTCCTGGTGACATACAGGTATTAGTGACATCAAAAAACTGAGTAAGAATAGGGATGTGTGGGTAGGACTTTGGTCTCGATTGGGAGCTGGTTTAGAGGGAGGAAATGAGAGATCAAGATGAATGAGTCATTGCTGGCTGGCTGGATGATGGATGGATGGATGAAGGATCAATGACAGATGGATGGATGATGGTTCAGTGATGGATGGATGGATGGAATGACTGATGATGAATAGGTGGACGATAGATGATTGATGGTTGTATGGATGGGTAGATGAATATGGAAGAATGGGTGGATGGATAAATATGCATGGATGGATGAAGAATGGATAATGGTTGGCTGAAGGATGGGTGATGAATGATGGATGAGGGGTGGATGATGGTAGACAGACAAATGGATATGAGCAGTCAGCAAAGTCTTGTTCAATAACGGTCTTGTTCCTCAGAGGTGGTACGGTATAGTGGTAAGAGTTCAGTGCCTGGAGTCAGACACAGGTGGGTTTGGATCCTGACTCTACCAATGACTGCCCTTGGAAAAGAGACTTAATCTCTTTGAGTCATAGTTTCCTCATGGGCAAAAGGGAGATCATACTATAGTGGCCACCTTGTCAGAGCTAAGGTGAGGATTAGATGGGACAATGTGGGTTAAGTACTTAGCACTGTGCCTGGTACATAAAAAACACATTAAAAGTTAATTTTTATTGATTATTTAATCAAATAGCGATTGAGGCCTACTATGTTTTGGGTGCCTAACAGGCTATAGAAAGGAGGGTCCAGCACTATCTCCAGAAATGCAAATGACATCATATTCTTTCGAGGAGCAGAGAGTCAGGCTAAGGGGCATAGATTGCAGGATGGCGTGGATGGCCCATTGAAGGGACCAAAAGAGATAATGCCTTCATGAACAGTCATCCAGAATGAGGTCGAAGAGCCCAGGAACACTGCCCTTTGCTCTGTGAAAGACTCCTTGTATTGTGTTCCTTCAGAGGGCCCCATACTCGGACCGTTTCTGCCTGCCAAACACACAGCACCCAAATCAAGGGTGAAGGCGAGGTTTCCGTTGGGCCTTTTGAAACCTTAATTGTAGCTCAAGACTCTCTGGGGCAGCTCTCAGGGGACCCTGGGGCAGAGTTCCAGAGCTTGAGTGAGCAAAGGAACCTCCTTGGGGTCCTGTTCAATTCCGGATTCTCAGCTTCCCTCTCAGCACTTCTGACTCAGTGGGTCTCTGGTGGGCCCTGAACCTGCAGGCTTTCCCAGCCCCCCAAGCGACTCTGACGAAGGGGTACAGAGATCCATTTTAGGAAATGCTGGCCTCAGGCTGGGACCACCAGTTCATGGGTCTCCTGTGAAGCTAGAACAGAGGAGCGGGAGAGAGAGAACTGTCAGGGGCCCCTCACCCCACCCTGGAGAGCTCTATGACCTCAGGATCCCCCAACCCCAGAAATGGAGTAGGAGTGAGGCTGGGGAGTGATGGGCAGGGCCTATGAGGTGTTCCACAGAGCTCTGGGCGCAGCCGCCTGGGCAGGGGAAGGCAAAAGGGGGAAGGACCAGGAGTGGTCCCGGAGGGTGAATCTGCAGCTTAAGAGGAACCCAGATCCACCTGCCAAATCCGGGAGCCGCAAAGAGCCCCGTCATTAAAGGGCATAACCAACTCTCCCACAGCAAGTAGAGAATTTCTGGATCTTGTGAACTCACTGCAGGTTGAAAGTAAAAGTTAAGCGTTGGGTTTGGTTTTGTTTTCCCTTCGGGTTTAGATAATTTTGTGGAGGAGCGTCAGAGAGAGTTGAGAGGCTAGAATTCCTTCATTTATTTATTCATTCATTCAGGACATGTTTGTTGAGTGACTACTATGTTTAGGTACTTGGAATACGAAGTGAACAAAACCAGTCATTTCCCTCATGGTGCCATGCTGTGGCTCCAACTCCAGCCTCTGGGAGGAAGTGACAGCCAGGGCCCCTAAAACTTTTTCTCTGGGCCACTGACAGAGGCGGCAGGGGAAAGGGGCAGGAGAGGAAATGAACCTATGTTAAAGCATTTGCATTTGCTCAAGTGCTAATCTAGGCTCTTTAGAATAAAATATAATGATGATGACGACGATAGCTAATGTTTATTGAGTCTTACTTTGTGCCAGCTTCTCCTCTAAACCCTCTGCGGGCATTAGCTCATTGAATCCTCCCAACAAAACTATGAGATGGGTGTAATCATTAGCCCCATCCTACAGATGAGGAAACTGAGGCTTCGAGAAGTGGAAGGACGTGGTCAGTGTCACCCGGTGGTAAATGGCAGAGGCAGGATTTGAACCCAGCTCTGCCTGACTCCCAAATCACGTACTTTCCCTTCTCTATGCCATGCAGCCTCTTAGAGGCGAGAGTCTGGATTGTGGGTTCCAGTGATTTCACATGTGGATGGGACCTCAGTAACTACTTAATTGGGTCAGTGACTTTTTAAAAAAAATGATTGTATTGGGATCATATTGGCTTACGACATTGTGTAAATTGTGTACATCACTATATTCCAGTCTCTGTATGGACTGCACCGTGTTCATCACCAACAGTCCAGTTTCCATTTGGCACCATACAGATGTGTCCCTTCACCTCTTTCACCCCGCCCCCACCCCTTCCCCGTTGGTAACGAGTAATCTGTCCTCTTTATCCACGTGTTTGTTTGTTTCTCTTCCACGTGTGAGTGAAATCATATGGTATTAGTCTTTCTCTGTCTGACTTGTTTCGCTCAGCATAATACCCTGGGTCTCTGACTTTTAGACGGGAGTATCAGAGGCTCCGGGAGATAAAATACCTTGTCCAGGGTCACATGGCAAAGCCAGAAAAGAGCAGGATTAAAAAGAGAGTCTTCTGATAACCAGCCCAGAGCCAAAACAACACATGTCACTTCTTAGGTATGTGTGAGTGAGTGGGTGTGTGCTTGTGTGAGACAGAAAAAGAAAGAGGGAGACAGAGAAACACACACACACACACGCACACCCGAAGAGCTGGTGGTGGACCCCTTACAGGCTGGTACAGTTGTCCCAGAGACACTGTGCTGGCTGGGCATCTTGCACACTCCCTCTTTGGGTCACATGAGAAAATCCCCCTTGTCATTTTGTCACCACGTCTTCTTTTGGATCCCAAATTGTACCCAAGAAGTCCTCAGAAATGTGGCAGTTTTTGTTCCTAGAAAAGATGCCCAAAAAAACCATGTCCCAAGACAGGGCTCTCCAGGACATGTGGCTGTTCCCTAAACTCGAATCCACCCCACCACAGACTCTGAAAGCCCCCATGAGGGGCTTTCTGGGAAGGCCCTGGGTCCGGCCACCACACTGGAACGCAGGGGCAGCTGCCCGAGGGCCTGGCCTGGAGGGGCCGCACAAGGTCTGCTGTGTGAGGAATGTCAGCCCTGTGACTTTGCAGTCACACCTTGGCCATGTGACAAGGCCATGTCTGTGTGACTGTCAGCTCAGGAACCACAGGGAGGTTTCAAGGGGAGGGGAAACGAGTCGACATTCCCCAGGGGCCTGCTCCGGGGCTAGGAGCTTTTCCAAATGTGAACTCATTTGTCACCACCGCCAACTAAGATCCCCATTTTACAGGTGAGTCAACTGAGGCCAGGGAGGTCCATGCATGTGCCTGAGGTCACACAGAAAGTAGATGGCAGAGCTGGGATTCAGATTCTGGCTCAGAAGTTGACATCTTTGTGACCCCGTGGGAGGCAGGATTGATGGCTGTGGGGAAGGCAGCCTTTGCTTCAGACCTGGGTGCTGAATCTGCCACCGACGAGGCCTTTGACCATGGCCTTGTCTGTAGCCTCTCCAACCTCCGTGTCATCATCTACAAAATGGGGTCATAAAATAACAAGGTGGCTGGGGAGATGACTAACGGCAACCCGTAGCCCAGCCCGGCTCCTGTGCTGGGAATAGCCCCCTAGGGCCTGGCATGATGGTTTTGAAAATGATGATAACATTTCCCTGCCCTGCCTGGCTGTCCTCCGCAGACCATTACTGGGACTTCCACGCGCCCCACATGCACAGCGAATTCGAGACCTTCGCCGAGAACCACTTCACCGAGCTGCAGAGCGTGCAGCCCCCCCAGCTGCAGCAGCTCTACCGCCACATGGAGCTGGAACAGATGCACGTGCTCGACGCCTCCGGGCAGCCCAGCCACGCCGGCCTTGGCACCCAGGTGCGTGTGGCCGCCCGCCTGTCCTGCAGGAGCCGCGGCCTGCGGTGGGGCCCGCGCTTCACAGGAAGCTGATGCAGGCTCTTACTCAACCCGGCTTCCTGCCCCACAGCGCCAACGGCGGCCGGAGCCCCAACGGCTGCCTCCTGACCCTCCGACTGACCTTGTGACCCCACAGCCCTTATCTCCTCTCACCCCATGATGGACAGAGCCCAGACAATTCCCACCCCCCACTGAGCCGCCCAACCCCAAAGGGGCTTGTCATGGGCCCCCCTGACCCTCACTGGCTGCAGCCCCCATTCACTGGCCCCTCGTGGATCTGCATCCAAGTCACTGAGCACTGACCTCTACTGGCCCCGACTCTCCCCATTGACCTCTTTACTGACCCTCCTCAGCCCCACGAACCCTAATCTCATCCAGTGACTTCTGTTGACCTCTCCCACCCCTCACTGACCTCCACTGCTCATCCTCTCACTGTACCCACTTATTAAAGCCTCTTCATTCCCGACTCCTTGGCCCCCTTCACTCCCACTTCTGACCCCAGGGCCATTGCATGTCCCCACGGCACCTTTGAGAAAAAGGCACCTCTTCCCCTGAACCTGGGGCCCAGCCTAGCAGGACTTCAGCAGCCGCTCATCCCCGTAGCCTGCAGCCTGTGTGTGGTGACCCTGCCTGACCCCTGTAACACGACCGACCTCCAGTTTCCCCAGCCTTCTCCCAGATCTTTCTACCCCTGGCTGACCTCCTCGCCCTCAGCACGTCCTCTTCTCTCCCTCAGCTGACCCCTACCCAGCAGCCCCGAGCTTTGACATCCCTCGCTGACCTCGACCCTCTTTCCCTGCCTTCCCAGGTCCCCTGCCTATCCCGGGTGTACCTCCCGTACCCCTCCCTGTCCCCAGCCCAGCCCAGCTCTGATGAGGAGGAGGCTGAGCGGCAGAGCCCCCCACTGGAGGTGTCTGATGGGGAGACCGATGGCCTGGAGCCGGGGCCTGGCCTCCTGCATGGCGAAACAGGTAGGGGGGCCCAGACCTGGCCCTGGTCATATTTGCACCCCGGGGCCACCCCAGCCGAGGCCAACTGACATAGCAGTCAGGCCACAGAGCTGAGTGTGTGCCTGCATTTGTGGGTGTGTGAACGTTGGCTAAAGTGTCTGTCACACCGGTGGCCGTCTACACCTGCATGTGTGTCTATGAGCACGTGTGTTATGAGAGCACACAGGCCTCTCTGTGACTGAGCGTGGGAGGCTGTGTGTGCCTCTGCCCCTCTCTGTGCTGGGTGTGAGTGGGTGTGGGTGCGTGCGCCAGGCATGCCAGCCCTTCCCCGTGACTCCCTTCCCCCAGGGGGGTCCCACATCCAAGGGAGGTGGGCGTGGGTCCCGGTGTCGGGGCGCTGACCCCCTGGCGCCCACAGGCAGCAAGAAGAAGATCCGCCTGTACCAGTTCCTGCTCGACCTGCTGCGCAGCGGCGACATGAAGGACAGCATCTGGTGGGTGGACAAGGACAAGGGCACCTTCCAGTTCTCGTCCAAGCACAAGGAGGCGCTGGCCCACCGCTGGGGCATCCAGAAGGGCAACCGCAAGAAGATGACCTACCAGAAGATGGCCCGCGCGCTGCGCAACTATGGCAAGACGGGCGAGGTCAAGAAGGTCAAGAAGAAGCTCACCTACCAGTTCAGCGGGGAGGTGCTGGGCCGCGGGGGCCTGGCGGAGCGGCGCCACCCGCCCCACTGAGCCCGGGCTGGCAGCGCCCACCGGGCCCACCAGGCCTCCCCGCTGGCCATAGCATTAACCCCTCGCCCGGCCCGGACACAAGGTGGAAGCTCCTAGGGGCCAGGGGCAGGACTGTGGCGGGCCAGGCCTCCCCTCACCCGCCCACTCCCTCCTCCTTCTGCCCCCTCCCACATGCCCGCCTTGCCTCCCACCAGGACTCCAGCCCCAGAGTGGCTCCAGAAGGTCCGCCGGGCGTCTGACCCCAGCGAAGGGCCAGCCTTGCTTGGTTCAGCTGGGGGTGCTTGCTTGGGAGTTCGAAGTCACCCTAATAGTGTAAATGGAACTCTCCTTTTCGAGCATCTCTCCCTTCCCACACCTTCCTCCGTTAGCTTCCCCAAAGAATCATCTTATTAAACTTATTCTCAATGAGTCCTCCTGCAGCTCCGAGAGTCTGTCTTAAAATTCTTTGTGCACCTCGTCTCGGCTCCTCGTGGGACCTCTCTTTTTCCCACTTGTCCATAGGGCGTTTACTGAGGACCCTCCCCAATGCTAGACGCTGGGGACATGAGGACAGATGGCACAGAGCGTGACCAGGACTTAGAGCTGGCGGAAAAAACGAGTCCTCAGTTATTAGGGGGATAAATCATTAAAAAGCCCTCCATGCCTAATAAATGGGTTTTTTTTAAAGCATCCATGAGGCTTGAACTCATAATCTTTGGATTATGACCTCAGTGCTAATGATAATAATAATGGCAACAGCAGTAGATTTTCTGGCCATTTATTTCATGTCAATCTCGAGAAAAGGTGTCTAGTGTCATCCCATTTTATAGACTGGGAAATTGAGGCTTGTGGAGGTCAAATAATTTGTCCAAGGCCACAGAGCTGGTGGGGGCAGGCGGGATCCAAGTGGACTGCCACGGCAGGGAGCAGCAAACTTCCCGTGTCTGGGAGGGGGTGTGGCTCAGCGTGGGGAGGAGCAGGATGAAGCCCAGAGCTGCAGTGAGCCACAAGGCGTCCCCACAGAGTCCAAGCCAGCAGGAGCTAGACACAGGCGAGCCCCTCGCACGTAGCCCGGTGTCTCATGTTCTCTGGCTTCTAGAAAAGAGGATTTAGGAAGCCTGGAAGCATCTTGCTTCTGACGGTAGCAGAGGCAAGCAGAAGGGGCTCGGCCAGCCTGGGAGCATGGAAACTTCCCAGAGCAGCCCCCTGACCTCCGAGAAGCCAGGTTCTGGGGCCATCAGCATCAGGGCAGGCACCTTGCACACCTCCTTGGTCTGGGGCCTCCGGCTCATGGAAGCCCAACTGTGGCATTCCCTACACAGGCCTTGGAGGCCCGAGAGGGTAAACGGTGCTCAGTCCTCTTTTAAAGAAGGCTCAGGAGCACACGATGCAGTTGAAAAATCGTTAAAACGGCAGAAAAGAATGGATTCTGGTGTTTAAAGGGATGGAAGTTTCAACCACGGGGACAATGCTTACCTATAGAATCCCCCCTCCTCACCATGGGGGACAAATGACCTTTCCTGCTACTGGGTCCTGCTGGGAAGGGGTCAGTGTAGCAATGATGCCCTGATGTGACGAGGGGGGGGGGGGGGGGGGGGTGAAGGGCCGTGAGAGGGGGCAGGGGTCACAGAGGAACAGTGAAGGGGGGTTGAAGAGATTCAGAATGTTCTGGCAGTAATTTTTTTGTGAATCCTGTGACTTTGGGCAGAGCCAGCTCTGTTTCTGGCTTCCACTTTGGGGTGTATTTAGAGATTTACCCCCATGCCGTCACCCATGGGCCCATCCAGTCCTTCCCCTCAGGAGACATCAGCCCCAAGGATTCCCCCTTCTCCACTGGCCCTGGACTAAGCCCACCCAGGACTCCAGAGCGTGAGGCCAGCCCAGGGCCCTGTGAGCTTCAATACTAGGGCCCGGAAAACAACAGATGTTCGTTCAGCCTTCTCTATGCCTGCCAGTATTCTAGCATTTTCGTTAAGAAGCCCACTTTGTACGTGGGACAGTCCTATGCAGTGAGTGCTGACATCTGTCGAGCAGGTACAGGCCCATTTTACAGATGAGGAAAGTAAGGCCCTGAGAGGCTAAGGGGGTGGCAGTGCCAGGACTTGGGGCAGCCTGGCCTCAGGGTCTGTGCGGGTACCCACCACCCACACCACCAGTGAGGAGGAGTTTGGTCCATCCGCCTCAAGCTTATGCGCCTGGCACTCCCATCGCACAATTTGCCTGTCAGAAGGACACACAGACAGGCCTTAGGGTACCTCAGAGGTTCCCCGAGGGCTGTGGGGACAGAAGCCATCATATTGGGCTAGCGGAGGAAGGGACAAAGGCCAGCCAGGAATCACATGGCCCCACCTTCTCCTGGAGAGCCTGGCTCTGGAATTTGCCTATATTTAGCAAGTGGCGGGGGAGGAGGCAGATAAGCAGAGTGGGGAGGGGGAGGGCCCCTTATATAGTGTCGGGGGACGGGTCCCCGCTCAGATCCTCTCTGAGGGGCCTGTGCCTGCTCGGTTCCTGGTGCAACCTCTCGAGATGCCGGAACCAGGGAAAAAGCCAGGTAGCTCCAGGCCCGGGGTAGGGGCTGAATGTGGGGCAGGGAGGGCAGGGGGCTCCACAACTGGGGGGCAGGCCTCGGGGCGAGTTCCTGACGGGGTTGATGAGGATGGGGCCTCTGAGCCCCAAAACAGGAGGACTGACCTCTGGGAGTTTTTTTGGACTCTCTGTTTCTCCTTCCCGTCCTTCTGATGAGAGCGAGGGTAAACCAGGGGCAGGGGCACAGAGGGGAGAGAGCCAATGCTGGAAGCCCCCAGGGCCGTCACCCCCTCTCGGGACTCAGGGGGCCGCCCTCCCTGCCCCACCCCCACCTCCTTCTGCAGCAAGGTTGGGCCTGGGCTTGCCTTTTGGGAAAAGGCTGCTGCAGGCTGGAGCCAGGGTGAGTCCAGACTCGAGCCAGGCTCACGAACGCTGCTGGACAACTCCCCACCCTCCTGAGTCTCAGTTTCCCCATCTATACAAGGAGAGGTTGGGTTGGTTCCTTCCCGCCGTGAGATTCTCTGCACCCCTGTGGCCCCCACGTTGAGGTCATGCAGCCCCTCTGCTCTGGGAGAGGACGGTCAAGAGGCTGCTGGGCCTGGGCCAAGGGCAGAGAAAGTCACAGCCCAGAATCCTGGTCCTGGCCTGTGCTCTCACGGAGGTTGTTCAGGGCAGGGATCCAGCCCCCAGCCCCCTCCCAGGCCGGCTTTATCTCAGTTGCTGATTCTCAGCCTGAAGCCCTTGGAGGACAAATTTAGCCACACCCAAATAGGCACAGTATCCGTCCCTTGCCAGTGGCCCTAGATTGTGGGGGCGGGGGGCTGGGTTTCCCAGGGCAAGGAGGGTGGATATCCAGGGACACACCTAGCAAAACTCTGGTGTGGAGGTTAAGACCACAGCCCTGGGTCTCCTGCCTACCAGCTGTGTGATCTTGAGCAAGTCACTTAACCTCTCTGAGCCTCGGTGTCCTCGTCTGAGAAATGAGCATAATAACCACACCCCATCATGAGGGGATGCAGTCAAGTGTTTATCACCATATTTAATAAGAGGGGCTGCAGAGGTGGGGGGTGTGGGCAAGCCAGGGGCCCCTGCAGCCTCCATTGGCCCCTCAGTCTCAGCCTTCAGCAAGAAGCCACGGTCAGCGGAGGTGGCCGCTGGCAGCCCTGCCGTGTTCGAGGCCGAGACAGAGCGGGCAGGACTGAAGGTGCGCTGGCAGCGGGCGGGCAGTGACATCAGTGCCAGCGACAAGTACGGCCTGGCAGCTGAGGGCACACGGCACACGCTGACAGTGAGGGATGTGGGCCCTGCCGACCAGGGGTCCTACGCAGTCATCGCCGGCTCTTCCAAGGTCAAGTTTGACCTCAAGGTCATAGAGCCAGGTAAGAGCCGCGTCAGCCTTCCCTGAGGTTTGAGCTTCTGGGAACAGGGGCGGCCCCCACCACTCCAACACCCAGCGGGTAGGAGACATCGTCCCACTTTCTTGCTTTCTCTCTGGCTGTGCCCCTGCCAGGAGTGCCCGCGCCCCGTTCTCAGCAGGACCTCTCTGCGGGCCCCTGTGTGGCTCCTTGGCCTCCAGCCCTTTGGAGGTGGGGAAATTCACGGGTGCACCAGGTAGAACCCAGCCCTCCCGCTGGACCCACACACTCGGTGAACTTGGTGGGCTGAGTGCGCTGGCGGGGAAGCCCCAGGAGCTGTGGGTGTGGAGGGGGCCCTGGCCCGGCCTGTGGGGCTGGGCCTGGACCAGAGCTTGGGGGAGGAGGGGAAGGACGGCCTCAGAGCTCAGACCCACCGGGTCTGGCAGGCAGAGGAGAAGGCGAGATGAAGGCTGGAGGATGCTCTGCACACTGTGCCGTGTTTAATGAGCTGCAAGGACTAGGGAGGGACCAGGGACAAGGGGAGGCTCTCTGGTGCGAAGCTGCTCCTCGATGCCCCCCATCCCACCCCATCCCCTGCAGAGAAGACAGAACCTGTGCCAAGCCCTGCCCCCACCCCTGCCGAGGCTCCCGGAGCCCCCAGAGAAGCCCTGGCCTCAGCCACTGAGGCAGAAGGAGGCTCCCCAAGTCCTGAAGGTGAGTGGGGCTGGGCAGGGAGGGGCGAGGCCAGCGGTGGGGGTGTCCCAGGGCAGGTGTCAAAAGCGCATGTTCACAGGGTCAAGCTCAGCAGCCCCTGATGGCCCTGGGGCCCCCGACGATCCTATCGGCCTCTTTGTGATGCGGCCACAGGATGGCGAGGTGACCGTGGGTGAGTGTGGGGTTTCTGCATCCAGGAGGGCGTGGGGAGGGAGGCAGCAGGGCACCCCCAAGCCCAGCCTGTCACCCCTCTCCTGCAGGCGGCAGCATCACCTTCTCAGCCCGTGTGGCCGGGGCCAGCCTCCTGAAACCACCGATGGTCAAGTGGTTCAAGGGCAAGTGGGTGGACCTGAGCAGTAAGGTGGGCCAGCACCTGCAGCTGCACGACAGCTATGACCGGGCCAGCAAGGTGAGGCCTGCAGGGCGTGGGAGCCCGGGGCCCTGGGGAGGCTCGGAGGACTTGCAGGACTGGGGGTGCTCAGAGGGCATGACAGTCTCAAGGGGTATAGTGAGGCTTGGAGGCCCAGGGAGGAAGGAAGGCTGGGGGATATCGTGGAGCATGGGGGGCACCAGCCTGAGGGCAGAAAGCCCCTGGATAGACGGGTATCAGATGTCAGGGTGCCTTCAATGACCGACCAGAACAATTCTTCATTCTACAGATGAAGAAACCAAAGCTTGAGAGGTTGTTGCAGGTCGAAGGTCACTCAGAGCCAGGCTGGGAATCTGGGCTTTGCCTCCCAGCCTCTGCTTCTTTCACTCTGGCACAGTTCTGGCCCAGGCAAGAGGGCCTCAGGCAGGGCAGGACTGACCTATTCAGTTGTGTGGGCTGTGCACTGCACAATAGTGCCTCATCTTAAGTGAATGCCATTTAACTTGGAGCCATCACAGATTTGTATTTTGTCACCACCCTGTGCCAGCAGATGGCAGTCATGTGTCTTGAGTAGGGGCTCCATTTTCTATTTACATACAACTGTATGGATTAACTAAACCCTGAGGGGTGAGAAGGTTGATGGCCATTAGCCACCATTAGGGGTGGAGGGCTTGTCTTCTGTCCCCGTCTCCCCTGACCCCTGACCCCCACAGGTCTACCTGTTTGAGCTGCACATCACAGACGCCCAGGCCACCTTTGCCGGCGGCTACCGCTGTGAGGTGTCCACCAAGGACAAGTTTGACAGCTGCAATTTCAACCTCACCGTCCACGGTGAGGGGGCCCTGCGGTCTGTCCTGGGCTCGGGCCCCCCACGGGTCCTGTCCCCCACGCCTGCCTCCATTTCCCAACACTGAGGAGGATGCCAGTCCTGGCCAGACAGCTGCTGACCACATGCCCAGTGCTGCTCCTGCAGGGGCGTGAAGAATCCCTGGAGGCTTCCGGGGCTGGGCCGGCGGGGCGGGTCTGATGGTCAAGTCCAGATCTTGTCTGGGGTCTTGGTCATCTGGGTGTCCTGGGCTCCTGGCAAAGGTGACCAGGAAAGGCGAGTTGGGAGATGAACCACCTCTAAGCGATTGGGGATGTAACCTGCCCACCTCCCTGGCACCTCAACCCCGGAAAGGCTCAGAATGTGGGGGCCTGGGGCAGACGCCCACTCTCAAGAGGTCGCGGATGGGCAGGCCTGTGATGCGCGGAGATCCCAGGGCAGGACTTCTGGGACGGCCCCCTCTGAAGCCCCCTTCCCTCTCTCGTCCCCCTCTTTGAACTCAGAGGCCATTGGCCCCGGAGACCTGGACCTCCGATCAGCTTTCCGGCGCACGTGAGTGGCCATCTCTCCTCAGGGCCCGGGGAGGCCAGTGCTGGGGTCTGAGGCCCCTTGGGGTCAGGGCTGGGGGGATGTCGGGGGCTCAGGTCTGGGGGTGATGTGGGGGGTCAGGGCTGGGGGGACATGGGGAGCTCAGAGCTGGGGGTGATGTGCGGGGGTCAAGGCTGGGGAGTCACGGTTGGGGGTAATTTGGGAGTTCAGGGCTGGGGGTTGTGGGGGGCAGAGCAGAGGTTGATGGGGCTGGGGGAGAGAAGCTCCCCGGGCAGGTGAGGAACCGGGTCTAACCCCCGCAGGAGCCTGGCTGGAGGTGGTCGGCGGATCAGGTACCCGGCCACCCCCGGCCCTTACCTCCCCTGTACACAGTCCCTGGGGGTCTGAGATGGGCAGGGAGCCCCCATCTGGCTAGAGTCCTTTCCTCTCACTCCACCCACCCACCCCCTCCCTGCTCCCAAGTCCCTTCTAGTCGGCTCCACTAGGAGGTCCCTGACTGGGGGTCCCTCTCCGTAGTGACAGCCACGAGGACGCTGGGACCCTGGACTTCAGCTCGCTGCTGAAGAAGAGGTGAGCCCCTGGGTAGCAGCTCTGGGGGCAGGTGGTGAGGCTGTTTCAAATCCCAGCACTGTGGTTTTTCAGCTGTGTGGCCCTGAGCAAGTCACTGCATCTCTCTGAGCCAGTTTCCTTGTCTGTCAAATGGGGCAATCCCGGTGTTGGAAAGAGTCAGAAGCTCTGCAGACATTGTGTCCTGTAGACCAATATCCTCACAGCGTCCCCCAAGACCAGCCCACACTTGGGTCTGTGATAGCTCACTCAGTAGGCTCCGGGGACCCAGAAGAAGCTGGGAGAGGGCCTCAGAGCCCCAGGCATTGCCCACCCAGCCCAGCCCGACTGACTTGTGTCCTCTCTGTCCTCTCCCTCCCTCTCCTGGATCCTGCCAATGGTCGATGCTGCCGCGGCCCAGAGAGTAAGCATTGGGGTCGGGGGCTAGGGGCTCGGGGGCAGCAGGGCGCCGGCGGGGCCGTGCCCATCCCTGTCACGGGGCGTTGGTGAGAGACGGCGCTGGGATCAGACAGACCTCAGGGAGGACCCCCACTGACGGGGACAAGTCTCCGAGCCTCAGGCTCTCCTGACACCCGCCTGCCAGGCTCTGGAGCCATAAACGAGGCGACGTGCAGGGGCCCATTGGTGCCGTGTCCTGGAGGGGTGGGACAGGGAGGAGGAGGCGAGGGTCTTTGCGGGGAGGTGGCCCACGCTTCTAACGTGTCCACTGCCTTTCTGCCCCACCTCCTCCCCGGAGCAGCAGTTTACGGACCCGGCGGTGAGTGCCCCATGAGGCTCAGCACCCTGTCACTTCTGCCAGGAACACCCCCGGCCCTGACCCCCGTACTGACCTTGAGGCCCCTTGATCCCAGTACGGGCTCCGATCAATGAGTGCTCAAGCCACCCTGCCAGAAGGAAGGGGCAGAGGGCAGGGGTGGCGACCCCTCCTTGGTCCTGGGCCCCTCAAAGCCCCACCCCAGGGGCAGGGATGGGGCTGCAGTCCTGCCCTGGACCCCCTGGATCCCCTGAGGCCTCTTGGCACGGGCTGTGGGATACAGGGACTCGCGGCTGGAGGCCCCAGCCGAGGAGGACGTGTGGGAGATCCTGCGGCAGGCGCCCCCGTCGGAGTACGAGCGCATCGCCTTCCAGCACGGCATCACCGACCTGCGTGGCATGCTCAAGAGGCTCAAGGGCATGAGGCGTGACGAGAAGAAGAGCACAGGTTAGCCCTCCGCTTTGAGCCAGAGGAGAAGCACAGGTTAGACCCTGCCCCTCACATGCACAGAAAAAGAGCAGAGGCCAGTTTAGCCGGGAGACACCCAGGAAAGGAGAAGAGCCCAGGTTAGCCCCCCTCTCATGTGGGGAAACACAGGAGTGCCCAGGTTAGCCCCTTTCCACACTGAAAAAGAGAAAGGCTCAGGCTAGCCCTTTCCCATCAAGGGGTTGACAGAGCGGATGTGAGCCCCTGGAATGTACACCAGGAAAGCGAGGTCCTCATCTGCCCACTTCGTGGGGGGCAGCCAGCAGGAGCAGGAAAACAGGGCTTGCTGTCAAAACAGAGTCCAGAGGTAGAGAAAGTCCATTCTTCCTATTACTGTTCTGCCAAGCTTCTGTCTTCCTGGAATCTCGTAACTGTATCCCTGAGCTGAGCAGGTGGACAGGACCCAAAGGAAGACAGGAGGACAAAGAGAGAGACAAGGAGGTGACAAGCACATAGGACAGACAGAGATAAACAAGCAGTCACAGCAGAGACATGGGGTGGAGGGGGCCAGGGAGGGGCTGGAGGGAGGCCCTGGGCCCTCATGCGGTCGTGGGGTTGGGGTGAGCCTCCTGCGCCTGGGCTGGCCCCGGAGCAGGTGGCGGGTGGCAGGGGCTGAGGGGTGGCCTTCAGCCTTTCAGAAGAAGCTGGAGCCAGCCTACCAGGTGAGCAAGGGCCACAAGATCCGGCTGACCGTGGAGCTGGCCAACCCCGATGCCGAAGTCAAGTGGCTGAAGAACGGACAGGAGATCCAGATGAGCGGCAGGTGCGAGTGGGGCGGCGAGTGGGTGCTGGGAGTGCTGGGGATGTGGAGGGACCTCAGGGACCCTCCACCCCTGTCTCTCTGTCTCTCCCCATTCCTCTCGCCCTCTGGGTCTAATTTCCCATCTTTCTGGTTCTGCCCATCTCTGTTCCTCCCTCTTTTTCTCTCGGTCTCGCTTCCTCCCATCGGGGACGCTCCACTGTCCCCTCCTGTTCACAGCAAGTAAGTCCCAGCTCCTGGAAGGCTTGGGGTGGGGGGTGTTGGGGTCCTGACAGGGGTTTGAGGGGCACCTGGGGCCCAGGAGGTGAGTCCACGGCTCTCCCGCCACTCCCCCACGGCCCCCGTCCAGGTACATCTTTGAGTCCATCGGCGCCAAGCGCACACTGACCATCAGCCAGTGCTCGCTGGCAGACGACGCGGCCTACCAGTGTGTGGTGGGCGGCGAGAAGTGCAGCACCGAGCTCTTTGTCAAAGGTGGGCCTGGGACCCCTGGAGCTTGGGAGCCTGGGACTGGAGTGCCCTAGAAGCGTGCGGCCGTCACACTCTTTCTGCCTTGACAGAGCCCCCCGTGCTGATCACGCGGCCCCTGGAGGACCAGCTGGTGATGGTGGGACAGCGGGTGGAGTTTGAGTGTGAGGTGTCTGAGGAGGGCGCCCAGGTCAAGTGGTGAGTGCCAGGGGCAGGGGGCAAGGGACAGGGCTGGGGGCCTGGGGGCACCCCCAGAGGAGCCCACGGCACTTGCTGCCCGCCCCCTGGCCAGGCTGAAGGACGGGGTGGAGCTGACCCGGGAGGAGACCTTCAAATATCGGTTCAAGAAGGACGGGCAGAGACACCACCTGATCATCAACGAAGCGACACTGGAGGACGCTGGGCACTACGCGCTGCACACCAGCGGCGGCCAGGCGCTGGCCGAGCTCATCGTGCAGGGTGAGGCCCACAGGGAAGGTTGGGGGAGCACACGATGTTTCAGGAACTTGGATCCCCTCAGCCCCAGCCCCCCAGCCACACACGGGAATCAGGCAAACCCAGGATGGAGGCCTGAGTGACCTTGGGCAAGTCACGTTGACACCCTGAGCCTCACCTTTCTCGTCTGTAAAACGGGGATGCCGAGGTGGCCACTGCAGAGGGTGTGGGAGGATCAGATGGGCCTGGTTAGCAACACCCCCCCACACACACTTGAGGTTCCTGGTGTACACTCCACCATCCCATGCACACACGCATCACATCATGCACGCATGCATGCATTGTTTTCGCATGCCCATGTGATCTCCACAGGGATTCATGCCCACACCCACACACACCCTCCCGAGCTCACTGGCTCTGCCCTGCCCCCCAGAGAAAAAGCTGGAGGTGTACCAGAGCATCGCGGACTTGACGGTGGGTGCAAAGGACCAGGCTGTGTTCAAGTGTGAGGTGTCGGACGAGAACGTGCGGGGCGTGTGGCTGAAGAACGGGAAAGAGCTAGTGCCCGACAGCCGCATAAAGGTGTCCCACATCGGGCGGTGAGTGTGCGGGGCTTGGCCCCCACGCAGATGGGGACAGGAGGATGGGACAGGCAGAGACAGATGGAGAGACAGACATCACACAGAGAGACAGAGACACAGACACACAGAGAGACAGAGGGAGAACAGAGATAGACACACAGAGAGACAGACACAGAGGGAGAGAGAGCCACAGACTGAGAGACACACACAGAGAGACAGAGAGAGAAACAGAGAGAGACATACAGAAGGACAGACACGGAGAGGGACACAGACTGAGACAGACATACAGAGAGACAGAATGAGAAACAGAGAGATAGAGACTGAGATAGAGCACACAGAGACACAGAGACAGAGAGCCACAGACTGAGGCAGACACACAGAGAGACAGAGACAGAGATGGACAGACAGAAATGGACAGACAGAGATGGACAGGAAGAAACAGACATGCACACAGAACAGGACAGAGACCGAAATAGAGAGAAAGAAAAAGAGATACATAGAGAGAGACAGAGACAGAGAGATACGGAGAGACAGAAGCATACAGAGAAGGAGAGTTCATCAGAGACAGAGAAGGATGGGGAGAGAGAGACGAAGGAGAAGCAATGAGAGGGACAGGCAGGCGGGGAGCCCCCCGGCCCCCCAGCCCCGACACTCGTGCCCACGGCGGGGCAGGAGGCCATGGGGAGGCCGGCTCCCGCCAGGGGCCCTCACGCTCCCCTACTCTCTTACTCACGCCCTGGGCATCTGGGTTGCCCCGTGCTGGGCCCAAGGTCACAGAGATTAATGAGACCAGCTCCTGCCAGTCTCCAAGGGCCCCGCCAAGGGGACACCTCTACACTGCCGACCTCTGCAAACATGTGAGGGAGCTGGCAATTCAAAAACAGAGAAAGAAAGCATTTAAAACACCACAACACCAGTGAGCCAGGATGGGGCGAGGGGCCCTGGAGCCCTGATTAGGGTGAGGCTAGGGATGTGGGGTCCAAGGGGGTCCCCTGAGCCACCGCTGCCCTGCAGGGTCCACAAACTGACCATTGACGACGTCACGCCTGCGGACGAGGCTGACTACAGCTTTGTGCCCGAGGGCTTTGCCAGCAACCTGTCGGCCAAGCTCCATTTCATGGGTGAGCCGGCGCCCAGGGTAGGGGGGAGACCCTGTCCCTGGCCTTTGCCCTGGAGCCACTTGCTCTTCCTTCTCTCGCAGAGGTGAAGATCGACTTCGTGCCCAGGCAGGGTGAGTCTTGGGGTCCCTGTGTGCCGCCTGCCCGCACCCCACCCTCGTGTGTCTCCCCTCTATTCACACACAGAGGAAAGAGCAAGGACCCTGAAGTGGGGCCCCTGAGACTCAGCCCTAGTTCCACCACTTGTGACCAGGGGCCAACCACAGTCTCTCTGAGCCTCAGTTTTCTCATCTCTAAAGTGGGAATCGTGAGTGCCTCCTCCATGGGGTGGTAAGAAAAACGAGATGGGATGCTGTATGAGCTATCAAATGGCGTCACAGACATGAGATTTTATTATATCTTTTCTGCTTTTAGAAGTCTCTCTCCTGCTTTTAGATTAAACTTGAATCAGGCATTTTAGGATCCTAATTTCAGGAGAGTATCCAGGCTGTGGCAGGCTCTAGGTCAGTGCTTTCCAAACTGAGTTCACTTAATAGGCTGCTCCACTTAAAAAGGGTTCCGTAGTGAAATAAGTTTGGGAAACACCACACACTTGCTCCACCTCTGGTTGATTCAGCAGGTGTGTTGGTACATTAAAGGCTCTGAGAAATCCCATGGTAAAGAAACGTGCTTAACTTTGTTTAAGCCAGGGCTTCCTAGTTTATTTGGCTGTGAAACCTTCTCTTCTTTTTTCTGGCAGGATATTGGTGTTCCTCCAAACACAGTTTGAGAAATGCTACACTAGGCAACTTGGTGTTACAAACCTCCCTGGGAACTTCTGGGGTCATAAGAATGTTCTAGATCTTGATTGGGTGGTGGTTACACAGGCGTATACATTGTCAAAAGTCAAAACTCATTTGAGTATACAAAGCTGTATACTCAAATCTTGTCATTTTATCGTGTGTAAGTTATACCTCAAGAAAATTGCTTTAAAAAACAACCACCAACCAGGAGCACATGCTCCTTCCAGGTTCTCCCTCTTTCATGGGCCTTGGGCCCCTTCTCCTTTCTCTGACCTACGCCATCTCCCCCCAGAACCTCCCAAGATCCACCTGGACTGCCCGGGCCGCGTGCCGGACACCATCGTGGTTGTGGCTGGCAACAAGCTACGCCTGGACGTCCCCATCTCCGGGGACCCTGCTCCCACTGTGATCTGGCAGAAGACCATCACACAGGTGCTGTGGTTCCCTCCTCCACTTCCCCATTTTTAAAATGGGCATGTGGGATCAGATGAGTGCTGGGACCTGCCCCCACACCAGCCCAGCCCACATGGGCACGCCCTACAGCGGGCCACCGACTGGGAGCACAGAGGCTCAGCTGGCCGGGAGGCGGGCGTGGTGGGCGGTAGATGGCCACTGGGCAGGGATCCTCTCCAGGCTGAGTCAGCCCGTCTTCCTCTACTTGCCTCCTGCTCTGTTTCCAGGGGAATAAGGTCCCCGCTGGGCCAGCCCCCGATGCCCCAGGGGATGCAGGCGCCAGTGACGAGTGGGTGTTTGACAAGAAGGTGAGTGAGGGAGAAAGTGGGACGTGGTTTGTTTACCCTCATTTTCTGCCCACACGGTATCCACCCTTGGGCGAGGCAGATGTCCATCTTAAGAAGGTGCCCTATCTAGCCAGGTGTGCTCCCGCCCCAGGCAGGGTCTCCACAGAGCCCTCATGTCTCATGATGTCAGGTACCCTCGACATCGCCAGGAAGCCCTTGAGACTGGGCCACTCCCTGGCCCCCGTGTTCCCGAGCCGACCTTGACTTCGTGCTTCCTCCTTTCCAGGGCCGGGGTTTCCCTGGCACTTTTCAGTAAGAGGAGCGCTTCCTTTCCGCTCCTCCTCCTCCGTGCACCATTGACCCTTCTACCCACATGAAGTCTTGCAGGATCCTCGTGATAGCTCCATGAGGTCGTGTTATTCCCATTTGGCAGATAGGGAAACTGAGGTACAGAGAGGATAGGTGATTGCCTAAAGTTCTATCACAAAGCTGGAGCTGGGGCCTGAGGCCCTTGCCCATGGCAGGTGCTAGATGAAGGGTTTGGGACTAGGTGCTCACATGGGCGCAGTTTCCTCTCAGACTGCATCTCCCCCATGGACCCTGCACTGAGCTCTGTTCCTATCTCAGGGCTATTGGCTGTCACAGAAGCTGCAGAAACCTCTGGGGTCTGACCTGGGCTCTTCCCCCCAACTTCCCCTCCCCTCCAGCTGCTGTGTGAGACCGAGGGCCGGGTCCGAGTGGAGACCACCAAGGACCGCAGCGTCTTCACCCTCGAGGGGGCAGAGAAGGAAGATGAGGGTGTCTACATCGTCACGGTGAAGAACCCTGTGGGTGAAGACCAGGTCAACCTCACAGTCAAGGTCATCGGTGAGGCCAGCCAGGGTCCAGGCAGGGAAGACAGGGGCAATGAGGGTGGGCCCATCCATTAACTCATTTAGTCACTCAATAAACCTTGCGGGGCATGCTCTTGGATCCATGGAGAGGATTAGGGCTGGGACATGGGTGAATATGGGCAGTGGGGAGCCATAAAGACTTGATCACAAGCTGCTGACATGATGAGAACCGCATCCTAGAAATGGCTCTGGGGGTGGTGAGGGAATGAGCAACAACCTTGGCCTGGGCCCGGGCAGGGCTGATGTGGGTCTGCCCCCCACAGATGTGCCGGATGCCCCCGCGGCTCCCAAGATCAGCAACGTGGGCGAGGACTCCTGCACGGTGCAGTGGGAGCCGCCTGCCTATGATGGCGGGCAGCCAATCCTGGGTGAGTCGGGGGCACAGGAGACAGAGCCGAGGGCAGCGGGGGAGGTGGGGTGCCGGACCCCAGACCAGAGCTCCTGCCTCCCCGGTGTCAGGCTACATCCTAGAGCGCAAGAAGAAGAAGAGCTACCGGTGGATGCGGCTGAACTTCGACCTGCTGCGGGAGCTGAGCCTGGAGGCGAAGCGAATGATTGAGGGTGTGGTGTACGAGATGCGCGTCTACGCAGTCAACGCCATCGGCATGTCCAGGCCCAGCCCTGCCTCCCAGCCCTTCATGCCTATCGGTGAGCCTGCCCCGCCTGGCACTGCCCCCATGCCATCCCCACCAGTCAAGGGGCCCCAGTAATAGCAGCTGCTCCGTGGGTGGCCACTACACTAGGCATTCACATCCCTGGTCTTCTTTAATCCACATTCAAGGATTAATCCTCTTCATCTCACAGATGAAGAAAGTGAGGCTCCGAGAGGTTACATGACTTGCTCAAGGTCACCCAGCTGGTACAGGGTGGGGCTGAAACTCACACCACTCTGCCCCTTGGTTCACCTCTCCAGCCTGTTTCCACAACTATCCAATGGGGATCCCGAAATATCAACTTCACAGAACTGTTGTTAGGATGAAATGAGATAACGTGGGCAGAGCACCTGGCAGCCAGCAGGTGCTCAATAAATGTTAAGTGTTGCCTGTCTCCACTCTCTGCAACCAGAGTTTGTCATATGTGGAACAGGGTGAGGGCCATGGGTGCCTGAGGGTCTGAGGGGCATCTCTGTGGATAGGGCCCTGGACCAGGAGAGCGGGTTTGCCGAGCCAGCTCCTTTGTCCCCAAGAGGGCCATCTGGAGTCATCATCCCTCCTTCGAGCCTCAGTTTCCTCATCCATATGATGGGGTTGAGAGGGTAGAACAGCTGCCGAGGGGGTAGCAGGCTCGCAAGGAGGCCTGTCTTACAGGAAGTGTGAGTCTGCGGCAGGGGCAGACACAGGGACGGGGTGGGGGGTGGGGTGGCAGGAAGGCGGTGCCTGTGAGGAGGAGGGTTCAGGCCCCTCTCTTTAGGGACCGACTTCCAGATTGCTCACCTAATCATACAGTGAGAGCCAGGAAATGCCTGTGTTTTAGGCTAGTTTCTCCTTAAATTACATTTATAGCATTACCCGCACCATCCGACAGCAGTGGCTCCTTCTAAGCGTGTTTGTGATCTTTTGGGTACCTTTTCCTATCCAGATCCCTCTTTAGTAACTGCTGTTTGTTTTTAAGCCTGTCTAGAGGCGTGTCTTTTGATGGAGCTGAAATACTTCTTAAAGTGCTTGAAAGCCAGTCGGACGGCAGCTCCTCCGTGCGGCACTGGCAGGCGGCTGGGGGTCTGGGTCATGGTCCCGCAGCGTCCCCGGCTGGGGTGGGCTCCCTCAGACCCCTCTCTGACCTCCCCTCCACCCAGGCCCCCCCAGCGAGCCCACCCACCTGGCGGTGGAGGACGTCTCAGACACCACGGTCTCCCTCAAGTGGCGGCCCCCAGAGCGCGTGGGAGCTGGGGGCCTGGACGGCTACAGTGTGGAGTACTGCCGCAAGGGTGGTAAGCACCCCTGTCCAGCCCGCCCCCCACTGGCCCCTGGCCACGTGCCTGCCATCTGCTAGGCCCCTCTCTGCAGTGGAGGCCCCGACAGCTACCAGAGATGGGGTAGCACGAGGGGTGTGATGTTGATGCTGCCCGTGGCCTCACCTCCCCGCCCCCAGGCTCCGAGTGGGTAGCTGCCCTGCAGGGGCTGACGGAGCACACATCACTGCTGGTGAAGGATCTGCCCACAGGAGCCCGGCTGCTCTTCCGCGTGCGGGCACACAATGTGGCGGGGCCTGGGGCCCCTGTAACCACCAAGGAGCCTGTGACGGTGCAGGAGATTCTGCGTGAGTGCCCCTCGCACAGTCACGAGAGCTGCCACTGACGCCCTGGCCCTTGGGGGCCAGTGGAGGTGGGGACAGTCAGGGAGACCCTACTAGGGGGAGGGGCTAAACGCAGGGTGCGACAGGAGGGGCCGGAGCCATTATCCATGTCCCAGACTCAGGGCAAACGTGCCGAGAGAGCCCTCTCGGCTTTTCCACTCAACCCCCAGTTCTGGAAAAGAGAAAAGGTAGGTCATTATAGCATCGTCTTCGAGCTCTGTTCTATGAGTCTCTCAGCCCCAACAGGTAGGTACTGTCCCTGTGCCCAGGACTGAGCAGTGAGGCCACTCAGGGTCAGCTTGGCCCATCTGGATCCCATTCCTTAATTCCCAACAAACATCAATGGTGTAGTTGGTTCTCAAAGTGGAAGGAGGCAGCAAACTGGGGTGGAAACATCAAGAGGAATAGAGTACAACTGCCTAGATTTGCATCTTGGCCTGTGACTGACTAGCTGTGTGACCTCAAACAAGTTGCTCACCCTCTCTAATGCCTGCCTTTTGTGGCAGTGTGGTGAGGCTCAGGTGGAAGCAGGAGCTTTGCAAACCATTTGGGGCTGGGGTTAGGGTGAGCTAAAGGAGGGGAGGGCCCAGGAGGCAGCATGTGTCTTAGCTGCAGCTCTCTGGGCCCTGCCACAAGAGGGACAGGAGCTGGGTGCTCCTCAGGCCTGGGGCGGTGGTGAGGCCTCGCTGAGCTGCCCACTGTACTCACAGAGCGGCCCCGGCTCCAGCTGCCCAGGCACCTGCGCCAGACCATCCACAGGAGGGTTGGGGAGCCCGTGAACCTCCTGATTCCCTTCCAGGTAGGCCCGGCCCCCTTCCCGGCCCCGGCATGTTGTCTATGCCTAGCTGATGGATGTGTCTCAGAGCTGACCAGGCATGAGGCTGGGGTAGTGGCCGGCCCTCAGGGAGACCCAGGCTTGTGGGTGAGCCGTCCTTCCCTACAGGGCAGGCCCCGGCCTCAGGTGACCTGGACCAAGGAGGGGCAGCCCCTGGCAGGCGAGGAGGTGAGCATCCGCAACAGCCCCACAGACACCATCCTGTTCATCCGGGCCGCACGCCGCACCCACTCGGGCACCTACCAGGTGACGCTACGCATTGAGAACATGGAGGATGAGGCCACGCTGGTCCTGCAGATTGTTGGTACGTGGCACTGGGCCTCCCGCTGGGCCCGCTCACTCCTAGTCCCGGAGCTAGGATGCCAGGGCCCTGGGCCAAGCCTGGGGACCAGCCCAGAGCTTCATCCCTTATGGTCCTGGGCCCCTCCTCTGGGTTGCCCAGGGTCCTGCTGAAGACAGCAGGCCAGGTCCAGGCCGGCAGGCTGAGGGGCCCTGCAGCCCAGCGTCCCCTGCTGTCACTCCGTATCAGGAGGCTGGTGTTCCAACTGGTCTACCTCCTGCAGACAAGCCAAGTCCCCCCCAGGACATCCGGGTCGCTGAGGCGTGGGGTTTCAACGTGGCTCTGGAGTGGAAGCCACCCCAAGATGATGGCAACACAGAGATCTGGGGTTACACAGTCCAGAAAGCGGACAAGAAGACCATGGTGAGCCTGGGGCCCCGGCCCTGCCCTGCCACCGACACCCTCCCCAGGGCCAGGCAGACCTGGGCCTCAGCTGCCCCTCCCTGTCCTTAGGTTGGACCTGCCTCTTATCCTCCTTCTCTGGTCTGGGTCCCTCCACAGTTGAGGTGCAGATACCAGGGGAACCCAGGAGAAGCCCCTGGCAGGGAGTAGGGCCTGGCCCCCAGAGACCCCTCCCTCTCCTCCACACCCCCAGGAGTGGTTCACCGTCTTGGAGCATTACCGCCGCACCCACTGCGTGGTGTCAGAACTCATCATCGGCAACGGCTACTACTTCCGGGTCTTCAGCCATAACATGGTGGGCCCCAGTGACAAAGCCGCCACTACCAAGGAGCCTGTCTTTATCCCTAAAGCAGGTGCTGTACCCTCACTTGCACTCCAGGGGTGGAGCTGGGGCATGGAGGCAGTGCGGGCAGGGAGGGTGGCGCTCTAGGTACAAAGCCCTGTCACCCACAGGCATCACATATGAGTCTCCCAGCTACAAGGCCCTGGACTTCTTGGAGGCCCCAAGCTTCACCCGCCCCCTGGTGAACCGCTCGGTCATCGCCGGCTACAACGCTACCCTCTCCTGTGCTGTCCGGGGTAGCCCCAAGGTAGGCAACTTGGGGCCCGGGTCCAGGCTGACCCAGGAGGCGGGGCTCAGAGGCTCCCACCTGGAGCAGTCTCTCTCCTGCCTGTCTCCTGCTTTCTCTCCCCTCTGGGGGTCAGGGCCAGGTTCCTCTCCCTAAACACGGCCTCAGCCCTCTCCCCTGGCCGCCTGTTAATTCCCAGCCTTGCACGTAGTTTGAGACTCCACTGGGAGCCCCCAAAGTAGAAACACAAACATCCATCTCCCTAGGTTCCGGCCGGGTGCCCTCTCAACCTGAGACGGTCTCGCTCCCTCCCATTACCTGTTTTACAGCCCAACATTTCCTGGTTCAAGAACGGCCTGGACCTGCGAGACGACGCCCGCTTCCGCACGTTCAGCAAACAGGGGGTGCTGACCCTGGAGATCAGAAAGCCCTGCCCCTTTGATGGGGGCATCTATGTTTGCAGGGCCACCAACTTACAAGGCGAGGCACAGTGCGAGTGCCGCCTGGAGGTGCGAGGTGAGGAGCCCACTGGGCCAGGGCCTGGGGTGGAGGAGGAGGCAGGGCATCTGCGGGGACTCTGGCTGAATGAGTAACGACCGTAACGTCCAGACGGGTTCTGGCTTCTGGGCTCTGCTGCCAGAGCTGCTCCCCCAAGCCTTCTAGAAGGCTGGCAGGACACACGTGGCATGGCCTCCTTCTCTCCTGCAGTGCCTCAGTGACTGGGCTGGCTCCCTGGGGATGGCCAGGTATGTACTCCAGACCACCCCGACACCCAGGGCCCCAATCAGAAGCTGAGCCTTGCTTCAGGGCAGCCATCAGGAAACGAGGGAGCAGGCAGCTCTTAGCAAGGTGTCAACCCAATCCACTCACAAGGGAACCTGTGTCACAGGTGCACCCGGATGCCAGCCCGTGTGCCAGGAGCCTGGCAAGAAGCTGGACAGGCCGCCTTCCTGCTGTGGGATGTGTGTGTGCTATGGCAGCGTAGCTATGGGGAGGAGGCCTGGGGGATCTGAGCAGACTCAGCTGTCAGAGCTCCCGCTGGAAGCTCTTGGATCTGTGGGGCAAAAAGGGGGTGGGCTCAGGAAATGGCGGTTGGGGACAGGCCTTCCTGGCCTGCCATGTCTTCTCAGCATGGAAGGGCAATAAAGATCCGTGCAGTCACACAGAACTGACTCTTCTTGTCCAACGCGCTCGTTTGCGTAAGAAGCAGAGGGAAATCGACTTGATCCTCTGAGCAAACTGAAGGCAGGGGTTTTGTCTCCTGGATGAGTTAAATGAGGCCCAGAGTGGAATCCTAAATCATAAAACATTAACACTAGGAGGAACCTGTCTTCCCCACTGCAGACACTCTTCAAATGAGCAAACTGGGGAGCTGCGACGAAGGAAAGCGTATTAGCAACAGAGCCAGAAACCCAAGGCTCGCCCCCAGTCCCTGTGCTCAGTACCATCTCTGTCCTGGCGACCACGGTCACAGCAGCCTGGATGTCTGCGGGGCAACGCCAAACCTCAGTGTGGTTCTGTGCCCCTAAGGCTGGAGTGGCTGCAGTGGGCTACTGTGGGGTCCCAGGGGCATTAAGCATTGGGAGAGAGTGAGCCTGTCCAGCACAAGACACTGGGAAGCAAGAAGACATAGGGGCCAGGGCCCTCCTCTGCTCTTTTCCCCCTTGGGGAGCCTCACTCGGATCACCAGTTTCCCTTCGGGAGGAGGAAGCTGGCAGGTCTCAGGGGTGCCCTGAGAGAGTGTTGAGGGTCCTTCCTACCCAGGGAGCACCAGGTTTTTCCAGAGCATAGAAAAAAATTCCATGAAGGCTAGTCCCAGGGTTGCTTCTTAGAGTTCTATCAGCCCAAGGCACTGCTGGTCAAGAGCGCAGAGCCTGGGGCTCCAGGTCCCCCGGGAGGCCTGCCCGAGTCACCACACGCATAAAGGGCAGGGGGAGCCTCGGTTTTTCCCTCATCACTAAATTTCTCTGTGCTCAGGCGTCAAAGCCCAGGTTGGTGCTCCCTCTAGTGGCCAGTTCCCAGAAGAGCAGCCCCCTGGGGGCCCTCAGGTGCCATAGGGGAGGAAGTCCCCCTCCCACAGCCTCCCTGAGAGCCCAGGAAGTGTCGTGACGAGCTCGCATGGGCATGAGCTCGTCTCCCTGCTTCCTTCAGGCCAGAGGCACCTGTGCAGAGGCCAGGGCCAGCTTTCCTCGGGCCCAGGCCGAGAGGCAGCATCATTCAACGCAAGGCAGCCAGGAGCCCAAGGGGAGTTAGGACATTTATTGCACATTCACGCATCTGTACATTTTCTATAAATAACGTGGAGCTGAAATATTTACAACCATCTCTTGCCCACTGCCAGGGCAACTCTCCCTTCTGGCAGCGAGTGCCAGGAGATGCTGCCTGCAGACACAGACGTGTACACTCAACCTGGCCTGTTCCCATCCCACCAGCTTCCCAGGCATGGCAGCAAGTGGTCCCTGGGACTCTCCTAGCCCTGACCAATGTGTTTTCTCATGCCGAAGGCAAGGCAGACCATAGGGAAATGGCTGCTCAGCAAATGCAGCCCCTCAGTGCAGCCCCACCACAGGGGTGGAGGCCTGGGAGGCAACAGCAAGGCCCGCGGCCCGTGGGCAGGAGCTGCCAGCTTGGGAATTCGTAAGGAAATGGGGGGTGGGGTGGCCCTCACTCTGCTGCCCCTGACTCTCCCTTCCTTTCTCTGGCCATCCCCGCCTCGTCTGGGAGGACAGGCCTCGAGTTTCCCTCACTCCCCAGAGTGGAATGCTCCAGGTGCCCAGTCGTGCACTGGAGTCCACACTGGAGGGTCACAACGCCAAGGACAATGAACCACAACACGAATGTCTCCAGGACACGGAACAGTGGGCTCGCACTGGCCTGTACTGAGTACTCAGATGCCACTGGCCCAGCAGACAGACACACACACACACTCTTGAGCCCTGAGGGGGACAGCAGGCTGGTCCTCTGGGAGCGGAGAGGGAGCAGGTGGGAGAGACTAGCTCAGCCTGTGACAGACACACTAAGACACACCGAGAGAAACACGTAACTGGGAACCAACTGAGCCACGGAGAGGGGCTCGCAGAGAACATTCACGCACCACCCACTTCTCAGTCACAGCAGCATCGTGCACTCGCGAGCAGCGAGAGGTAAGGGGCCTCCCCTGGGCTGGCGCAGCCTCAAGCCCTCTCCATCAGCTGGAGACGGGCCGGGGCGGGGTTCTGAGATCTTCCTCGCTGCTGCGAACTGCTGCCACGTACGAGAAGAGACACAACACAGAGTAGCAGATCTCATGGGCCTACAGAGGAGAGAAAACCAGACAGATCAACGTCACTGAGAGTCCTACCTCCTCACACGCGGAGATCTGCCAAGTGGAAAACTCCTGCCCTAAGACGGGGCACAGGCCTCTGGGCTCAAGAGTTGCAGGCAAGGCCGCGGAGCTGGCCAGTGGGAGAGGGGTTAGTATGTCTCTCTCCCGGGCCTGAAGACCTGTTTCCGCTTCAGTTCAATCTTTGGCATCTAGATAAAATTCGCCTCTCAAACCACTCCTAATCACCCCGTGCTCTCAGAGGGCCCACCCCACTCCTGTTCGAAGGTCCCCAGGGAACCCTGAGCAGACTGGCCTGTCAGGGTTGGGCGACATACTCACCATGGGTGTCTTGTACTTGTGGCTCACCACTTCTTTAATTTCAGGAACTAAAACCGGACGGGCAAGAAACAAAACAGAAAGTTCAAAACCAAGAGCGACAGTGCCATGCTCCCCCAGGCGGCTGCGCCCGGCACCAGGGTCCCCTTCCCCTCTGAGCCTCGCCCAGGGGCTGCAGCAGCTTAGGCCATGACAGCTTCTGTGCAGCCCCTGCTGGAGGAGAGGACACTGCCCCACAGTCCTTAGTCAGACCCCTGAGGCCTGCAGTGGCTCCTGCTCGATGGCTGTGACTCTACCCACGCCTCTGAGAGCCCCGGCAGGGAGCGGGCTGGCTTGTGACCAGCCTGGTCACTGCTCCTGTCCGATGCAGCTGAACAGTGTGGTGGGGCAGTCTCAGATTTGGGGCGAGAGAGAGGGCTGTCTCTAGCCTGTGCCTCACCTGGCTGAGATGCCCAAGAACTCATCCCTGTCACCAGCCCGAAACTCTGGTCATGTTAAACACGGCTCCCTGTCTCCCAGCCCCCAGGGAGGGGCCTGTGGCTGGATGAAGAAGTGGCATGACCCTAGACCCGCCAGCCTTGTAAGCTTCCCTCCCTGAGTGGCAGGAGAGGCCCGGGCCTGCCTGTGTGAGGGAGAGCGTCAGAGGGCTGTGGAGCAGACACGCCGAGCAGAAGAGACAGGCGAGGGAGGTGACAGGGAGCGCCAGGCAAAATACACACGTGTCCACAGCCCGGAATGCAAGACTAAGAGTGACCCCTGTCCCAGCCATGCAGGGGATCTGCCTGGCCAGAGCAAGGAGTAAGGCCCCTGGGCTCAGCCATCCTCACGGCCCCTGGAGATGGGGAGCAGAGGGGCGTGGCATCCCCCTGGAGGCCAGAAAAGGTGGGATGAGAGTTGGCCACACCTTCTTCTGACCCTAGGAGGTAGAATCCGGGGCACCCAGGGTTAAGAGGGAATAAACTCCTCAAAGTACAGCAAGAAGCCCAGATCCTTCTGAGTTGGAAGAGTCCCCCAAATATCTCTCTGGGAGAAGAGACAAGGGGGCACACAGGGCAGAAAACTCAGAACCAGTGAGTCAGCACGAGGGTGGAGGAGGCTGGGAAGGAAGAGGGTGGGGAGAGAAAGGAAAAGACAAATTGGCCATGTGAGCAGCTGGTCTGATTGAAGGGAGCCGGCCCCAGCCATTGTGGGGACCTGGGGAGAGGCAGCACGAGCCGAGGTCACTTTACCTGCTGGAGGACGAAGGTTTTCATAGCAGCAATGAGGGGCACAAAAGAATGAAGCACAAACACAGCAGGAACTCAAAGCCCCAGGGTGAGAACCCCTACACTACTTGTCAGCGCATGGCTGGGGGGAGGTGGCTCCCGGTTCCCAGCTCCAACTGCCCATCTGCCTCTGAGGCCCACTAGACTTCTCTGCCCTGAGAGTGAGTGCGCCTGTTCCGCCACACCCCTCCTCTAGCACAGAGGCTAGGCGGAGACGGTGGCACAGGGTGACTGCATGGAGCTCTGGCTGCTACAGGGACCACAGCAGCGACAGGAGCACAGCAGAGCTTGGGACGGCCCGACTGCTCCGCCCCAGAACTTTCTGACCACTGGCTGGCCAAGCAAGGGGAGGTGGCGCTGGTTCACTGACCGTCTCTAGTGCCATCTCTAAACTCTGACCCGCCTAAGGCCACCTGCTCTTCTGTGACCCATTCCCTAGCAGCCATTGTCTCTCCTTCCTTTCTCTCAGCTCAGGGTTCCCTTTTCTTTCCTGTCACTCCTGCTCCTCCTGGCTCTCTGCAGAGATCCTTCTCTCTGCCTCTCGTCCCTCCTCTGGAGCTCAGAGGTGTTGAGTTACTGCCATGTGAGTCCAGACCTAAGAGCAAAATAGTGTAATTACCAAATTCCTCCAGGACAAAGACGCCTCGAACTGTATTGCACTTTTTAATGTGATTCAGCTCTATGAAAACCTGCAAGAGAGGGAGGGAGGGTGGGGTAAGGCCCAGAGGCTCCCCCACTGCCCCACAAAGCCCACTCTCCCAGCTACAGCCCCACCCACACACAGAAAACCTGCTTCCCAAAGGGAGGACAGAAGAATCCACACACACACAACTCAAAAGCGCTAAGAAGCAAAGATAGCAGAAAGGGCATGTACCTTCCGCTCCTGGCCGGAGGAGAAAGCATGGGAGAGAAATGAAGGCGTTAGTTTTAATGGTCAAACCCAACCCAAAGGCCCCTCTGCTGGCCTGGGCTGCCCGCCCGTCCCTGTGCCCAGGGCAGCGTTGGTAGGACACTGTGCCCCAGGGGTCCCCTCACTCGGCTCATTAGCTCGCTCCCCTTCCATGCATCCTCCTCCGGCGCAGAGGGCTGGCACGGGCGCAAAGCTCCCCTCGGACTGTCCTTGGGTTGGGAGGTGTGGGTCTCTTCCTTGAAACAGGATGCAGGCTCTCCCAAAAAGGATGCGCTAGTAACAGTACCAGCTACCGCTTGGGAGCACCTCCTAGCATTTCTCCAAATACTCTCTGTAATCCCTCCACCTGCCTGGTCCCGTGGATGGCACGACCCTCCTTTTATAGATGAGGGCACAGGATCAGAACGTTTATTTGTCCCTGAATAATAAAGCTGCGTTTCAAATGCAAGTAGGTCCTGACTCCACAGCCCACACTCTTCCCACCAGTTACCCCACACTGTGCAACTCCCCCCGTGGGACCGAGGCTCCCTCCCCCACAGCTGACAGTCAGGCGGCAGAAGGAGGCCCCCCCCCCGAGGCTGTGATTGCACTACCAGACTCTAAGTCAGGGTTTGACCCACTCTCTGCAGGATCTCGCTTCTGGGGCAAAGCCTGAAACTACAAACCAGCTTACACATGCTTTGTCCATTAGACCATGTGGTCAGTGCGAAGGGGCGACACCGAGGGTGGGACCCAGAAGAGGCAGGGCACCCGGTGTTGTCTGACGAGACCTCTTCTTCAGAAGAGAAGGCGGCAGCATCAAATGCAGCCAGAAGCCTGCTCACCAAGAAGGGCCGGCTCCTTCATGCTCCAGAAAAGCACTTAAGTAAAGCCCTCTTGGGGCTGACCCTAAGGTCTTAAATACACTATTTAGTACACTAATATTACTAATAGCTAACACACTATTGAAAACATACTGCCAGGACACCTGGGCAGCTGCTGCCCACCGCCCCAAAGCTGCCTAGCTAGATTCCTGAAAGCAGAACTAAAATGGCCAGAGGAGGAAGGCCCGAGTGCGGATGTTCACAACCCTCTGCGTATCTGCCGCCTGGCTGGGGTGTGGTGCTTCGCACGGTGGGATCTGGCTCAGGGCCTCGAGGGGAGGAACCAGCACACCGGGGAAGGGGTAAGGAAGGCACTTGTGTGAAGAGTCAGAACTGGGAACGGACCTGGGATGATGCGCTGGCCTCAGAAAGGAATTAGCTTAAGGAATGTCCACTGAGAGAAAAAGTAACACTGTGTTAAAAGACCAAGAGAAAAAAAAGTCAGCTCTATGATGGAATCACGAGGGGAGGATGTCTCCTGAAGTGCTCCCCAGCCAAAAGAAGGGGAGCAGGGCCTGTGGAGCAGGGGACGGTGGGACACTCAGAGGAAGGAAAAGAATAGGAAGAAGAATCAGCAGGAGAAAAAGGCAAATAAACACACACACTCCACGTACGACGGACGCGAGCTGCTCACACGCACACAAGCTTCACGCACACCGGAAACACACGAGGAGACGGGCCGGTCTAGATCTCAAAGCAAAACCACCAAGCAAAAGCACACCCTGGGGAGGAGGGAAGGCAGACACTGTGCGGCGAAGGGCCAAGGGAGACGCTCCCACTCACACTGAGCTCAGTCTAACGGACGAGGCGGCCCAGCCGCCATGGCTCCCTCACCTGCCTGGCCTCCCGCAGGCTCCCTGGGGCTCCGGCACGGTGCTCCCAACAGCCCTGTGCCCTCCCCTCTGATCTCTCTCTCTGGGCCAGCTGCTCCGATTCTCCCACTGGCCCCAGACCCTGTCTCATGCTCACTGGGAAAGCACTGGGGACCTGGACACCGATCCTTATGGCCAATGGAAGAACAGGGCTAGGAAGCCCGCGGTGCCACCTGCACCTACCTGGTTGTGCATGAACTTGAGATTGATCCCTTCTAGGGTGACCTGCAGCAAGCCACCCTCACCAGTCTTCATGTCCTGCACGGGGAACTCGCCGCCTAGTTCAGGTCCTGTGGTGACGGAGGAGGCCATCAGCTCAGTGGGGACGTGAGGAAGCCCAGGCCCAGCTCCCTTGCCAGGTCTCTGACACTCAGAAGGACCGACGGACACAAACGGAAGGCCCTGGCTCAGGGGACTGTGCTGTCTCACCGGGTTTGATGCTCTGCTGTCGGGCGGCGGCACGCTCCATGCTGTCCTTCACGCAGTAGTACAGCTCCCGACACTGCGGCACAGGGGAGAGCCATCCTGTCACACAGGCCTTCCTGAGGTCCCACCCTCTGCTCTCGAACGGCTGCTGAAGGCCTGGGCCCATGCCAGGACCTCAGAGACAGCGCCACCCACCCGACACAGCAGCCAGAGGCAAAGTGGGGCTCCAGGCATGGATTTTGGAATTTTAACTTCTCTGCGAGAAACTGAACACTTTGCCCTCAACGTGCACCTCCCCGTGGGTACCTTCTTAGTATAGAATTTGTTGAGCTGGGTCTCAGAGCCGTTTCTGCGCCACAAGCACAACACCTTGGTCTTGGGGCAGTAGGTCATGTTGATGAGCTTCTCGTACCACCAGCGCTCGTACACCGTCCCGATGTTACTGCGCAACACCACGCAGTCGTCGCACACCTGCAGACGCGCACAGAGCAGTCCGCGGTTCCGGTCGGCTTGAATCTCGCCCACCCCAGGCCACTCGACGCTGTCCCCACAGGGAAAGGATGGCCCTGGGGGCACCCCTCCCAGACAGGTTTTCTGTTACGCTCACAGGCTTCCTTAGGTGGAGACACAAAGACTGAACTGCTGGACACAGTGTCCACAAGAAGGTTTGCTGAAAGAAAAGGCGTCACCGGAAGGAGGCTGGGAGCGCGAAGGAGGGCAACTTTTCAGTTCAACCAACGTTTATTACCTCCTCTATGTCCCACACTTAAGAGTATTTAAAGGATAGCTCATGCCTCCGTCTCACAACCTCAGGGATCATCTCTGCTGACAAGCACAGAGGCAGGGGATTACGGCAGACTTAACCAAGGAGAAAAATGGAACCAACGCATTTTCTAATCCTGGCTTGGCTCTATTTTTGCAATTTTTTAAAAAATTAACTACACAAGTGACACATGGGCAATGCTTATTACAAAAAAATTACACAATACAGGATGCTATCAATTAACAGGTAAAGTCCCCCTTCACATCCTCCTCTTGGTCAACACTCTCCCTCCGGTGACGGCTCCATTCTTCCGGCTCCAACTGTTACGGGAGATGTTAAAGCACAATGCTTTAGAGCACAGGTCTAAGGTCAGACCACCTGGGCCCAGACCCCTGCTGTCCCATTACTTCGCTGTGTCACCTTGAGCAAATCAATCTGCATCTACATTCCCTCACGTGTGAGACGAGGACAGTAACAGTAATTACTTCATGGAGTTAGTACAAAGTAAGTTAATGTCCATAAAACTCTGAGAACAAAGGCAGGGGCATAAAAAGTATTCTAGAGTTAGCTGCTATAACGACGAATAATTAGAGAAATACAATAATAATTATTATGACCATGGTGACGGTTCTCACATCTTTCTCCACAGGAGACCCATCTTCCTCAGTTCCTGAACCTCCCTCTCTCCGTATGTGTCACAAGCAGCACCTCGAACTCATCACGTCCAAATCTGAACTCAGCATCTCCTCCCGGGCGGACCCTCCTTCTGAGTCCCCTGTTTGAGTACGTGGTGTCGCCACCCACCCCGCTGCCCACGCCAGAAATGAAGGAGGGATGTAAGACCCCTTCCTTTCCTTCTAACGACACCAGCAGGTCCCGTCCATTCTACCTCAAGTATCCTGGAATACTCTTCCCCTCCCCGACTCCAGCCATTAACTCCTACTCTTCCTTCAAGTCTAAGCTCAAAGATCACTTCTGAGGAGTGGTCCATGACTCCTAGGCTCTCTGCTATGTATTCCCATAACACCTGCCCCCGAACATTTCTCAGTGCTCATCATACTTTATGACACTGTTTGTTTAATTATCTGACTTCCCCAGCGGCTTGTCAGCCCCGTGAGGGCAATGGAAACCAGGTCTCCCTTATTCACTGCTCTAACCCGGACTGAGCAGAGTGCCTGGCAGACATGTGCTCCCTACACGTCAGCTGAATGAGTAAGGCACACACAAGACTATCACACTCAGTCTGCTACCTAAGAACTCACTGGGGTTCTCAAAGCCTTATGAACAAATGTGTGAAAAGAGCAGAGCAGGAACTGGAAACGGGAATTCTCATCCCAATCTGACTGCGGTTTTCTCCACGTGGCAAATGGAGAACACCACTCCACGTCCCATGACCCTTTAAGAACATCGTGTAAAGCAGAGGGACAGCTGTTTAGGAGAACACGTGCTTCCAGGCTAGAGAGATGGTGAGAATAACGTGTCACACTTGCCTATGCTGCTGGTGGAGGTGTGAAGTGGAACAGTCTTTGGGATGGCAATTCAGCAGAATCAATCAAAATTTCCAACATATATAAGCCTGATCCAGAAATTTCACACTAGGAATCTGTTCTATAGAAATTCTCATATGAATGTGAAAAGATAGATATTCAAGGATATTCAATGAGGCATTTAAAAAAAACACACAGTGGGAGGGAATAGTTAAATAAATTATGGTACATCCACATAACACCTAATGGCTAAGCATCCACCTAAAAAACAGAGACAGATTTATATAACACATACACATGGAAAGATGTCTGTGATACATTAAGTGAATAAAAACCAAAATATATAACCATATTTGTAGTTTGATGCCACTTTTGTAAACACTAAAACAAAATTCCATATAATTAAGTGGTATTTATACAAATATGCATTTTTTTTTAAAGATGTCAGCAGTCTTTTTTTTTTGCTGGGGAAGATTCACTCTAAGCTAACATCTGTTGCCAATCTTCCTCCTTTTTTCCTTTTTCATCCCTCAAAGCCCCAGTATATAGTTGTGTATAGCTGTTAAGTTTTTCTCGTTCTTCTATGTGAGCCTCTGTCACAGCATGGTTACTGACACACAAGTGGTGTGGTTCAGCACCCAGGAATGGAACCCGGGCCACCGAAGCGGAGTGTGCAGAACTTTTAACTGCTAGGCCATCAAGGCTGGCTCACAAATATGCATTTTTTAAAATCTGAAAGTATTCACACCAAACTCTTTGATGGTGGTTGCCTCTGAGACATGGCATTGGAAGGAAGTGAAGGGAAACTTTCCCTTTTTACTTTCTTTTGCTTCTATATGGTTTGAAACTTTCACAGCATATACCGTTTTACTTTCGTAATTTTAAAAAAGGCAACAGAGGCCGGCCCCATGGCTGAGTGGTTAAGTTCACACGTTCTGCTTCGGTGGCCCAGGGTTTCGCCAGTTCGGATCCTGGGCACAGACATGGCACCATCAAGCCATGCTGAGGCGGCGTCCCACATGCCACAACTAGAAGGGTTCACAACTAAAAATATAAAACTAGGTACCAGGGGACTTTGGGGAGAAAAAGGAAAAATAAAATCTTAAAAAAAAATTTTTTTTTAATTTAAAAAGGCAATAAAGATGATTTTAAAAGTTCAATTTTAAAATTGCTATCCAGCTGACCATGCAGCCAGCAGGCTGTGCTCTAAGAAAAGCTAAATCAGATAACCTGCCAGCAGCCACTTTGTAACAGTGAGCAGGGTACCCTCTTATGTATGGCAATACTTAAGGGAGAGGCATCTACGAGGTGAGGGAGCCATCCCATACTCCAGGGACTTGCTACGAGGCTCCTCTGCACAGTGGCGAGAGTGAGTCCTATACTTCAAGGAATCTCCAGGAGAGATTTATTTTTCAAAAGGAAAGGGCATGAATCCCCTGCCACCCATACGGTGGTGTAGATGTCCTAAGTTAGCCCTCAGCTCCGAGAGGCACCTAGCCAGATTCTAACACTTCTGGGGTGACATGAAAATGACTCCCTTCTCAGCTACTTCGACATGTACGTTTCTGCTTCAGAGCAGAACTCTCACCCCGTGTTTGATAAACCACCATTTCAAAAAGCTGTGAATGTGAAAATCAAATTCAACTAAACCAAAAGGAAACAGAGTACTTTTCAAAATTATTTAATTCCACTACTTTATATAGGAGTTGTATTTGGCCCCTTCAATTACTTAGAAGAGATCCATTTTAGAATTAATAACACAGAACTGAAGAACACAAGGCCAATTTCCTTTACAATCCTGGGGTACAGGAGGGTTTTTCTAACTACAACTCAAAATCCAGAAGCCATAAAAGAAATGATTGATTAATTCAACTACATAAACGTAAAAAAATTCTGTGTGGCAAAAAAATACCATAAGCAAAATCAGAAGACTAATGAGGAACTTCACAGTAGATGCGTCAGGCTGCCCACATCTGAACCACTGATCACTAGGAGAGAGACGACCACATGAGGCCACAGCGCCACCTAGGAAGCATTCCTGCCAAAACACTGAATCGGAGACTGATCAAACCTCTAGAACGAACCACTAGCTTATAAGAAATACAAGTGATAGAAAAACACGCTAAGCATCACCAAGGAGATGCAATCTGCAAAAAATCTAGAATACGAGATGCTCCATAGGGCAAATTTCTTCAACAAAATAAATGGCAAAGTAGGAATGGGACTATTGTATGTTAAGAGATACTTCAGAGTCATATCAACCAAAATTACACATGCATTTTCCCTTTGATCCAGCCATCCCAGTTCTGGAAATTCTTAGATAAACCTGCACACGTGTGAAATGAAGCAGACGTGGCCTCATTCATTGTAGCACTATCAGCAACAGCAAACATTTGGAAGAAAACCAAGGCTACCACTATACTGCTGGGTTAAATAAGCCATGGGACAGTCACACAGTGGAATACTACGCAGCTGTAAAGAGGCTGACAAAGCTCTTTTGTACTGATACAGAAGCTCCCGAGGACAGGCTTAGTGACAAAAGCAAGGTACAGATCAGTGGCTACTATGTGCTACCTTTCTGTAAGAAAGGAGAAAAATAAGAATTCACGTTCATATTTTATTGTGTTTACGCAAAAAGCCCACTGGAAGATACAAAGGAAACCAATAACAGTGGTTACCTACAGGAGAAAGGTGAGGCGGATGGGAAATGGAGTGGAAGAGGTAAGGAGAGCAAGACTTCCCAGCGTACACCATTTTACGTTGCTCTGACTTAAGGACAGTGTGACTATATCATCTAGTCAATATACATCTAGAAAAGAAACGCTGGGAATCATCTATTATATCCATTTATTTATATTTACTTAAGAGCCTGATAATTTGATGATAAACGGACCATGAAGATGAATGAGATAAACAGGAAAACATTCTGGCATCAGCTCTAGTTCCTAGTGACTCTCAAACGTTCCTCCGGCCCCTAGCGTGACCCAGCACCTACCTCCATGAAAAAGATGTCTCCATTCGTGTCTGTCCCTGCGTGTACCACAAATGTCTGCTTCTTCATGTGCCGGCTGCCACTGGACCGGATAGAGAGATCACGTCCATTCTGAGGAAAGAGAGGTCTTTCAAGGACATCCATACATCCCTCTCACAGAGCGCACTGGGCCAAGAAGTCCCCACTCCGCAATTAAATTTGTATCAGCCTCCTTAGCACAGTGCCATCTGCTGGCCACTGGCCACCACAGAGGTGTTCTCAAACTTTGGTCTCAAGACTCCTATAGCTCTTAAAAACCATTCAGGACCCCCAAGAACTTATTTTTATGTGTTTACCTTTATAGATATTTACCATACTAGAAATTAAAACAAAAAATTTTAAATCTTTATTAATTCATTTAAAAGTAATGAATAATTTGGGGCTGGCCCCGTGGCCGAGTGGTTAAGTTCGCGCGCTCCGCTGCAGGCGGCCCAGTGTTTCGTTGGTTCGAATCCTGGGCGCGGACATGGCACTGCTCATCAAACCACGCTGAGGCAGCGTCCCACATGCCACAACTAGAGGGACTCACAACGAAGAATATACAACTATGTACCGGGGGGCTTTGGGGAGAAAAAGGAAAAAAAAAAAAAATCTTAAAAAAAAAAAAAGTAATGAATAATTCATTAATAATAAACTTATTACATGGTATAAATATTTTTTGTAAAATAACTGTATTTCCTGAAACAAAAAAAATGAGAAGAATGGCACTGTTATAAATTTTTGAAAATCTCTTTAATGTTTGGCTTAATAAAAAATGGCTGGATTCTCATCTCTGCTTCTGCATTCAATCTGCTATGATACGTTGCTCTGGTTGGGGTATGAAAAGAAAATACAGCTTCGCAGATATGTATTTGGAAAAGGGAGAAGTATTTTAATACTCTTTCCAGATAAATACGTACATTCTTCTTTGACACTATACAAAAATTTGAGAAGTAGCAGTTTTTTAAAATTAGCTGCAATGTGGACTCTGAAACACACATCAATGCAATGCACATTTTGTACACTTTACATTAAAATCCATTTGTCTGCCTACAATTTGAGTGGGTCTTTTACCCACATTTGAATTTATAACATCACACATCGGTCATTTGGAAAATACTGGTTCACAGAATTATGCAGCTCTTCCAATGCTGACACATTTCATTACCTAATATCAAAAAATCACATTCCTTAATAGCTTCATCAATCTCGTTAGAAAAGTCTTTAAATATGAGAAAGCTTCGAGCTCAAAATTTTTCCAAAATTTTCATTTTCACTTAAAAGCTTGAATCTCATCATTGGCAACAAATACTGTCAGTTGTCCTTGAAACAACAGGCTCACTTTATTAATTTTGAGAAATGTCTGCCAAATACCTAACTCTGAATAAGCAGTTTGTTAGTCATTCTTTCAAGTAAAAACAATGTCCCACGAACAAAGCTTCCAGTTCATCTTGCAACTCAAACTGTCACAAATTGCTTTTCCTGGAAATAATCACCATATTTTGGCTTGCAACAAAAATGTTTTATGTATATTTTAAAAAGATGTATAATTAGAGTGGAGGATCAGCTGGTTCCCCAGAGGGAAAAAAGGTGGGCATGGGCTGGCCCGGTGGCGCAGTGGTTAAGTTCACACGTCCCACTTCGGCGACCCGGGGTTCACCGGTTCAGATCCCGGGTGTGGACATGGCACCGCTTGGCAAGCTATGCTGTGGCAGGCGTCCCACGTGTAAAACAGAGGAAGATGGGCATGGATGTGAGCTCAAGGCCAGTCTTCCTCAGCAAAAAGAGGAGGATTGGCAGCGGATGTAAGCTCAGGGCTAATATTCCTCAAAAAAAAAGGTGCAACAAAAACAGTAGAAAGCTTGGTGTTCTCTAAGAAGCAGGATAACAGAGAGACAGAGCAAGGCCAACCCCAGGTGTGCTGTCACAGGTTGGGACAGGTGAGGGACTCCAAGAAATAACCAGGAAACACTTCGAGGGGGCTCTGTGTCCAGTGATTAACTAGATGGGAGACTTGGGCCATTAGGATTTGAGTATAAAAACGACATGCTGATTTTCCTTCCAAAACAGGGCCTGGGGTGTTTGATTGACTTGGAACCCTAGAGAAGACACTTGTCACCTAAAACAGAGTAGTATGAACACATGTAACAAAATCCCTACAACACTCTAAAAAAAAAAAAGACATATAATCAACGATCGGATTTAATAAAATTAATGGTTTTAACTGCATCATTGAGGACATTCACTTGTTTTAACCAAGAGTGTGGGAGGTGAGGACCACAGTGGCCACAGCTCAGCCTGGTGCACTGTCTTCACTGTGCTAAGGTGCCAGTGGTTGGACCCACCACTGCTTTTGCACGAGTGCAAATGTCAATCCGGTGAAAAAGGCAAATAACATTTTAATGTTATTATGAAAATAGTTTTCACCCTGTAGATCCTGAGGGGTGCAGAGACCACACACTGAAATGGCTGCATAGGATGGTTTTTGAACAGAGAATCCTGCCACAGGACAGAAAGGCCAATGCCTCACCTAGAGTCAAAGACCACTGCCCTATTTTCATCTGGGAGTGAACTAGGCCGCACAGTGAGACAAGCCAAGAAATGACCTACCGGGAAGCCTCTGCATTAAGGCCACAAGGCCCAAGCCTGGAAGGCTGACAAGTGCAGTGGAAAGGGAGCCTAAGGGACGGCCCAGACATGCTTACCAGGTTTGCCAACTGATCGAGTACTTCATTGATTTGCTGGCTGTACACAAGCCCAATGTGGGATTTTCCCATTAGGCGCCTCACTTTCTTCCGGATGTCATTCTTATTTACCTGGAAAGCCAGAAGAGCATCTTAATAAGGGGTCTGCTCTTCTCTTAACTGAGGTGGAGGGAATGTACAAGTAAGTTTCCCACTATCTGAAAGAGGTGGAATTCTGAAAGACCACAGCAGTGAGTGTGAGAGAAAACATTCACCTGTGTATTCAGCCAACAGTCGGGGAAGAAAAGCCCCGAATCTGTCTGTAGGTGGCTTCTGCAGAAAGGTGGCTCTCAGAGCAGTTCTGCTTCAAGTGGACTGGGGTTGAAGGGGATACTTCCTCCCTATCCCCAACCAATACCATAACATTCACCCTTAAGGGGCCCTAGAAACTCTGGGGCTCCTCAGAATATAATTCAGAAACAATGACTTAGAGAAGCGACATTCTGGACTCAGTGGAGCTGAGACACTTTCCTGGGTCAAGGATCATCACCCTTTTCCAGCCAGAGTTAATGGTACCCCTGGAGTTCAACAGGGCGAACCTTACAACAGAAAATGAAACAAACCAAGTGGGCCGGTAGGGCAGTTACTGCATTTGATCAACTAATTCCTCCACATTGAGAGAGGCTGGGGGAACAGGAGGAGGAGGAACCCAGGGGCTCATTCAAACCAACTCTCTGCCACGAAGCCCAAACTCTTCTGTTTGGTAGCACTTCTTCCACAGCTATGAAAACCAAGTACAACCAAGTCAAACTAGAATTTACCATTATTTTTTTAATAGGTAGCTCCTTTTACATCTATGGAAAATTCTATATGATAAAGGGCTAGTGGTGAAAAGTGAATTCTGGGCATCCTTTCTAAGGTTTTAGAACCTACTACTTAAAAGAATCTATTTTTTTAATTCATTGTCTTTTGTGGGGAGCTCTAGTGGTGTCTTCAAACTACTTCGCAAAGGGAGCCCATTTAAAATTCAAAATAAACGAATGGTATGGAATCATCAATCATCTTTACAACATTCCTCAGCACAACAGCCTGGCAGCTTCAGATAAATGGATCCTGTGTGAGCTGCAGAGGGGCCTCAGACTTTCAATCAGAAAAAGCCCTGGGTAAGACGCTCTGACAGCTTCCCAACTGTGCCAGAATATAGGCAATAGGAACAAGCCTTGCCTTCTAGCATCAGCAGTAGCTGGGCATAAGCAAAATCAACATTACCCTCATCAGCAGCATGTAGGAGATGAGGTTGTGCAAAAGCGTGGCAAGCAAACGATCTTCATCATCCTCTAGGCGCTTCCGGTCATGTTCTCCCAGAGACAGGTACCTAAGCAGGGGACCAGGGACAAGTCAGACCCCAGACAGGAGACCACAGAACTGGGAAGAGGATAAATTTGCATTTTCCCAAGGGTTTTTTCTAAGCTCATACCTGTCTATCATTTCCTGGGGACCCTGGTCCATACCCATCCCTTCTCTCTCCAACATCACAGCATCTAAGAAGGCATCTTCCCAGAACTGCATTTGGTCCCATAAAGTAGAACGCTCTTTGCCTGTGTAGAAGAGAGTTTTTTAGGGGCTCGTATACGTATAAAGAATATAGCTGCCAAACCAAAACAGAGTAAACTCCAAATAAAAGGGAGTCGTTACAAATTCCAGGGCAAAGGAAACACGAGCCTCTCCACCCCAGATCTAACACTCCTGCCACCAGCCCCGGCTGCCTCCGAGTGAGGCCCAGTCCCTCCCGAGGAGGAGGGATGAACACAGCACGCAAAGAAAGGTGGTTACTTATAGAAAAGGTCTCCATAGCAGCATCCTCTAACTGGTCCCACATCGATCCTTTGTCCCTTCCTGCCAATTTGTGGGAATGAAGGACCATGGAAGCAAGAAAGCAAAGAAAGACAGACAGAAAGACAGAGGCTATTGATTAATACGAAAATCCAGTCTCTTCTAGTTTTCACCCACTGCTTGATCCAGACCCAGGAAGTTGCCTGCTTCAGAAATGCCCTCTACCATCAGCACTGAGAGCAGCAAGAAGCCGAGCAGCTCCCTGTTCAGCGCCCCCACTTCCCTGGCCGAGTCCCGCTCTCTTCCGGGCAGGGCCTCCCAGGCTGTGCCTCACCTAGCAGTCCCTCGTAGAGATAGACTCGCTGGCTTACGTCTTCAGCAGAGCGAACCGGGCTGCCCACCAGCTTCTCCTTTACGCTTGGCTTCAAGCTGTGGGCTTTACCCTGCAGAGGAGAGGCGACAGGTCAGCTCCTGAGGTACTGAGGAGTAGGAGCAAAGTAAACCAAGCAGCTCATCAGGACGCTCACACACCAGTCACTGTCGTGAGCAACACACACTCCAGCAACCTGCTTGCCTCAAGGGATCTGACCAGAAGTCACTCTCATAATCCTACTTGCTGTTACTGCCTCCTAAAATATGTGATCAAGTTTGCATTTTGACGTATCTTTACCCTTTAATCTCTGTAAGACTTTTGGCTATTAAAAAAAAAAAAGGCAAATTCTCTGTAGCAGCATGATGCAGTAGAAACAACATTGGGTTCGAAGTCGGACTGAGCCAGGTTCAGCTCTCTGCCTCTTACTAGCTGTGCGACCTTAGGCACGCAACTTACCTTCTCTGAGTCCCATTTTCCTCACCTGCAAAAGGAAGATTATAATATCTACCTCATAGGACTATTACAAGAATTAAATTAGAAAATACATATAAAGCACTCAACAGTGCCTGGCAAATGGTATTTGATAAATGTTAATTTCCTCTTTCCTACCTCTTTCCTCTTAGAAACATCTGCCCCTTAGAAATATCACTAACTTTATCTGCCACTTCTGTGATATTAGACTTTCTATTCATTCAAAAAAGATTTTCAGCTGGGTAAGAGGTAGCTTTCATGCTCATTTCACAACACATGCGACAGCGTAAGCAGAGAAGCAACTGATCAAAGGTTATGAGGCAATGCCTAATTAGTGTCTAAATGCCAGGCCCCTGGCTCAGAGCCCAACGCTCTGCTCAATGAACCATTCTGCCTTAACATAATTTATTTCCTGCTAAAACAGCCTTTTCTGAGCCAAGAAATTTAGGGAACTGCTCTCAGCAACTCAACTGTACAAAGAGCCCTTGCTCACTAGGATAGGACGCGTAAGAATCTGTCCCAGGAAGATGCCAGAAAAGGTGGCACACAGCAGAATGGTTGCTGCAAGACTCTTACTCCATAACATGGCTCGGCGCCTCCAGAAGGGAAGCACACTGAAGGACTGAAAATAGCCTTATGAAAATGGTCCTTTTAGCCCCTGGGAGAGCTAAGGTCCATTAACCTGAATGGCTCTGCTGACTCTCAATTTTATTCCCCCACTTTCCCTCCGGGATGTCACTTGCTCTACTAGAAACACATATACAGAAAGCCCTGGGGGCGGGAATGTTCACCACTGTTAAATAATTGATTCCATTTAAACTTCATCTTCCATTCTCCCCATAGACCAAAGATAAGGACCTAAGGGCTCCCGTAAAGAATATTCATTTTCAACTCTGTCTAACAAAGTGGCAAGTGTATCCGAGAGCTTAACGCTGCCTATAGAGGGGTGTAGACACTGAAAAGCAGTGTGTCTAAAGGCAAGGACCAAAAAGAATTTAATTCCAGCTGATCACTGGCTTATCGTGTGTGACCTGGGGCAAATTCTTTTTTCCCTAAGGCTTTGTGCTCCTCCCCTCTCCCAAGAAACTGGTCACAGCGCTAGAATGAATTGCAAACTTCTTGAGAGCAGGCTTCATGCCTTATTCAGCCCTGTTTCCTTAGTACAAAATGTGGCATTTAGTGCATGACTTAAGAGATGTTTATTAATGGATGAAAACTCCCAAATAACTGTTAGGAATATACGAAAATGAAACGCTATTTCAAGGCGCTATATAAATGGGAAGTGACCAGAATAAAACTCGGCTAGTCCACAGAAATGCGCAGACTGGCAGTAAATAAGGGCTGTAATTGTCCCCACATTGCCACAGAGGTGTTACTTTGTCTATTTTAAACACGGGGGTTATTGCGACACACGATTTGAAGCCCTCATCTGACTGGGCAGGGCAGTATCTCAGCAATGATTCGGGACAGGGTTCTAAAAGCCCCAGATCATGAAGTCAAATGAATCTAAAAAAAGCCTTAAGAAACATTTTCTTTAAAGTCAAATATATAAGGATTATCCATTCCCTACTTCCTCTTTTCCTTCTAACTTTTCATTCTTTTCTAAGCCACCCCCCTCCCATTAAAGAAATGGTCTCTTCTTGGGGCTGGCCCCGTGGCCGAGTGGTTAAGTTCGCGCGCTCCGCTGCAGGCGGCCCAGTGTTTCGTTGGTTCGAATCCTGGGCGCGGACATGGCACTGCTCGTCAGACCACACTGAGGCAGCGTCCCACATGCCACAACTAGAAGAACCCACAACGAAGAATACACAACTATGTACCGGGGGGCTTTGGGGAGAAAAAGGAAAAAATAAAATCTTTAAAAAAAAAAAAAAAAAAGAAATGGTCTCTTCTTATTAGTAAACAGAGCTTACAAAGATGGCGCTGGTGGCCGAGTTGGTCTCAATTTCGCTGTCAGACAAAGTGCCCCGCGAGCCTGCCAAGTGGGCGCTGCCCTCGCCACCTGGCCCATCACCCGCATTGCTGCTCAGGTCGCTGTCTGCTCCAAGGGTCTCTCCAGAACTATTACTCACCTGGAAAGGAAAAGAGGTAGTAGGGGATATTCCCCAGGGAAGGGTCCCAGAAATGCCAAGCTGGAAGACCTCTCTGCTGTCATAAACAAGTATCCAGTTTCAGAGGCGTGTCAGACAGCCTCCGGAAGTACCTTCTTTACAAGATGAGGAGAAGCCCCAGGTGAAACCTCGGGGTCTGATCCCACGAACAAAGACCTATGGCAGACAACCATCTCCACTATGAGAACCAAGCTGACACGAGACTAAGAACAGCCTCCAGAGGACAGAGTGGCCCCTCTTCCAAAGAGGAACCCACACCCCACCCACCAAGATGCCAGTGTGGTGTTCCCCTACCACGGTGCTAACTTCAGAGTCCTGGCTTGAGCTTCGGACCATAACAGCTGGACTCACGCCGATGACGGAGTCTGTATCAGTCCTCTGAAACAAGACACAGGCGCTCAGACACATTAGGGGAGGTGTCCTAGCTACTCTCAGTTTTCCTAATAAATACTCTATCATCTTCTTTCTCCCATCCCCACCCTTCTATTATCATCCCTAGACAGGTCTTGAGAAATTCATTTTTCTCCTGAATATAAACTACATATGACTTACATAATAAGAAAAATAAAAAACATTAAAGAAATACATGCTTATTATAAAAAACACATGAAAGAATAAGGAAATAAAAATAAACCATAAACCTACCATGTACATTAATCACTGTTAAATCTTTAGTATATTTCCTTTCGGTCTTTTCTGTACACCTTTTAAAAATAAACTTGGAATCATTCTGTATATAGGTTTGTAACCATTTTCCCATGTCACTCAATTTTGGAAAATATGTTCGTTAATGGATACCAACACTGTATTACATGGATATATCATACTTATTTCATCATTCCCCTATTATTGGGTATTTATATTGTTTCAAGGCTGTCATTTTGTTTTGCTTTGGTTTGAACAAAGCATTCTGAGATAGCAAATTTAATCCTCACAATTCTCAACAAGGTTGCCACAAACCTGGGAACCAGATGTCAGGCTCACACCACTGTCTGCGCTGATCTGGGACTTTTTCTCCTCCGTCTCACCAAGGTCAAAGATGGGTTTGATTACTTCAGGCCCTGAGTAGGGGAAGATTCTGTTACTCAGTACCCAGAGGCTGGGGGCAGGCTGGTGAAGGGAGGGGGCGAGCACACGGCCTGGACCCAGGCCTGTTCAGCACGTCCCAGTCACCTCTCCAGGCCCCAGCGGAAGAAGTCCCCAGATGCCTTAAGAACCAAGTCGGAAAAATGAGACCTGGTCTCAAGGGGTTCTGCAGCCATCTTCTCAACCTGAGAAAATTCTGAGCAAATTATCCTAAAAAAGAAAGGCTCCACAAACAAAAGTCCAGACCACATTCCACTGCACTCAGAGTCAGAGCTTCAGTGGTGCCTGAAACCATTTAAGGGTCCCCAGGTCACTCAGTGCTCCCCAAACAAAGGCATCTAAAGGAGCTAGAAAAGGACGTGCCCAGTGAGATAAAGAACTACCAGCTGTTTCAATGGACACGGCCTACCCCCACCCTACAACTTCTATATTTGACATAAAACCACCCCCATTTTCCCCACCCACCCACAGTGGTATGGCAGAAAGACAGAATGACAGAAAGCAAGAAAGCGTGCCTAGGCAAGCCACCAGAGAGAGTTGGGCAGCTACAGACTCAACACGGAGGGACAGCAACCATCTCTGCCAACTGTGCCCACAGGCCTTCTAAAGGGTGAGGGAGGTATGAGCCAATGAGGTTCTCCCCACCAACTCTGCAGCAATAGAAAACCAAGTTCTAAGGGACCGTGCTCCGTGGATGCCCTGATTATGCCTGATGGCTACGAGGGGAGGGGGGGAGAAGCAGCCTACAAGCCACATACCTCTGAGTCACATACCACCTACCTGCTTTCATTCCAAATACCCCCCAAGAGCAAATTTGGGGTGGGGCCGGCAAAGGGAGCCTGCCCCTACTGGGCCTGGGGAGTTGGCAGGTATGGGAGACTTGGGAACAGGAAGGGGCATTTGTTCCTTACTCTGTTTTTCCAAAGCTTTTTGCTTTTTCACTTCCTGGTGCTTGTTCCACAATTCTACCCCAGATGCAATGTAAGCAGGAGAGAAAGACAGAGAGAGTCAGAGGCTGGTCAGACAGACGAAATGGAAACCCCCCACCCGAGTTGATTCAGTCTCAGGCGCAGGATTACAAAGCAAGAGATAAAAAGAGATCTTCCTTTGGGGGGGGTTAAAAATCAAGAGAGCTAACGCCTTCCCCCCAACTCATGAACTAAAGACTCCAAATTCCTATCCTAACCTCAGTGTGGCAGTAAAAACCCTACAGGACGTTCGAGCTGGAAGAGCCTTTGATCAAGCTTGGTCACGTCGGCACGAGGAAACTGATCCTACAAAGGCTGGGGCACTTGCTCAAGACCCCGGAACTTAGGATCAGTTTAAACTTCCACCATGCCGTGCTCTCTCTGCCAAATGAGCTGGGCAACTGCAATTTTTAAAGATTCCAGATAAGACAGATGATCACCTCAAGCAGCCAAAGGGTTTGAGAAGCACGAGCACAAATCTGCTTGATTCAGTGGACTGGACAGAGGCCACCCATGCAGGCAGCAGACACCCCCCCGTGTTGCTACCAAAAACCCCAATCCACCCTCAGCATCAGTGCCTGCCCTAGGAAGAGACCCTTCCTGAGCCCGTCGTCTTGGAAAATGCTTCCGGCAGAGGTGACAGAGAACACCAAACAGTCAAGAATAGCATCTTAGGAAGGTTAAAGAAGAAAGAATATCGATCATAGCAATTCCTCTCCCGGAGGAACTTCAGAGTCGATTTCGTCCAATCTCCTCGTCTCCCAGATGAGGAGAGAGAGACCCAAGGGGGAAAGTGATTTGCCTAACGTCGCATTCCTAGCTGGGGGCAGAGACAGGACTAAAACTCCAGATGACCAGAACTGTAGGTTAGTCCTTTTTCTAGAACGTCACATTAGGCAGGAGAAAGGCAGGGTCGACTGCCACTAGGATAATATTCTGCTGGCCAGAGAAGTATAGCTCCCCTAAAAAGGAAACTGGCCCCTCATTACCATTTATGGGAGCATAAAGCCACTGCTAATGCTTGTGGCAAAGAGGCATCAGCTAGAAGCACACCACCCAGGGACCTAGAAGCAGAAAGAGAAAGACACAAGCTAGATGACTCAAGGTCAGGTAGAGAGTGAGTCAAACAGAGGTGACACCCAGAGAGCTCACTAAGGCACTGCCCTAGTGGGAATGGAGAAACACCCAATGTAAGCAAGCTCTTAATCAAGTACAGGAAGGACAGGTTTAAAGAAAAGCTGACTCAGAATTCTACACCTTGGGGTCTAGAACCCAGGGAAATGGGGTTTCTGGACATGCCCCAGAGGAGCAAATTCAAGGGCAGTGTAATGGCTGGTCGGGGAAACTTGGCTTGAGAGACCCAGACGATCATAATTTTATAGCCCAAAGATGCATCCATAAACTTCCTTATAGCTTCCAGAAGCGCATGTGGCCTCTCCACTATGTGAAGAAATCCAGATGCAAATAAAAAGGGACCAGGAGTACAGCTCAGACTCCCTGCACTAAACCTCACTGGGGCCCTCTAATCAAAACTTCCATCCTTCCTCTAAGATGTAGGTGGGGGCAGCTGGCAATGAAGCATAAGGGATAGAGAAGTATAAAGAAATACCATTAGAAATGGACACAAATCTATCTCCCTCTTCAGAAAGCAAAGCATGGGGAAGAGAAAGGATTCTGGATGAATTGAAAGGAGGGAGGGATATTTAAGAAGCCAGGACCCCTCCATCACACCAAACAAGCAATACATACCAATAGAGGCTACAAAATTCTCCTCCTTTAAACTTCTGGTGTCTAGCTCCTTGAGACCCTTTCCTGCAGCACTTGGTGCTCGAGGTCCCAGCTGGGGAACTCTTAGCTGTGCCATAGCCTTGGGGTCCCCCCGCCCAGCCAGGCCAGGATCCTTGCCAACTGGTGTATTTACACTCTCTGTTGGACTTCTCTTCCGCTTGTCTGGTTCTGAGGAAAAGATCAAATATAGGAAAAGGTCAGGGGCCGGCCCCGTGGCAGAGTGGTTAAGTTTGCATGCTCTATTTCAGTGGCCCAGGGTTCACCAGTTTGGATCCTGGGCACGGAGCTATACATAGGTCATCAAGCCATGCTGTGGCAGCGTCCCACATGGAGGAACCAGAACGACTTACAACCAGGACACACAATTATGTACTGGGGCTTTGGGGAGGAAGAAAAAAAAGAGAGGAAAACTGGCAACAGATGTTAGCTCAGGGCCAATCTTAAAAAAAAAAGAGGAAAAGGTCAAAAGAAATAGCGAGCGAGAATCAACGTATGAAAATGAGGCGGGAGAAGTGGAAATACAGGAGGATGTGGAATGGAACAAGTGCAAGGAAAGAAAAGCTGACATCTTCTTTTTCATGACAGAAAAATCCCCAGTCCATATCAACATGCATTAAACAGTGAAATCTCGAGGCCCGAGGGGAAGCGGGTTGGCACTGGAAACTTGTCAAGGGGACAAGCTTACTTTCTTTGGAGACAAGTGAGAGAGTTGTGGACGGCACGCTGCCCAGCTGGTATGATCCCTACCTTTACTATAGTAGTGGGTCTGGGCGATCTCCAGAAGCCCAAACATGCTGGCCATGCCACCCAGACCTGCGTGCGCATAGGACTGCTCCAGGCTGAGTACCGTGCACTTGAGCAGGTCTAACATCCCCTTGTACACCTTTCGACTGATCTCCTGCAACAATGACCCAGGGGTGAGAGTTGGCAAAGTTGCCCTTCGTGTCCAGGTCCCTATTCCCAGTTGATTCCAACTCCCAACCCCAAACACTGACCACATCTGGGATGATGTCCTGCCGGGCATCGTCCTCTGACTGCACCGTGCGGTTCAGCTTGCTCAGCACAAAGACTCGCAGCTGCTCGCTCTCCAGCAGCCGTCGCACCTTTTTCATGTTGAGCCAGCCAACGCCCTGGCCATCCAGCACGCTGTGCACCACCTCCTTCAGGAACTGCTGGTTCTCACTACGGGGTCCACACACCACTTCTGTGGTCATCAGCTTCTTTGCAGAGCATCCCCCCTTTCACCAGACTAGATGCTTGCCTCCAGGGGCAAAACACAAAGCCAAGTCTCCAACTGTCCAAGTGCACTGCAGCCCCCCCGGCACCAGGCAGCCTGGTTTGCCTAAGCGCCCACTGCTGCTGCTGCACTCTCCCTGATGCCGTGAGCTTTACCGCTGCACGGGGACTGACTGAGCCAGAAGGAGAAGTGATAGCAAGAACTGATTTCATCTACTTCTCTCCCACTCTTGAGCATCCCTAAAGTTTGGTACAGGAATTGCTACTTCTATCAGATAACTGTCAAAACAGCTCTGCCATTTATTACCTAGAATTGCTGGATCGACCTTGAGGTGAGGGAGGCTCTCTTTTCACCGTCGGGCTGTGTTTAATGACAGAAGACTTCTGGTCCACTAAGGCCCTCCTATTTCCTATAGCCAGGAAGGTAGGAATGAGAGACGTCACTATCGTAGTCCAACAGCCAGTGTCAGCACAGCCCTGAGTAGCCATGTCCCACACCTGTTCCCCAGAAGGGCTAGGTGAGGGTGGCACCAGGCCATCACATATAGGCAGAAACCAGCCATGGCAACGTGGAGGAAGTGGGGCTGGAGACTCAGGCCACTCTACATGCACCAGCAGCACGCCCCATGGGCAAGCATGGGCGTCACAGGGGACGGGCAAGGCAGGTCACTCGTGTGATGCCGCTTGCTCCATGAGGAGGATGGCCCTCAGGCAGGCACAGAAGATGCTAGGGAAAAAAGATCATGCACAGCTCACGGGCAGGACCCACCTTCACCACTCCCGGGGCCGGCTTCAGTAACAATCTCCATTAGAGTATTTAGCCCAAATACTGGGACACAAAATACACAATTAGTAGGTGCACCACGATACCACAACCCCGAGACCCCTCAACGGAGCTGTAAGTCAGACAACGTGAGCATTCTCCCAAAGCTTAGTGCACATAACCTTGGCTCTCAGGCACCTCAGAGCTGGAAGCCAAGTGACCAGGAGACTACCAAGGCTCTAGGAAAGACCATCCCTAAGACTACGGCCTCTCCAAGCCAGGGGCGGGGAAAATGACACAAGGAGCCTTCAGGTACTAAACAGGCGCATGCACGAAAGAGGGACCACTGGTTGTCATGAAACATCTAGCACAGGGGTCCAGAGGGCCTGCGGGTGTGCAGAGGGAAGAGACCCATCTTGCAGATGCTGTCATGGGAAGGGGGGTGGGGTGTGAGGATGGGAGGTGGATGGGAGCGACAAGTGCAGCAGATGAAGTGAAGCGTCAGCATGCAATGACGGCGTCTCAACGGCTCTCCCCTTTACTGATCACGTGAAAGCCTGTGACGCTAACACCTTTCCATGCCCGACCTACCGAGCCGGAGGTGGATTCACTCTGAGTGCTAGCTAGTTCCCCACGCCACCAGGTATGATGTCCTTTTGCCCATCTCTCCCATGTTCCCATCCCCACCAAACATTTCTCAGGTTTCCGACATTTTTAATCATTGGGAAGAGAGGTCAGTTAAAAAATACATGGAGCTGCTTCTCACTGTGCTTTCTACTGTGATTAAATATTCCAGCACACTATCCAGAGAGAACAAACAAAAGTCAGAATAAATTCAGAAGAGCCCTTCAAACCGTCAGAGATCACAAGTGAAAATCAAATAATCTTAACTGCCCCTAGCAGCCAACCAATACGACCTGGCCCGCTCACGGCCCTATGGTTGACATGAAGCCAAGGAAAGGTTTCTTGACTCTACAAACCCTGCCAGGCTTTGCACAACCATCCCCTGGTGGGCCAGACCATCGGGATGGAGTTCGTCCTAGGGTCACACAGTGGGAACCTGGCAGATGACTGGTGGCAGCTGAGGATCCCTGTGTGAATTACGTAACTCTGATGAAGTTCCCCCAGAAGCAGCAGTAATCCCACAGTTGCCATTGTCCCGAATGATACATCAGGGCCTTCTCTTTAGCTACAAAGAGTTTCCATCTAAAACCCAGCAAGAGCCCATGATGTGCAGTGAAAGCCATGAGAAGCAAGATGAGGGACAACAGCCAGACCAAAGAATTCACCACACACGGGGCTCCAGACAAGCACCCAGAGCCCTGAGTACTCCCTGGAGAACCCCAGGCAGCAGCTGTGCTTGGCAAAAGGAGGGCCGGAGTTACCTTTCAGGCTGGGGAAGGGCGTGGCCTTCTCTCGGGCACCTTTGGTGGGCAGCGTGAGGTTTGAAAGACTGAAGCTTGTGCTGTGGTTCCGATACAGGCTGCCTATCAAGGGGAGAGTGAGAACAGTGAGTGAGGGGGAAACAAATCAAAGCATCATTCTCCAATGACTGTCATATCATCTTCACCTGTCTCCTTTCACACACAATCCCGGTGCCTCTGATCTACCTCACACAGGACAAAGTCTAACTCAGAGCAAATAAAGGGGCCACTGCCAGGATTGCTCAAAACCCGATAACCACCTTCTCTGACTACCTCCCATGACAATAGCCAAGTCTCATCTCCTAGGAACTCAGCATGAAAGCCGGCAAAATGTGCCTCTGGTCTGAAGTTGGCACTGTCCCTCCCCGGCTTCTGAAAAACCCATGACCACAATTATCCCTTATGTTGACTTTCTCTGGGCCTTCGTCTGTCTTCAATCTTTAACTGACACTGCCCCTCATTTCTGGAAACACTGTCTATGCACAAAAGTCAGTCTCGTATAGATTTCAAAGCATGTTCACGAAAGCGTCCTTCCCCAGGCAAAGAAGATATCAGACAGATACCCAAATCAAATTTGACCAGAATATCTCCACAAAATGTATGTACAAGTGTATGATTTTTAATATGACAATTTTTCAGTTGACCAGCTCTTACCTGAAACAGACTGAAACCTCCAGGTATAAAGACAATGACTAATCCTGTCCCTGTTCTTCACTGACCTCCTTGGAAAATACCTTACTCAGTGTCACCCAAACGACCTGAACCGGGACTTGATAATGCCAACCCAACCCAATATCGGCAGTTCTAAGCAGCATCGGCCGTGGCCAGGCCCTGCAGGAGAGAAACCGGGACAGAAGCATGAGGGAGCTGAAGGCACTTACTGGCGAAAGACATGATGCCCCCGAAGCCCTCAGTGCTGTTGTTGGAGACGGTGGAGGTGGGAGAGCTCGCTCGAGAGTCCGACTCTGCGTCTGAGTCGCTTGCCAGTTTCAAGCTGTTGGGCCGCAGCAGCTTTTGAGCCCTTGAATGCACAGTGGCACCTATGAGCCCCAGGCAGGGGTACCTAACCTTGGGCGTGTGGGCCTGATGCTACACTGCCATCACCGCTCCCTTCCCACAATTCCTAAATGCCTGGATCAAAGTGCCACCCTCTGGGGATGGCAGGACCACGAGAGCATTCAGATTTGTCAGACTTTCTGATTAACCCTCGCCCGGGGTCCACTGGAGGAGATCCTTCAGTCACCCATCTAGAAGGAATCCCCAGGCTCTCACCGATTGCCATTGACATGTTGGCTGAATCGGGGAGTGTAACTTTCCCCCTGCTCATCATCATCTTCCTCAGGGGGAAAGCCATATTGGGGCTCGAAGTATGGATTGTCATAGGTTCGCCGGCGCACTGACCCCTCTCCAATTTCTGTCTGACGCCTGTCCACACTCGACTTGCCAATGCTGGGAGGCAGGGTAGTGGGGGGCTTGGAGACGCCTACTGCTGTCTTATCATCCATCTTTGTTGAGTCAGCAGGTTCCTAAAGGCCATATCAAATAAAAAGTAGTCACCCGGTGCCCAGTGACGCCTTCCTGTATTCTCAGTTTGGCAGAGCCAAGCCAGGCCTGTCAGATTCCTATACTAAGGAATGTGTGAGAAAGGATCTCCGTGACATGCCTGTTCTCTGGTCCCAAAAACGATGCAAGGGGGATCTTAGCTAAATCCTGAACAAAGGCCAGTGACCTCCTTCTGGGGTCAAAACTCTATCTCATAGGCCCTAAGCTATAGGACTAATGGAGAGGAAGACGGGAGATTGTGAAGAAAGCAGCAAATTAAATGAGCAGCCTCATCCCAGCTTTCCTAATAGAGGTGAGGCCCACAGCCCACGTAACAGTTCCCATTTACCCACCCCTCCAGCTCCTCACGTACAGAACTGGCTCCACGGATGGGGCTGCTGCCGGCGGTGGGGCTGGAGCTGGAGCGCAGCAGGGGGGTTTCCTGAGAGTGCTCGCTGTCTGGGCCAGGTTCCTCTGCTTCCTTCTGGGTCTGCAGCTCATCAATCTCGACCTCACTGGCATCCCCCAGTGCCGCGTGTGTCAGGGGATCCACGTCTGCCAAAACCCAAGGGAGGCAGGTACTGACCACACCATCCCGGAACCCCAAACCCTGCCCAGAGCTGGCCGTTCTCCCCAAGTGCACTTACTAGGAGTGTCACCATTGATGTCACATTTCATCATTTCACTAACAAAGTCACCAAGGGAGGAGTAAGAAGAGCTTGAGTCGTCATAATCCATACTATCACTGCCGCTGCAGAGTGAAGAGCATAAAAACAAAAATAAAACAGAAAGAAGGGGCAGGGTAAAGAATCAGCAATCAGCATTAGGAAAAATAAAAAGAGGAGAATTCTTAACTCAAGGCCAGGGAACAAGATAAAATAAGGAAATTAACATAAAACCATCAACCAAAATGTAACTCAAGCCTTCAAAGACTGATGTCTAAATCCTCTGAGATTTTGTCATTGCACTAAATAAAGGCTAATGAGAGCCTCTTTACCTTAGAAAACTGATTTGCTGCCACAGGGACTGCTCACCTGTCATCAGTAGGGTCAGAGTCAGAGTCACGCTCCGGTGGCACGCTCAGCGCCTCGGCCAGCTGGGAATTGCTATCATAGACTCGATAATGGATGGGCTGCAGCTGGTGAGCATACCACTTTGGCTTGTCACCAATCAGGGCTGGATCAAACATGTCTACCCAAGGAGAAAAAAGAACAGAGTTAGCAACAAGGGAGAAAAAGCAAGCAAAACATAAAAGGTAGGAGAAAGTCTAAAGCAAAATAGGAATGGAAGGGACAGGCCAGTGACTAGAAAGAGAACCAGTGAAGGCAAGAGCCATCAGGAGCACAAAGGCAGAGGTGGGGCGGAGCTGAGGGTGGGTGGACTCACTGTTGTGAATTCGCTGAAAGGCATAGTTGGTGGGGTTAAGGATCCATTCTCCAAAGTACTCCACAGCCTGAGTCCTGGCCAATTTCTCAGCAAAAGGAGTCTGTCGGGGACGTGAGGCTAGAAAGGAGCCAGCTTGAAAAGCTACCACAGGCCGAGGGAAGAGACGCAGGGTACGTGTGTGCATCTGAAAGCCCTGCAGCACGTTGGGGGAGTTGAAGAAACGGACCATGGCCACTCTGGGGAAGAAGGGGATGGTGAGATAAGCTGAGGTCCACCCCCTGCAGAGTACGGATTCCTACCCTCCAAAGTCTGAGACCACCTCCCCAAGTCATCACTGAACAGCTTCCAACCATCAAGGGGAGAGGTGTCTTAAAGAATGATCAACCTCCTTCTTCACTCAACTCAAGGCCTACAAGGCCTAAGAGTATGACGAACTATTTCTTCTCTTTGCTTTCACTAAGGTGACAGATATAACCAAATGGCACAGGGAAGGAGTCTGCTCCATGGTCAAAGAGCGAGCAGAGACCAGTTTAAGGGCTGGTGATCGTCCAGTCTGCTTGGTCATACCTGGTTGCGACATCCACAGAATCCACATCATTGCCGTAGATGAGTGGGTTGAATTCAGTGGAAGGTGTGGACTGCAGGTCGTTAGAAGGCCTCCCCAAGAGGAGGGGGATTTCCTGGCCCTCATGGAATTTCTCCAGATTGAGGATGGGCTGGGTGTTGAGACTCATGCTGGCGAGGGCCTGCGGAACAAGAGACCCTCACAGAAGGCAAATTCCTGGGCGGCTAGCCAACCTCATCTCCTAGGAAAGAGGCTTTAGCTTTGAAATAAGAATCCAAATATTTTAACCTTTAGAAAATAATTGGAATTATGTAGATCTTCAGCTTAAGCCAAGCTGGCTCAAGGCAACTTGATTAGATCTGAAGTCCAAGGCAACAGTTTTCAAATTTTATTTTAGCCATAAAATCTTGTTTTTCAATTGGAATCTATGTGGAAATACAAACAATTGAAACATGTAAAATGAGAGCTTCTCTGAAGGACATAAGGAACCCGGAGCCTCACAGGATCAGCCCCTAAGAGGCTCCGTGGGGCAGTTTGAAAACCCCTGGTCTAAGACGAGCAGTGCAAATGTTAATGGGCACGGGATTCACCTGGGGATGTGGTTAAAATGCAGATTCTGATTCAGTATGTCTGGCGTGATTCCGCACTTTTAACAAGCCCAGGTGATGCTAACACTGCTGGTCAACGGACCACACTTTGAGAAGCAGGGTTAAGAATACAGGATAAATGAGCCCAAGGATTTTAGCTCCTCCAAACGTTTAAAGTACAGTTCCACATATCAACCTCTCCATCTCATTAGTTGTACTAAAGGAACCATGAAGAATGAAAACACAGCAAAGGAGGACAGCTAGAGAACTTTCTGAACTTGGCAATCTTCACCAGCCTCTGCAGTAAGAAGATACCATATTATATCATCATTGATGAAGCAAGTGAGAGGGATGAGAGAAAACGACCCATTTAAACCCAAACAGCTATCATCTAGAGGCACTGCTAAGGAACCCAGACAACACAGAGATTCCTGAAGACCCTTCACGTGAGAGCAGGGATTCCTGAAAAGAAATACAGAGCCATCTACCGGAGTCCTACGGAACACACACAGCAGGGCAAAGGAATGGGGCCTCGTCGGTGTTACCTTCAGGTACTGTGTTCAGCATGCAGAAGAAGAAGAAAATCAATCAATGAAAAGTGCATTTAAAGGATTACTCAAAGAAAGGAATTTTTGAAGAAAGGGTTCTATAGGGACTTAGTGATCAATTCAAGAAGAAAAATAAAAGGAGCCAGATTGTCTAAGCCAGTAGCTCCCTCCCTACAAGACCGAGAGAACATGCCAAGCCATAAAGAATGGCAGACGCGACAAGAAACAGAAAGAGGAGGGCTGTTTGTACAGCATCATAAGCGCGAGAGGGTGCGGGTGGGAGGCCAAAGATGAATGACGATGAAGCTAAAAAGCCCTTTCCGAGATCCACCCCGCCACCCACAAACGGAAGACACATCTTCCTAAGCCCACCCCGGGCTCAGAGAATCTACTCCACTGGGCTCTGAAAGGAAACTGGCCCTCAGAACAGCTGCCCGCCTACAGCCGTCCCCCAGCAGCCGCTGCTTCTCTTCCCTTTCCTCGTTCTTCACTTACCTGCTTTAAATGTTTCTTCAGCTCTAAGGATTCCGGCTCTGGCAGGACAGGCAGCACTTCTGCATTGGTGGGGGCAATCACCTGCAGCAGAGAAGAGATCAAAGGCATGACCTCAGAATTAACGGCTCAGGAGTTTCTCTTACATAAGGCGCAGTAACAAGAACAGGAAGTTGTATACACAATATTATTAATTATGTGAATACACACATTATATAGAGACATAGAAGACGTACATATATATAGGTATACGATATACATACACACCTGAAAGGAAAAATACCTAAATGGTATTGGTGACTATCTCCAGATAATGGGATTATGGTTTTTATTTACTTCTTTATGCTTATCAGTATTTTCTAAAGTTTTACAATGAACACATACAAGGGCTTCCTACCGAAGTTTGAATGTACTCACACTGCAGAAAGTTCATATACATTGTTTTTTTAAGTCTGCAGTAAAAGAGTCTTACTAGAAACTATATTCCAAGAAAACCATCAGATGATCTACACCATACATAATGGTCCCACAACCACAACCACCCTACTGCTCTTGGAACATGCAAGGAAGCACTTAGTTCTGGCAAAACTAAATCCTGTAATTCTTTGAGTCCTAACCAAGGGCCTATTTAGCCACTAAAGTAAAAGAAGCATTTAAAAAAAAGTTGTTTCAATGAGTCTCACAATAGAAATCACCCACAAACTTAGGAGCTTCCTAGGATAATCTACAAAAACAGAACATAATCCTATTCCAGACCCTCCAATGCCTCAGCCAAGAAGCTCACCCTATTGCTGTCCAGATCCACTAGCCACACATCATCAGGCATTTTGAAGTCCAGTTTGTAGAGGAAGAAGCTGGCAGGGACCCCGATAATGTACGGGGTTGGAGCCAACAGCAGCTGTGGAAAGGACAAAGAAGATAAGAAACAAAAACAAAACTGGGGGCTGGCCTGGTGGCGTAGTGGTTAAGTTTTCACGCTCCACTTTGGCGGCCTGGGGTTCACAGGTTCAAATCTTAGTTGTGGACCTAGCACCACTCATCAAGCCACACTGTGGTGGCATCCCGCATAAAATAGAGGAAGATTGGCACAGATGTTAGCTCAGTGACAATCTTCCTCAAGCAAAAAGAGCAAGATTGGCAACAGATGTTAGCTAAGGGCCAATCTTCCTTGCCAAAAAAAGCCCTACTGTGATCACTTATCAAGTCAGGGTTTTTCTAGATAAGGAAACACAGGTCCACAATCCCTTTTCCAAAACTCTTGAGGGTAGACGTGTTTCAAAATTCAGAATTTTGCAGAGTTTAGAAAAGTAACAGTGCATATTCTGTATGTTATGTAACACCTGCAGGTAGTAGCCAGTAGCCTACAATCATTAACATTAACTGTGATAAATAAAAACCATAAATAGCGTAAGTTTTGCCACCAGATCAGTTCAAGTCAGGCCAGACTATACTGACAAATAAGTTTTGATAAGGGATTGAGGACTACTACTGATTTACAACTTCTTTGGGCATTGAGCCTTCTCCCTCAGAGCTGGATGGAGTTGTAAGAGGAAGGTGACAAAGCCGGAAGACACCTTGAGACTCACCTGTTCTGCCGATGCCATGCAGGTGGGCAGCAGTGGGATAACAGGAAACATATACTCCAAGGGGTATATCATTGCCACAAACGCCATCACAGACATGGAGAGTGCGTTGTAGTCTCGGGACTGTAGCACCACCTGCCACAAGCCATACCGTAAGGATCACTCAATAGCATAAATAAAGGTTAAGAGAAAACAGACTTGATGCTACCATTTAATTTCTGTTTCACTGTGGCTACAGCTCTGGGAGTTTAATTTCCACCATTCTCACTGCCCCATGCCTCATCCTATCTGCCACCTCCCAACCCAAGCAGTGTAGTAACACTCCCTCGAATCACTCCCTTACCTTCCCAGTCCTTGTACCCCCAATTCCAGGACCACTCACTGGAACAGAACTATCGAGACTTCCAGAGAATTAGGTCAGCACAGTGAGGGGTAATTCAACTGAGTGGCAAGCTCTCTGAATATATCCCACATGATACCAGTCCCTTAATTCAACCCCCACCTACTGCGTACCTGCTGTACATCTGGTACTGTGTTATCTCCTGGAGATAAAATGATGAAAAGGATGTACTCCCCGTCCTCAAAGAGTTCACGGCCCAGCCTCTGCCACATTTCAAAGTCCTTTCCCCAGAAAAGTCTAGAAAGCTGGCCCTCTCACCTTGTGCTCTAACAGGATGCAGGTTAGCACCTGAAGACACGCATCCACACCCAGAAGTTCCAAGGGAAGGTGCAGCGGGAAATCCACTAGGGTGAATCGAGAGGGGTCTGGAAGAGCAAAGGTCAGAGCTTGCTGGAGCTCCTGGGGCAGGACCTCAATGTCAACTCGCTTCTGCCCAGAGACGGGTACTGGAGAGCGCAGCAATCGATAGATCCAGGCCTCGATCTCTCGAAGGTCATGCAGAAGGGCACTTGACTTCTCCTCCACTAGCAGTGAGCCAGTAAAGATGCGCCACATGGTGTCTCTGAGGAGCAGACAGCAGGAAACAGACACGTAAGTACCAGGAGCTGATATCCACCTGCGACCCCACGTAACCGTAGAGGATATAATGATGGCAATTGAAAAAGCTCACCCTTTGGCCTCAGCTAGGACCAGAGGGGATACACAAGAGGAAGAACAAATATAAAAGGGATACATAGTAGGACTTACTGTCCTGCCTGCCATGAAATGTCAAATTCCCCAGCATCACTGCAAACACAGCTGCGGTAAGAGGTCTAAGCCTGCAGCAGTCTCCGCTTAGTGGGGACTAACACAATACACCTAAATGGGTCCAAAGGTCTCAGGCTTCAGGGGCAATTTCCTGTGCGCCTCGCAGACCAGTGTCACCCCATCTCTAAACGCTTCCCCTCTCTTCTGAGCCTCTGCAGAAACCGTACCTTTGTATGCCTCGGGGGATGCCCAGTTTCTTGCCCAGCAGTCGCTCGCTGCAGCAGTCCACCAGACGTTTGAGGGTATACAGACACTCCCGGAAGGTGGAGAAGAAGGGGTAGTGGCTGAGCACACACAGGGATGTCAGAGTACTGTTGCGGGAACGGCTCCCCGCCTTGGCCCGGCGTTTGCCCCGAGGGGACTGGTTCACATCGGGGGTGGAGTCGGCACTGGGAGGCTGCAGGGAAGAACCACTCTCCGAGCTCTCGGTGCCAACCTCTTCTGAGGCACATGCGGCACGGGGTCCTTCCTTCCCCCGGGACCCTGCCCCACCATCCCCCTTTTCCTTAGGCATTCGCTTTTGGAAGGAGCGGTAGAAGTTAACGCAGATGCCATAACGCGTGACCCCAGTGTCCTTGTCAGTGAGAGTGAAGACAAAAGAGGTGTCGTCCCGCAGGCTCATGCGCCGCTGCCGCACACTCAGACAGCCCTCTGGCTGGCAGAAGAACACCACGTCCGGGGGCAGGGGGAACCCGGGGTGATCCTCCAGTGGGTATCGCCGCAGCAGTTCAGGAGTCTGGGCCACACTGTCGCTGCTTGGGTGCCTGACGAATATAAAGGCAAAGTCAGCAGCCTGAAGGGACAGGAGGCTCTTTCAAATTTTAACCGCAGTCAAGAAATAAATCCCAAAAGGCAATTTTGGATAAAGTCACTGAACTGCAGGACCTCGGAAAACGTAAGTGTTGCTGGCCACACTTAGCTCGTAGGCTAAATGAAGTCTGCACTGTCATGAAGACACCCATCCCAAATGGAAGGGAAAATGGCAACCATAAAATGATCACTGGCACCTTCAGATGATTAGCACCTTTCAAGGCGTATTAGCTCATGAAAGAGTATTACCGAAAGAGTATACGGGGGTAGAGAAAGAGCACAATGTGCTTTTCCTTTTCACAAAATAAGGAAACTGGGGTATATAGAGTATATTTGCTCAAATCACAAAGATGCTAGTTAAGAGCAGAGTTTCGCTCTGCCTCTGTTCCTTCAGGCCAACACTCTCATTCCATCTGACAGTGTTGTTTTCACTACTGGCATCAAGGTTCCGATCAGGGTAAAATAACACTGGAAGAATGAGACACGCAAAGCAACGTGGAGGTGGGGGAGGGGAATGATTACAGATCTTGTGGCTATCCCAGATGACAAGACAAAAATGAGTCTCTTGTTGGTTACCTGGCCCCCACGATCACTAGATAGTCCAGTAACCGAGGACAGAACTTCTTCTTTTGCACCATGGTTCCAGTTCATCAGTTCATCTCAGAGAAACTTCAAGGCACCAAGCAAGGAGTCAACGTTCCCAGGAGGAATTCTGATATTATCTGAAGATCTAAGCCTAAAAGGAAAAAAGCACTGATAAGATCCATTGCCGTGCTGAGGGAACATCTCTCTCAGCTTCATCCTATCCAAGGGCATAAGTCAGAAGGTCTTCCATTTTGGTACTAAAGATAGGAGAACCTGACACTTTTCCCAGCCTGAAGCTGGGTCTGGGCTTATGAGCTCACAGAGTCAAATGTCAAGAAGTAGGACAAATAATGGCTCACCTCCCCATCCCTACAAACCAGCTCGTTTCCAGCCTCATCCCTGGGGCTGTTTCCGAAAAACAGGCCCAATTAGTCTAAGCTGGACTCAGTCATTATGATAACAAAAATTAAGTCACTTTCAGGACTGCTCCAGGGTGGAAGAGGCTCAAACCAGACTCTCTAATCAGCACTAATCTGCACTCCTAGCACTAGACGGAAACCTAATTCTTCTCTGTTCCAACATCCTGCATTCAGCTTGATGTGAAACTACAATATAGACTATATTTAACTGCACTCAGACAATAAAAACAACTGGCTACTCTACCCCGTGCGATCTCCCATGAAGAATATCTATGCCCCAATTGCTTCATCTAAACCATTTTTCTCCCCCCTTCAAGCAAGAAAGGGGCCCACTGGCTACTGCTACTGGCTCTGCCCTTGGTGCTGAATCACAGTCTTTCTCTATTTTGGTCCCAGGTTGGAATCAGTGATACAATATACACAGATGAGGCCTTGTCCCTCTATATCTTACAGACATTAAGAATTAGATGCAGAAATAAGAGGATTTCTGCAAGAACAGAGAGAGGTGCTCAGAAAAACTTCTAAACCATAGTCCAAAAATTAGGAAAAGCTTACGTGGTCTCAATTATACCTTATTTCCTGTTGGGTCTCCATACACTTCTCTAAATAAAATGTTTCACTCTACTACAAGGCTATTTCCAGTGTTTCGAAGATTCCACCTCTGTGCTCCACACATGGCCACGCTAAGACCTTGTTCACTATACACACAGAGAGAATCTCGTTACACTACATACACACTCCACTCCCTTCTTTGCTGCTGCGTGCACTCCCATACACACAGACACACTCCCTGTATGTTTAAGGCCCTATTTGATTTAGATAATGAGCAGAAGTTCTTTTTTCTCCTCTACTTAATAATAAAAAAGACCTATTTACAACACTTCTCAAATCCTCAAAATACTGCCCCGTCCTTTCTTTTGCTCCCAGTAGAGGACCTGCAGGTAATAGGATTCAGTTTTGTCTCCATAGCGACTCTGGCTCCCAGCACTATTTATAGCACAGCCATAACCCCTCCCCGGCTTGGTGACCGCACAGTGCTAGCAGCTGCTACTCCAGAGTAGGCCAGAGCCCACCACAATTCATTCTCCTTGAATCTGGAGACAACTCTTCCACTGACAGCACCTGCTAATTACTTGGTTATCTTCTCCCCCATCTGTCTTTAGTTTGCACTTTGTCCTAATTCTGGATGTTGATCGGGATATCTCCCTTCCACACAACAAAACCAAGTTCCCAAGCAAGCCACATACTCATTTCTAGGCATCAGCCACAAAGTCCTTGGGTTCTGTCCACTGCTGTGGAGTCATGAGCATCCTGAAGAACGTGGGGCACTGTTACAGAGCTGAGCTCAGTGCCTCCCAAGCAGAATGAGAAGGGGAGGGTAAGAGAGAAATGAAATGGGAGATGGGTAAAAGCATAATTCATTCTATAAACAATTCTGTGGAAAATCCCCAAGGTGAGAGCCAAAGTATCTTAAAATAAAAAAGAATTTACAGGACCAGACCTCAAGGCTAAGCCTTGAAATCTGTTTACATTGAAAATCAGGAGCCCTTTCCTGCCAAAATTCCAAAGGTCACACCTGAAGCATCTTTTACTAATCTATTAGGCATCAGGCTCTACTCTTGGTGGGATCCCAGGCCCTCTCCACTGAGAATTATTTGATAAAACTCAAGTCATTATTCGGCTCTACGGTGCTCATCTCCCTCCAGAGCCACAAGGACCCTGAGATCTTGTGACTATTCTAGACACTAGTGATAGGATAGGTTTTTAGCCACAATGCATATCTCACCAACAGCCACTGCCTTCAGTTATTCAGATTGCAGAGATAACCACGGCTTTTCTTTCCGTTCTCTCTCCCTTCCCCTCCTCATGAAGACTAAGTCCTCTAACACCACCTATAACTCACACTCCGTCTTCACATCCACCCAGGCTCAGCCTCTGCCTCAACCATAGTTCCTAACGTGGAGCCCCTGGTTCCTAGCTCCTATATTCCAAAGGCATCAAGCTCAAAACGCATACCTATCTGTTCAAGTCCTACATCCCCATCCACGCCATCCAGACGCCGATTTAGAATCCACAGACCTTGAAGTTATCTATGTCTCTTCAGCCTACAAATGGCCACTTTCACCAGCCTTTGGGATTCGTCCCTCATTTTGGGCAGGATGTCATAGTAAAACCACAGGAACCGGAGAGCGATATGACATCTTTGCTGACGTGAGCATAACAGGAGGCTCTCTCTCCTCTCCCTCCCCAAGCAGTGACCTTGCAAGCGCATCAGCACAGACTGGTCCAGCGTGGGGAAAAGGGAGCAACGAGGCAGGCCATTGGCAGGGTTGGGGAAGAGGGAATGGCAGGCAAAGGAGGAAGAATTGAGAGATGCACGAGGATGAGGAGGGAAGTAGTTGCAGGAAAGATGAAACGGCGTGTCCCTTCTCCAACAAGCCAATTATGAAACACCCAGTAAAGAAATATTTGTTAAAGAACCAAACGTGGTTAGGGTTGTTAACCAAAAATAAGGCGTGCCAGCCGGCGCGCGCACACACACGCACACGCACATCCACGCGCGCGCGCCAGGTGCTCGTCCGGGCTCGGGCCGGGACTGGACAGCTCTGCCCGCCCCCTCACCTGCTGGACAGTTCTCCCCCGCCCGGAACCAGCGCCGCGCGCCACCCCGGCAGGAAAGGAGCCCGGCCGCCGCGAGGTGCGCCCAGGCCTGCAACCCGCAAGCCCTCCGCGGCCCGGAGCGCCCCTCCTCCTAGTCCCGCCCCTTCCCCACGGCCCCCTCCCGCTCTCGAGCCTCCTCAGAGGCCCCTTCCCCCGGAGTCCCTGTTTCCTCTCACAGTCCTCCTAGGAACCTGGTCCCAAATGCCTGGACCTTCCTACCTCCCGAGCGCCGGGGGGCCGGCCAGGCCCGGCCGGACGTCCCCCCACAGCTGAGCGCCAGTCGCTCCCCGGCGCGGGCGCCGCTCCGAGCGCCCGCCAGTTCCGCGTCTGCACCGGGGGGCGGGGGGGCGCGTACCACTCCGATCGGCGAGGGAGGGGGAGGCGGAGGGGGCGGGGGGCCGTACCATCCACCCCGGGGGGACAGGGCTGCACCAAGCCGAGCGCTGAAGGGTGGAGCCGACCTCGGGAGGAAAGCGGCTACGTACACACCTATCCGTGTGGGAATGGGAACGCGATGGGGAGCGCTGGGCCGGCCCAGCGCCGCTGCGTGCCAAGGGGAGGACCCAAAGGAGTGGCTTTTGTTTAGGTTGCGCAAACAGACTTTAATTCGACATGGTCATAGAGCCCATTTCGACGAAATGTGGGTTAATCTGGAAGCGACTTCTCAAGATGAGCTGCTCCTGAGACTTTCCGACCGTCCCTCCCGCACCTCACCTGCCTCCCCCCGCACGCGGTTTGGAAGTGCCCAACCACTAGGGCTGGAAAGCCAGCCGCCCCGGCGGTGGAGCCTACCAGTTCAGGGGCGGAGGGGGGACTTGAGGCCGGAAGGCGCGGCCGCGGTATCACCTACACGGGGAGCGCTCCAAGGGAAGGGGGCGGGAGCCGTGCCGCGGTGCTCCCTGGGAAATGGAGTCCACTCCTTCTGGGAGGTCAAACCTGAGACAGGGCAGCCTCCATCTGGCCTCAGGGGACTTTTGTACCTGTCCCACAGGGAGTGGGAGCTGAGAAAAGGGCCCCTTTTTCAGATGCCAATGGAAACACTAAGACATTATACGTGTGCGCACGCACGAACACAAGTGCATGGCTGAAGTGTGAGTTCTGAAAAGCCGACACCTGCTCCCGCACAGAAAGACAAGATCCCACTTGGATCATTAAAGGGGGAGGGGGCATCTAAGCCTCAGCATTCCTTCCACCCTCACGGAGGTGCCCCGTCACTGCCAAGGCTGTCACGGTACTTGCCTCCCTCCTGTGCGTGTGGAGGCGGATCTGAAAGGCCGCGGGGCTTCCCTCTTCCGTTGCCTGGCCCCCACCCCCCGTCCAGAAATTGTCTCTCAGTCTGTATTCATTTTGGTCTTCCTGCACAAACAGTGCCAGACCTGTCAGTGAGGCGGCCCTGAGGCATGTATGGCCAAGCCGCAGAGTGACAGCGGAGAACTTCTCTTGGGGCCCTGTGGGGAAATCAGGAAGTGGCTGAGGCAGCATGGGCAGGGCGCTGGAGAACCTGGTGCAAAATGGCCCTCAGGTTCATCCATTTGGTGGGGTCAGTACAGTCTTCATGTGGAGCACAGCTTTGGCAGGACCCCCACTGCCCAGCAGCCATGAAACTCCCAACCCTTTGACTCTCCTTTAATGCCACCTAAGGATCTCCTTTGCCCAGCTCCCAGGAATGTTTGCCCTTCTCAGTCGGCTCCACCTCTAGGAGGCAGCCACAGGGCCTCAGCCATCCAGCCCAGGAAACAAGATATGGGGAAAGAACAGTCATTCGTGCACATCCCAGATCTCAGAGAGCAGCGGCGGAAGCTTTTTGTCCTGCAGGCGCAGTGCGAACACTTGCTCTGAGTGGACGCTGCTCAGTGTCCGGAGGCTCACCAGTTTCATCAGCATCCGTGGGAACATCAGTCGGTCCTGGGGGAAGGAGAGGGACAAGTACAGCCTTTGTCTCTCCCCAGAGAAGGGGGACAAGGGGAGGGGAGTTGTGGGAGAGGCAGAGAATTGTCTGTGCACGATGTACTCGGGAGGGATTCTCGAAGGGAAAGTGTGTCAGGGAATCGGCCTGTGGAGAAGAGGAAAAAGGGCACCATGGGGAGACTCACATGGGGGTGGTGGATGGAGACGTAAGCATGCAGGGCCTCCACATATGTGTGTTGCAGCCTCTCTACCTGGAGCTGGTCCTGCACGTTGGGCCGGTCTATAGGTCACCAACAGAGGTGAGGAGCAGGTCTGGCCAGGGTCTCAGTTCCATATCCCAAATCACAACCGAAATGAGGGACATGCCCCACCCAAGTTCTCCCATCCCAACGTAACACAGCAAGGGCCTCCACTCCCACAATTCCTGCCCTGCGGAGCCCACAGCCCTCCTTGGTGCAAGACTCTTGCTCGTTTTCCCTCTTGCCCCTCCTCCGCACCTGCAGAGAAGATGCTGATGGCAATGAGCAGAGCAAACTCAGCATCATTGAGTTGCAGCTCATTCATGGCTCTGGAGAACTCAAAGATGGGGTTGATGAACTCCACCTGCAGCCCTGGGGAGGAAGAAGAGAGGCTGGGACATATGGCATGAGCAGCAGGGACTTCCTTCTCTCCTCCAACTCCTCAAGGAACTCAATAAGAAGTCTCCAGGGTCTGCCTGGTGCGCACATTCCACTTTGGCGGCCCTGGGTTCGCCGGTTTGGATCCCGGGTGTGGACATGGCACCGCTTAGCATGCCATGCTGTGGTATGCGTCCCACATTTAAAGTAGAGGAAGATGGGCATGGATGTTAACTCAGGGCCAGTCTTCCTCAGCAAAAAGAGGAGGGTTGGCAGCAGATGTTAGCTCGGGGCTAATCTTCCTCAAAAAGAAGTCTCCAGGTTCTGCTGTGTAACCTTGGGCAAGTTTCTTAACCTCTCTAAGCCTCATCTGTGAAATGGGAATCATACCCGAACTTATAAGACTGTCGTGATGGTTAAATGATAAAGCATGCAGAGCACTTAGCATTGTGCCCAGCACATAGGAGGTGCTGAATTAAATGAAAATAAGAATTCTGTTATTCTTATTAGAATTCTTGAGGGCTCCACATTACTAGCAGAAGAAGCAACTCTTATTTTTCTTTATAAAGAAGACTTCCACTGGCAATTGGCCTTACATATTTGACTCCTAGAGATATATTTCATGTTTCACATCCCAGGGGGAACACAGCAATGTGGTTAAAGGTGTAGACTCTGGCACCGGACTGCCCGGGTTTGAGTCCTGGCTCTACCATTTACGAGGCGGTGTGACCTTAGATAAGTTATTTAAGTTCTCTGGGCCTTGGTTTTCCCATCTGGAAAATGGAGACAATAACAGTAACTACCTCACAATGGGTCCTTAGAGTAATGTGTGGTACATACGGTAACTGCCATGTAAGTATTTGTTAAACAGATAATAAATTAAAGAAATAGAGCCAGTCTTCTTGCTGAGGAGACTGAAGTTCGAGAAACCATGACCCAAAGTCACGACATCTAAAGAACACTTCTGCCATACCCTCTGTCGAAGTCTCCCCACCCCACATGCTCCCCCAGGCTTCCTCCGGTTTCTCTCAGCAACCCTCTGCTAACTTTTCCACTCGAGGCCTCTCGATTAGTCACTTCCTGTACTTTCACCCTGACATTTATCAAGTATGTGTTGGTCCACTTAATGGACAAGCCCTGTTTGAGAAAGCCTTTCTTGGTGAGGTGTGGAGCCTCGAGTTGTGCCGAACAGCCCCCTTGGAGAGAGAGGGCAAAGGGGTTCTAAAGCTGGGTTATGCCCCCCAGGAGGGTCTGCTACTGCTGGCTGAATAACACCTCCAGTGTGATCAGGACACGCCCTTCGTCATCCAGCGCATGCAGCATAAGGTCACGGATGCAGGGGGCAAGGAGACCTGAGGAAAGAGAGCCCCTGCCCCTTCTCCCCAAGACCTCACTGACAGAATGAGAAATGACAGGCAAACAGGAGGCATCCAAGCTGCTTATATAAACGGATCTATAAATAGGAACAGATGCAGATAGCACAAGTCCACGAGGGCTGAAGGCACACGCAGACACGAGAACTGGGAAAGCTTCGGAAAGGAGGATGTTGGGAAGCAAGAAAAGGCCATGGTTAAGAAGGACTGGGACAGGGGCTGGCCCGGTGGCACAGCAATTAAGTTCGCACGTTCTGCTTCAGCGGCCCTGGGTTCACGGTTCAGATCCAGGGTGTGGACATGGCACCGCTTGGCAAGCCATGCTGTGGTAGGCGTCCCACATATAAAGTGGAGGAAGATGGGCATGGATGTTAGCTCAGGGCCAGTCTTCCTCAGAAAAAAAGCGGAGGATTGGCAGCAGATGTTAGCTCAGGGCTAATCTTCCTCAAAAAAAAAAAAAAAGAAGGACTGGAATAATAGCCATTTGGGGAAAAGGGGTTTGGTAGAGAAAGGGGGCAGGGCTGGGCTTTGAAAGCTGGAAAAGGTCATTAAATCGCCCCTAATAGGTGCCTATACCTTCGGGAAGCACACCAGGCACTGGAGAAGGCAAGAGGTGCCAACACAGCCTTGCCATGCCCTACAGTTAAGGGAGGCCTTCCTAGAAAGTTCACTGGCTGGCCTGTGTTGGGACAGCAAGAGGCACGTGAACTGACCTGAGTCACCAGAAACCAGAGAAGACCTTATGAGCTCGGCCCTGGAAACCAGGACCGACCAGCCCCGAGAACGGAGTCAGCATGAGCCATATTTTACAGACCCGCTCACTCAGCTCTTAGACTACTCGGGTTCCTGATGAGCCTCAGTTTCAGTCCTTCCAAAACACCCTCGGCCTTCCATCCTTTCCCAATCCTGCTCCCATGACACAAACATTTCCAGCAATTGAATATGAGGAAACAAACACAGCTTAGCCTGCAAGCAAGTATCAGAGAGCAGCAATGTGAACTAATTCTTGGAGAAAATACTCCGGGTACAGGATGGGGACAGAAGCATTTGCTCTTATGCTAACGCTGCCCCATCTGGGCCTGTGTACCGTATTTCAGCTCCAGTTCTACGGCTCATTGGAAAGAGCAACTGAAAAAAGAGTAGGAGGAAATCAGGCCACATAAGCCTTGGAGAGCACGTCTGAGGAAGATTTGTTCATTATTGACTACTAAAAGGCTCAACGAGGTGGCTTTCAAGCTTTTTTTCCTAGCTGTACAATCTTTTCTTCAAGCAAAGAGTTATGCAGAAGCATACTCAATAATGTAGATTTAAATGAAGCTTCTTCTTTGGCTAAAGTCAGAATAAAGGACATTCCCGCGCCTGCTTCTCCTCTAAGGTGACACTTCTGACACTTCCAATGCCCACCTCAGGTGCCTTGGAACATAGTTTGAGAACCACTGACCTAATGCACCAGAGAACAGGTGTCTATTTGCAGCAGTTGAGAGAGGCCTATCAACATTCCAACTTTCTGTCTTGGGAAAACAAGTGGAGCCTTCCCTTCACAGCCAGCCACTCAAACCTTGGACCCGTGGCTCCCTTGTCACTATGGGCCCCATGACAAAAAGCATCTGTCCATTCAACCCAATCCTTTCCTGATCTCTGTTCTCACCTGCTTTAGCGAAGTCTTCCCGGTTGTAACTGAAATCCTTGAGGAAGGTGATACTCTCACTCCCAGGGTTGTACCTCCGAGATGTCTCCAGAAGCATGACCTGCACACAGGTAGCAGACCTCAAATAGGGACTCCGAGAGAAGGCCAAGCCCCTCATCCCTACTTCCTGGTGGACTGGGCTCCCCAGCGGGTCTGCAGGCCCCTCCCACAGACAATCCCGCTCCGGTTCTCCTTGACCCCTCGGCCGGGCCCGCCACCTCGATCGCAGAGGTCTTCAGCAGGGCGATCTGGTCCTCCCGGCTGAGCTGCAGGAAGCCGGGCAGCTGCTTGGCGAAATCGACGATCTCCTGCACGGAGACGATGGCCAGCTCGGTGAAGTGGGCAAAGCGCTGCTGCCGGGCCTCCCGGCTCTGGGGATCTGGTGCCATGGGCCAGGGCTACCCAGAAGGGCAGGGAGGGGAAAAAGCAAACCACTCTGATATCAAGTGGTTATCAAGGAGCCAGCTGGTGCCCTGGGCACAGCCACCTCTCCCCAGGTCCCTCAGGTACCGTGACTCGAAGCTGGTCAGAAAAGGAACGTCTGTTACACTGTTGCTGGGCAGCCACCAGCTTCTCAATCATGCCCAGTTGCTCTGGGCTGAGCTGGGGTAGGACTTGGGGATCCGAGGGCACCCTTGGGGGCACAGATGTGGCCTGAGACTGTTCCTCCTCTTGCCGCTTCAGCTTCTTCAGGCGGATCTGTTCTTCTGACAGGACACCTAAGGACAGACCAGACGTGAGGAGGGGAGAAGAGGGGGAGACAAAGGGTAGTTGGAGTTTTCGGGAAAGCAGAGAGCACTGGGTAAAGGCAAGGAAGAGATTTTAATCCACACTTAGGGCCCATGTTGGAAAAGCCCTGTAGGCTCAGCTGCCTGTTTACCCTCCACCCTGGCGCCCACGTGTGCCCTGTCCCACCAGCCTCTCCCCCGACTCCTGGCCCTAGACACTCACACTCCTCCCGCATGCCGGCCTGGCGGCATTTGCGAAGGCGACACTCCTGGCATTTGCGACGCATGTAGGTGTCCATGGGGCAGTGGCCCCCGCTGTGGCAGATGTAGCGTGCCCCTTTGATGACACTGCGGCGGAAGAACCCCTTGCAGCCCTCACAGCTCAGCACGTTGTAGTGGAAGCCGGAGGCCTTGTCCCCACACACACTGCACAGCTCGTTCCCCAGCATTTTGGGGGCCGGCCCCTTTTTCCGCTTTTGTGGACGTGGCTCTGGATACAGAGAAGAGCCTTAATGTTCTTCTCCAAGGAAAAAGCATGCTGCCCAGTTGGCGACTCAGTGACCTTCATTCCCTTCATTATATGCAGTCTAATCTCTCTATTATAAGAAAGTAGCTCTCATATGCCAAGTGCCATTATGAACTAGGTATTGTCTAAGCCCTTTATATACACTGATCCTTACAACAACCATAAGAGATAGGCACTATTATTCTTTCCATTTTGCAAATAAGGAAACAGGCTCAGAAGGGCCTAAGGTAGGGACAAAATTTACACTCATCCCTCAGGCCTGGTTGACACGAAAACCTTTACACTTAACTGTGATCTTATAAAGAGCCCTGAGGTACCCCTCCCAGATCCAGGGAGCTCCCACCTCCTGAAAATCCAGCACTCCTCACCTGTGGACTCTGGAGGGGCCTCCACCCCCGGGAGCAGGGCTGTGGGCTCTGCTGCCTCCAACCCCACCCCCGAAGTGCCCCCAGAAGACTGGGGCGTGCTGGCTTCCTCCCTGAGGATGCAGTTGCTGCCTCCCAGCGCCTGGCCACTTGCATCTTGGGCATCTGGCTCCCACAGCTCCACTGCAGAGTCTGAGCCCCGAAAGAGAGGCACAAGGGGGTCTCAGGTTCCTCCTTGTCCACTTTCCCAGCATCCTCCTGGGAAACCACAAACTTATCTCCACCCGTAGAGGGCAGCAAAATGTCGGCTCAGGCTTTGAGACACTGGGGTCTGTGTGGGCTCCAGGGCAAGGCACTTGCACCTCAATACCTTAAATGAGGATGTCAACCTTTGTCCCCTTGGGGGGCTGACATGTATCTATTTCAGAGATCAGACAGAACTCTTCAAAGCCAGGGCTGGGTAAGCACTGGACATGCCAGCTTTCCCCAGCAGCAAGCCCAGATTGAGAACGCCTGGCTGGTGTCTGCAATGGCCAGGCACCAGAACCTGGGCAGAGGTGGTCTGGGCAGAACAGCTCTGGACTGCTCTCGGGGGGGTGGGGGGGGGGGGTGCAGAAGGCAGGTAGTGAAGGCGGCTGATTCCTGCGGGAGGAGAGAAGCTAAGGCCTGGGCTCAGGGGAGAGGACTGGAGTGACGAAGCTTACCAGGAGAAACATCAGGCACAGGGGCCTCCAGCCACAAGGACATCTCTTCCCGGAGCCCTGGACATTACCAAGGGACTGTCCTGCAGGAAGGACCCAGGTTACACTCGTCCAGAACTGGGCTCCTTTCTGGCCTCAGCAACCCTCTCCTCGTGATCCTGCCTTTTATCAGTACTAACATGCCAGCTAACATTTACTTGCCTTATATATATATCAGCCTGTGCTAAGGCTTTACACGCCCTCCTTACAATATCCCTATGCGGTCACATCTATTCTTAAACCCAATTTACCGATGAGGAAACTGAGGTTCAAAGAGATTACGTAAACTGCCTATGGCCACAGTCAGGGAGAGGTAGAGCCAAGACTCCAACTCTGGTCTCTCTGACTCATGAAGCCTGAGCTCTCAACCACCATGTCACCTTTTCTCCCCAGGGACCCCTCCAGGCCATGGGGCGATGTGTAGACACATCTGCCCCACTTCTGTCACAGCCCCTTCCCCCTCACTCCAACACTGGGGACAGCCAGAGTTGACCAGGACATGGAATCGACGCTCATTCCAGCCACTGAAACACACTACTTGTTAGACAACCTCGTTCCTGCCACTTTCCAGGGTCCCAGCACAAACCTTTTGCCTCCAAGAGTCACCCCAGTTCACACACAGGACCTCCTCCACCAGCCCCCTGTGAAATTATCCTGGAACCTCAGTAGAATCCTGTCGCTGCCCGAGCTTCCATCACCATCATCATCCTTCACTTCTCCCCAGAGACCCCTTTTCTAAGAGCCATAGGACATCCCCCAACCCCAGACACACACACGGAGCCCCAGGCCAGCGCTGGGAGCAGACCCACCGAATGCCTAGGCCGCCAGACTTCCTGGCTGGGGCAGTCTCTGGAGCCCCCTTGCTGGGAAAGGAGGATGGTGCAGTCCCTTGTCCAGAGGCCTCGGCAGCTGAGGAGCCGGAGCTGAGCAGGAGAGGGGGCCGGAGCCCCAGGGAAGTAATGTGGGAGAAGGCTGAGGGGAGGGGCTGCCAAGGGGTTGGGCCACCCCTCCTTCCTGCCAGGCTGACCGGAGCCGGAGCCAACCGACCAAGCGGAGCCCTGGCCTCCTTGCCCCCGCCCACAGGGCAGCTTCCCCACCACGCTGACTCCTCCCCGGCCGGCCGGCCACCCCCTCAGCCAAGCGCCACCCTGCCCCCTTACCCCCAACCAGGACAGTCACATTTCCCTGCAGACCAGCCCAGTTCCACTTCTCTCCCCTTCCTCTCCTCACCCTGGCGGCTCTTAGCTGCTTTTACAGGACTGCCTCCCAGGCACCCCCATCCCAATCCCAGCAGCCTCCAGAGTTGTTCCCTCCCCTCCATAGACACTTCGCGGAGCAAAGGTCCCAGCACGGCCCGAAATTGCGACACTGAGCCCCAGCCTGCTTTCCCAGCCTCTCCCTCCTCCCCTGCCTCTGGGAATGGGCGAAGCAGCTCTCCCCACTAGCCCCAGGCCTCAGCCAAGCTGGTAGAACTCCAGTGGTGGTGAGAGGCAGGTGCTGGGCCTTCCAGTGAGTCTCTGAATGTGGGTGCCCTGTGGGGGCCACACAGAGGGGAGGAGGCCAGGAGAGAGAGGGGCTGCTAAGAAGCTGGCTACGAGCAATGGCTGGCCCCAGATGGGGTTGGGGTGAAGACTGTAGACTCAGGTGCCAGCCCAGGATGGACCTGGGAAGGCATGCAGTTTCCCTCACCCGGGGAATGGTTCCACCTGTGGTGAGGGAGGGCTCTATCCAGCAGCTACTGAGACTAGAGCCGTAGTCTTCCCGCCCCGTTGCTTGGAACATGAGATCCATCCTTTAAGGTAGCAGCACATTTTATTGATTTCATTTCCCCCGTAGCCCCTGGAGCAGGGCCTGGCATGAAGTAGGCAACGGAGTAGGTACCGTGGTCCTGTTTGTTGAATGAAGAAGTAAACAAGAAGAATATGATCCTTTTCTATCCTAGACTTGTTAGCTCCAGTCAATTTCATCTCAGCCCTGTTGGTTTAGTGTTTGGGCTCTGGGCTCCGATTTTGGGTTCAAATACTGGCCTTGCCTCTGCCTCTTATTACCTGTGTGATCTTGATTAAACAAATTATTTAATGTCTCTGAATCTGTTTCCCTATCTTTAAAATAGGGATAGGGGCTGGCCTGGTGGAGCAGCGGTTAAGTTTGCATATTCCACTTCAGCGGTTCAGATCCCAGGTGTGGACATGGCACAGCTTGGCAAGCCATGCTGTGGCAGGTGTCCCACACCTGTAAAGGAAGATGGGCATGGATGTTAGCTCAGGGCCAGTCTTCTTCAGCAAAAAGAGGAGGATTGGCAGCAGATGTTAGCTCAGGGCTAATCTTCCTCAAAGGAAAAACAAAATTTTTAAATAGGGATAAAAATAATGGTTTTTGCCACATAAGGTTGTCATGAGAATTAAACGATACATCATAGCACAATGTGTGACACGTAGTAAGTGTTCCAGAAGTCGTGGCAGTTATTGCCCTCCGCATCTTTTCAGCTATCAATCTTCCTATCACCTTGGATCTGTACGTTGTCAATCTTCCGAGGGCTTGTTTCCATGCACAAATCCCTCACTACCTCTATTATCCTTAGAGCAGCCCCAGGAGGGAGGGAGGGTACATATCATAAGCTCCATCGTACAGAGAACACTAAGCTCCTGGGAGAGCCTTTTCCAAGACCACACACACTGAGTGGCCAAGCTGGGATCAGAATCCAGATGTCCTCCCTCCAGTCCCTGTGCTCTTTGTTTCTCCTGTGTCAGAGTCTAGGATACTCTCATCTTGTTGCCTCTCAGGTCTGCTGGACCAGTGAAGTGCTGAGAGGGAAGAAGCTGGGGCTGGTGGGCCGCAGTGGGAGAGGCAGGGAGCCCTGGGGATGCTTCGGTCCAGATGTAGGGGGTGAGGAGCTGAGGTTACTGCTGGTTGTTCACCCCCTGCCCCACTCCCAGTTTCCTGCTCACAGGCTCTTCCTGTTTTGCTGTGAACTCCAGTTCCCATGGGCCCCACATGAAAGCACAGAAGGACAAGGGCGCCAGGGCAGGCAGCCAGAGAGATGGAAACAGAGATGAACAGGGCACCAGGGAAGAGGAGAAGAGAGGGAACAGGAAAGAGTGCACAGGGGGCATAGGGGAACAGGATGGGAGAAGACAGGGAAAGCAGAAATAGAAAAGAAGCTTGGTGAAAGATGGGAGGAAGCAGAGGGTGGGGCAGGGGGAACAGGCGGGTCCCAGGGAGCAGAGACGAGAAGACAGCAGGCTGGGTGGTGTTGCAAAATCTGCCCATGTATTCATTTTCACATTTCAGAAAAGCCCCTCTGACATCCCCCATCTCTAAGTTCTGCCTCCAGCTTTGCTGTTGTTCCCTCTCATCACAAGGTCATCCCCTCACAAGGCCCCCACCCTGGTCTGGGCATGCCTGAGTCATGAGCACAAGGCTCTCCATTCCTCTTGCATGTGTTCCTCCCCCAATTTTCACGAGGCCCCGGTTGTCTTGGGAAAGTAGAAACCAGGGACTCCAGCCCCTGGGAAACTGGAACTGTTCTGTCCCAGCACTCACATCATCCATCCAGCTCTCTCCTTCCCCTCTCCCCATCCCCAGCAGCTCCAGCACAGAAGCTGGATGGCACTGAAACACCTGGTTACAAGGAACTTGGGATGTGACATTGGTCTGGGGCCTGATGCCCTATCTTCTGGAGTTGGGAAAAGCCTCTCTCATCCACTCCTGATCCTCGACTTCCTCTCCTTACACTCTAGTCTCCCCACAGCCCAAGGACCACAAAGAAGCCCCATCTGGAGCCGTCTGACCCAGGCTAGAGCCGCTTGCTGAACAAGCAGGTCAGGGCACCGTCTCCCCCAAGCCCGGTAGCCAGCCTCAGCCTCATCTCAAGTAGAGGAGAAGGGAGCTTTACCAGTGCTTTACTGCCAGAGCCACCCCTTCAGGTGACAGCCGCTCAGGAGCCTCCGCCCCATGAAGAGGAGAAGGGAGAGGAAAATGGTGGAAGACCAAAACCTGTTGGCAATGTCTCCACAGAGTTTCTGGAGACCAACCACTGGGACTTCTCCCTCGAGCCCTGTCCAGCAGGCAGGTGATCTGCAGCCAGAATCACACGTCTCACCCTGCCACCGCCACCCCCACCAGCCCACAGGAAGTGTCAGATGCAGCCCTGTGGGGCCTCCCCCATGTGTCCTTGGCTCCTAGAGGAGACAACATGTCTGGAAACACCTTTGGGGATCTTCCAAGTCCCATTTCTGACCCCCAGAAACTCTGGAGGCTTCTCCTTGCAGCAAGGGGCACCTTGAGGCAAAAATAGGAGCATTCACCAGCCCAAGGTCGTGTGCACTACTCGATAACCCCCCAAAAGCACTCAGGTTCCCATAAAGCAGGCCACAAGGTACGGTTCAGAGGGAGGAACTGGGGCAACTGCTTCTTGCTCCCTCCTTCACCCTTCTGGAAAGGTGCAAGATGTGGGGGTCATCCTGCAGGTCACTCAAACAACTTATGCCCAACCTCCCAACCACGAGGTAGAGAAGAACCCAGGAATTCTGAGTTCAGAGACAATACAGACGGCAGAAAGGAAAGAAGAAAAGTAAGATTTACTTAGGCCCTACTACATTATCTTTACATGTATTATTCCATTTATGCTCATATATAACCCTGGGAGACGGTTACTAGCAAGGAGGCAAATATCATCTAGCAGACTCAAAAGTTCAAACTCAAACTAACAGACAAAGAAAACATCTTACTGCATTACACAAAATAGCCTCCTCAGATGGGAAAAGTGGTTAACCCGCTTGAATTTGGGTTCACTTCTGCCAACACGCGGCAGACCTATGGTTCCCAAACCTGGTCTCCTTTTCAGAGATGCTGATTTATTTGGTCTGTGGTAGGCCCACATACCTATTTATCCATCTACAGGGATCCAGTCCCTCTCTCTTTTTTTTTTTTTTTTTTTGCATCTGTAGTTAGGAACCAAGGTGTGGGGACCACAGAATCATCTGGTAGGAGTCGGGGGTCAAGAAACCAGGGCTCAGCTCTTGGTTCTACCATGTGCTCATGGTGTAATTCTCACCCTTCTTGGATTTGTTTCTTGTTATATAAATTGAAATAGCATCTGCTCCATCAAACCCTCCTACTTGAGATACTTGCAGGCACAAAGTATATAGACATACTTGAGCAAGTGGGAAGAAAAGCAAAAGATGAATTTGAGGGATTTTTGTTCTACTTGCCAAAATTTAGTGAGCCCAAGATTTATATTCTGAAATCACCATGATCTGGCCAGTTTGCAAGGAGAGTAAGGGGCACATTAAAACAGAACTCTCAAAAACTCCCACTAATATGCAGTATTTTGCCAAGTAGCCATGCCCATTCAACCCCACCAACATGAAAAGGTTTCCTTTGTTAGAAATCTCTTTACTGAAGGTATTTTGGGGCCACGGAATATGGTTTAGCAATGCAGTTTGCGTAGCCTGCAAGAAACAGCCCATTATAAAGACTATTTGGGAATCAGAAAACTTGAGTTTTAATCCATTCTCCTAAATGGTGTGACCTTGGACAAGTCACTTCCTCTTTCTGGGTTTTTCTTATCTCTAAAGTAAAGGGAATAGGTTGGATCAGGGATTCAGAGATGCTGATTTAGGAAGCCTACGGTAGTCTTTGTGAACTGCCTGGCATTATACGCAAAATTCCACTTATGTATTTTTGTGTCTGTGAACATTTTTCTTGAGGAGAGGGGACGAAATTTTCCTCACATTCATAAAGGGCTTGTTGTTAAATAAGAAGGTTAAGAACTATTTGGCTACCCAGCCTTCAGTTCTCATATTCTATTCATTTCTCCATAACAACTCTGGAAGCAAAGTTTAGATCCTGAGGTATACACAAATAATTGAACCTCGAGTCCTATGGCAAGATAATGACCCTGCTTTCTCCCATACAGTTCTGAACGGGTTTTATTTCCCCAGTGATTTGAGGTAATTTGCTTCTAGTGGACAGATCTGAATGAAAGCATCCCAAGGACCTACGATTTGACCTCCTGGAGCTGTGAGTCACCCCAAGAGCAGTCACAAAGCCCTGAGACCAAACTGGCTCCCCCGGAACCTAACGGTCAACGCCAGGAGGGCCTCTGAGGCTGTAGAAACCCCACCTACTCCCACTTCATGATATACTCCTTCCCTTTACCCCTATACATCCTTCCATTGGTCTGAAATTCCCCCCTTAGGGATTCATTGCTTTGGTTTTGCCAAGTCTGAACATCCTGTGCAACCCAACTCTTTCGGGAAGAGGCATGACTTCTAGATTCTAATTAACTCACACTTGGAACTGGACGAGTGGGAGGGCAAGGAAAGGCCTGGAAGGGGAAGTGAGAGGGCTCCTGAAGCTTCGCTCAGGCCATGAGCAGCAGGCTACACAGGGACCAACCTCAAGGACACACGGAGTCCAAAGGGCTGTTTACACGCTGTGCCCCGCACCCCAAACGAGACCCCTTCCGGGGAACAGAGCCAGGGCCGAGGCTGGAACTCCGCCCGAAGGCAGCGGCGGGGAGAGGGCGCCCTATACTACCCCTCGCGCCAATCCTGCGCCGGGTCGGGCCCGGCAGCACCGGTTTCGAGGGGGCGCCCGCTCTCCCGGCCACGATCCTGCCCAGGGCAGGCGCCACCTCGGGACGGGCTCTCCGCGGGCAGCGGCAAAGCCGAGCTAAGCGCTCTTTCCAGAAACCAGGTCTTCCAGCCCTTTCTGCTGCGCGAGGTCGCGCTGCATTCCCACGCCCCTCTGCCGCGGCCAGATTGCGAACTCCTACATGGATTCGCCCCCTAGATTCCTCCTTCTCCCACCACGCCTGCCCCTCCTCTAGCAAGATGGCGGCGGGCCACTTCCGGCGTGTGTCCTTAAGGGGGCGTCCGGGCGGCTGCCTCAGGTCCCAGCTAGCGGGTTCCAGTCTCTTTGCTGCATAGGCTACAGCGGTGATGGCGGGTAGACCGTTTGGCTGGAGCCGGGCGGGTCTCCTCCAGCTCCTTCTCGGCGTGAACCTGATGGTGATGCCACCCACCCAGGCCCGGAGTCTGCGCTTCGTTACCTTGGTAATGAGAGATGGGGTCGCCAACGGGCTCGCCAGAGCTAGAAGGGCACAGGCCTGCGGGTGGAGGGAGGGGTGGGGCTTGTGGCTGGGGTCGGGGGTCTGGAGGAGGAGGAGCTGGTTTAGGAGGAGACACTGGCCTGCGGGGCTGGGGCCCGGGTTGGGAATTTTTGTGGAGCCCTGGGGTATTTTGGGGGGCGGAGTGTAAGGGGTTCTATATCATGAGATAGATCAGATCAGTCTGCCCTGATCAGTCTGTCCAATGGTTAAGAGACTCATCGCTAAACAAGCCTTTGGTGGTCTTTTTTCCAGTTTCGCCCACCGTTTGCATTGCTTTTATTTCTCTTTTCCTTTCCCACCTGTACCTTTGCCTTTGCTTATGGTCTCCAGTGGCATTGCTTAGCCAAGTTAGAATCTCTGGAACCTGAAAGAAGTTACTGACATCTGGGTTGGGGTCTTTTGCAGTGGGTAGAGTTAAGGCTTCCCAGAGGGAAGGAAGCTTCCCTCCCCATCATGGGGCAGAGGTGGGCTCCGTGTCCCCATTAAGGCGACCCTACTGACCTGTAGGCAAACCATTTTCCTTCCTCAGCTGTACCGACATGGAGACCGCTCGCCAGTGAAGACATATCCCAAAGACCCCTATCAGGAAGACAAATGGCCCCAGGGATTTGGTCAGCTAACCAAGGTGGGTCAGAAGCAAACCTTCCCTCAGGATGAGCTGTAGAACGAGTGACCTCTAGAGCAGGCTACAGACCTTGGGGCCCCACCAAACTCTATTTCCCATGTGAGTGCTCAGTTTGACCAGATGAAAATGGGCACACACAATGCCATGCACAGCCGGCCACTTAATAAATGACTTCTGGGGTCAGACTAACCCACTCCTACTTCCAGCCAGGTGTAAACTTGGGAAGCCACAGTGCCTAAGCCCTGTGGGACCTAACAAGCCATCTGTTCCCTCTGCACCCTCCTAACCCTTGGGTTGCCCACAGGACGGGATGCTACAGCACTGGGAGCTGGGCCAGGCTCTACGGCAGCGCTACGATGGCTTTCTCAACACCTCTTACCACCGGCAAGAGGTAAGGCTGGGAGCTCAAGAGGCAAGGGAAATGGGCTCTGCTGTCCTCACCCCGGGAGCCTAAGGGTGAGTCTGGGTGCTCTGACTTCCCTCCGTGCGTTTTGGTTATAACTGCAGGACAAGACATCCAGGAGCTTCTAAAACAGAGCCAAGAGGCTGAGTTGCCCCTGCTTGGCTGAGAAGAGGCAAAACTGGTCAAGCATCCAAGCTCAGACTTTAGGGATGCCTGGCAAAGTCGTTTCTGACGCTTGTGAAATAACTCGGATTTTCCATCCAAGACATTTATTAATACCTGCGAAAGGCCAACCCCTGTGCTAGCACTTTGTAGACAGTGGTGCACCACACAGATGGGATCTCTGTCTTTGTGGAGCTTAAGAATGTAGCGGGGGTGACCCATGACAAACCACACAGGGCCAGGCGATAAAGGTAGCAGGGAAGATATACGTAGAGAGGGCATGTCAGGGAAGACTGGCAAGTGTGCTGGCTCCTTGAGGCTATCTCCCCACCCCAGGGATGGGAATAGCTGTTCCTCTGGTTACTGCTGTCAGCCACGGCTGTCTCAAGAGTCTCTAGATGTTGTTATTGTTCCCTTGAGGGCCACTCTGTCCTGATCGTCCCTTCCCCACAGTGTCCTCCCTTTTCACAAGCAATTCTCTCTGTTCCCTATCTGGCTTCCTATCCCTGGTCTCGAAGCTGGTTTATAAAGGGGGGTGCCGTTGGCGACAGTTTCTGCCCTCAAGGACCCTGGTCTAGATAGGGAGACAGATGTTATAAAACCAGCCTTACTAAGCACTTTGGACTGGGAGGGGCATCTGAACTAGAGCCATCCGCACGGTTCTTCACAGAGTGGTGAGCGTGAGCCCCCAGCGGAGCGTTTGGGCCTTTGCTGGGAAGAAGGACGGAGAGGGGCCAGATGAGTGCTGTTTACAGTTTGCTGGATAACCCTCAAGAACAGGTTCTCCCCCCGGGGCCCCGCCGACGGGCCCAAGCTCCCCTGCCCCACCCCCCAGCGAGACTCGTCTTGTCGTCTCTGCAGGTTTACGTGCGAAGCACAGACTTTGACCGCACTCTCATGAGTGCTGAGGCCAATCTGGCTGGACTCTTCCCTCCCGAAGGGATGCAGCGCTTCAACCCAAACATCTCTTGGCAGCCCATCCCCGTCCACACAGTGCCCGTTGCCGAGGACAGGGTAAGAGTGGCCAGCCCCTCCTTGAAGGCGGTGAGAGGAACAACCCTGGCCATGGGCCTGCTGGGCCGACTCCTCCTCTGCCTCTGCTTCCCCCCTTCCGCCTGCAGCTGCTGAAGTTCCCGTTGGGCCCATGTCCCCGTTATGAGCAGCTGCAGAACGAGACCCGGCAGACGCCAGAGTATCAGAATGAGAGTATTCGGAATGCAGTGAGTGGGGCTGAGGTGGAGGCCATCACACTGTCCTTCCTTTCCCCCAGGGCAGCACTGATGCCCTGACCCGTTTCTCATAGCAATTTCTCGATATGGTGGCCAACGAGACAGGGCTTACAGACATGACCCTGGAGACCGTCTGGAATGTCTATGACACGCTCTTCTGTGAGGTGAGCCCGCTTCGGGTCCCCGGCGTGACTTCTCACACCTCAGCAGGCCCAGGTGACCAGGACCAGTAGAACACAATGCCTGGAGACCATTCCCACCGAGGAGGTCCAGGCAGGCTTCTTGTGAAACAAGGGAACTTCCTTCATGGGTGAAAAAGAACCCCAGAGTGGGAAATAGTTTATTAATGTCAGCAGTTCCTGCTCCTCTCCACCCAGAGCTCTCGTGGTGTCCGACGCCACTCCGCTGAGTCACGCTTTTTTGTGCCTGAGCCTCCTTTCCCGTGCCCTGCAGCCTCGAGTGTCCGCCCCATCTCCTGGTTCCAGTCCCTCTGCTCTACCTCTCCTGTCCTCTCCCTCCCCTCACACACGCAGGCACCTTCCCACTGGGGCAGAGCGCTGTCCCCAGAGAGGTCCCCGGGGAGCTAACCTGCCCACTGTGATGCACAGCAAACACACGGGCTGGTCCTGCCGCCCTGGGCCTCACCCCAAACCATGCAGCGTCTGAGGCGGCTAAAGGACTTCAGCTTCCGCTTCCTCTTCGGGATCCACGAGCAGGCAGAGAAGGCCCGGCTTCAGGGGGGTGAGTGACGAGAGCAGCATGTCACTCCCCTCCCCAGGACTCTAGAGCATTAAAAATCTGCCGTTGGGAGCTTCTCACACACTTACTTCTCTTCCTGTAATGTTTTCTGCTCTTTCAAAACCAGATTGTGCTGCTTTTCTGCCATTCATATTCTTGAGTTTCACCCATGTCAGAAGACCCTCCTTCCCTTTAAATGAATAACTCCCTCCAGAGAACCCCTGGGAGCCACTTTGACAGAAGGCTCAGAGCAATACACCTGCTAGTTTCCTAATCTGAGCACCCAGGGGAGTGCCAGCTGTCAAAGCTTTCTGATGTCTCAGTAGTTTTCAGAGTCTGCACATGGCACAGTTCCCCTGGCCTCGAGCCACCATCTTGTGTGCTCTGAGCAATCTTAAGTTTATGTTTGTTCCAAGCTAGTAACTCTTCACAGGCAGGGTCTAGTGGCTCATTTATAAACGGCCAGGTTTCTACATCTGTGTTGAAATACGGATAGATTTCATGTCTTACCTTGCTCCCCTCTGTGCATGTGAAAGTGCTTAGAGAGCAGGAGGTGCTGTAGAGTTTCCCCATGGTCCCCGTGAACCTAAGGAGTCCCCTGTGCTGGTGACCAGACAGCCCCGGGACTAGCAGAGGGTGAGAGGGCCACAGATGGGTCTGCCAACAGTGATGGCTGGAGCTCCTGACCCTGAGGACTGTTCTCCTTCAGGAGTCCTGCTGGCTCAGATACGGAAGAACCTGACCCTCATGGCAACCGCCTCCCAGCTCCCTAAGCTGCTGGTTTACTCCGCGGTAAGCTCCCATAGTCCCTAGCGTGCTCATGTCAAGCAAGGGGCTCGATTTCTCTATTTAGTGCCTGGGGTGCAGGGGAGCAGTGCTGATGGGCAGCCCCTCTCCCTTACAGCACGACACCACCCTCGTTGCTCTGCAAATGGCACTGGATGTCTACAATGGTGAACAAGCCCCCTACGCCTCCTGCCACATATTTGAACTGTACCAGGAAGACAATGGGTGAGTGGACCTACCAGCTGCCCTCGGGAGGGGCACTCGCATGGTGGCTGTGGGCAGCCCGAGGACTCTGTTACAGGCTTGCTGAGCGGCCCCCATCTTGTTTCCTGTCAACCCGCAGTAATTTCTCAGTGGAGATGTACTTTCGGAATGAGAGTAACAAGGCCCCCTGGCCGCTGAGCCTGCCTGGCTGCCCTCAGCGCTGCCCGCTGCAGGACTTTCTTCACCTCACAGAGCCTGTCGTGCCCAAGGACTGGCAGCAGGAGTGCAAGCTGGCAAGCGGGCCTGCAGACACAGGTGAGCTGCTGCCTGCCTCTGTGCTAGTCATGTCTGAGCACAACTGTAGCGTCCTCTGCACAGGTCTTGAGAGCTGGCACACACTTCCAGCCATCTCCACATGCCCCTGGACAGTTCACCTTCCCACCCTGAGCGCATCTTACACCTCCCTACCCTTCACCCTCAGGTGATGCCCTCACTTCCTATCACTGAGAAAGTAAAAGCAACCAGGAGAGAATTGTCTCCTTCTCCCACCACCAGATCTTGCGGCTTACTTGCTGGTATAAGCTGCTGGTGAAGGCCAACCTTATACTCTGGGTCCATCTCTTCTCACCTCCACCAGGACCTCCGTGCTTCCTCTCTACTGGATCAGTCCCATTTCAAAAGCCTAACAGAAAGCTCTTAAGCCCACATCTTTCTCCAGCTGCCACTCCGTTTCTGTTCCCATGGAATCCTTCCAAGAGTTGCCTAGACTCTGGTTTTGCTTCCTCACCGCCCATTCTCTGGGCCTCACACTAGATGGTTTTATGTCACCTTTCACTCATTGAAACCACTCTCGTCAAGGACCAATGACCAGTTCTTATCAGCTTCTCACCTCTCAGCAGCATTACATAATTGGGCCCTCCTCCCTTAAACACTTCCTTGGCTTCTCTGATTTCCCTCCTGAATTACAGGCAGCTTCCTTATTGGCTTCTCCTCTGAACAGTGGATGGCCTAGGGCTCATCTCGGCCCTTTCCCCATCGGTGCCCACTCCCACGGCGATCTCATCCAACCTCAGGGCTTCATATATCATCTCCACGCTAAGTTCCATCTGTGTGACTAGCAGATTCCTGACCTCTTCTCTGAGCTAGACTCACACATCCAGCTGCCGACTTGGTCTCCACATGGATGTCAACTAGGGCATCTCAAAGTTGCTATGTCTAAAACCAAACGCTCTTCCTCCCAAATCTGCTCTTCCTCCAGGCTTCCCCATCTTATTAAATGCCACGTTAATCACCCAGTTGCATAGTATAACCCTAGGAGTTACCTGAATACCCGCTTTCTCACACCCCACATCCAACCCACTAGCAGATCCTCTCAGCTCAATCTTTAAAATACATGCTCTTGCTCCCTTGTTCAATCTACCAGTCTCTTGCCTGACCTACTGAAAACCTTCCTAATGTTCCGATTCTCTTCTTGTCCCTGCCAGTCTCTCAGCACAGCAGAGTGTTTTTAAAAACATAAGTCAGTTGCATCATCCCCTTCTCGGGATCTTCCAGGGGCTTCCCATCACATTTGGAAGAGATTCTGAGTTCTTCACTGTGGCCTTCCGGGCCCGTCTTGGTCTGGTCCTCCACCCTCACCTCCTGCTTGCCCCTCACGCACTCTGCTCTAGCGATACTGACTTTCTTCTGATGGAAGAACATGCCAAGCCTATTCCCACATCAGGGCCTTTGGCATGTGCTTCCTGTCTACAGCCCCCAACCCCAGGACACTCTGCTCTCAGATCTTTCTGTCTCTCACTCTGGGACTCCAGGTCTCTGTTCAAATTGTCACTTCCTCAGTGACACCTGCCCTGACTGACCTACCTCTCCATCCTTTCCCCCTTATCTTTGTTTTTCTTTACGGTATTTGCCCTTGCCCATCATTCCTGCCATTTGCTTGTTTACTGACTCTCCTCCTGGAATGTAAAATCCCTGAGGGCAGAGCCTGTGTCTTGGCCACCCAGGTACATCCCCATTGTGAGAAGAGCACCTGGCGTATTGTAGGCACCCAAATGTCTGTTGAATGAACGCTGACATGACCTTTCTCTCCCTCTCTCCGTGTTCAGAGGTGATCGTGGCTTTGGCTGTCTGTGGCTCCATCCTCTTCCTTCTCATAGTGCTCCTCCTCACCGTCCTCTTCCGGATGCAGGCCCAGCCTCCTGGCTACCGCCACGTTGCAGATGGGGAGGATCACGCCTGACAACCACTCAGCCCCCTTCCCTCTGCCTCCTAGGGGAGGTGGGCTGGGCCCTTGCTCCTGACTGCTGCTGCTCCCCAGCCCATGGACAGGAAACCTTGGGTTGGGCCTCCCTGTGATGACCCCAACCTAATGAACAAGTGGAACTCGGCTTGGCCCATGGACCTGTCACTCAGCATTTACACGCCTGATGTTTACCAAGTATTGTGTTGGACACTGGCTTTCTCCAAACAGGATTTGCTTCCTCCATGTTCCCTAAGGACCTGAAATGTAGACAGGTATTCAAGTTTCACTCAGGACCTGGTATAAAAAAATGAAGGAGTGGGTACTTGATCTGCCCTGCGCCTCCAGCCAGCCCTGCTCTCTTTCTTCCAGCCTGGAATCTTTGGCAAATGGCTCAGAGGACACAGTCTTGCCTCTCAGTACTTATTTTAGTGGGAAAAACTGCACAACATTGGGGGTACAAACATTGGCCACCAAGGAACCAGATCACCCAGTAGCCAGCCAACCCAGTTTTCCTTCATCTGGCTGAAGTAACCATTAGAGCCAGAAACAATGCTTCAGGCAGCTTTGTCAGCCCTGCAGCTTGAGCAGGTCGGAAGGCTGTTTGGACTTGGGAGGGGGTGGGAAGAGGTGGGTGGGGAGTGAACTGTGGTACAGAGTCATGAAACTGTCCCTCGCAGCTGGGCTGGGGTCTCCAGGGATCTGAGGTAAACGCAGGTTGTGAGCTGGACAGCTCTTGACTGTGGCCCAGAATAGGACTGACGCAGCTTCCAGAGAATGAAAGTTTTGGATGCTTAGTATGTTTTCTGTGCCTTTTCTTCACTTGGGGGACCCAAGGAGCCCTCTGACCAGGTCGGTGCTGGAAGATCCACTCAGAAGCTCAGTTGGGTATTCTTTTATTGCCATGTCAACAGTGAACACACATCGGAAACCACTACCTGATCGCTCTGCCACTGCACGTCAGAAAGGAAAAAAGTAGCTTGGCTTTAGGTTAGATACAGCAGAGACCTCTGGAGCAGCTGGGTCGCCAACTCTAGAGAAGTTTCTGGAGCTGAGTCCAGAACAGAAACATGCCAGTGTCCCAGTCCCATAGTGTCCCATGCCACAGTGCCCCTGCTCCAACCCTAAGACTTGGATACCTTTGCCCTTTAACACACAGCCGCCTCTTCTTGCAGGACTTGTTCTCGTGTGGCTCCAAGCCCTGCTTGGCCCACACCTTCATTAATGTCTCTCACTTCCGCATCCCAGCTTCCTCCTGGCTCCAAATGAGAATGTGATAACCTAGGAGGAGTGAGACCAGTCTTACTCGAACCTTCTGTTACCAGTCTCTGAGAGCTTGGGGCTGGCCCAGGGAACCTAAGACTGGGTAAGGAAATACCAGGAAACTAGACAGCAGCCAGGCATTGCCATGACCAAGACAAAGCAAAAGGCTCTGGAGGGCTTGGGCCAAAGAGACCACTATCTCGCGGTTATTTTCTTTACTGACTGCTACTCTAGGATGAAGGTGGCAGAGCGGCAGGGCTAGGCTGAGGTTAGCCTGCACTGAACCCTGAGGAGTAGGGTCGGGCTTGGCCAGTCTGAGATATAACCTACTTCACTCACCCATCACAGAGGCCAGCGTGTCCCCAATGGGATTGAACTCATTGAGCTGCAGAGACAAGGGGATAAGATGAGGCGGGGTGAAGCTATCGGCAGAGATAAAGCAGGGTACCCAAGCACTAATTTCCGGTCATTTTTGGTCAGTCAAGTAGGTTGAATCCCTGCTTCCTCCCATTATTTGAGGTCCCAAGCCTCACCGAAATGATACCAGAAGATTCTGGGTCATAGAGCTGATGCATCATCTTCCCTGAGCTTCCATCAAACACATCGATCGTCCTTAATTCATAGGGGGTACAACTTTTGAAATTAGGATCTGGGTATCGGCCCACGACAATGAGGTTGTACCGAGGATGCCAGGTTGCCTAGGAGATGGAGAGGCTGGTCATGAGAGTAAATGCAGAAGGCTACCAAGAGGGACATCAAAAGTATTCTTTGCCACTGACAATTGTGAATACAATTGCCAATAACTTTAATAATGGAAATAAGACGTACATGAAATTACAAGAATGGTTTTCAATTGTGTGTACATCTACCACTGCAAATTTTAAATGCCCAGCTGGCCTTCCTGGCCCTTAGGACACCTATGGGCCTTCTCTCTCTTCTGTATTCTAAGATCATATCAACTGATGAATGTGTTAACATCAGCCTCACCCAGACATTAACCAAAGAGGTAAGCCTACAACAAAGCAAAAAGCCTCTGGTAACCAAAACTGAACAGGACATAGGTTCCAAAGGAAGCCCACTGCTAACCCTCCTCCATCCACATGAATAAGAAGAGTATGACATGACTAGTGGCTAAGAAGGGGGAGGAAACCTCTGTCCCCCAGATTACCCTGCTGAAAACAAATCTGGCAGTTAATGGAATGTCAGAATTGGATGGGATTTTCCTAAGAAAGCTCAAGAAGTTTTGAAGGAGGACGGACATGGTTAGCAGGAAGGAAGAAGTGGTATGTGCAATGGTTTGGAAATAAGTCACCCACATGTCACGCCTGGGAAGCCGTAAGCTGGCCTGGCTGGACACGAAGTGGGGGATGAGGACAGATGGGTCAACGGGAACACCAACTGGTGCAGGACCCTTGATGTTATTAAGAGCCTGGAGGTGATCTATGTGCCGGCCACTCTGACACTCACCATTTACTGAGTACTTACCAGACGCTAGGCGTGGCGCCACGTGCTTTAAGAATACTGATTCATCCTCCCAACAGCCCTGTCAGTTAGATACTATTATTCCCTTTTTATAGATGAGGAAACTGAAATCCAAAATTTAAGTCATTTGCCCAAAGATTCTAACCCAGGGGTTTCTGCCTACCTGAAAACAGCGCTCCCACCAGTATGCTATATGACCAAAGAAATACAGGCGTGAAACCTGGCGATGGCTGTGGTTCTGGGAAAGAATACAAACTAGGAGAGCAGAACTGGGGAAGGAGACAGCACGGGGGGATTGGGCAGGAAGGAATCGCAAGACTTGAAGATTGTAAGGCAAGGGGACTGAGGCGAGAGAAGGCTAAGGTTAGCGTGTGGATCAGCTACACACAGTTCAGGTGAGAGCGGAACAGAGGATTGCGATCTCAGAGAATGCCCGGTGAGGAGATGGGGCTGGGCTGAAATAGCTCAAGATAGAAATAGCTTATCAGAAGGACACAAAGCAAACCCAGCCAGATGGGATTGCCGAAGTGGGACAAAAGGAGCAGAAGAGCCGGGGGATAAGAGAGTGCTTTGTGTCAGGGCAGGAAGAGATCTGGGATTAAAGGCTTCTGTGTCTGCCCTCTCCCCACCGACTGTCCCACGATCACGCTCTTCCTTCCATCACTCACCTTGATGGGCGTCAGGTGCTGGAAGTGGCGGTGAGGGTGTGGGATCAGGTTCAGGGGGCAGTCCCACTGGGAGGCAGAGTAAACCCGGATCTCGCTCTTCTGGTCAGTGGTCAGGAGCTGGGCTCCATCGGGACTGAAACAAGCTGGCAAAGTGAAAAGCCCCTGAGCTGAAGAAACCACAGCCCCCTGGGGTCCCGGCCCCTCGCAGGCCTTCTCTTGCAGGGCACACCCCCTCCCACTCCTCTCCATAGGGGTGGAAGGAAGGCGGTGAATCTGGGCTGTGAACAAAAACATTCTAGATACTCAGCAGCTGATGGAGGCAGCTCGAGTCAGAAAGGTCCCAAAACATCAGCTTGGCTGATGCTATCAGGGGTCAAGGCGTGACCCAGTGGCTTCTACACTTGGAGGGAAAACCCTAGAAGCGGTCAGGTGGGCAGCCTGCAGGAAGGACGAAGTCTGGTATATCACACCTGCGTTGACAGGATGCCTGTGCGGCAGCGAGTAGAGGAAGCTGGATTTCCCTCTAACCTGGCGCAGGTCCCAGATTTTCACTGTTTGATCTACGGAGGCTGTGGCCAGGAACCAGTCACAGCACGGGTTCAGGGCCACATGGGTCACTTTCTTTTTGTGCATTCTCAGATTCCAAAGCTGCAGAGAAGAGCTCGGTTCAAGGTGGGGCACAGAACCGAGGCTGGGGGTATGGGAGGGAAAGGGAGGGTCAGGGATGCAGAGAACGCACCTCCTTGCCGTCCATGTTCAGCAGGATCACATGGCCCACGTTGTCTCCTGTGACCACCATTCGGCTTTTGGCAGACACATCCAGGCTGCAAAACCAGAAGCTGGAGGGAAAGACTGTGCTGTAAGATCTTGGGGACAGAGGCAAGGTCCATTTATGCACTGTTGCAGCTCCAGCGTCTAACACAGAGTAGCCATTCAGTCAGTATTTGTTGAATGAATGAATAACTGTCTTGCCATGGACTCCCAGCGAGGAACACTCAGCATGTCTTCCCACCCAGACAGAGCGGATGGGGGTGATGGGGCTCAGAAATTTGTCCAGTTACTGCTGGGCCCAGGTTCCTCGGCTAGTAAGAGTCCCTGAAGCAGCCACGCCTCGGAGCCACACGGCAAGTCCCCACACTAGCCACAACCCTACCGCCCGGGTTCCGAGAAGGATTCTTTATTGCTCCCTCCCTTCACTCTCCACTCGTGAGCCAAAGAAGATGACACACCAAACAGGGACTGCCCAGTTTTGTTCCTCAGAGCCGGCTAGAAAGGAACTTCTGCCCCCTTCTGAGCATTTAGGGGAAAAAGCACATGCAACCCAGAAAATCTGTCTTGCTCTTTTGGCCCTCAGACGACTGAGGACCAAGGCACTGGGTTGGGGGTGCTTCAGGGGTCCAGATACCCAGCCAGGAGAGCTCGGACTCATTTTTTCTCTCAAACCCTCAAATCCTTGCTACACTGCCTTTTGTATCCCCTACAAATGTCTCTAAGAGGGAGGGTTTCTTGTGGAAGGGTAACTTGGAGCTGAATCTGTCCAGTCACCTGTCCTGACTGCGGGAGGTGTCTTACGCTATGGGCAGCCCAGGATGACATGCGGTGTTAGCCGCCCACACCCTCAGGCCCTTAGGGAGCAGTCAGTTGTGTCTCTGGCTAGAGATCAAAGTGACAAGTATTTTGCAGTTTCTCCAGCCGCTTGGTCCTGGGGAGCCCAAGGTGCTTTGTGATTCTATCCATTCAAGCTTCCATCAAGAAGCTGGTGGGGTCCTTACAGCCCTGCAAATGTAGGGGATGAAATCTGAAGTTCTTGGTTCCTGCTCCAGGCTCTAGGCGGCTTTCTAGGCCAACGCCACGCTGACTTGTCTAGTGAGCATCCAGGTCTAATCTGATATAGGAATGATGTACAGAAGAGCATCAGCCCTACCCTCGCTGAGATGAGCTGAGGCTCCAGAAGCCCTCCCCGAAGCAGTAACCCGCCTGGACCAGAGTAAGAGGAGCTAAAGAAAGAGTGTGAGAAAAGAGAGGGAAGGTGGAAAGTGGCTAACACCTTTCCTTTCCTCCCTGTGCCAAGTCTGAGTAAAAGAAAGGGGACCTGGATGCTCTCACCAGAACTGCACTGAGAGCCTGGAAGCCCTTTCCCCTCCTAGTTAAACTACTCACTTGCAGGTGTCATAGCTGGAAAAAACTCGGAGAGTGTTGCCTTTAAAGTCTTGCAGCCTAGTTGTTCCCTCCATTGAGGAGGTGAAAAACTGGTCGGTATTGAGAGGGTTAAACTTCAGCCCAGTGATGCTCCCTCCAGCTCCAATCTAACACGAGGAAGAGAAAAGCCAGTGAGTGATGAGGCCCAGGAAGAGGATGAGGCCTGGGTACGCATACTCTGCCCCAAGAGAAGAGCCAGGCAGGCAGCACTTGGGCCAGGCCAGCTTAGACACCTAGACATTAGGATGCTCTCCATGGTGCCCTGTATTTCTTAAGTTTTAGTTTTATTTTTTAAATAAATAGACAGTAAATTTGGTTGTTTTTGGTATACAGTTCTATGAATTTTAACATATGCGTAGATTTGAATAAACACCACCATATCAGTATGCAAAACAGTTCTGTTCTCCCACTGTAGTCCCACCCTGCCTCCAACCTTCTCCCCGATCTGGTCTCCATCACCATGGTTTTGCCTTTTAGAGACTGTCATATAAACGAATCATATGGTGTGCAACCTTCTGAAACTGCCTTCCTTCGTTTCCCTAAGCATAAAGCCCCGAGATTCATCCAAGTTGCTGTGTTTGTAGAGCTCGTCCCATTTTATCGCCGAGAAGTAGTCCCTGTGTGGATATCCCATGGTTTACCGCACAGCCCTCTTTTTAGAAGAGCTTCAGCTCACATCAGTGGCTGGGTTAGGAGGGCAGGAGTCAGATCTGAGCTCCTCCCTATTTCTTCCAGACATCCCAGACAATGATGATGAAGACAGTCATGATAACACCGACAGCGTTAACTTTCTTTAGTGCTGCCTATGTAGCCGGCACTGGTTTGAGAACTTGGCGTCCCCGAGAGCTCCCGTTCCACTGCTTCCTTGTCCTGCTGCTAGCGCAGCCTCGCAGACCCCTACAAGGCCTCTTCCACGACATTCACTTAACTCACTCAACAGAATAACTGGCACTCTCCATTCCCTCTCTAATACGTTCTAACTGACACCTTTCGTCGGCCAAATCCTTGCTGCCAGTAAAAGAATCTGCTCCAAGGGTTAGTTGTGTTTGTTCTTAAACCCGTATAAGCCAGTTGTATGTTTCATTATAATTATGTAATCTAATTAGACATATAATTTAATTACATGTAATTTATTAAACAATTAAACACTTAAACTTTAAACATTTAATTAAATGTAATTCAATGAAACCGATGAAATACATGCAAAAAGAAAGACCAGAGTTATTTCTATGAAAGCCAAGTTGAATGCTTTGGAAAAACCAGATAAAAATGAGTTGCTAAAAATAATAGTTGTCAAATTAAGCATGAGTAAGATACTTATAAATGATTAAGGTGAGAAATAATAAAAATTGTAAAAGAATCTACAATAAGATGGCTTCACAAATATCTTTAAAATTATGTCTCCACTTTAAGGAAATGGAAATGAGATCGTATAAAGAATACATTAAGGGTGTGGTTTATGTCAGACCAGGTGAACCCTAATCAGGGGACCCTTACTCCAAGGAAAGGACTGGCCCTTGGTCAAAGCATTAGTGATAAACACGTATATAAGCATTTCAAGTTAAATTGCACGAGTGTTCCTCTAACAAGTGTGGACTAAGTGGTTATGACCAACTCTTACACTGAGAAGGATGAACAAAACCTGGGCAAAATACGAAAAAGAAATATATTGAGATTTCCAGTCTTGGTGGGTTAGCTTGTTAGGCCAACCTACTGTCGAGAACAACTAGAAAAGGAAGATAAAATATATGTCTTTAGAGAAAGGTTTCTGAAGTCACCGGAGCGCTACTGAGGCATCAAGAATTTGAAGACCAAGGTCCTAGAGAGGAGAGAAGCAGAAAGGTAAGCCCGACCGTGGGAAGCTGCTTATCCTCTGGAGGCATATGCAGGATAGACAGCTGTGGCTGAGGAGCAGAGAAGAGAACTGCACAGAAGCGGAGCAGAAAGTGGTGGCGTAAAGGCTGAGAAGACGAGCAGAGGTTTTGTCAGTCTCATAGGTCACGGGGGCAAAGGCTGGAGTTCACACCTACCGAGGAGGAGAGACATTGGGAAAATCCAGCTTTTAGTCAGCATCCCTGACACCCTAGAAATAAGAGCAGACTAGAAACAGACCATCCCTCACAAAGATCGAAGTCCAGATTCCAATAATTTCAATCTCTGACCAGATTAAGATGATCTGCTTTCAGCCTACCTACCTGCCAAGGGAAAAAAATTCATTCTCTCTGAGGGAAAATAATACCGCTCAGAACTTTAAATTATTGCTACAAGTTTTCACATACAATATTTGACATTGAATCTAAAATTATCCAGCAAATTGGTAGGCGAGACCAAATAACCAATAATTCAGAGAAGAAAACAACAGTTGAGGGACACTCACAAGAGATCGAGATATGGGGGCTATTAAACACAGGCTTTAAAATAATTGTAATTAACATACTTTAAAAGTAGACCCAGGGGCTGGCCCTATGGCTGAGTGGTTCAGTTCACGTGCTCCGCTTCGGTGGCCCAGGGTCTCGCCGGTTCAGATCCTGGGCGCAGACATGGCACCACTTACCAGGCCATGCTGAGGTGGCGTCCCACATGCCACAACTAGAAGGACCCACAACTAGAGTATATAGCTATGTACCAGTGGGCTTTGGGGAGAAAAAGGAAAAATAAAATCTTTAAAAAAAAGAAAAAATAGACCTAATTAGGTGGCCAATCTGATGGTAGAGTGGTTAGGTTCGCATGCTCCACTTCAGCAGCCCAGGGTTCATGGGTTCGGTCCCCGCACGTTGATCTACACACCACTCGTCAAGCCATGCTGTGGTGGCATCCCACATGCAGAGTAGAGGAAGACTGGCACAGATGTTAGCTCAGCAACAATCTTTCTCAAGCAAAAAGAGGAAGATTGGCAACAGATGTTAGCGCAGGGCTAGCGATTGGCCCTGCGCTAACATCTGTTGCCAATCTTCCTCACACAAAAAAACAGACATAATTAAAAAATGGACGAAGGATTTACATAGACATTTCTCCAAAAAAAAGATACACAAATGGCCAGTAGGACATGAAAAGATGCTCAACACCATTAGTCATTAAGGAAATGCAAATCAAAACCACAAGAAGTCACTGTTTCACACCCACTAGGATGGCTGTAATCAAGAAGATGGAGGGCCGGCCCCGTGGCCGAGTGGTTAAGTTCGCGCGCTCTGCTGTGGCGGCCCAGGGTTTCACTGGTTCAGATCCTGGGCGTGGATATGGCACTGCTTGTCAGGCCACATTCAGGCAGCATCCCACATGCCACAACCAGAAGGACCTGCAACTAAGATATACAACTATGTACCGGGGGGATTTGGGGAGAAAAAGCAGATTGAAAAAAAAAAGATTGGCCACAGTTGTTAGCTCAGGTGCCAATCTTAAGAGGAAAAAAAAAAAAAAGATGGACAGTATCAAGTGTTGGCAAGACAACCTATAGAATGGAGAAAAATATTTGCAAACTATATATCTGATAACAGGGTAATATCCAGAGTATATAAAGAACTCCTAAAACTCAACAACAACAAAACAAATAACCCAATTAAAAAAATGGGCAGAGGGCCTGAATAGACATTTCTCCAAAGAAGACAGACAGATGGCCAACAGGTATATGAAAGGCTGCTCAACATCAGGGATAATCATCAGGGAAATGCAAATCAAAACCACAATGAGGTATCACTCACACCTGTTAGAATGGCTATTATCAAAATGACAAAAGATAAGTGTTGGCAGGAATGTGAAGAAAGAGGAACCCTTTGTGTTGGTGGGAATGTAAACTGGTACAGCCATTAGGGAAAACAGCATGGAGGTTCCTCCAAAAATTTAAAATAGAACTATCATATGATCCAGTCATCCCACTTCTACGTACATAGCCAAAAGAAATGAAATCAGTATCTCAAAGAGATAGCTGCACTCTCATGTTCATTGCAGACTTATTCACAACAGCCAAGATATGCAAACAAGCCAAGTGTCTGTCAACTGATGAACGAATAAAGAAAACGTGGCATATATATACAATGGAATATTATTTAGCCTTCAAAAACAAGGAAATCCTGTCATTTGCAACAAGATGGATGAACCTGGAGGATATTATGCTAAGTAAAATAAGCCAGACACAGAAAGACAAATAGTGCATGCTCTCACTTATATCTGGAATCTAAAAAAAGTCAAACTCATAAAAGCAGAGAGCAGAATGGTGGTTGCCAAGGGGTGGGGGCTGGGGGTATTGGGAGATGTTGGTCAAAGGATACAAAGTTTCCATTATGGAGAATGAATAAGTTCTGGAGATCTAATGTTGGGCATGGTGACTACAGTTAATAACACTGTGTTGCATATTTGAAATTTGCTAAGAGAGTAGATCTTCCATGTTTTCAGCACCCACACACAAAAGGTGACGAGATGGGTGTTAATTAGCTTGATTATGGTAATCATTTTGCAATATATACGTGTATCAAAACATCATGTTACACACCTTAAATATGTACAATTTTTGTCAATTATACCTCAATAAAGCTGGAAAAAACCCCGTAAGTGTTGGTAAAGATGCAGACAGAGTGAAGCCCTCCTACGTTGCCGGCGGGAATGTAAAAGGTGCAAGCGCTTTGGAAAGCAGTTGGCCAGTTGCTCAATTAAACATAAAGTTACTATACGACCCAGCAATTCCACTTCTCCATATATATCCAAGAGAAATGAATATTTACGTTCATGTAAAAACTTGTATACAAATGCTCATAGCAGCATTATTCATAATCAAAGAAGAAAGGCTAAAATCAGTGACAAACATCCATCTCAAGAAGTTGTAAAACAGGAAACTAAAGCCAAAGAAAGTAGAAGAAAAAATGAAGAACAGAAATTAACGATGGGGCCGGCCGGGTGGCGCAGCGGTTAAGTGTGCTCATTTCGCTTTGGCAGCCTGGGGTCGGCCGGTTCGGATCCCGGGTGTGGACATGGCACCGCTTGTCAAGCCATGCTGTGGTAGGCATCCCACATATAAAGTAGAGGAAGATGGGCACGGATCTTAGCTCAGGGCCAGTCTTCCTCAGGAAAAGGAGGAGGATTGGCAGCAGCAGTTAGCTCAGGGCTAATCTTCCTCCCCCACCCCCCAAAAAAAAAAGAAATTAATGAAAAGAAAACACATAAACTGTGAGAAGAATCAACAAAGCCAAAAGTTGGTTCCATGAAAAGACTCATAAAATCGGTAAATCCCTGGTGGGACAGACTGAACAAATGTGAAGGCACAAATACCCACTAATGGATGGAAAAAAGGGACATCAATATAAATCTTCGACATTTTAAAAGATAATGAGAGGATATCATAAAATCTTATGTCAATAAATTTGAAAATTTAGATGAAACAGGCAAATTCCCAGAAAAATACAAACTTGCCAAACCGATGTAAGATGAAAGAGAAAATCTGAATAGTCTGACTTCTATAAGAGACTGAATTCACAGATGAAAACTTTCCTGCAAAATAAATTCCAGATCCTGAGGGCTTCACTGGTGAATATACTAAATATTTAAGGAAGAAATAATATCAATGTTTTAAAAAAATTGGTTTCCAAACTATCTCAAACTCATAGACAAGTTGCAAGAATAGAACAAAGCACTGTTCTCCTGGAACCATTTGATAATAAACCGCCAACATGATGTTCCGTTACCCTCAAATGCTTTACTGTGTGTTTCCTACAAAGAACATCCCCCTACACAACCACCATAAGACCATCAAAACTTAAAGTAGTTAAGTATCTACAGTAGTTCAAACTTAGAAATGGAAAGTAGAACTGTGGTTGCCAAGGGCTGGGGGAGGGGGAAATGGGGAATTGTTATTCAATGGACACACAGTTTCAGTTTTACAAGATGAAAAAGTTCTAGAGATCTGTTGTACAACAATGTGAATACAGTTAACACCACTGAACAGTACACTTAAAAATGGTTAAGATGGGGCCGGCCCAGCGCCACAGCGGTTAAGTGTGCACGTTCCGCTTCTCGGTGGCCCAGGGTTCGCCGGTTCGGATCCTGGGTGCGGACATGGCACCACTTGACAAAAGCCATGCTGTGGCAGGCATCCCACATATAAAGTAGAGGTAGATGGGCATGGATGTTAGCTCAGGGCCAGTCTTCCTCAGCAAAAAGAGGAAGATTGGCAGTAGTTAGCTCAGGGCTGATCTTCCTCAAAAAAAAAAAAAAGGTTAAGATGGTAAATTTTATGTTATGTGCTTTTACCACAATTTCTTTAAAAACTAGTATCACTTGCCTGAGATATAATTATAAAGATTAAAAAGTGGGAAAAAAAGAAAATTTAAATGAAAAAATGGAATATAACTAATAAACCAAACCAAACAAACAAAAACCCATCAGTGTAGTTTACCACAGAATAAAGGGGAAAAGTCAAATGCCGACCTCAATAGATACAAAAAAGAATTTGATGAAATTCAATTATCATTCATGGTAAGAACTTCTGGCAAACTAGGACTAAATAGGGAAACTTACTTAATCTGATAAAATATATTTAAAAACAAACAAGCTCCTAGGTATATAACCAAAAGAACTGAAAACAGGTATTCAAGCAAAAACTTGTACATCAACATTCACAGCAGCTGAATTCACAATAGCAACAACCCAAATTTCCATCAACAGATGAATGGATAAATAAAATGTGGTGTATCCATACAATGGAATACTATTCAGCTATAAAAAGGAATGAAGTTCTGATACAGGCTACAACATGAAGGGACCTTGAAAACATTATACTAAGTGAAAGAACCCAGACACACAAGGACAAATATTGCATGATTCCATTTATATGAGATACATAGAATAGTCAAATTCAGATCGAAAGCAGATCAGTGGGGCTGGGGGGAGGGGTGACAGGAAGTCCTTGTGTAATGGGTACAGAGTTTTACTTGAGGATGATGAAAAAGTTCTGGAGATGGATGGTGGTGATGGTTGCACGACAACATGAATGTACTTACCACCACTGAACTGTACACTTAAAAATGGTTAAAATGGTAAATTTTAAGTTACGTATATTTCACCACAATAAAAAGTAGCAGAGGGGCTGGCCCAGTGGTGTAGCGGTTAAGTTCATGCGCTCTGCTTCAGTGGCCTGGGGTTCGCTGGTTTGAATCCTGGGCACGGACCTACACACCACTCATCAAGCCACGCTGGGGCGGCATCCCACATAGAAGAACTAGAAGGACCTACAACCAGGATATGCAACTATGTACTGGGGCTTTGGGGAGAAGAAAAAAGCAGAAATCATACTTAATGATATAATATAAAAGCCTTCTATGATCAAGAACAAGACAAGGATGTCTGCTACAGCCAAGATTCAACAATGTACTAGAGGTCTTTGCCAATGAAATAAGGCAAAAAAGAAGTATGGGTAAAGGAAGAAATCAAACTCTCATTATTTGTAGATGAGTAGATTGTGTAAGAGAAAATTTTAAATCCTCAGATAAACTATTAAAATTACTAAGTGTGGATTTCTGCTTCCAACCATGATGGAGTATCAGAAATCAGATACAGCCTTCTGCCTTAAACAACTAAGAAACTGGACAAAACACATGAATTAAGTTTTCAGACACTGGACGACAGGCAGCACAAGACAGGAGGGAAAGAAATGAGGTAGGCTGCAATTGCCCAGCTTACTGCCTGGAAACAGTATCCAGGAAGCAGCACAGGGAGGGGGGACCCAACAGCCTAGCAGTCTCCTGAGTTGAGGAGACCCATGGCAAGAATTTGCAGGGCAAAAGCCTGGGGAGGAGGGAGACACATAGAAAGAGCATTCGGGAGATTTTCAGAGGGTTCCCCTCAAGCCTTTGGGTAAGTATTAATGTGTAAATGTGTACGAGGAAACGCCCCAAGGCTGGGGAGAGAAATACCAGAAATGAGAAGGAGAAGTCCTCAGAACAGTCTGTAATCTCCCCAGCCAGAATGAGAAGATTCTTAACACACAGATCATCGCATAGAGTCCTCAGAAGGGTATTGCCTCAGGGTAAGACCAATTTACAGCTAGACAACAGGCTGCCTTGGACCTACGCTAACTGTGGTAGACTAAACAACGGTCCCCCAAGATAGCCATGCCTTATCCATGGAACCTGTGAACATTCCCCTAGACAACAAGAGGGACTTTGCATATATGGTTCAATTAAGATCTTGAGATGGAGAGACTATCCTGGATTATCTGAGTGGGTCTGATACAAACAAAATGGTCCTTATAAGAGGAATACAGGACGTATCAAGAGTCAGAAGAGAAGGTGATGTGATGAGGGAAGCAGAAATTGGAGAGGCGCACCTTGAAGATGGAAGAAGGAGCCACAGCCAAGGAATTCAGGTGGCCACAAGAAGCTGAAAAAAGCAGGGAAACGGATTCTCCCCTCAGAACCTCCAGAAGGAACCAGCCCTGCCAACCCCATGACCAGAGTCCAATGAAAATGATTTCAGCCTTCGGACCTCCAGAACTGTAAGAGAATAAAATGGCGCTGCTTTAAGACACTAAGTCTCTGGTAATTTGTTGTAGAGGCAACAGGACACTAATACACTAACTCTATGAACAAAGCTTAAAAGCAAGCCTTGGAGTTATCAAACTGATTACAAGTAACTTAACTGCATCCCAGAACAAAGCCAACAATATTTAGAAGAATACAAAATCCAACATCCAACAATGTAAAATTCACAATGTCTGGCATCCAACGAGAAATTACCAGGCATGCAAAGAAGTAGAAAATATGATTGATAATCAGAAAAAACATCAATCAATAGAAACAGACTCAGAAGTGACACATGATAGAATTAGCAAAGACATTAAAATGACTATTATGAACATACTCTCCATGTTTAAGAAAGTGGAGAAGATAATGAACATGAAGAGAGAAATGGAAGATATTAAAAAAAGACCCAAATTAAATTTCTAGAGATGATATACAGTATCTGAAATGAAAAATACATTGGATGGGATTAACAGCAGATTAGACATTACAGGAGTAAAGATCAATATACTTGAGACACAGGAATAGAAGCTATGCAAAATGAAAGAGAGAGAGTGGGGAAAAGATTAAAAAAAAATGAACAGCACAGGGCCGGACCAGTGGCGCAGCAGTCAAGTGCGCACACTCCACTTCTGGCAGCCTGGGGTTCGCTGGTTCGGATCCCGGGTGCGGACATGGCACCACTTGGCACACCATGCTGTGGTAGGCATTCCGCATATAAAGTGGAGGAAGATGGGCACAGATGTTAGCTCTGGGCCAGCCTTCTTCAGCAAAAAGAGGAGGATTGGCAGCAGTTAGCTCAGTGCTAATCTTCCTCAAAAAAAAAAAAGAACAGCACTTCAGTGACCTATAGGCTAATACTCAGTAGCCTAACATATATGTAATTGGAGTCCCAGAAAACAAGGGGATGGGGAGGACTACCTGCAGTCCTGAATAATGGCCAAAACGTTTCCAAATTTGACGACAACTATGAACCGAAAGACCCAAGATGCTCAATGAACCCAAAGCAGAAGAAACACATAGAAAAAACACACCAAGCAAATCATAATCATTTTTAAAAGTAGCCAGATGAAAAAAAGAAAAATCACATAAAGAGGAACATAAGAATGACAGCAGACTTTGCATCAGAAATCATCTTTAAAGTACTAAAAGTGGGGGCCGGCCCAGTGGTGCAGGGGTTAAGTTTGCACGTTCTGCTTTGGCAGCCCGGGGTTCACCAGTTCAGATCCCGGGTGCGGACATGGCACCACTTGGCAAGCCATGCTGTGGCAGGTGTCCCATGAATAAAGTAGAGGAAGATGGGCATGGATGTTAGCTCAGGGCCAGTCTTCCTCAGCAAAAAGAGGAAGATTGGCAGCAGACGTTAGCTCAGGGCTAATCTTCCTCAAAAAAAAGAAAAACTAATAAAAAAAATAAAGTACTAAAAGGAAAAAAAAAACTGTGAACCTAGAATTCTACACCCAGCTAAATCATCTTTCCGAAAAAAGGCAAAATAAAGACTTTTTCAAAATACAAAAGGAAATGCATCACCAACCAACCTATATTATAAGAATGGTCAAAGAAATTTCTTCAGGCAGAAGGAAAATGTTACCAAAAGGAAATCCAGATTATACAAAGGAATGAAAAGCACTGGAAATGGCAAATATGTGGGTAAATACTAAAGTATGTTTTTCTCTTTAAAAAATATCTTTAAAAGACACACACTCTACATCCTAGCCATCCACAACTAGGTGTTTACTCAAGAAAGATGAAAACATACATCCACTCAAAGACTTGTACATCAATGTTCATAGGAGCCTTATTTGCAATAGCCAAAAATAACCGGAAAAAATCCAAATGTCCTTCAGCGGGTGAACAGATAAATAAATTGTGGTATACTGATATACTGGAACACTACGCAAAGAAAAACAAACTATTGATACACACAAAAACGTAGATGAGTCTCAAATAATTACACTGAGTAAAAGCCAGGGGAAAAAAAAGAGTATTTATTGTATCGCCCCATATATACAAAAGCTAGAGAACGCAAATTAATCAGTAGGGACAGAAGGTAGATCAAGAGGTCTCAGGGTACAGGACAGAGGGTAGAAAGGGATGGACTATTAAGGGGCATGAGGAAACTTTGGGGTGATGAATATATTCATTATTTGAATTGTGGTGATGGTTTCACAGTTGTATACATATGTCAAAACTCATCAAATTGTACACTTTAAACGTGCAGTTTGTCATTTATCAATTATATCTCAATAAAGATTTAACAGAAAACAAAGATAATTGACCACATAAAGCAAAAATATTAATGTATTGTGGGGTTTATAATATGTGTAGAAGTAAAACATAGGAAAGGAGAGAGGGAAGAAAATGAAAGGAAATATAGAGTTGGAAGATTCCTACAATACCACTTACAAGGAAGTGGTATATTTGAAGGGACACTCTGATGAGTTAAAGACATATATCGCAAACCCAAGAGAAAACACTAAAAGAGAGAAAAAGGAAGAAAAGTATAACTAATAATCCAATAGTGGAGATAAAATGGAATCAGAATAAGTATGCAACCAAAAAGAAGGCAAGAAAAAAAGGAAAATGGGACAAAGAGATGGGACAAATAGAAATAGCAAGATGATAAAAGATTTAAACTCAATCGTATTTATAATCATATTAAATGTAAATGTCCAAATGCTCCAATTAAAAGGCATACATTAGGGGCCGGCCCTGTGGCCGAGTGGTTAAGTTTGCACGCTCCGCTGCAACAGCCCAGGGTTTCGCCAGTTCGGATCCTGGGTGCGGACACGGCACCGCTCATCAGGCCATGCTGAGGTGGCATCCCACATGCCACGACTAGAAGGACCCACAACTAGAAATACACAACTATGTACGGGGGAGCTTTGAGAGAAAAAGGAAAAATAAAATCTTTTAAAAAAAAAGGCATAAGGCATAGATTATAAGGTTGGATTTTTTTTAAAAATGCTGTCTACAGGAAACCCATTTTATATACAAATACACAAATAGGTTAACATAAAAGGATGGAAAAAGATATACCATACAAACACTAATCATAAGACAGCTAGATATCAAACAAAGACTTCAGAAAAAGAAATATTACCAGGGATAAAGGGAGATACCTCACAATGACAAAGGGGTCAGATCATCAAAAGGACATAATTCTAAATGTGTAAGAACCTACTACAGAGTTTCTGAATGCTTTAAGCAAAAAACTAAAGGAAAATAGGCAGATCCACAATTTTGTAGTTGGAGATTCCAATATTCCTCTCTCAATAAGTGATAAAAGACAGAAAATCAATAAGGACACAGGACATTTGAATAACACTATCAATCAGCTTCACCTAATTGACATTTAGAGAATAATCCATCCCAAAACAGCAGAATACACATTCTTTTCAAACACACGTGGGATGTTCACTAAGACAGTCCATATGCTCGGCCATAAAACAAGCTTAAAATGGAAAAGGACTGGATGTTTCCTGTTCATAACAGAATTGAACTAGAAATCAACAATACAGAGATATCTCAACAATCCCCAAATATTTGGAAATGAAACAATATACTTCAGAATAACCCACTGGTCACAGAAGAAATGATAAGGAATTTGGAAAATAATTTGAACTGAACGAAAACAAAAACACAACAAAATCTATGTGATACAGTTAAAGAAACACTTGGAGAGAAATTTATAGCATTGAATGGTTATATAAGAAAAAAGGTCTCAAATAAACATTCTAAATTTCCATCTTAAGAAACAAGAAAAAGAGCAAATTAAATCCAAAGTAAGCATAGGAAAGAAAACAAAAGAAGAAAAATCAATGAAAAAGAAAACAGAAAAAAAAATAGAGAAAATCAATGAAACTAAAAGCTGGTTCTTTGAAAATATCATTAAATTTGATAAACCTCTAGCAAGACTGATCAGGAACCAAAAAAAAGAGAAGACACACATTGCCACCATCCAACTTGCAAACATGAGCGTCACAGGGCCACTCCACCCCACGGGCGCGGGAGGAAGGCCCCAGGTCCGTCTTTTACGGGGCTGTTGCGCAGGGAAGCCAGATCTTCCCGCGGCTCCGCCTGGGCCTGTCGTGGTCCTGGGGAGTAGCCCTTTGGGGCGGGATCCTCGACATCACTACAGATCCTACAGACATTTAAAGGAGGCTAAGGGAATACTATGAACAGCTTTATGCCACTAAATTCAATAATTTAGGTAAAATGGACAAATTACTTGAAAGACAAACTACCAAGCTCATTAAAGAAGAAATACATAACCTAAACTGCCCTATATCTATTAAAGAAATTGAATATATAGTTAAGAACCTTCCAAAAAAGAAAACTCCAGGCCCAGATGGGGTGAATCCTATGAAAAATTTAAGGCAGAAATAGCCCTAATGCTACACAAATTATCCCAGAAAATACAAGAGGAGGGAACATTTCCAGACACTTTTTATGAGGTCTTCATTACCCTGATACCAAAACCAAAGGCACTACAAAAAAAGGAAATTACAGGATGTTTTTAAGTGGTCATCACTCAGTACGATATGAGTAAACTAGAATATCTGATATAGGGGCTGGCCCCGTGGCCGAGTGGTTAAATTTGAGCGCTCTGCTTCAGCGGCCCAGGGTTTCACCGGTTCGGATCCTAAGCACAGACATGGCACCACTCATCAGGCCATGCTGAGGCGGCGTCCCACATGCCACAACTAGAAGGACCCACAACTAAAATGTACAACTATGTGCTAGGGGGATTTGGGGAGAAAAAGCCAGAAAAAAAAAGTTATGATTGGCAACGGTTGTTAGCGCAGGTGCCAATCTTTAAAAAAAAAAAAAAAGAATATCTGATATGATTAGTAAAACGCAACAGATTCTAGGATAGTCTATTTACATAATAATTCAAGTAGAAGCACAGGTGTATGTAACAGTGTAAACACACACAGAAAGATGCCCCAAATGGGACTTCAGGTAACATCTACTCTGCTCTTTACACTTTTCTCTGTATTGTTTAAGTTTCTTATGATAAGCACAGATCATTTTTATAATGAGAATAAAATAAAGGTATCTTCATTTTGAAAATGTAATACATGTTCCCTCGCCAAGAGCCTGAAAGATGTAAAGATCAGAGCCAAGGTCAGATGACTCAAGAAGTGACAAAACGAGGCACTGCTGCTCCCCTCGTCACCGGTCTCAAATCAACCTTGGCTGTCAGTATCTGGGAGTAAAAAACAGACAGTGCTCCAGACCACCTCACCCTCCTTCTGCTCCAAGCTAGCTTCCTGCCAGTCACAAAGTTCAACTGCCCAGAACGATCTCCACAACGGGGTGAGAAACTTCACTCCAGGGGCTGGCCCAGTGGCGCCAGGTTAAGTTTGCACATTCCGCTTCTCGGCGGCCCAGAGTTCGCCAGTTCGGATCCCGGGTGCGGACATGGCACTGCTTGGCAAGCCATGCTGTGGTAGGCGTCCCACATATAAAGTAGAGGAAGATGGGCATGGATGTTAGCTCAGGGCCAGTCTTCCTCAGCAAAAAAGAAAAAAGAAAGAAACTTTACTCCAATGCATGTTATAATAAAGGGCAATGGAAACCAAAAGCAGCCTCCCCAGGCACAAGTTCAAAGCAGCTGTCCTTTTGGTCAGGGGGCTCTTCCCCTAGGACACCCGTAGGCTACTTCTTAAATCTCTCTATTACTATCTCCTCCTAGATTGCTAGAAAAAACAAATCTCCTGCCTGAGCTCTGGATAGATTTCAATGTAAAGCTGCTCCTCCTGGCGGTCGCCTGTCTCACCAGCTGGGCACGAAGCCCACCGAGCTCTGGCCACAGCACTCCGCTGGCTGCCTTTCTTCTGGTTCCAGGCACTTGTTTTCTTGAACACTCATCTCATATCTTGAGTCCTAATCTCCGAGCCTGTCTGAACTGGCCTTTTCTGATGGGCTGCTCTCCAAATTCTCCACTTAAGAGAACTCATCCTGGGAACACCCTTGGCCTCTTCTACCTCTAAAGCAGAGACGGACAGTGAGCTGAAGCGGAATCCAGCGTACAGATGTTTTGTTTAGCTGCAGAGCATGCTTAATCTTATTTCGTTCCCAACATTACAAATCAAGATATTTTAAATTGACATCCTTGTGCGCTGTTGTAAAATGGTGCAGCCTCCACGGGAAAACAGTATGGTGGTTCCTCAAAATATTAAAAATAGCTACCATATGACCCAGTAATTCCACTTCTGGGTATATACCCAAAAGAACTGAAAGCAGGGACTCAAAGAGATATATACCTGTGTTAATATGAGCATTATTCCCAATAGCCAAAAGGTGGAAGCAACCCAAGTGTCCAACAACAGAGGAATGGATAAGCAAAATGTGGTATACACATACAGTGGAATATTATTCAGCCTTGAAAAGGAAGGAAATTCTGACACATGCTACAACATGGATAAACCTTGAGGACATTATGCTAAGTGAAATAAGCCAGTCACAAAAGAACAAATACTGTACAATTCCACTTAGATACCTAGAGTAGTCAAAATCAGAGAGACAGAAAGTACAATGGCTGCCAGGGCATTATTCACAATAGCCAAGACTTGGAAGCAACCTAGGTGCCCATCAAGGGATGAACGGATAAAGAAGACGTGGTATATATACACGATGGAATACTACTCAGCCATAAGAAACAGTGAAATCTGGCCAACTTGTGACAGCCTGCACAGACCTTAAGGGTATTATGCCAAGCAAAGTAAGGCAGAGGGAGAAAGTCAAATACCATATGATCTCACGCATAAGTAGAAGATAAAAACAACAAATAAACACATAGAGACAGAGACTGGATTGGTGGTTACCAGAGGAGAAAAGGGGAGGGAAGAGGGCAAAAGGGGTGATTAAGCACATGTGTGATGATGGATGGTAATCAGTCTTTGGCTGGTGAACATGATGCAACCTACACAGAAATTGAAATATACAATGATGTGCACCTGAAATTGATACAATGTTATAAACCAATGTTACCGCAATAAAAAATGAAAAAAATAAAAGAATGGCTGCCAGGGGCTGAGTTGGGGAAGAAACTGGGAGTTAGTATTTAATGGGTAAAGAGTTTCACTTTTGCAAGATGAGAAAGTTCTGGAGATTGGTTACACAAGAAAGTGAATGTATGTAATGCCACTGAACTATACACTTAAAAATGGTTAAGATGGTAAATTTTGTTATGTGTATTTCATCACAATTTTAAAAAATCAGAAGATTTCATGTAAAAATTCAGGATTTCAGGCTTCACTTGAAAAGAATCAGATCTCATACCACAGGACCTAGATTCCTGCATATCAATCCTCTCCAGTTTACCACCGACCCCACCCCCTACATGATTCTTTTCTTTTATCTGTTTGGCTTCTTTTGGCAGGCGAGTTTGTGGCTCTAAACCCAGAGCATCACTTTTCACAGTAGAGTCATGCGCCACATAACGACATTTCGGTCAGTGACGGACTACGTATATGACGGTGGTCCCATAAGATTAGCACCACGTATCCTAGGCGTGTAGTAGGCTATACCACCTAGGTTTGTATAAGTACACTCCATGATGTTTGCACAATGACGAAATCGCCTAACGATGCATTTCTCAGAATGCATCCCCGTCATTAAGTGAAGCGTGACTGCACAGCCCTCCAAGATCAGCCCCCGGCTGGGCAAGCTAAGGGTCTTCTCCTTGGTGAAGGAGTCAACACCCTCACCCCTCAGGAACTGATGATAAACACTAGCACAATTAAGACCAGCCCTAAAAAGCTCTATGCCAAACCTTGCCCCAAACACACTCTCCTTTTCCCCTTTTCTTTCCACTTGTCTAAATAGTGTTCTCCCTCACTCCTCACTCATCCATGAAGCCTTCTCTATCAACTCGAATTCGCAAGACGTTCTTCCTTCTCTTGCGTTCTGTAGCATTTCACAACTGTACTGCTAGTTATCTCGTATGTATACATCCCATCTACCCAGTAACACTTCAAGCCCCTCATTCATTCAGCAAATAGAAAGCAGCTACTCCAGGCCATTGTTCTAGGCAGTAGAGGTACAGTGGTGAACCAGAAAGCCAAAGTCCCTACCATCACAGAGCTTACTTTCCAGTGGACAAAGATATACAAATAAGTAAAACATTCTAGATATTGATAAACATTGCAAGGGAAGAGAAGCAGGTAATGAGATAGAGACTGACTGGGTGGGGTGGGGGCTACTGTAGGCAGAGTGATCAGTGAAAATCTTTTGGAAGAAGTCTCTTGAGCTCAGACATGACTGGTAAGAGGGAGCCAGCCATGAGAAAAGACAGAGCAATCCAAAGGGAACAGCAAGTGCAAAGACTCAGTTTCAGGAACAGAAATAGCTAGTATGGCTAAAGCATAGGAAGTGAGGAAAGACAGTGGCACAAGGATCAAGGTCAAGGACGTAAGAAGGGGCTTAGATTCTATTCCACGTGGTGACTTACTGGAGGATGATCAATGTTTTACACTTTCTAATGTATTAAGGGCAGGCATTCAATAAAAATTTGAGTCTCCTAACCATTTACTTGTTTGAAAATACCCACGGTTACTTTCGATCCTAATCCTCTCTTTGTTACTGGATGGCTTTTCATTCCTTCAACAAACCCTTCCGCAGCACGATCGTCTGGCACAGGGAACTGCTCACCCCTTTAAGGAAGGTGGGTTTGTCCTTTACGCCAAAGTTCCAGAGCATGATATCTCCCCCTTTGGAACCCACAGCCAGGGTGCTGGGGTGAGCTGGGTGCCACGCCAAGGATGTGGCCCTCCTGTCAAAGGGGGCAGCCTTTTGGAATATCCGGTAAGAAGCCAGAGAGCGCAAAAAGGACTGCTGGAGACCCTGACACAGAGAGAAGAGAATTAAGATGAATTAGAATCCAAGTCCTGGGTAAACTGCCAATCTCCGCCTCCTGCGTAGAGGAGCCCTCGGGCCAAGTCCTCCCACCAAAGGAAAACTAACTGCCTGGTTCTGTGCATGAAAATATTTACAAAGTACATGCACTAATCTTGGAACGGAAGGAGGAGAGTACATTCCAGCTGGGACCTTTACAGCACAGGACTTCTACCTGGCCAAGTGGCCAGGAGGCCAGTCACCAAGGTGGGGGTGATCTGACCACTCTGACAACCGACCGAACCAACCTAGCATCCAATTCTGGAGCATCCAATAGTAAAAGGCACCAGGCAAACCCTTGCGGACTTCAGCCAGGAAACGCCTCACCTGCTGTAGGGATGACCAGGAAGCTTTGCCCAGCTTCTGCTGGTGCAGGGCCCTGATGATGCTGCTGCACAGTGGCGGGACCTGCAGGCTAGCCAACTCCGCCCAAAGGCAGCCTGAGTCAAGTCTTCTGCTGGAACCTGCCAAGCAGAACAAACACATTTTCCTCTCCAATCTCACTCAAGAAAGGTTTTTCTGCTGAAATCCCAGAAAGCAAGCCTGTTGCTTCATTCAACATAGCCCACCTCTCTCATCACCTCCCTTTCCATGGCCGGCTCAGTCTCACCCAGCACGAGAAAAAAACAGTCAGTGGGGATGCAGCCTCTTCCCAAAAACACTCCCCGAAATACTCATTTTGAAGTGAAATTAAATACGATCTTGCAGGGTTCCTGAGAAATGAGTCAAAGAAACACACAAAGTAGACTACAGAACTCTTCCCAGTTTGGGCTGGAAAACTCATGATCGGGTTGGGTGACAATTTTAAAATCACATAAAATGCACAATAAAAAGATTTTTAGGACAGCACAGTAGAAGTGACTGTTTGGAAAAAGCAGTGTCTTTAAATCCTATATTAAAAAAATGTAGAGGTGACTGGTTGGTGGCCCCAAGTCCAATCTGTTCTCCTGAAAACCAGCAGGAACCACAGGACCTGGCACGCCTCAATTAACCAAGCTACTTTTGGGGGAGGCAGATGCACCTAGAATAGGAATAAAGCAAGTCTGGATTACCAACATGTATTTGAGGGTCTGCTCTATGAATCCAGCCTCTTGACAACCAAGTCTTCCTTCTCATGGACAAAAACCCACTTCATCAACGACCCCCTGCTCCGGTCTTTTGAGTTCCTCACCCTCCTTACAGCCCCAGGTTCAAGCCCGGACAAATCCCAGAGACGGAGTTTTCGAAGGAAGGAAGGAAGGAAATTGAGGGCTCCCACAGCTGAAACCAACGACATACAGCTAACAAGCGTGACTATCGAAATTCAGCGCATACACACCACTAGGCACGGGAGGGTTATTTTAAGTGGTCCTCAGTGTGTAAAAATCCCGGAACAAACAGGGAATTTGCAAAGTCCGTTGTGTCTGTTGTAATGGAGCTCATCTGCCTCTTCCCATCACCTGAGGGGGGGAAGCCCAAGCTCTATGGTGTCAAAGGACCTGCAGACAAAATGCATAGCCTGAGGCGTCCATCACTCGGGACAGCTTGAGGAATTTAGAAGCACCCATCCCCCACTCAGCCTCCTGCGTGAGAACCCCACATGGCAGCATTATGAAAGCAGCAGGCGCAGGCAGTACCGGGGCCCTTCGCACAGAGCTTCTTGGCCTCGGGCTCCAGCTCCCTGGGGCTCCTGCTCCTCTTGCTCTTGGGGCGCACAACCATCTCGGGGGTCTTCTGGGTTTCTGGACGTTTCCTGGGAGCCATCGCGTCCTCCGTGCGAAGGGGTACTATGCTCTATGCCGAGATCATGGAGGGAGGATTGAGACGCCTCTGGGGAGAAACAAGGCGGGGACCAGAGAACCCGCTGAGCCACAGGTAGGCCAACTAAGCCAACTTCCCGCCAAACAGGCTCACCGGGAAGGCGGGGGCGCGCGCGGAGAGACGGGAAGTGTGCGAGGGGAGGGGCTCACCCGCTCCCTGGAGAAATGATCTGCCGCCTACGTGTTGGGCTCGAGCGGGTCCAAGTCAGCTGACCTGCCAGAAAGAAAGATGGCCGCCAGCGCCAGGGCACCCAACCTGAAGCCGCTGCAGCTGAGGCGCTGCCAGGCCTCTGCGGGGCCTCTGGAGACCGGGTGCCAATCAAGGCTTCGGCTCCGCCTTCTCTACCTTCCAATTGGCCGCCACGCCCGCTCGGGCTTTGTGATTGGCTAATCCAATACAGTTCGAGAGAGGCGGCTCTGGAGAAAGCTCGCCGCCTCTCGTCGGCCAGCTTTACCCTCGGTGTCAAGTAGTGTTAATCTCTCTCCAGCTCCGTCGAATCTCAGCTGTTCTGTAGAGAGTGGTTGAAATGCGCACCTTTTTAAGGTTTCACCAAACCTGCTGACTGTCTGCCTAGGGAGCAGCCTGGAGCAGTGATGGGCTGGAGGCGTGTGGCTAGCCGACCGGGCTGAGGTCCTGTGCCCTGACTTCAGTCAAAGGCTAAGGCAGCCAGCCTCCTGAGTGGCCCGACAGGGAACAGTTCGGATGCACCCCACTTTCTGCGACGAGCCAGGCAGGAGCTGGGATTGGTTGGGGACTGCTGGTCCTTTCCACCCGCTAAGCCCAGTACCAGGCGCTTTGGGAGCGTGAGAGGAGACAAAAATGCCTAAATGATAGATCCTGCACTCAAGGACCTTCAGACAGATGGGGTGGAAGACAGTTACAAAGATAACTCTTGGAAAGAAATGAATGCTCCAAAACTAAAATTGGAAAATGCTTCCTTGATGGGAAGATGGGCTCAGAGTGTTAGAAAGGGCAGCCACCAGCGGGAAAGCCCAGTTGGTGGGTTCTCCCCTGCTGGCCTGTAGCTGTGTTTTCAGGGCTGTGTTACAGAAGCAAGCTGGCCTCGTTCCTCAGACCGGCCAATAGTTTCACCTCAGCAGCGTGCTCAGTTCTGGGGGATCTCGAAGGACAAGAAAGGACTTTGCCTCTAAAAGATTTACAATGTACTGAGAAGAGAATAAATGCATGTGAAACAAGTCAAACAATTCGAGAGAGAACACAGTTGAGTACCAAACTGTGGTATACCAACCAAGACTTTTAGATGCATTCAGAAAAGATAATCCAGTGGAGAAAGAAGTGTTTAAGAAAGCCTCACAGGGAGGATGGGATTTCTTGGAGTTGCCCGGGGGAGGGAGAGTATCCTAGGAGGAGAAACAGCTTGATACAAGGAATGGGTGTGGGTTATGAGAAAGAAAAAAGCAGCCCGTGGCATTTGGCAGCTGGGCTGGTACTATTAGCTAGGCCCTGATGTTCCGTCGAAGTAAACAATTTCACAGAATATCAACCCCAGACAAGGGCATTCTGTGACCGTGATAGATCAACAAAAACATGATCAGTCATGTCTGAACACGGGCAAAAGTATGAACATTGTCCAGACCACAAAAAAGACCAAGCATCTCCCTATTATTTTGACTAATATGAATGACTGCAGATTCTTTGCCAATCATAGCTTTGGCTTTAGCTTCATTCCTCCCACCTTATAGATAAGATATATTGATACCCAATTATAGAATTACCTCCTTTTCCTGGCAGCTTCCCATCCAGAACAAAGCCCCACTTCTTATCCAGATCCTCTAACACAAGCCAATCCTGTCAGTTCTTTCTAATACCTTCTTACAGAGATGTCCACTGTTGCCGGTGGCAGGCATCCTCTGTTGCAATGAGCAAGAGACCCAAAGTTCAGCTACAGGAGTGTCCCTGATGGTGTTGGCTTTGGAGCATTGACATTTATGAGTAGGGTAGGAGGCAGCCTGAAGAGGAGAAAATTGCTCACATTGAGGATCTGTGCAAAGTGACAGAGATCAGATAAAGGAGGGTGTTGAACCGCAGGCAGAATTCAAATTTCCTTCACTCTCCTGACATTTACCAAAAACTTACTCGGTTCCTGGCATCATTCCAGTCAAAGGGAATGCTGAAATGAAAAAATGCTCGTTGCATTATGGAGTGTGCCTTTTAATAGACAAGTAAACTACAGCTACAGTTGAGTGTAATAAGCTTAGTGAGAAGGGAAGCACTGAGTTCTGGTGGGCCAGGGGGCATAAGAAAAGGACACTTTCACTCAGCTTGGAATGGGTTAACAAAGGGACAAGTGTTCGGGAAGTCTTCCCCAAGAAGGTGACACTTACGCTGAATCTTGAGAGATTGTGGGAGGGGAGTCGGGGGGGGAGCATTCCAGGCAAAGAGCAGGAAATGGCAAGGCAGGGTGGCAATAATTAGCCATGATGGATTCAAGAGCAAAGGACATGTTCTGCTTCATGCCAGGCTTCTCCAGAATCCGTTTTTAGGATTGGGGAGTTTTCCGTGATGGAGTCACAAAACCAGGTGTGAGCAGTGGAAACCCGCCTTCGTTTCAAGTTGTGCTTTGGGGCATCCTTACCTTCAGTTTTGGTTTGTTTCACCAGCAAATGGCTGCCTAGGGACCTGATGTCATCCATTCCCATCTGATGAGCCATCAGGTGCAGGTGGACAAAAGCATTTAATACATATTTTTTGATGCTGCTAATCTGAAAATGAGGTGAAGGCACAGCATAGCTCCGGCGTCATGCCATGGAGAGGCTGTGCGGTGAAACCCTGTTTAGAGGTGTTTGGGTTCTATCTATGACACTACTTTTGACGTAAGGCATCACAAGGCAGTTCATTCAAAAGCTGCTGATGAAGCAGATCAAGGTCTCGTGTTCACACTGTGCTGGGCAGACCATGAGCATGACCCTAAATAATGCCACTTTCTTTGATCTGCAAAACAATATGTGGCTTAGGTGTTTTCTGGAACAAATAATATAGTACAGTGGAAAGAGCATTGTTCTTAGACTGTGGGTTCATCATGTCCCTTCTCTGTGCCTAAGTTGCCTCGTCATAAAATGAAGGGAAGAGACTAGGTGGTTGCTCAGATCCCTTCCAGGTTTGTTTTTTTTTTTTTGAGGAAGGTTAGCCCTGAGCTAACTACTGCCAATCCTCCTCTTTTTGCTGAGGAAGACTGGCCCTGAGCTAACATCCGTGCCCATTTTCCTCTACTTTATACGTGGGACGCCTACCACGGCATGGCTTTTGCCAAGCGGTGCCGTGTCCGCACCCAGGATCTGAACTGGCGAACCCTGGGCCGCCAAGAAGCAGAACGTGTGAACTTAACCATTGTGCCACCTGGCCGGGCCCCCCCCTTCCGGTTTTAAAATCTGTGATTCTGTGACTTGCTCTTAAAGCCGCAGAAACCAGTGACTGCTTTCAACTCTGGCCTCCTCGTGGGAAGTTTCCATCTAGTAGAAAGCATTTTCCTGGTGCAGGCTCGTACATGATTCCGATTCTGATCAAGTTGTCTATGGATCCAAACGCTCTGCTGAGTCTGCAAAACCACTCATAATCCACTTGGATGGTGTGCGGGCTTCCCACACACACTGACTGCATCCCGTGGTTTGCAAATGACAGCCTCAAGGATTCTGCAGCGCTTGCAAAGAGCTGAAGTTTCAATTTCTCCTAAAGGATTGGAAACAGACTGAATGCAGCATCCAGAGTCCTTGATGCTTGGCGTCTCCAGTACATATTTAAATGCCCAAGTATGAGTAAATTCATAATAATGCTAAACGAATTCATGATTCCTACCCTCTGGGAATAGTATCCATTTTCCAAAATACAATTTGGGGTAGCTTTGGAAGTATCACACAGCTGTGTAAATACAATCCCCCCCCAGTCTTTGCTTTGGGGGATGAGGCACCATCCACAGACTAAATCAATATCCTGTCATGAAATACCATAGGTACAGGATGCCAGGAAGCTTCTCCAGGCAGCCAGATTTGCAGGGCAATTGCCAGAGTCCTGAAATCATATATGCGAAAGTGTTTTGCAAACTGTAAAGCGTTCTACAAATAGAAGTTGTTATGTAATCTCCTGGCAATATGGTATTTACTGATAAGTTCTGATAAAGGTGTTGACAGAGCTCTTTGCTGTTCTCAAGTTCTCTGCAGTCAGACAGCCATCATGGAAAGAGCGGGACCCAAGGATCAGAAACCAGGGGTTTGGTTCCGGCAGTGCCTTCTACTCATCTGACATCAGAGGTCTCTTCCAAGGACTGCAGAAATCCCAAGTGGCGGAAATAAAAATGCTTCTCTCTGTGTTAGCCAAGCTATTTCCCTGTGAGTGGAGGAGTCAGAAGCTAGCTGGGACCTGGACGATTGCATTTACCTCCCTTCACATTCCACTCTTCCCGCTCCCCTCTCCACTGCCCTGCTTCGGCTCCAGTCCCTACTGTGACATTGTAACTCCAGGAGTGTGTGACAAAAAACTCACCCAAGGAACTTCAGCGAAGTTTCTCCCTGTAGAGGACGGCAGTGGGCTGCCTGGGTAACTGTGTGCTTATGGGCGAAGCCAATGGCCTGGGGGCGGGGGGAGGTATCTGTACACATCCACACACGTCCTGCCCAACACTCCCAGCTCTGAATGGGCATCCTCGCAGACGTGTTTACTGTCCATTCCGCTTTGTGCTGGGCTATCCCTGTGTCACAAGGCCCCGGAATCTGAGAGTTTTGTCATAATTATAGGCAGTCTAGAAGACAAAGCCACATTTGTGTTGGCAGCATTTAGGCTGCAGATCCATTCTGCAAGGAGACACATTTGTGAAACTGGATGAAGAAAAACTCTGAAAGACAGCCTGCTGTTTAAGTTCAAGAAATTATTTTACTAGATTTCCAAGGCTAAGAGCCGTGGCTGCCTCTAGCTCGGTGTGGAGGGTTGAATGGTGGTCCCTGAAAAGATATGCCCACATCCCCAGCCCCAGAACCTGAATGTTACTTTATTTAGAAAAAGGATCTTTGTAGATGCAGTTAAGGATTTTCTTTTTAAAGGTTGGCACCTGAGCTAACATCTGTTGCCAATCTTTTTTAATTTCTTCTCCCTGAAGCCCCCCCCAGTATATCGTTGTATATTCTAGCTGTAAGTCCTTCTGGTTGTGCTACGTGGGATGCTGTCTCAGCATGGCTTGATGAGCAGTGCCATGTCTGCACCCAAGATCCGAACCAGGGAAACCCTGGGCCACCAAAGTGGAGCGTATGAACTTAACCACTGGGCCACAGGGCCAGCCCCTAGTTAAGGATTTTAAGATGAGATCATCCTGGATTATCCAAGTAGGTCCTAAATCCAGTGGCAAGTGTCCTTATAAGAGTGAGGCAGGGCCAGCCCCAGTGGCCTAGTGGTTAAGTTCCTAGTGGTTAAGCGCATTCCGTTTTGGTGGCCTGGGTTCAGTTGCCGGGCACGAACCTATACCACTTGTCTGTCAGTGGCCACGCTGTTGTGGTGGCACAGATACAAAAAGAAGAAGATTGGCAACAGATGTTAGCTCAGGGTGACTCTTCCTCAGCAAAAAAAAAAAAAAAAAAAGCAGAAGGAGATAAGACATAGATACAGAGAGACAGACACATAGAGAAGATGATGTGAAGACAGAGGCAGAGACTGGAGCATTACCGCTAGAAGCCAAGGGATGCCAAAGATTCCCAGATTGCCAGGAGCCACCAGAAGCTAGGAGAAGGGCTGGAAAGATTCTCCCCCACAGCCTGAGGGGGGAGTGTGGCCTTGCCAACACTTTGATTTTGGATTTTTGGCCTCCGGAAGTGGAAGAGAAGAAATTTCTGTTGTTTTAACTCCCAGTCTGTGGTAACGCACCCAGTCTCTGCCATGCGGGCCCAGCATTACCAGGCAGGAACATCACTCATGGGGGCTGGGGGCAGGGAGCCCTCACATTCCCACTTCCTGGCTGTGTCCTTGAGTAAATCTTAGTGCCTCTCTAAGTCTGTCTCCTCCTTTGTAAACTGGGAAGAATGTCCTACTGGAGAGGGTTGTTTCAAGGCTCAGGTGACAAGGTGCCGAGCGGAGAGCCTGTGAGAGCACTGACACTCCATACACGTGGTATGCTCCCCTGCTCCCCCTTACCCACCTCAGTCCTGCCTCACCCCAGGCCCAGAGCTCCCATTTGCAGGAGGTGGAGTTCCATGGTTTCTCTCCCTTCCCCTGGGTCTCCTGCTCATGGGCGAAGTCCAGAATAGTGCCCGGCCCCGGCTTTGTGACGTCTCATCAGCATCTCAAACCTAACGTGTCCAAGAGTGAAGTCTTGATCTTCTCTTCTCGTCCTGCCCCTTCCACATTTCCCCCGATCTCAGTAAATGGCACTTCAAGCAAAAAACCAGGGAGTCATTTTCACTTCATTTGTTTTTGTTTTTTAACTTTTCATTTTGAAATAATTTTAGACTTACAGAGTTGCAAGCAGATTACAAAGAATTTCAATATGCTCTTCCCTAACTCCCCAAATGTCACATTTTGAGTAAAGGGCTTGAGAGTAAATATTTTAAGCTTTGCGGGCCATACAATCTCCATTGCAACTAATCAAACCTGCCGTCGCTGTGGGAAAGCAGCCACAGACAATTTGTAAACAAATGAGCATGGCTGTGTTCCCATAAAACTTTATTTATAGACATTGAAATGTGAATTTCCTGTAACTTTCACGTATCTCAAAATATTCTTCTTCTTTTGCTTTTTTGTCAACCATTTAAAAATGTAAAAGCCATTCTTAGCCATCAGCCTTCCAGACCACATTGTTGATCTTCTGCTCTAATCCGTTCCTCACACGACATCCAGAAAGCCCTGCAGGTCTCTCCTCTGCTTAAATTCAGCACTCAGAATAAAATGGAGCCTGCAGGGTCTGGGGGCTGCCCACCTCTCCTACCTCACCCTAGACCTCTCACCCCTCATTCGCCTGCCCCCTCTACCCTCCTTTCCCGGAAGGTCAAGTTCTCATTTCAGGGCCTCTGCACACATCAGACCTTCCACCTGGAATGCTCCCTCCTAGGTTCCCTCATCACTCAGCTAATTTCCTTTGGTCTTTTGGGCCTTTTTTTTTTTTTTTTGGTGAGCAAAATTGGCCCTGAGCAAATATCTATTGCCAATCATCCTCTTTTTTTCTCGAGGAAGATTGTCGCTGAGCCAACATCTGTGCCAGTGTTCCTCTATTTTCTATGTGGGATGCCACCACAGTGTGGCTTGATGAGCGATGTGTAGGTCTGTGCCTGGTATGTGAACCTGTGAACCCTGGGCCGCCAACGCGGAGCGTGCGAGCTTAACTACTACACCCCTAGGCCAGTCCCTTTTGGGCATTTTTGGGTAGGCAAGCTTCAACTTCCTGAGACAGTCTTCTCTGACCCTCCCCCAATTGAAATTATGCTCCTCCAATTATTTCTCTCATAGCCTACATATTTTTTCCTTTAAAACACTTGTCACAATTGGTAATATATTCAAACCTTTATTAGATTTTAGTGGAAAACTCCATGAAGTCAGGAACCCTGTCTGGTTTGTGTGCACAGTGGACCAGGCACCCGCCATGGTGTCTGGCATAGTGGGTGTTCCCTGAAAGTCAGCTACTCTGATGAGTCCTCCAGCAGCACTCCTCTGTCACCAATACAGAGGCCCCCCCCGCCCCCCCCCATGGACTTCGGGAAGCGCCCGCATGAACCAGGGCAGCCTTCCTGAGCAGAACCCTCCCCCGACCTACCGAGCTGAAATGTGGACTATGCAGTGGCAACTCTGGTATCTTCCAAAGAATCTGCCCGGGGCAAATTCCTGACCCTGGAAAAGCTTTCTCTATCCGCCCCACTCTGAAACCTGCTACGCATGTTCTGCATTTTCGCTCTAATGCCATCCATCTGATGCTCTTCCTACATTCTAACCCAGAAACTGCTTCCCCCGCTGAGGTTAACCCCTCTCCCTAACTCAGACCAGTTTTTCCACCTGGGATTTCTTGAGATCTTAAAAACATAGCTGTTGAATCAGAATACTTTACTCAGCGGCCCGTCAGGAATGCTGGGGCAATGTCCAGAGGCCGCGGAGAAAGACACAGCAGCCTGCGGAGGAGACAAACCCTGCCTGCTCTAATCTACCCTCTGCAGGGAGCCAGAGTTATCTTTTAAAAGGATAAATCTAATCTAGTCCCTCGCATTCACTCTTCTCACTGCCTCCAGGAGAGAGTCCAAACTCCTTAGCCCACCTTGCAAACCTTCACCTTTCGGTTCCAGCCCATCTTTCCAGCCTCATCTTCCATCTGCTTCCACCCCATCCTGAACTCAATATTCCAGATACTCTAGACCGGAACTATCCAATACAGTTCCCACTACCCGCATGTGGCTGTTAATTTTTTAATTAATTAAAATAAATTAAAAATTCAGTTCCTCAGTCACACTAGCCGCATTTCAAGTGCTCAAAAGCCACATACACCTAGTGGCTACCGTATGGGACAGTGCAGCTACAGAATACTTCCATCATCGAAGAAAATTCTATCAGACAGCACTGTTTTAGACAATGAGACCCACTCACCATCTTTTAAAAAACTTTAGACAATTTACACATAAGTACGTTCTCTATAATTTTCTACCATTACAAAACTCTACTTTACCAATTCTACACCTCTCCCGAGAGATAATCACCAGAATCAGTTGGGTGTGTATTCACTCTCTCTGAATATTTTGTGTGGCCTGCACTTTGCTTTTTTCATTCAACAGTGTCTTGCAGGTCTTCACATAAGAACACATCTCCGTCTACCTTGTGCTTTTCTTTTTTTTAACATTTTATTTTTCCTTTTTCCTTCCCAAAGCCCCCCCCGGTAAATAGTTGCATATTTTTAGTTGTGGGTCCTTCTAGCTGTGGCATGTGGGATGCCGCCTCAGCATGGCCTGACGAGCAGTGCCATGTCCGTGCCCAGGATCCGAACTGGCGAAAGCCTGGACCACCAAAGTGGAGTGCACGAACTTAACCATCCGGCCACGGGGCTGGCCCCTACCTCGTGCTTTAATGTTGTAGAGTAATCCATAGCATGATGAACTTTAGGTTATTCAACCATGGCCCTCTTGACGGACATTTGTTTCCAGTTTTCCCTTATTGCAAACAATACTATTTGCAACCTTCTTCGTACCTTTTTCTGCACTGGGACGCATGTTTGTCTAGGATGGATACCAAGAAGTGGAATTGCTGGGTCACTAAGTCATATGCTAACATCTCTGGGGCTTGGCACACCCTGGTGCTCCTGCCAAGAATGGCTCTCCACATGACTCATTCCTGCTCATCAAGACCAATCAAGTGTCATCGCCTGGTGAAGGGTGGTCTCTCAGCCTCTGTTTTCCCCTAATACCTCATAGCCACATTGTATCCTGTACGCTTAGGGCTCTGCCTTAGTTATCTTTGTATTCCCAACACCCAGCGTAGGGCTTACCATCGAGCAAAAATCCAAATGTTTTCTTGACTGGATGAATGAATGCATAAGTAAATAAACAAACGAAGGCACAGTGGTTAGGACATTCCAGAAGCTCAAGGTGAGTGAGTCTGTGAGTGTTGTGAGCTTGGGATTTGGATCTGTCTGCCACCTGGTGCCCCGGGCCAAGCCGCCTCTCTAGGTTTCTGTCTATCCAGTTCTTTGACCTCGGGCATCTCATCCTGAACTCTGATCGAGTTGGGTACCGTACCGCACTGACAGAGCCTTGTGAGTGTGTACGGGCTCTGGCTGTAGAGCATAGAAATTGGCTTTCCAAGAGCAGCCCTGTCTCCTTTCACCTTTGAAGCAGCTCAGTATGCTCTGGGTTTTCGTTTATTTTTCCTCCCTCCAGTAACTTAGGGGCAATTAAGATCAGCTGCTATCTGCTTCCGGCTTTGAACCCAAAGGAAGCCAGATGTTTCCACTCGGTATCCCCTTCTCCTTGTGGTCTGATGAGCAGCCCTGTTCTCTGAGTCTCTTCATGGCCTGCTTCCCCAGGTCCCAGAGCCTGGCTCGCAGCCTTTACTTTTAATGGGGTTTTAATAGGTGCCTCCTGTAATTAATTTCATTCTTGTGTTTTCACACTTTCTGTCAAGGTGCCTAAAGGCCCCCAGGCACTAGGTGGGATGTTAACTGATTTTAAATAATGTAAAACACTGTGGCTGTCATTAGACATTACCCCACCACTTCTCATTTGCAGCTGTTTAGCAATCATTCATTAGCTGGGGAACAAGGCTCATTTGGGAGGTCAGCCGGGCCACCTGTCATGTTTCATAGAGGTAGATACAGAGACATAGAGAAAAAGGACTTGTCCAAGCCCCAACAAAGAGTGGGTGTTGAAACTGGTTCCGGAAACCGTCTCCTGCTGGGTACACACCCTGTGAACGCCACCGCAAGGATCCACTACGCAGGGATGATTCGCGCGCGTCTTGGGTGCCCACGGGCAGTTTCACCCTCCCACTAGGACCGCGGAGCATGTCAGCCCGCAGCAGCTAATATTATCACCTGAAATTACCCCCATTCATTCTCTTCAGGCCCCTTTTTCATTTTATGAGCGGATTTAGCTGCCTAAACAACGCGTCCGTGACTTCTCCCGGATTTAGAAACAACCCAATTTTGCTATTTTTAAAGCTGGCGTTTCAAAATCCGCGCACAAGTACTCACACTCCTCAGGGAGTTGGGGGTGGATGTAGGGGGTGGGAACGAAGAGTACGTGCTGGAGAGAAAGCAGCGTGGCCCTTGGCCTCCCAGAGCGCCGCGGCATCCCCCTGGGGGCGCACTCCCCGGAGCGCGAGGGGGGCTCTCCAAACCGGAGCGAATTTGCGCCATCTGGACCCTCGGAGCGCTCTGTGCGTCGGACCCAGCCGACCTGCGCCGCCTCTCGCCTCTCGTGCCAGGCGGAGGGCACGGCCGCTGGGTCACCCGGCCCAGGAGCGAGCGGGAGGGGCGGGGAAGCCGAGCAGGTGGCGATTAGGTCAGCCTAGGAACATTCTTGGACCGCTCCAGTGGATATAAATAACACACTGGCAGGCTCCGAAAAATCCCTGGGGTGGGGGTAAGGGGATGAATGAGAAGGGATTTATGAAGGGTGGGGTGGGATCTTGGCAATCTGGAAAAATCTACTAAAGCTGGTGACTGACAAAGCGGGTGGTGGGGAGAAAAGATTTAAGAATGAATCGTGGGACAAAAGCTGGGAATAACACGGGGGGGTGGAGCTCGTGGCTTTTTGCCCCACCCCCCCACCGCATGTCTGACCCAGTCCTCAGAAAGCGCCCCCAGATTGGAAGGCAGGGCTCGGCAGAGAGAGGGCACGGCTTTGGAGTGCGGGTCCTGCCCGACTACAAATCTTGTGCAAGCTGCTGAAGGTCTCCGAGCCTCAGTTTCCGCATCTGTACAATGGGAATCCTAATGCTTACAAAGGGGTGGTAGTGAGCCTCGCCGGAGCTACCTTCTAAGAAAGCTGTGCTCAGCAAAAACATATAGGGCAGTGTAGCCCCCGAAGCGGCCCCCCAAGGGGTGCCCGTGCAGGCCCGATCCCTTCCAGCTTCCACCGGTCTCCCAGGCTCTGCAAAGGCCGGGGAGGGGCAAAGCCGAAATCTGACTCCTTCTAGCGGCGCGGCGCCACCCTTGGGAGTCGGCCCTGGCGCTTCTCAGGCGAGAGCCGAGACCCCACGGCCTGCGCCCCGGGAGCCGCCGGTGGCCGCGATGCCTGCGGTCCCTGCGCCCTCGCCGCCCGCCGGTGGGGTTGGGGCCGCGGTGGCGAGGAGAGGGCGGGGCGGGGGGCCGGGCTTCCCGGGGGAGGGCCCGGCGCGCTCCGGGAGGCGGTGGCCCCGGCCCGGGAACGGCAGGACTCGGGCCGGAGCGTGGCCGGACCCCCGCCCGCCAAGGCGCGCAGGGAGGACGCGGTGAGTGCTGCCCCGGGGCGGGGGGGACCGCGGGGAAGGGGCGGCAAGACCCGTGGCTGGAGCGCGCCCTCTCCTCCTCCCGCTCCTGAAGTTTGCGACGGGACCGACTCCCGCCCCGGGAGCCCCCGGCCACCCCGCTCTGCGCGAGGTCGGGAAGAGCTGCAGCCGAGCCGAGGGGGCGTCTCCTGTACGGCGCCGCGCACCCCGCAATTTCCCAGGCCGGCCGGGGGCAGGGGGACTTCGGGGCTGGAGAGCCACCCCAGCTCCTGGGGCGCCTCAAAGGCCCCAAGCCGCCTTGGGGCCCCAGAAGAGGCCTCGCTCCCCGGCGATCTCTTGCCCTGTGCAAAGAGCCCCAGTTCCTGGGGCGCTGCCCCGGGCCACCATCGGCAGTCCCCGGCCGGCCTGGCCCAGGCAGGGTGCACCCCCTCCCCTCAGCGGTGATCGGCTGGCCCCACCCCCGCCGAGACCAAGTTCAACAAGTTTGGCCAAGAAGTCCTAGAGCCTCCATGGCTAGGCCTGGCCCGGCCGCTCCGCGTGGGCTCCACGGCCGAGCTGGGCAGCGCCGGGCCGGCAAGCGGGGCCGGTCGAAGGGCGCCGTCCATGAGGGCTGAGGCCCCAGACGGGCAGCCCCTGGCCTCCGAGGTTTGGTGTGCGTCATCGGGGAGCAGGCACCTCAGCCGGCAGGTCGGGTTTCCAAAAGTGCCCCTTTGTTATGACCCTCCCTGGCCCTGCCTCCTCCCCTTCCCCCGCGCCACCCCTTCCCCCAGCCTCGGCCGCCCTGGCTGCTGGTTCCAGCCGCTCTAGCCTAGGTGCCCCTCTCTGGACCAGTCCCCTGCCCCCTCCTGTGCCTTCAAAGCCCAAGCTGCGGGCCGACGGGGAGGGGCTGCTGGGAGAAGAGGCCCCTGGGCGCAGCCTGTGACTCAGGACCGAGGATGGGCAGGGCAGGATGGCAATGCTCCCTCCCAGGGGCATGCCCCCAGCTTCTGGGAAGGATGGGGGCTAGTGTGGGCGTCGATACCTACCAGCTTCAGGTGGGGAGAGTGGTTCTTCCCTGAACCCCGGGACTCCCTACCTTGGCCCAGGCAGCTATGAGGAGACCGTGCCAAACCCCAGTGGACTCCTTAGGGCCCCGTAGGTGCTGGCTCTCTGGGCTGGAGCATTCATTATCTGCTTTCTGAGCTCCTGCTTGTGGCGGAGTGTGTTCTGGGGACCGATCTGGGTCTCTGCTGAAGTCAGGAAGCCCAGGGTGCTGGCCCTCCTCATCAGGGGCCCAGGCACAAGGCCACCCCCACAGCTCGATCAAGCCCGGGCTCTGGGGCCTGGCTGTGCCTGGGGCTTGGGCTTGTGTTTGCTCTGGGAGGCCGGAGGGAGCAGTGCCAGCCCTGCACACACAGCCCGCTCTGTTCTGGGGCCAGAGAGAGGGAAGGGTGGGGGGCAGCTCTCCCGGGAGCCGGAGCATGGAGCTGGAGCAGGCAGGGGGCCCAGGCCCCTGGATGCCTGACTGGGACAGCTCCAAAGGGCCTGTGATTTACAGCTGCAGCTCTGTTTCTCTCCATCTGGTTGGCAGTCCTTTCTGGGCAAATGAGAAGCAAGGTGAAGCACTGAGGGCCCTGGTGGGGCCAGCTGCTCTGCCCTCTCCTGCTTGTGCCCGGCCACCTCCATTGCAGGCCCGAGCTCTCCCTCCTGTTGGCTCAGGGGTGGAAGCTCCCTCAGGCTGAGCTTGCTCACAGCTGCCGTAGCCAGGGGGTTTCCTGGTCTTCAGGTGAATGTCACTTGTTTTTTCATTCAACTACTAACTCCAGTGTCTGGAGAAACGCAAACTGGACCCCCAGGAAGTCTCTGTCAATGCCTGGGGACCGTTCCTGTCCTGTCAGTCACAACCCAGTGGGATATATACCCTGACTGAGGGGTCACAAGGGGCTGTGGGAATGAGGATGGAGGAATGGGGGGTGACCGTGGAGAAGATGCCTCAATTTGAGTTTTGAAGGATGGGTAGAGGTCTGTGATGGAGCTCTGCTTTAGGAGCAGTGGACACAGACTCTGTCCTCCTGGGCCTGACAGTGTCCCTTGGGCTTGCTCAGAGAGGAAGCGATTTCCTTCTAGGGGCTTGAGTCCATGCTAGGGACAGCTGAGACCCTGCCTGGAGGCAGAGGGGAGCGGCCACATGCCTCTGTGTCCTCTAGCCCCTGGGTGGTGGCTCTGCGGTTGGAATCTGCCTTGCTCTTCTCTGCGATTCTGGAGAACACTCTTGTAACTGGCCGATCACCTGTCTGACTCCCCCATGCTGCCCTGGAGTCTGGGCTTTGTGAGGGCGGGGCTGGGTTGCTCATTACCCACAGAGCCCAATGGGACCTCAGTGGATGCCGTGGGACAGGATGAGTGTCTCCTTGTCACTCTTGGGCCCATCACATACTTGGTCAATGCTGGGTTGGGTCTTACCTCAGCCCTAGCACAGAAGCAGACCAGGAGGCGGGATTTCCATCTTTAGAGGGAGCTGAGGCTCCCTTGGGAGAGGACAGTAAAATGCACTTGCTCAAGCTTCTTGGCCAAGGGAAGACTCAGGCCTCCTGGCTTCCAGTCTGCTCTTCCCAGCACAGGGAGCTCTGGGGTGTGGCTGGGTGCAGGCTGACTTGGCCTGGTCTGGTAGAGGGTCGCCTTGTTGTTGAAGGAAAGGCCACAGGGCCCAGGCTTGGGCAGGCATCCTCTTCTCTCATCTGCAGTTGGGGGAGTGGGGCCCTCTGCCCACCACCCACCCCCGCCTGCCATCTAATCCCCAGCTGGATCGTGTGACCCGCCTGGCATTCTCCTGGCTGGAATCTGGCTCTTCTGACAGCAGTTGCTATATCGGGGGAGCTGGGCACCGCCCTGGCCTCACCAGGCCCCCGCCCTCACCCCCTCCTTTGCTCTTGTCAGCTTCAAGCAGACTCACAGTGGCAGCTCTGAGAGGTGGACGGCCAGGTCCCTGAACTGATCTGTAGGCCCCCAGGTATGTGGGGTGAAGTGGAGGGGAAGGGCAGACCCCGGTGAGAGGAGGAGCTTGGAAACTGCCATGCTCGCCCCTCTCCTGGCCCTTCCTGGGGACTTCCAGACCTCTGCCTGCTAAGTCATAGCTCTGACGTTTAGTTCCTTGGGTGGTGGGGACGGTAGTGCGGGCAAAGCCCAGGGGTAGGAGAGGGTCTTTTCCTGTCCCCCAAAGCGTCTGTTGGCTTCCCTGCTTACCCCTCTGCCCTTCCCAGGCCCAATCCGCCACCATTCCGTGCTGCGGGGACACCATGGCACCAGAGGAAGACGCTGGAGGGGAGGCCCTGGAAGGCAGTTTCTGGGAGGTGAGCAGCTGGGTCCCTGCTTTGGGGGTGGCTCTGAAGTGCCCACCCCACTCTGGGAACAGCCACCTGTCCAGAGGAGGAGCCTCGCTGTCAGCCCCAGGCCTCAAGGGAGCTTCTCCCGGGTGACACCATCTTTCTTGTGTATGTCCCAGGCTGGCAACTACAGGCGCACGGTGCAGCGGGTGGAGGATGGGCATCGGCTATGCGGGGACCTGGTCAGCTGCTTCCAGGAGCGTGCCCGCATCGAGAAGGCCTATGCCCAGCAGCTGGCCGACTGGGCCCGCAAGTGGAGGGGTGCCGTGGAGAAGGGTGAGCCCGCGCTTGGGTCTAGCCAGGAGCAGAGAGCCACCGGGGGTGGGAGGACCAGGCACAGCAGTTTCTTTTTGCACATCTGGTCGCCTTCCCTTTAAAGAGAGAAGATCCTCCTGGTTATTCTCATCGCCATCCTGTTAGAGTTTGCAAAGTATGGTCATGAGTTATTTTGGTATTTCTAACAACGCTTTGATGGTGATGGTCCTGTTCTACCCATTCTCTAGAGGAGAATCCGGAAGTTCAGAGAGGCTAAGTGACTGGTCTGAAGTCACACAGCTAGGAAGAGCTGAAGCCCAGTCCTTTTGACTCGGGCACTTGGGATCTTTCCAACCTAACAAGCTGCCTTCCTGGAGGGCAGACACTGGCTCTTCCCCTGGAGGCAACAGAGTGTAGTGGTTTATGCCGTTGACCTGGGTTCGAATCTCAGATCCACTTGTAGCTGTAATGCTTTGGGTAATTCACTTCACTTCTCTGGGTCTCCGTTTCTTCGCTTGTGAAATGTTGATCATGACACTGTCTTCACAGTGGGGGATAAGGAGGATCCAGTGAGATCTCGTATGTTAGGGCACAGAGTCGGTGTTCAATCGGTAGGAGCTGACATCGTCCCCCCTCTGTGCCTGGCACCCAGAGCAGCACCCACTGAGGGGGGGAGCTTGTTTCCAGGGGCATCCCTGGCCTGCCCCCAGCCCCGTGCCTCCCTGCAGGCCCTCAGTATGGCACGCTGGAGAAGGCCTGGCACGCCTTCTTCACTGCGGCCGAGCGGCTGAGCGTGTTGCACCTCGAGGTTCGGGAGAAGCTGCAGGGGCAGGACAGTGAGCGGGTGCGCGCCTGGCAGCGGGGTGCCTTCCACCGGCCTGTGCTGGGTGGCTTCCGAGAGAGCCGGGCTGCCGAGGATGGCTTCCGCAAGGCCCAGAAGCCCTGGCTAAAGAGGCTGAAGGAGGTGAGCCTGGGAGAGATGGGCCTCAGAGGCAGGCCCCTTCCTGGGGCTGCAGGGGGCTGCAGCGGGCCAGGGTGTGGTGTGCAGGGTCCAGAGTTGTCCCCATGTGTGCCAGGTTGAGGCCTCCAAGAAGAGCTACCACGCAGCCCGGAAGGAGGAGAAGACTGCCCAGACTCGGGAGAGTCACGCGAAGGCGGACAGTGCCGTCTCCCAGGAGCAGCTGCGCAAGCTGCAGGAGCGTGTGGAACGCTGCACCAAGGAGGCCGAGAAGGTACAGGCTGCAGGACTGGCCAGCCCAGCTCAGGGCTCCTGAGGGCCTTTTCCAGTCCCCAGCACTCTTTTTTTTTTTTTTGGTGAGGAACATTGGCCCTGAGCTAACATCTGTTGCTGATTTTCCCTTTTGCTTGAGGAAGACTGTCGCTGAGCTCACATCTGTGCCAATCTTCCTCTATTTTATGTGGGAGGCTGCCGCAGCGGTGCTAGGTCCTTGCCTGGGATCCGAACTTGCAAACCCCAGGCCACCGAAGCAGAGCACATGAACTTAACCACTACACTACCGGGCTGCTCCAGCACTCTTATTACTCTAATCCCCACCTGCCACGCTCTCTCCACCTTATCCAGGAACCTGAGCAAACATGATGCTTTACCCGAGGAAAGAAATGGTGCCATTTCAGGCATTGGGATAATTTTAGCAGTTGACACCTTCCCAGCTCCTTTCCTTTCACGGTGTACCACCTGCGACGAGTTCTCTCGTTGCCTGCTTGGCCAGAGCGCCCTTTCCTCCAGCTCTGCGTTTCTAAATCCTCCCGTCCTCTGAGTTGCTGGTCCGTTTCCGCCTCCTCCCTGAAGCCTTTTCTGATTTCTCCCCACAGGTGGACTTCATCTCACTCTCCACTCATCAGACTTTTTTTTTTTTAAAGATTTTATTTTTCCTTTTTCTCCCCAAAGCCCCCCAGTACATAGTTGTATATTTTTAGTTGTGAGTCCTTCATAGTTGTGGCATGTGGGATGCCACCTCAGCGTGGCCTGATGAGCAGTGCCATGTCCACACCCAGGATCTGAACTAGTGAAACCCTGGGCCGCTGAAGCAGAGTGTGCGAACTTAACCACTCGGCCACAGGGCCGGCCCCCTAAACTCATCAGACTCACATTATATTTTTTAATTTTTATTTTATTTTTTACCTTTTTTTTTGAGGAAGATTAGCCCTGAGCTAACATGTGCCACCAATCCTCCTCTTTTTGCTGAGGAAGACTGGCCCTGAGCTCACATCCATGCTCATCTTCCTCTACTTTATATCTGCTTTATATGTGGGACGCCTGCATGGCTTCCAAGCGGTGCCATGTCCGCACCCGGGATCCAAACCGGCGAACCCCGGGCTGCTGAAGTGGAACGTGCATACTTAACTGCTGTGCCACCCGGCTGGCCCCTCATCAGACTCTTAAAGCTGCTGTGTCCGAATGTCACTCCCCTTATTAGGCTGCTGGGGTCCTTGGGGGCAGGAGCCCGGTTTTAGGACGACTTGCCCCTGGTGCCTAGCTCAAGGTCAAGCCCACGGTGGTTCCCAGGAAATACTAGTGGAGTCCTGAGCGGAAGAAGGTCTTGTCCTCACCAGGCCTCCTCCTCGCCCACTCAGGTGAAAACCCAGTATGAGCAGACGTTGGCAGAGCTGCATCGCTACACCCCGCGCTACATGGAGGACATGGAGCAGGCCTTCGAGAGCTGCCAGGCCGCTGAGCGCCAGCGGCTTCTCTTCTTCAAGGATATGCTGCTCACCTTCCATCAGCACCTCGACCTCTCCAGCAGCGAGAAGTATGGCCTGCAGAGTGGGCATGGAGGTGGGGGGTGACGCTGGGGGGTCATCCTCCATCTTTCCTGGGTTCTGGCTGGGCTGAATGAGATTGAGGGGTGCAGGGGCCCAGGGCTTCCCATCCTGAGGGTTGTGCCTTGGGCCACAGGTTCCAAGAACTCCACCGTGACCTGCATCAGAGCATTGAGGCAGCCAGTGACGAAGAGGATCTGCGCTGGTGGCGTAGCACGCATGGGCCGGGGATGGCCATGAACTGGCCGCAGTTTGAGGTACGTGTTCCTAGCTGGCTGGGGCTGGGAGGGGGGTGGGCTCCCACTGGGCTCAGCCTGGACTCAGGAGGGAGGCTAGGCTAGGGCTTGGGATCAGGTGAGTGAAGGCCGTCTGGATGACCCTGGCTGCCACCACTGCCTGCAGCCCAGCCTGACCCTAAGCACTGTTCCCACAGGAGTGGTCCTTGGACACACAGAGGACAATCAGCCGGAAGGAGAAGGGTGGCCGGAGCCCTGATGAAGTTACTCTGACTAGCATCGTGGCCACAAGAGATGGCGCTGTGCCCCCATCCCAGTCCCTGGGGTCCCCAGGGTGAGAGCCAGGAGCCTGGCTGTGGGAAGGAAACAGCTCTGCCCCCTGGCCTCCTTTCTGCTATCTCCTCCCCTTCATTCCTGTCACACCTGAAGTGGGTTGAAAATTTGGGCCAGAGACCTTAGGACCCACTTAGCAGTTGTAATGATACCAGTTTTCATGGTGGTTTAGACTTTCCAGGTGTTTCCCACGTTCCCTCTCATCTACTGCTCGTGTGAGCGCTGTGTGGCAGGAAGTACACCTGAGCCCACAGGCATGCATGGCAGAGTCAGACTAGAATCTTCCAGTTCTTCCCCACCTGCCGTCTCCCGGGGTTCCTCCAGGGGGTCAGCCCTTGGCCCTGAGTCCTAGGCCCAGTCGCTCAAGGTGTTCCTTGTGCCTTGAGCCTGCTGCCTGTCTCCCCCTCCAGTGGTGGGCAGGAGGAGGAGTGGTCAGATGAGGAGAGCTCCCGGAAGGCTGCCACTGGGGTGCGGGTGCGGGCGCTCTACGACTACGCTGGCCAGGAAGCTGATGAGCTGAGCTTCCGAGCAGGTACCGTGGCACCCCTTTCCTGTTCCTTCCCAGACTCCAGCCCGCCCACCCCCTTTATTAGCCTGAACAGGGATGTGAAAGAGGGAAGCCAGATACCGCTTCTCACGGGCCAGTTCTCTGACTCTTAAGGCTGCTCTGGGTCCAGTCCTCGGGCATCAGAGTCAGAGCGTCTGCCTCTCAAAGTCACCGGCTGGGGCCTGAGCGCTGCCTTCAGGGTCTGGGCTGGAGTGGCTTGCTGACTTTGACCTCCCTCTGCTTGAGCCACGCCTCTTCTCCTAGCTCGCCTCCCATACTATCCCCTGTCCCTCAGTCCTTGACCCAATTGCAGGAACAGGGGCCAGGCCAGGGCGATTGGCAGTGACCAATTCCCCTTCCCCCAGGGGAGGAGCTGCTGAAGATGAGCGAGGAAGACGAGCAGGGCTGGTGCCAAGGCCAGTTACAGAGTGGCCGTATTGGCCTGTATCCTGCCAATTACGTGGAGTGTGTGGGGGCCTGACCTGCCCTCACAGCCCTTCAGCCACGTTTTTCCACCCTGAGTCAGAGCCCAGCTTCTTCTGGACAGCCGGACCTGAGGGCCCTGAACCATCGTGCTGCTGCTGCCCCTCTGTCCCCCAGGAGGGAGGAAGTCCTGGGACCCAGGGAGGGGAGGGGCCTGCGTCTAGGAAGGGACTGGTAGGGAAGAGCCAACAGAGTCTAGGCTGAGGGGAGATCAGGAGGTGACAGAAGGGCTCAGGGGTGCCTGAGCCTCCCCAGGAGCCTTTGGGTCTCCCCAGGAGCCATGGACGCAGTTCCTGGTCTCTTGTGTTTTGGGGCTCCTAGGGGGGGCTTGGGGTGAGTGTAGTTCTGGACTAGCAACATCCTCTTGTGGCTTGTTCTAGTGTGTATTAAACTTGGGGGGAAAAAAGCGCCGTCAGGCTTGTGTGCGTCTTTTTTGATACTCCACCCATACCAGCCTCCAGAGGGCATCTGGAGAGAGGCACCGAGCGAGGGGAGGTCCCTGGGCCTAGAGTTATGCGGGCGGGGGTTGGGCAAGGTTTGCCGGCTTGTACCTGCCCTGCAACTTCAGGACCCTAAACTGGGGGGAAGGGACTCGAGATCAGGCTTGGCGTAAACCGGCCAAGGCTGGAGGCTGGGTGCCGAGTTCTGAGCTGGGCGGGAACCCGGGGAGCCTGCCTTCCCGTTCAGGTCGGTGGGACCATGAGTGCTTGGTAGGACTGTTAATCATTACTCATCCACCGGGAACCGGCTCCAGCTCAAGCCCGAGTCCCCGATGTCGCAGCCCGCGCCTCCTGGGAGATGGCTCCCCCTTCTGGGGTTAGCAGGGCGTTCGGGCAGCGCTCCGGCGAGGTTTGGACCAGCCCGCGAGCCGTCGCTCCGCGCCGGCTGCGGGTTGGCTCCGCCCTGGCTGCGGATTGGCCCCGGCCTGGTGCAGCGTTGATTCGGGCGACCAATGCAGAGCCGAGGCTGCTGACGTCACTGTTGCCCCGCTGGCCGCTCATTGGTGCAGATCGGACAGATTCCCCCACCCCTCGGCTGGCAAGGGCACTGCTGAGACCAACCAGGTTACTTCGCCTTCCCGGGCGCGGATTGGCCCGTGACGGGACCTGTTGGTCGCACTGGTGTCTGGGAAGGAGAGAAAATGGCGACGGAGCCGAGCAAGACCGAAATCCAGACTCTTTTTAAAAGGCTTCGCGCAATTCCGACCAACAAGGTGCGGGAACGGGAGGCGCGCGGGGTGTGCGCCGGCCGAGAGGGTCTCTCCGGGGCCTGGCCCTCCCGGGGCCTGAGGGAGGGAGAGCGGCGGACGCGGGCTGCTTTCCTGGGGTGTCAGCACCCGGCCTCGGCTCGGGGCCCCTGACCGTCGCTCCTCTCCTCCTCCGCCTAGGCCTGCTTTGACTGTGGCGCCAAGAATCCGAGCTGGGCCAGCATCACGTACGGCGTTTTCCTGTGCATTGACTGCTCTGGGGTGCACCGCTCCCTGGGCGTCCATCTCAGCTTCATCAGGTGGGGGCCCCGTGCGGCTGCTGGGCTGCCCCCGGCCGGCCGGGGCTGTGTGCTCAGCACGGGAGAGCGGCTGCCTCGGCTGGGACCGCCCTGAATTCGGCATGCGAAACCTCCCGGCCCGGGGTCTGCGGCCGCCCGCGGGAGGGAACCGCCTGTGCGAGCCCCTTGCCACAGGGGCGGTTCGTCTCCGCGCCTGGGTTAAAACTCCCTTTTTTCTTGGCGGTCAAACTCGACACTCCAAGCGTTAGTTTCGGGGAAAACTTAGTTGCATTGACCTTGTTGTTGCTGATACATCCGTCGATACGTCGGAAGCGAGACTGGCTGTCGTTAATGGGGAAGCCAAGTCCAAGCTTGAGCGCCTGAGAATTCGACCTCCTTTCGGATCTGGGAAATAATTAGTACCCTTTTGAGTAGATGAGTGGACAGCAAAGCTTTCATAGACAGGGTCGAGTGGAGGGGTGGTGGCTGATTAATGTTTCCTGGGCGCCTATTGCAGCCCGAGGCCAAATGACAGGTGTGGGTCTGCCAGGGACGCGTCCCCTGGTATCCGCTGGTGGGTGACACGCAGCCCTTGCAGGTCCACAGAGTTGGATTCCAACTGGAGCTGGTTCCAGCTGAGGTGTATGCAGGTCGGCGGGAACGCCAATGCGGTAAGGCTCCTTACCAGCCTCCGGCCCCCATTTTCCGCCTGGGCACTAACTTTACAGTGACTTCCGGGGAGGCCCTCTCAGTTTCTCTGTTCACAGGGTTCTCTGGTCTATATCAACACTGCGCTTCTCTCTAAACTTGGAAATTGGTCGTTGTTCTTCTCAAAGGGGCTTCAGATTAAGGCTAAACGAGACACATGTTCTCGGGGAAAGGCCAAGGGAGTTGGGGCCTCCACAGTCCTCCAGGTCTTCAGGCCTGGATGAAGGATGGGCACAGTGGGGACGGCGTGCTGTGCTCAGGCGGGGTCCAGTGAGGGCTGGGTTCAGCCAGCCAGCTCAGAGGGTGGGAAGCTGCGTTCTTCACAGGAATTTCTGAGGAGCTTTACTTCTGTGAAAAACTGGTATCAGTAGAGCGTATCATCCTGTCTGCATACTGACCGGGCTATTATAAGGGGGTGCTTCTTTTGCTCTGGGGAGATCACCTGGAGCTTGCTCGTCTCTCCTCTTGGCTCTCCAGACAGCTTTCTTCCGCCAACATGGATGCACAGCGAGTGATGCCAACACCAAATATAACAGCCGAGCCGCCCAGATGTACCGGGAAAAGATCCGGCAGCTGGGGAGCGCGGCCCTGGCTAGGCATGGCACTGATGTAGGTGCCTGTTCCCTGGGCTGGGTAGCGGGGTGGGTGGGAATCTTCAGAGCCCTGGGTTTCAAGGCTGTCTTCTCCCTCCCAGCTTTGGATAGACAATATGACTAGTGCTTCCGGTCACTCCCCAGAGAAGAAGGACTCTGATTTCTTCACAGAACACACTCAGGTGAGTGCCCACAGGAATGTTGCCCACTGTCGTTCCTGACAGGTGGGTTACTTACCGAGGCCGAGGCCTTCTGTGGTGTGGATTCCATTCGCCTTGGTGTGATACCTCAGACGGCATGTCTGGGGTCCACAGCTGGGTAGGTGCAGGCGTTTCCTTCTCTCATGAGTGGGGCTGCAATGTGGCCCTCCTTAGGAATGGACCCTATAAACCGGGGTGTTAGGGAGAAGGAGAAGTTTCGTGAAGGCTCAAGAGGTGTCAGGAATGCCAAACAACTTTTCCTGGGTTTTTCTCCTATAAGAAGGGCGCTGTGTTTGGGGACAATGAAAGGATCCCCTCCCCAGCAACCCAGCCCTGCGAGGCTCCCCGCTGCTGGCACTGGGGGCTGTAGGCAGACTCTCTGTCTCACTGCCTGCTCCTCCACTTAGCCACCATCCTGGAAAGGCCAAGTCATTTAACCTGTCAAAACCTCAGCCTCTAAAGTGGAGATGTATCTACCTCGTTGAGTTTGTTGTGATAATTAAACGTGTTTATGTGTGAAAAGCCCTGTGACTTGTGTCTGGCACACGGTATGTGCCCAGTAGCGGTTAGTTGTTAGTAAACTAGGGGAATGGGCTCTGGCTCTAAGTAGATAGTGGAGGTAGCTGCTAGTTTCCTGCTTTTTTCTTCCATGGTGAATAGCAACTATAATTTTACTCACTAATCTCTAGTCTCCTTTCCTCATGGGCTTGGAGTAGGGCTTTGTTTCCACACGGTACTTGTAGGGGCTCGTGCTCCTTGCCACCAGGAGTGACTCACTGAGGCTTCTGTGATCTGGCCTCCTTTTCAGCCCCCTGCCTGGAATGCACCAGCCACTGACCCAGCAGAGACCCAGCAGCCAGCCCCGGCAGAGAGCAGTGGCCTGGCACGTGAGTTCTTCCTGGATTCCAACCAAGTGCCCTGGTCCTCAGGGCTGGGAAGGGGACACCTGGCCATGGGAATAGGAGCGGGACATCTCCTCTATCTCTGGGGGGGCTGGGATTCTTTTCAATCCCTTGGAGGAGGTGGTAGGCATTCCTTTTATCTTTCGGTGGCCTCAGGAAGCTGAGGAAAGCAAGTGCCCCTACTCTTGTTCCATCATTTCTTTTGAGGGGAGGTCAGAGGAGGCTTTGAACTCTACATCTAATTCCCACCATTGTGTCCACAGAGCCGGAGCACGGCCCCAACACGGATCTGCTTGGCACCTCACCCAAAGCCTCTCTGGGTCAGTATGCCTGCTGGCAGGTGAGGGGTGTCTGGGAGAGGGTGGACCTCAAGGACTGTTTTTAGATCTGCTGCTGCCTGGTCAGTGGACTGAGGCCCCAGGAGACCGAGCATCTGACCTTTCTGGAGTGGGGACTGGCGTTGAATTCGTGGCTGCAACGTCAACTGCCAGGACGTTAGAGCCAGGCCCTTTGAATTGGTGAACCTGGGTGCGGTGGTGCAAGGCCTGGGGTCTGCCTCCAGGGGTGGGGCTGGGCCTAGCCAAAGGGTGGTGAGGCCAGCATGAGACTGGACACCTCACCCTGGGGTCTGAGGCAGGATTGGCCTGTGTGGTCCATTTCATGAGATGGAGGGACAGCTCTGAGCTGTTCGTGGCTGGAGGTGACGTTGCCCTTTCTCAGCCAGTCCCTGTCCTGTCTTTCAGGTCTTTTCTACTCTTAGTGTCCTTCAGACTTGCTTCAGGGTGAACAATCCATTTGTTGACTTTCGTTTGTTCTGATAACTCTTGGGGGTTGGGGCAGGAAGCCAGCAGAATGACTGTCGAACTGAGCCCATGAGAAGGCTGGCATGGCTTGGTCTAAAGTGGGGCTCTGTAGAGGCCTCTGAGATAACTTGGGCCTCTGGGCTTAGGAGCTATATGGAGGCTCTGGCCTGGGCCCCTTGTTAGCCACAAGTCTGTTTCTCTCCAGAGTCCATGTATCTGTCACCTAAAGGGGCCCTTCCTGCCAGAGGTAATCAACAGCCGCTTGGGGAGCCCAGGCTCTTGCACGCCAGCTCCCTGCTTTAGGAGCTGAGGCTGGTGTTTGGCATCTGCTCCCTGCCTGGCAGTCTTCCTGTTGGTTCAGGGACTTTGACCGTCTGGCGCGTCAGGTCTAGGTTCTCAGTCTGTTGGGAGTCAGTAGCCTCCCCTGACCTTGTCTGACTTGGACTGTCCCTGATGCCATCGGTTGGAACTGGTGGTGGCAGCTTTGCCTTCCCCTGCTTGAAGCTGTTCTTCTTAGAAGTTCTTGCCAAGAAGCTGCATGGTGTGGATTGAGCTGCTGCCTCTGACCTCCCTTTGTCTTCACTCGTGCCCCGCCCTCTTTCTCACACAGAACTGAAAACCTCCCTCATTGGCAAGAAGAAGCCAGCAGCAGCTAAGAAAGGGGTAGGTGGGAGAGGCAGGATGGTAGAGTGGTTGGGAGCTGAAGTCCCACTGCCGGCACTCACCCCTCGACCCTACCGCTTCCTGGCTCTCTGACTTTGACGGAGGTACTTAACTTCTCCGAGCTTACCTCTGAAGGGCCGTCAAGATACCTGTCTTCAAGGGACTCCTGGGAGCAGTCAGTGAGATCGTGTGCATTGAGTGCTCGGCACGTACTGCGCCTGGTCAGCGTTAGCTGCTGTCCTCAGGCCCTGAGGCCTCTGCTGGGGTTGTGTGGGCCACGTCATGCCCTCCAGCAGGAGCGCTGTCCTCCCTCGACCATGCTCACTGGGTGCCTGTTTTTTACCCTCAACTTTAAGAAGAACCCCTTTCCTTGTGGGTGTGGTTAGAGTACCCATACCTGGGAGGGGATGGAGGACATTGTGGTTGGCAAGGCCTCTGTCATGTGCTTCTCCTCCCAGCTGGGTGCTAAGAAAGGCCTCGGGGCCCAGAAGGTGAGCAGCCAGAGCTTCAGCGAGATTGAACGACAGGCCCAGGTGGCAGAGAAACTCCGTGAGCAGCAGGTGGCTGATGCCAAGAAGCAGGCCGAGGAGTCCATGTGAGTGTTTGCCGGAGGGGCCCCGGCTCATGAGGGGTTGGGTGGGCAGGTAGGACAGGTCAGACTGGGTGCCGGCTCTGACACGTTTGTTCCCTCCAAGGGTTGCCTCCATGCGTCTAGCCTACCAGGAGCTGCAAATTGACCGGAAGAAGGAGGAGAAGAAGCTACAGAATCTGGAAGGGAAGAAGCGAGAGCAGGCAGAGAGGCTGGGCATGGGCTTGGTATCCCGAAGGTGAGGCTCAGCTCCGGGGTGTGGCCGGGCAGTGCCATTGTCTTTTGGGAACCATTGCAGGTTCTGCCCAGCAGTTTGGGGTTGCAGGCTGAGGCTTCCTCTGAGGCTGAATAGATGGCTTTGCTTGTTGTCTTAAAGTGCCCGGTACAGTGCTTGGCACATAGGAGGTCTGTGCTCCCTAAGTATTTGTTGAGTGAGTGAAACATAGGATCAGGTGCCTTTCAGTATATCTAAGAGACCAGGGAGGTGCTTCCTCAGGGGGGTGCTGACGGCGCTTGGAGTCCTGTGACAGGTTGTCATTTCTCCTGACCTCCCTGAGAATTGCAGGGCTTTTAGCATCCCTAATCCCTGTCCGCTAAATGCCATTTGTGCTGCCAGACACGGTAACGCTTGGAAATACCCCCAGGCATTCAAACGTCCTTTGGTTGGGTGGTATCCTTCCTGTTTCAGGACCATTTTCTTAAAAAACCACAAACGGGCTGCAAACCAGTTGTTGTGTACATTTTGTTAGCTCTACCCCAAGTTAACTTCTAGAGATTTTTGATCTCTCTCAAAAATTGGCATATCTGACAGTGCCAGGCCCAGCAGTCCTGGCTACCGTTAGCTTGTGCTGAGTGGCACACTCTTCCATTGGTGTTATGTACTTAAACACGACAGTCCTGTGCAGGAGGTGGTGTTACTCCTTTCCAAAGATGAGAAAATTGAGACTCGGCAATTAAGCAACTTGTCTGAAGCCCGCAAATCTAGTAACTGGCACAACTAGGTCTTGAATGTAGAACTATTTGATTCCAAATTCAGTATGTTTGGCCATTAATCCCTGCTTCTCTGGAAGAAGATGAGGCTGGGTCTTTCTACATGATCTTTCAGACCATGTGCCCGTTGGATTTAGGTTCTTCCCTTTCAGTCTGTGTACTACTTGTAACCCTCAGCTAATTGAACATGAAACATAATATTTCAATCCCAAAAAGGATGTTAGGTCTCCTTTCCGTCCCTGTTTTGGTCCCAGGAATTACTGGGTTAAAGGGTATGAACAATTTTTCAGCTGTTTTTTTCTTTTTTGTAGTGCAGTAGAATCTTTTACTTAAATGCAGCCCACCCTATTTAAAGCTCTGTTGCAAAATACTCACTCCTTGGGGTTCTGGCAGCTAAAAGCTATAGATATTTTTAAATGTATTTATTTAAATAAAATTAGTCCTTAAAATGCCCCTGTGGAGCAAGATACTGGAGGAAAGAGAGGCCTCGAGAGGTGGTCCTGTGGGCCCAACTCAAGGCCTCTTCTCATTGGGAACCAGACAGCAGATACAGGCCTTAGTGCAGAAAACCAGGCTCTGTGCTTTTTTTTTTTTTTTTAAGTGGGGGAATGGGGTAATTAAGAACCTACCCTTTGATGTCGTTAGCCTCCTTTCCCTGGTTGTGGGCATTTTTCGTCTTCCTTTCTGTGTGTATGTAGCCATCTTCGTGAAGGATGTGGCTCATAGGGCAGCAAGGCCGGCAGTTGTTTTCCAGGACAGAGCACCACCACTGGGTGCACGTTACTGTTAAACTTATAGCAGGCAAACGGTCATTTGCCAGGGAAACACTACTTTGAGAAAACAAAGCTGATGTGCAGACACTTGAGGGCGCGCTCTCCAGTTCAGCACAGTTGTCAGCGCTCCCTGCTGGGTCTGGCCCAGCCTTGGGCATGGGTGGGGGTGGAAGGCTCTGGGTGGCGCCCAGAGAAGGAGAAGCCAGGTCTATGTCAATAGCTGGGCATCTTCTCCTGTGTGGTGACACTAACGCTCACCGGCGCTCCTGTGGCCTGGCTGTGCTTTCCTCCATAGCTCTGTCTCCCACTCGGTGCTGTCTGAAATGCAGGTGATCGAGCAGGAAACCCCGGTGACTGCAAAGTCCTCCCGCTCGCAGCTGGATTTGTTTGACGATGTTGGTACTTTTGCCTCTGGACCCCCAAAGTAAGGTCATTGTTGGGGTGCACACTTTGGCTACCACGTTCCTCGTCAAGCTTCTCTGAGCCAGTGTACTGTCTCCCTAGGTACAAGGACAACCCCTTTTCCTTGGGGGAAAGTTTTGGTTCCCGCTGGGATACAGATGCCTCCTGGGGTATGGACAGGATGGAGGAGAAGGAGCCAGAAGTGACCATCTCAAGCATCCGGCCTATCTCAGAAAGGTGGAGTGGTCTAGGGCAGCACTGTCCAGTAGAACTTTCTGTGATGCTGGAAATGTTCTGGATCTGCACTGTCCCATGTGGTAGCCACTAAGTATGTGGCTCCTGAGCCCTTAAACTAGCTAGTGCAACCAAGGAACTGAATTGTTAATGTCATTTTAATAAATTTAAATAGCCACGTGTTGCTAGTGGCTGCCGGATTAGACAGCACAGGGATCGGGCTTTGGCTCAGCTGTGCTTCCTCAGCACAGAAGGCCTAGGAGCTGCTTTTGCTCGAGGTCCATTTCTCTGGCAGGAGGGGCCTGATTTTATGTCAGTTCTGACCTCCTAAGGGATATGGGTCTCTGGCTCCTATTTTATTTATTTTTTAAAAAGCTTGTTTCACGTTAATCTGGGCAATGTGTAATTGATAGGTTATTTGCAGATAATCCATTTGTAAAATGAGGACTTAAGTAATGACTTCACAGGGTTGTTCTAAGGATTAAATTAATGAAACTATAAAACACACCTAGCCCAGTGTCTGTGCATATCAGTGCCAGGTAAGAGTGAACATATGCCTTTTCATCCACACTGGGTTGCTTTTGAGAGTAAAAGGGGGTACTATTAATTACACCAGGAGAGTAGGTATAAACCCACGCAAACCGAGACATGTGGTCACCCTAACGTTAGGCCAGTCATAACTAGGAATAGAGTAGCAGGAGTGATATCATCACGTCCTGGACCTTGGTGAGGCGGTAGTGGTTTGGGGCAGAAGTCTAGGCCCCTCCAAACCGTATTTCCACACTGCCTAGTGGAGGTGACAGAGCTCTCTACCTCGGCTACACTGTGGAGAAGGGAGGGGCCTCATCCAGGGGAGAGGGCCCCTGAGTCCCAGAGCCATAGTCAGATGGGGCCACTGGTGGTTTTTTTTGGCCTCAGATAGTAATGGGAAGGGTCAGAGATGTCCCACGTCTACCCTGCAGAGTCACAAACCGGAGGGAAGCAGAAAGCCGGAGCTCAGGCCTCGAGTCCAGTGAGGCGCGTCAGAAATTTGCAGGAGCCAAAGCCATCTCATCTGACATGTTCTTTGGGCGGGAGGTGGATGCCGAGGTAAGCAGAGTTGTCCACCCTGAGCCTGGAAGCCGCAGGCAGAAGCAGGAGCTTCCTCCCTGCTGCTCCGCTGGGCTGCAGCACCAGGGTGTCCGGGCCTGTGTGAGTTCTTGGGTCATGGGCCACAAGATCCCACCCTTGCCTTTTCTTCATCCCAGTATGAAGCCAGGTCTCGGCTACAGCAGCTCTCAGGCAGCAGCGCCATCAGCTCTTCAGACCTTTTTGGAGACGTGGATGGAGCTCATGGAGCAGGTAGGGCCCCAGTGGTGTGGCTGACACCAGGCAAGGCCTGTGAGCAGAGCTGGAAGGCCCTGTGGAGTGGGAAGGGCTCCCTGCAGGGCTGTGGGTCAGCCCTCCCCTTGCTTTGACAGGTAGCGTATCTCTGGGGAACGTGCTCCCCACGGCTGACATTGCCCAGTTTAAGCAGGGTGTCAAGTCTGTGGCTGGGAAGATGGCTGTGCTGGCCAATGGTGTGATGAATTCTTTACAGGTGAGGCTGGGGCTGCTTGCCCTGGGGTGGGAGGGCCTTAGGAGCAGTGCTTGGAGGTTGGCCTTCTCCACCTCATCCAGACACTGCTGTGGGGAGCCCCTCAGCCTGAGAGCATGTACTTTCCTGGAGGGGCAGCTTTCTTCCTCTGAGCTTGGCACCAGGGCGGGCCTCTCCCTAGGATGATGCCACGTCTGCACTGATTTTCCCCTAGTCTGTCACCTGTACTGCTCTTTCTCCTCCCTCCCCAGTTTCGGTGATTCAGGCGGGGCTTCCCCCTTGGGATCTGGCCACAACCCCTTTCCTAGGTCACAATAAAACAGGAAACAGTCTGCCATGGTGAGACTGGTGCCGGATTCCCCGCCCGAGTACCCCAGTACCGTGGGCTGTGTTGCGGGGAGGGTGCACATGCTGGGAAGCTGCTGCGACTTAGAGACTGACTTTGTGGTTTTCTCCCCCATCCCTAGGATCGCTATGGTTCCTACTGATCCAGGCTTCATGGCTTAGGCCTATGGTGGTGACAGCAGCAAAACCCCATGACTCCCAGCCCAGGGATGCTTGCCCTGTGGAAGCTGGGGAGGCATTATTACTTTGTATGTGTGGTGTGTGAGTGGGGTGGCCTTTGAGGATCTTGGGTGAGGGGAACCGGCGGTACCAGCCCTCGACCTCTGCCTGTAGATGGAGCCCTTTATTCACCGCCCCCCGCCTCACTGTGTGCTAGATTATTGTCCTTTCAGTTCTGCCCCCACAGCTGCTGCTCACTTGTCCTGCCACACTGGGAGTGAGGGGTGGGCATTCCTCAGGATAGCTTATTCTGAGTCCAGCCCTTCCCCAAGTAGGGAAGGTCAAAAGTGCAAGGCTTTTTTGCCAGCTCTAGGATCCTTCCAGATCATCGGGGGGTTTGGGCCCCATTCTCTGGAACCAGTGGGGGCGTCTAGAAAGAGTTCTGCTGTAGACCAGCCCCCAGGGGAGGGAGGCTCTGGACTTGCTGCTGCTGTTGCTGCTCCAGTGGCCTCTTCTGGGCACCAGGAGAGGGCAGGGGAGGGGAAGGGCCTTACTAAGGGTAGAAACTTGATGTGGCACCTAAAGGTTTCATTTGGGACCAGCCTGGAGGCCCAAGTGATCTTCTGTCTCATCACCCCTTTTTACAGTGATCACTTGGAGGATTACTTCTCCTCCTGGGTGTCCGGAGTCCTTCCATACCATCCATTGTGGACCGCAGGACCCTCTGTCCCTTCTTCCCCTGCTTGGTGGGTCTCATCTGCCCTGTGCCCTGCTCTGGATGCTGTGAGCGTAATGCTGGCCAAGGAAGCAGAGGACATGAGGGACAGAAGCAGGCTCCTGGGGCTCAGCTTTCTTCCTCTGCATCATCCTGGGCTTAGAGGGTCCTGGACAGCACCCACCAGTGAGAGTTTGAGGCGCCTACAGAGCTGCAGGCCTGCCCCCGGCCGCTGGGCCATGCACTGTGTCATCCTTGGTGCCATCTTTCCCTGCCGTGCTGGCAGTCTGGGCTCAGCCCACCCCCTGTGGGTTGATGGTTGGGCTCCCAAGCAACACAAACCACTCTTCCCCCAACCCCCTCCCCCAAAGGGACGTGACTTTCTTTCTGGACTGTTTGTATTGAAACAAAGTGGTGTCAAATAAAGCCCCGATGGGGCCCTGGGCCCCTGTTGGTCTGAGTGAAGTAGTGTCCTCTCTGGATCCTGCCTCCCTGCCCAGTGCAGGCCCCTCGCCTCACTCTCTGGGCTCCCACCGATACGGGGAGGGTGTCGGTGCCGAAGCTGAGGGCACTCTCTCCAGGGCCTCCAACTTGTCTCTTCTGTGAAAGCCAAAGGTGCCTGGCTCCTGGGCCCTGTGCTGCCGCGAGGTCCGGTGCAGCCTCGACCTCACCACCCTGTTGCACGCGGAGGAAAGAGCTGGTGTTAGTTGGCCCTTTAACATCCTCTGAGCCACGTGGCTGCGGCAGGTGAGCACCCTCAGCAGCCCTGCACCTCATCCCGGCAGTGGGTGTGACTGGGGGCGTGTTTCTCAGTGGGGTTTAAAAACAACGAAAATGTTCAGACCTTAACGGAACGCTCTTAAATCCATGAAGAAAGGACGTGTCTATGTATAAACCCCTGGCCTGGCAACCCGTTTCTCCTCTAGGGGCTCCTGGAACATCTCTGCCGCCTAGGGTCCGAGGACCCCTGTAGGAGTACAGTTGTAAGCCACTGGTCTGGGGAGTGGATGATTAGAAAGGACAGGTAGAGCCATGGGGCTCTAAGCCAGTGACCTCTGAAGTGCGGTCTGGGACTTGCAGCTGTGGAATGTCTGGAGTGCGCATAGTCCAGATTTCTGTGCCCCATCCCAAACTGGAGCTTCTTGGCATTGTAAACAAGCTCCCCAGGTGATTCTGATGCAAGCCAGGAGTTTGGAACCGCTCTCCATCAGCTGGAGGCTGGAGATGATTGTGGGTCCAGAGAGTTCGCCACATAGCCTGGAGCTTCAGTAGGACTGGAACTTCCAGTCGTGGCCTAACCCTGCAGGGCATTGGGACCCACTTCCTATTACTATCCAGGCGGGCGGGGCCCAGCAGGGAGGAGCCCAGGTGAACGTGTGCGCCTGGTGATGGTGATCTCCTGCTTCCGAGGAGGCAGCCTGCTCTGCTGGGTGGGTTTTACTTCCTGGAGGACCCCTGCCTAATTCAAGGAAGTTGAAGACCACCTGTCCTTACCTTCGTCCAGTCTTGGCTGGAAGCTGGTACTCCTCAGGCCTGTCTTGTTCACACCTGCATCCCCACTGCCCTGATCCCGAGCAGGTGCTTGGCAAATGTTTGGGGAAACTGGCTGGAGGGCTGGCCTTAAAAGTTATGGGAACCTTGATCCCTCTGAGCTTGTCTTCTGAAGGCCCGTTCCAGCTGTGAGCACCATTGCTTTGCAAGGCTGCTATCCTGTACAGCAGGTAAGCCTCTCTTGGCTCATTATCTGAGGCAGGTCTCCAGGCTTGGGTGGGCTTCTGGTCCCCACCTCCCAGTCCTGCCAGAAAAGCTGGGACTCGGCTCCAAAACCCCAAACCTGCCCCTTCCCTTCGCCCATCCTCAGTCTGGTGGCCTTAGACTCACCGCTTCCCAGACACAAGGGACTTTATTCATTTCATGTGTTTAACTGTTAGACACAGAGGAGACTTGAAGCAGATTTTGAAAGTGAAATTGTCTTCGTGCCCACCCTTCATCCTATCATGGCTAGTGGCTTTTCCTCCAGCAGAAGGCCACCGTGGTTATCCCCTCCCAGTACCTGCATCACTGGCAGCACCTTTGATCATGCAAGGCCCTGCATGCTTATTCATGGTCTCCCCCTTCCTGGAGTTGCTGTGGGGACATGACCCTTATGCGGGGACTGTCAGCAAAAGGCAAAGGCCAAGTCACCTTCCCGGTGGCCTCAGCTCAGTCTGCTGTGAGCTTGGGGCCTGAGTAAAGCGCAAAGGCGACAGAGCCAGGGAGAGAGGGCTGTGAACTTTCTAGGTTCACTGCTTGGTTTGGTTGATCGTCAGAACCCCTCTGGCAGGTCTGTGGGCTGGGGCCGTTATTTGGCCTTTCCACCAGCAGAGGGCAGCATGGCACAGGCGTGGGAGAGGAGGCGGGGTGGGAGTCCCAAGGGCTGGGCGGGAGGAGGGTACAGGGCGTTGCAGACAGCACCCGTCAGACTCCTCAAGTCTCGGACTCGTCTGTCTCTTCAGTGGAGCCATCACTCTCTGCATCCACTTTGCGGGCGTGATGGAGAGGTCTCCACGGGGAGCCAACCCGGGGAGGGGTCCGGGAAGGCAGGCAGCTGGCCTCTGAACTGGCAGTGACCGAGTTGACCAGGCCTGGGACTTGGGCCAGCCTGAAGGAGGGAAGAAGCCCAGAGGGCAGCGAGATGCCTCCTGTCCAGAGACCAGGGCCTCCACGCTCACTCTTGCATTTGGATGACACCGTGAGCTGTATTCCCAAAGGACTCAGAGAGAGGCTACCTCAGGCTCTGCTGGCCCCAACCCTTCCCTGATGGATAGGGGGTGTTATGGACAAGTGCTCTGTGACCCATGATGGGCAGTGCCATGTCCACCTGAGGTTTGGCCCCAACAAGGGGGCAGCATCTTCCCACCTGACACTTACAGCCGTTCCAACTCCTCATCCATGGCCGGATCGTGCATCAGGTCCCCTTTGTCAGGCAAAGCTCCTAGGAGATAATTGGGGGCACAAAATTTAATCTGAGGGTCCTTCAGCCAGGTTCCAGTTAGCCCCATTCACAGCAGATGGCTCCATGCGCCTCACCTTCCTGGCTGCCTATTTTGCTGACCCTGGGAAGGCTGATCTAAAAGATCTGGGGAAGAGCTCTTAAGAGAAGTTTAAGAGGACCGCTGTGGGGGCGGGAAGTCTTGGGTACTTCTGGATAAATGTAGTGAACCCCGCTGCCTACCTCCCCGACTTGGGGCAGAGACCACAGTTATGAGATATCTCCAAACGTCAAGGTCTCTGCACAAACAGGGCAATCCCCTTCCAAGACTAGATGGTCGGTTGTGAGCTGGTGCTGGGGGTTTAGTCCTTCCTTGAGAAACCAGGTACTGGGCTGAAAAGGATCCAAAGAGAGAGGATATGGCCCAGGCTAACCCCAAAGACCAGAAATTATTTAGCTTTGTGCCCCCAAATTAGGGTGACCCCACTTTGGAGACAGAATGGTCAAAAAGGCTGCCTCAGCTCCTCTAGGGAGGGTCCCAAGGGCGAGAAGAAAAGGCTGGTCAGGATCAGACCAAACTCTTCTGCGTGGCCAGAAGCTGCCAGGAGGGGGAGCTGTCCCGTCTCTGCTCTGCCACAAATCTCTGAGCTGTTTCCTCAGCGACAAACTAAGGGAAGTGATTCTTTGATCCTGGGAAAAGGTAAGAGGAGAGAGTCTTGCATGCTCCCTGGAGCTGTGAGCAGTGGGAGGGAAGGCGAAGCTGAAGTTTGCAGACAGAAAGATTCTCACTGGCAAACTGTTGAGGGAGAAGAGCTTACTGGTGGTCAGAACCTAGATCTGGCACGTAGTAATGCTGGTCTCCAGAAAGCCTCAATCTTAAAATTACCCATGTGGCTCTAGTTCAATTTAGGACTTTTCCAGAGCTTTTTCAGGTGCCTCCTGGCCCGTTTTGCTCTAAGTTAGTGGTTTTCAAACTATGTTCCATGAAACTCTCTCATTTAGTGTGTGTGGGGGTGCCTTGAGGACTAAGGGAACAGGACAACCCCTCTTCAGAACGGGTGGACAACTGGCTGCACCCAGGTCTGTCCGGATCTTTATTTCATACACTGGAGACGCAGGTGAGGGCAGAGACGATATGCTGCTTTCTGTCTGCCACTCCACCCAGCATTAGCGCTCCGCAAAAGTGGCTGAATGTGTGATTGTTCTCTTTAAAGAATAAGTGACGCAGGAGGTTAGTCCAGGCTGTGATCCAGTTAGTGGTTCCTTTTCCTTCCTAGCAGCCGATTGGTGGAAAGGAAGGGAGGGCGGTCAGTTACCTACGAACGCGACAGAAAACCTAAGCAAATCCTACCTGCTGCTCCCTTACCCTTGACTTCTGACTCCTATTTGCCTCCTTTCTACTCCTTGTGCAGCCTTGGCTACCAACGTCACTTAGTTGAGGGGTCCCCAGACCTGTGCATGTCCCAAGCACTGGTTCAGAATAACCAGGCTGCCAAGTGGCATCCTGCCTGGAAGGGCCCTCAGTCCGTCCTGCTGGGGTTTGCACTCCCATGGACCCCAGAGTACCCCCAGCAGGCTCTACCGTGTGGGATCTGAAGCATCTAGCCCAGTGCCCGGCCTACTGTGGCTGGTATTTAAAGAATGTGGACTGGCCTTCCCTGGACCCCGTTCCCTCAACTGGCAGAAGGCAGGGGAATGCTGTATGTCTCTTCTCCGAGACTCAGGGACCCGGGATCCCAAACACACCTGGGTACTCTTGAGGAGAGAGAGAAATAAGGACCCCTCAAGCTCTGGCGGATGGTGGCCTGGTGGCTCGTCCCCTAGGAGAGCAGCAGGTGTGGGAGGGGGAGGAGCGGGGTGGGTGGAGAAGGCCAACCAGTGAGAATGAAATGAGGGACAGGAACAACGGCCAGGGCAGGCCTCTTCCTCTTTTTTTGCTCCCTTTCAGATTAATCAGGTCTTTTTTCCAGCTGAGGAAAAAGGCCTCTCCAGACACACCTTTGCTCTGTTTACCAATGGATTCAGGTCTCTTTGACACATAATCTCCAGAGCCACTGGGTAAACAGCCCTGTGTCTGCCCAGCCTGCAGGCCCCGCCCCAAAGCGGCACTGGGGATTCTCTGGGGAGGGGCTGGGCACGCCTCCGCCTCCGAGAGGCGGCTGCATGTCCGGGCAGGGCCTCGGCGGGGATGCCGTCCCTTATGTCCCTTATCATGGAGTGTGAGACGCTTAAGAGGGCACAGTCCTGTGCACACTCCAGCTCCCCAGGCCTGAGTCTGGCCTTGAGAAGTCAAGGCAGGGATGGTCCCCATGGCACCATGTCTGCCGACCCAGGCCAGCTCCTGCATGCCTTTGTCTCGTGGGGGCAGGAGAGGCTGGCACAGCTAGTTCTTGCTTACCTAGGGCTTGGTTGATGCCATGATGCTTTGAGAGAGCCACAAGGAATCCATAGAAGGTCAGTCTCTGAACGTTGCTAAGGACCTCTTTTACCAGTGCTGGGGGTGGGCAGCTAGAAGGGAGAACACAGATGCCAGATTCAAAGACTAGCAAGTCTGAGTGCCAACTTCTCATCCATACTTCAGGCTTAGGAGATGCCCAGAGCCAAGACAGAGGGGCCTCCTGCCTTGGGGGCCCTAAGACCCTGGGGCAGCATGGCAGACCTCCAGGAGCAAGGCCCCGACTGTAGACACAAAGGGCTGGCATGTTCACCAACTGGTGCCTTCACTAGGGGGGAGGGGAAGGATGGGGAAATGGCAATAGGTGACAGCCTCTTCTTGGAAGAGACCAAAACTGGCTTCTCTGACCAGAAGGGGACTTTGTGCCACACAGGACAGCTTAACCCTCCCTTTCTGTAAAGTGAGTTCTTTGTACAGTGAATGTTTTTTCCTTCTCTCTAAAAAGTCAAGGCCCGTCAATCTCCTGGCATGAAGAAGGGGCCACGCTGGTCATCTACCACTGGTCTTGCCCAAGTGGAAGTAATCCTCCCCACATGAGCCACCTGGGCAGCTTTTCAGTCCACAGCCTGGTCTGCGGGCACATGGCACTGCCCTAATTTGTACTATGACCGTCACGGGCCCTAGGAGGCCGGGACCAATCACAACATCCCTGGGGCTGAGGTGGGGTCCGCAGGCCCACTTCTCACCTGTACTTGTGTCGGTCACACAGGTTCTCCAGGCACTGGTAGAAGAGCGACGCCTCCACTCCCTCCAGCATGCTGGCCTCGCCCAAGGCCGGCCGCTGGCGGTGCTGCCCGCTGGATGACGTGGGCACAATCACTGTATTGGGGTTCCTGCCTGACAGCAGGTCCTGATAGATGGCAGCCACGCTCTCCAGGAACTCTGGGTACCATGGGTGGAGGGGGCACAGGTCAGGCAGGGGGGACATACTTCGTCCCTTCACTGTGTCCTCCCCTCTCTGTTACCTCAGCTCCACACCAACCCAGGAGCAGGAGCCCTCGACTTTGTGTGACCAACACACTCCTGAGAGGTGACACTAATGTGTGTTTCAGCTCACAGGCCCCCTCCTCTGCAGATGCTCCTAGAGTAGGTGAGATCCCCGTTCCCCACTTTCACAGCACCCTGTACTTCGTGGCACTTATCCGACGACGTGTTTTCCATGTAATTATTTATTTACTCTGTCTTCCTGCTGGGATGGAAGATCCTTGTACAAAGGCAGGGATGAGCCTTGGTCGCCTTCCTGCCCAGCACCTAGCACTGCTACAAGTATTTTTTGAAAGAGTGAACGTGTGCCCACTCCCACAGGAAGCCCCATCTTGTGAGGCCACCTGCATCTCTGACTCAAGAGAGCATGCTGGAATATCAGCATGGAAGAGAAAGCCTGCAAGCTGCTAATTTATTAAAGCTTTGAGGTTGTTTTCCGATTCTAGTCATCGAGCCCTTGTCAGGAAGCCACTGCTGACCAATGCACGCTGCTGTGCGGTAGCGATGCTTGGGGCCCAGCGCTGTGCCCGTCCTGGGAGTGCTGCAAGGAGAGGGCCCGGAGGCAGTGAGGGGAAACGGTTCCCCCAAACCTGGCTGCTCCTTCTCTAGGCCCGGGAGCTTCAGAGAAATGGGAATAGATGCTGGAGCTGCGAAGAGCAGGTGGCCAGACCCTAAGCTCCGGCCCCTGCCTGACCAGGCCCTTGGGCTGCCATCAAGGAAACAGAATGTGGCGCCTGAATGAGGTCAGGGCTGGCTGGAGGGTTGGCAGGAAGGCCATGTCCAGGCTCCAAGGACAGCCTTCTGTTTACTGGAAGAGCCCGTTTTAAACAAGTTTGTTTATGGACATGGTCAGCAATTTCCAAACCCAACATTCCATTTGATGTCGCTGTGTGTGAGCTGATGTGGATTTGTATTTATTCAGCTATTTTTATTCCACCTGATTCCAGAAGGGCTTTCAGGGCACAGCTGGTGTGAATTGGGGAGCAGGGGGAGTGTGAGATAGGACTGGAGTGTGCTTATTAAAAGCCGTGCGCGTGGGAAAATGTGTGCCCACATGAGTCAGGGGTGGGGAGAGACCAGCAGAGCGGCCGAGAGCACTGGCTGTGGAGTGAACCCTCCGCTGCAGTCTGGGCTTCGCTACTGACTAGCTCCTTACCTGCGAAGCTTCTCTCAGCAGACCGTCTCTCAGGCTTGCTGTAAGGATTGGAGTGCTTAGTGCTATGCATGGGACATGGTAAGTTTTCGATACACAGTGAATTCATCGTGTGTTGTTACAGTAGCGTGTAATGCAGTTGTTGTTATTTTCATTGTTATTTAAAATGACTTATTGCGCTGCTGCCTGGAAGCGCTGTGGTTTTCTGTGTCTTGAGGAGGCTGAGGGAGCAGGCTCTGCAGACTGGATCTTGGGACCACCAGCGAGAACTGGACATCCTGTTAGTGACCGCGGTGAAGCACACCACCCAAGGAAGGGGAGAGAGAAATGTGTGTGCCAGGCACACAGATGGAAAGGGCAGCAGGGCAGGAGAGGGGGGCGTGGTCCCAACAGGAGCCACAAGGGGCCCTGGAAGAGTCTTACCTGAGTAGTAAAACTGGATCTGGAAGGCGAAAAGGAAATCTGAAAAAGACATCAGGCAGTCCATGGCATCGTCCATGAGCACAATCCTGAGGGGGAAGCAGAGAAAATGTGAGACAATGTGTGTGTGTGTATGAGAGAGAGGACGAGCACGCAAGGGAGCCGTTCCTGGGGCTCCAGTCTCCCTTGGGGCAGCAAGACATTTGGGAGAGGGCTCCCAAAAGCGAGCTCCTCCCAGTCACCCCACTTCTCCTCCATCAATTGGGCTCTGCCACCAAACTGAACAGACCACACTCCCGGGGCAGGCCCTCAGTTCAGTCTCTGTGGCACCAGCTAGTAGATGGAGCATGGGGAGGGCAGCAACCGGGGGAGAAGAGGCTGCAATTGTAATGCAGCCAAGATTTCTTTTCATATACTTAAGCAGTAAATCCTTTCATCCTGCAGTGAGGACCATTTAGTTCAGAATAAATACAGCTGATCAGAAAAGGCAAAAAGAACAGCCAAGAGGTTTAAAGGGGTCTTGGCAAGTGGTACTGAGATTTAATAAGCTACCAAGGGCCGGAACAGCTACAGCCTGCTCCATCCCGGGACACAGAAGGGAAGCGGGAAGAGGGGACAGAGCTACTGGGGACTCTGCACTTGAGAGGGTCAAAGTGCACACCCCGTCTTGTGACGCCATGGTGGCCACTGCTCCTCCTGGCTGTCCGCTGTCACAAGTTGACCACCTCCTGGTCTTTCCTCTCTCTAGTCCCTCCCACTGCGCACCCACCTCACAGGAAGAAAACCATGTGACCACTAAAGGGATCAGACCCAGCCATATTCCTACTCTGCTCGGGGCCTCATCGGAGAGAGGACAGGAAGGGAAGGAAATTAGCGCTTGCTGGGCTCCATCCATGTGCCAGGCAGGGTGCCAAACTCATCGAATGGAGGGGGGCTGGGCCCCTCATCTGTTTCTGACTGGGTCTTTCGGGCTTTATCTTTCCTTTTATAAAAATTGTTTTATTTTGCTGTCTTGTGTATTTGTCTAAACCTCTCTCCACCTCCTGTGTTGGATGGTCCCCCAAATGGAAGCTGGATTAGCTCCAGACAGAGCCAGCACTGCTCGCCTCTGGGAAGGCTTTAGAGAGGATGTGATATGAGTGGTGCCCTTGGGATAGTGCAAGGCAGCTGGCCCTGGACTCAGATCTCCCGAAGAGAGAAAAGCGTTCCTAGATTTGGTCTTTAGTTGTAGTAATAACAATAGAAACAGGTACCATTTACCGAGTACTTACTTCATGGCAGGCAATGTGCAAGGTATTTCACCTACATTAATTACATTTTATCCCACGACAATCCTACAAGGTCGGTCTTGTTCTTATTCCCATTTTACAGGTGAAGAGACTGAGTCTCGACTCCACAGGCGATGTGCTTTCTGTTAGCTCACACCGCCTCTTTTAAAATAAAGTTACAGAAAGTAAACACTAACATGTTATTTCTTAGTTTCTGTGGCTAATTTATCTCTTTTCTTCTCACCTGTCTTAGGGTCTTAACTGTTTCTCATGTATCTCTTGGGGAAGAGAAAACCTGCCTCAACTGCCAGACTTCAACATTAAAATTCCGACTGGGAAAAAAGTCAAGACCAGAGGGTGGGGAGAACAATGCTGCCGAAGGCCACAGGAGGGCGCCCTGGTTCTTCCATCGATGGCTCGAGGGACCGAGAGCTGAGCCAGAGGCAGAGTGGTTATCCTCCTCATAAGCTGAGAGCCCAGGCAGGCAGAAAGGAAGAGAGAGTGAGCAGAGCCCAGATTCTGCTATCTGGACTGAGAGGGACAGGCGAGAGAGGTGGAGAGAGGGCAGGTAGGGCGGACACCCAACCTTCGGAGGAAGAGCTGGCTCCCTCAGGCGCGCTCAGGAGGAAGAGCCACCAGCACCCAAAGGTGTTCCTTCCCAGGTTCAGCAGAGAAGGAGAAGGCCCCAGAGGAGAGAAGCCAGTGCCCTTTCCTCCCTGCCCTGCTCCCAGGACAGCCAGGACCTCGAAGGGCCTCAAGGTAATGAGTACAGAGGGCGCCGGCTGCAGAACACAAGCAGGACACCAGGGAGGGGAGCCAGAGCCTTTGATGACGTTACTTGGCTCCTGTTTCTCATCAGCCTGGACCAGTGCTCCTGTTTACAGCACTTACCTCCATTTACTATTTCTTTATCTGTTTATTCATTTATATTGCAATATAATACCGTAAAATCCACCCTTTAAGAGGGTACAGTGTTTTTAGCATATTCATGGAGTTGTGCAACCATCACCACTGTCTAATTCCACAAGTTGTAATTCTTGCTAATCAGCGTGCTTCTGAGACAGGCCCCGCCACACCAGGGCTTCGAAGCCAGCTGCCATAACCATCCTCCTCCCTCAGCCACAGATAGGACAGGAGCTGCAAACAGGACCTGCCCTTCCAGCTCAGAGCCAGCCTGCGGCTTTCTGTCAGGGGCCGCGCTTGACTGTGAACCTGAGCACCCTCTCTGGAGATGGGCAGCTGGGGGAGATGAGAGCACAGCCGTCGGAGGGCAGGAGACCCCCCCAGAGCAAGCGGAGCAGTCTCTGTGGGAGCTGAGCCCTGCGTGTGCTCCGGTCCTGACCTCTCTCCTTGGGGAGCTGAAACTCACACAGGTCGGGAGGGACCAGTAGGACACTTGGGAGTGGCAGACAGCACAGGGGCTTTCTTGCTGAGGGACACGTGGCTGGATCCCAGCAGCACGGGTGCAAAAGGCTGAGGGGTTTTCTGGAATGCAGGCAGGGAGACTGGCTGCCATGAAAGCCAACTGGCTCTGGGCTTTCCTGAACAGCGACAGCACCCGCTACTCTGCTCAGCCAGGGACCCGGGAGTCCTCCTGACATCCCGGAGATTCCCTGCCGCCTCAGTCACCGGGCCATCGATCCTATCCCCAACACTTCTCTTGAATCCGTCTACTTCTTTCCGCTCCACAGCCGCCCTCTGACGCCCACCTCCACCTTTTCCTGGGCTCCTGGATGACCTCCCATCCGGTCTCCCAGCCGCCTTGCCTCCTTCGAATTGAGTATCCATACTGCAGTCAGAAAGATGTTCCTTAAAGTGTGAATTTGACCATGTTGCAACTCTGTTTAAAACCCTTCACGGGCTTCCCTGGGCCTCAGCAGGATCCCCCGTCCTAAGCCTGGCTGCGAGCCCACATGACCCACCTCTGCCTCCCCTGACCTCTCTCCACTCGGTGAAGGCCACAGGCAGCACCCTCACTGCGTTCGACAACGCAGATCCTTCAGGAGTCCCCGATGCTCCCTGCTTCCTCGTGCCCTTCAGACAAGCCAGGCCGTCCCTCTACCTAGAGTGCCCCTGCCCTGCATGCCCCCTCCTCACCTTCCTGATGCCTGCTCGCTCTTCAGGTTGCAGCCTACGCAGCACCTCTTTGGGAAGCCCGCCCCGCTGCTGACGAGGGGAGGCCTCCCTGCTACTGGCTTCGTCTGCGACCTCCTCACATGCCTCATGTCTGTCTTTGCCCCAGGACTTTAAGATCCACCAGGTGACACGTGTCTCTCTGCCTGTTGCTTGACTCCAAGGGCCAGCACGGTGCAGGGCACACAGTAGGCACTCAGGAAATATGTGTTGAATGAAGGAAAGCATGAACAAATGAGTAAGAGAGGCCACAGGACCCTTTTCTTTTCCCCTGGCCAGGTGACATCTGAACACTATGTGAACAGATTGGCAGTCCCTTTAAGAGGAATAAGCTAGAGTCATAGAGCGCCGGAGAGTCTGCAGACCACGACAGCAGACAAATGGCTGCACTGAGATCCTGTAGCTTAGAAGGGAAGACCAAGGAGGAAGTGAGGGCTGAACCCCGAGCCCCGAAGGAGAGCCCAGGGATCTAGAGTCTGGCTCTAAAAGACCTTTCCAAGCTGCCCAGCTCTGGGATGATGGCTGCTCTGTGAAGGAGTGAGCTGCTTGTTGCTGGAGATATTCAAGCAGAAGCCGGAAGGCTCGGACTTCCGCTAAGTATGAAAGCCTCTTCTAGTTCTGACAGTGTTTCCCAAGGGCAGACAGAACTAACAGCTCTTCCTGTGAGTGCTGGCTCTGGGGGAAACGTCTGCTGGTCGGAGGCCTGTGGCTGCAGAAAAGGCTGAAGGCCTTACAAAAGGGTGCTTTCGGAAACATCACGTGCTGCGCCGTCCATCCCCAGGCTAACGCTCTCACCCTGAACGCTCTGGGTCTCTGGTGCTGGACTCCTGGCAGACTGTGGGTAAGACAGGCAGGAGGCTGCAGGTCTGTCTTTGCATCTGGCGACAGGGACAACCCCAGGCTGTAGGCCCTACATCCCACAGACAGCTCCTTCACCCTGAACTCAAACTTGTCACCACCCCCAGAGGCTCAAGAAGGACTCTCTTGGAGACGAGGTCATGCACATGTGCTGTTTTCCAGTTCATGGCAGTTGGCTCAACACCCCTTCCTGCCAGAGGCCTTCGGCTAACGTGCCAGCTGCTTCTGACACCTGGAGGAGCTGGGCCGCCCCTGCTCTGAAGTGGAGCCAACAGGGAGCTGTTGCCAGCCGGAGTCTGTGCGGATCTATTGGACCATGGAGGGATCCTTGCAGGCCATGCCTCAGAGCTAGAGAGAGGAACTCTGGGGGGAGTAAAGGCAGCTCAGTTCAGGCTGGCTCCGAGCAGGACCACGTGAAGGGTGGAGACCAGCGCAGGCGACTGGAATGAAGAAAGAGCACTTGGCAGCGTCCGAGCTAGTCCCGAGGGGGCTGGCCCCCTCTCCCTCCCTTGCTGACTTCCAACAGCTGGGATGGGCTGGCTGGCCGAGAGTCAAGTGGGTGCCAAGGAAGCAGCAGCTTCCAGCCTGAACGTACTGACTTGCCAACCTCCTATTCACCCCTAAGGGTCAGTCCCCTCTGTCTGGTGGCGTGAGCTGCACCCGTGTCCCTACAGCTCTGGGTTAGCAGCCCTGGGATCAAGTCCCCGATCTGCCACTCACAGGCCCAGTGAGCTTTTCTGGGGCAAGTCGCCTTTTCTCTGAGCTTCACTTTCCTCATCTGTAAAGAGGGGACAGTCACAGTTCCTACTCCACAGTATTCTCGTGAAGAGTCAGTATGACGATGTACCATGTCTAGGGTATACTAAACGTGCAAAGTAAGTGTTAGTTGCTATCAATAAGTGTATTCTAGCTGGTTGAAGGTGCTGGAAGAACTCAAAATAGCAAATAAAAATATAGCTCAGAGGAAGTAAGGGCTGCCAGCACCCAGCCAGGCAGAAGCTCTCAGGCGGAAGCCAGATATCTTGTTTCGAGTCTACTTTTGGGGGAAGCCAGCCCTCCGCCAGGGCCAGACAGAAGAGCCACTTGCCATGACTGCACTTCTTTGGGGGGTCATGTGACGACGGGCTTTCATGGGTCCAGTTGAGGTGTGTCCCCAAGTCGGCTGGGCTCCCCATGAGCCTCGCAGGCTGTTTTCAGGTCAGCGCCGTGAGAGAGTGGAACTACACTCTGGTGGCCTCCTGCAGGTGGGAGAGGCTGCTGTCAGCGTTCCCTGGGACTCTTCCCCAGGGCTGCCCCTCTTCCGGACTGTGCTGGAGGCATCCTCGTGCTGCGCAAGCTGCCACAAGTCTGGGCGCTCAAAGCAGCATGGGATGCTCAGGTCCTGGCTCTCCCCCGGCTCCACCCTGCACCTCCAGGGTACCCCAAGCCCCACCTGCCCAGTAGTGCTTAAGAAGCTGGATCCACAGAGTGTGGGTAGTAACAACAACAACATGGTTCCCGCTCGTTAGGGCCTTACTCTGTCAGCACCATACATCCATCGTTTCATTTTCTTCTCATAGTAATCCTGCGAGGTAAGCTCAGGGAATCTCTTTACTGAGAGGACAGAGGTCCAGAGAGATTAAGAAACTTGACCACGGTTACAGGCAGAAGCGAAAGAGCTGTAATTCAAACACAGGTCTCTCTGACTCTACTCACAGTGCCTACCGCACCTGCAGCTGCGCCTGGTAAGGAAAGTGGACTCTCCGCTCTCTGGTGCGGTGACACCTCCCTGCTGGTGGCACTGCCCCTTCTCCCACACTTGTTTGTTGTCAGTGTAGGACATCTGCCCCCAGGAGGGCTGGGAGCGTAGGCCCCAAAGCCGCTTCTGCTCTGAAGAGGGCTTGAACGCTCGCCCAGCCATTTGAACCCCATTATCCTGGCCCTCCAAGAAGCTGTACAGCCGGGGGACTGTTCCACCTTCTCAGGATAAATACCCAAATCCAGTGCATGGCCTGTGAGGCTCTCCTTTCCTCTCCCAGCCCCCACACTCCTTAAACTCCAGGCCCACGGGCTTCTCAAAGTTTCTGCAGGTCATCCCTGGTGAAAGCCTGGCTTCTTTTCCAGGCTGCTCACTTTCCCTCCATGGCTCTTCCCTCTCACTGCTCCCTACCTAAATCCTACCCATCCTTTTTGTTTTAAACGCAACATTTAAAACTTCAGAAAATTACACAGGATAACGTAACAAACACCTGTGTGCTCACTAGCGAATTTCATCAAACCTTAATATTTGGCCATCCTCGCTTCAGTTTTTAAAAGCTTTGTAAAATACTACACTTACTGTTCAAGCCGCGTGGGCACCGCTCCCTCATCCCATTCATCTACCTTCTTCCGTAGAGAGCACCGCTGAAACTTGGCGGCTTAGCGTTCACTGACTGACACGTGGGGGTTGGCATCCCGCTGCATGGTTTATACTAAGTAACTAATGCAAATGCCTACATTCTTAAAACATTAGCTTTGCTTTGCTTGTTTTCAAATTCTCTAGGTATCATTCTGTAACTTGGTATTTTGAGATTTATCAGTGTCAATGCATATATCCCCCTCTATTCACTGTCGCTGCTGTGTGGATCGCCACTGTATGAAGACACCACTCTTTCCTTTCTTCTGCAGAAAGACAGGCAGATTGTTCCAGTGGTGACTTAAGAAACGACGCCGCGTGTTCCTTAGAACCAGCATACCTCTGAACTTGGAGATTTGCCCAAATTGCTTCAAAGTGATTGTACCATTTTACACTCCCATCAGCATCAGAGTTTTGCATTTCACACTTAGGTCTGTATCTATGTGAAACTGACTTCTGAATACGGTATGAAGCAGGGATCTCATTTATTTTTCCTATGTGGATAACCAACTGCCCAGCCACTGCTTACGGAACCCTCCCTTTCCCACTGCTCTGCAGCACTGCCCTTTCACATATCACGTTTTCATAAATGTGTGGGTTTGTTCCGCCTGCCTAGCAGGATCCACTTGTCCCTCCTTCCTCTGGTACCATACTGTCGTCATTGTGATGGCCTTATGATAAGGCTAGAGAGCTGAGAGGGAAAGTTCATCTCTTACTAATCCTTTAGGTCCAAACGCAGCATCTCTTCCCCCTAGAAAAGCCCTCCATGCCTCCCCTGGTTAGGCCGGGCCTGCTGTTTACACGTTCCTGCAGCACTTGGCGCTTCATCGATTCCAAGTCTGCTGCTATATCAGTCTGTAAGTTCCTCGAGGGCTAGAACATCTGTTTTGCTCGCTGCCACAGCCCCTGCACAAGCACAATGACTGGCACATAACATGCACTCAATAAATGTTTGGTGAATAAAAGGGCAAAGAAAGGACAGTCTGTTTCGGTGAAAGACCTTTTGGGGCAACAGTGATCCTGTGAGATGGCAAGGCAGATCTGGGGAGGATATCCACACAGAAGGACACTGCAGGGGAGAGGCACTCGGAAAGAAAGACATCACGAAAGCATGACGCCGTCTCCTTCAGTGTGCGGCACGAGGTCTGGCAGATGGTAGACACTCAGCGACCATTTGGAAAATGAATACAGGAAGGAAGCATCACTCCCCATTCACTAACTGTAATTTTTAAAAAGAGGTAATCTTTTTTGAGGGCCATGTGACAGGTATTTTACAAGCATTATCTCATTAAATCCTAACAACAACTCTGTGAGACGGGCATTATTATTTTCATTTTACAGATGAAGAAACTGAGGCTTAGAGAAGTTGCTCAATGTCACAAGCCAGTAAGCGAAGAAACTGGGATTTGAATCCAGGGCTGTCTGGCTCCAGCCCCTGAGTCCTTCACCATTGGGCTCTCCTGCCTTCGTGACACAGGGACCAGCTGAAAAGTGACATTATTAAATGGGGGGAGCTGCTATGTCTAAAACTATATTCCTTAGGAGTTTACATGCTTTCAAAGCACTATATGTATTCAGCACAGACCATGATAGAAGAGCTTTTCCTATTAAACATATATTACTCACTAGGGAATCTGGTCTTTAGTAAGGCAGGAGCGAGTTAAACAGTGTTTCAGATGACAAGAGAGAGAAGGAAATACAATTCCTTTTAATACAATCAACTCTGAAATGCCAGAATGAGACTGGCCTGCAACGCTCTAAACGAGCAGTTCTCAGAGTGGCCCAGACCATCAGCATCACCTGGGAATTTTTTAGGACGGTGAGTTTGTGAGCCCCAC